>NC_089980.1:25013111-25640611 GCF_036417845.1 Apteryx mantelli | reverse complement strand
TTGAAGAAGCACTTCTTTACTTCTTTCTCCTCCTCAGCATTTTCCTTCTCTTCCCCCAGTGTGAATGGTGTAGAAGAGATGTGGATCAGCAGTTCGGTAGATCACAGAACTGATATTATTTTAAATAATCAACACAGACTCTTCAGGCAATAAAACTGACTTCAACTTTTTTATTTTTTAATAAAAGATAATTATGACATTGCCTTTGTCAATGTTCTTTTTTTGAAAGGCTGAGAGCAAAAAAAAGTTTGCTCACTTACTCATCTCTCTGTGAGGCACAGAAAAACTACAGAAGACTTTTATTCAGGGTTTTTGTTTTGTTTTTATTTTTTCCTTCCCTCCTGCCTTTTATTCTAAGAAGATCAGGCCTTTGCAGAAAGGCTTATTAGGTGGTAGGTTATGATTTCACAAAAGCTATAACCTTGCTATACAAGTAGTCCTGAGGGAATATTAATTCAGGAAGACACAAGGTTTATTTTCAACTCCTGAGGGAAAAAAGGCTTGGAAAAAAAAAAGCTCTTTGCAAAAGTTCTCTCACCATTCATCTGACAGCTGAAGAAGCTGCAGTTGTGGCAACTACCATAGGGCTGTTCCTCTAGATTAAAAGAGAAGGAAGTAAAGACTTAGTTTTGCTTTTCTCTTACCTCAGAAATACAGTCCTGTCCCTCCCTTTAGAAATTCACATGAGAGATGGGTGGGAAATATAAATTCCCTTTAAAAGTAGTGAATATAAGCAATGCTTTCTGTACTCACTGCCTTTAAAATACTGAGGTAATTCAGCACGCACCATAATTTCTGTGTGCTGCTGAGGTGACATTTAAGGAATGCAGAAGAGGCTTGACAGGCCAGGAGGGGATTCCTGCTAGCACAAGAGCAAAGAAGCAACGAGAAGGCTGAGTGCCAAAGTGGCCCATGGAGGGGAGCAACGCAACCTGCCGGCAAACCCAGGGAGGCCGTGGGAGGGAAGGGCTGCTCCCAGCAACAGCTCTGGCTTGTCTCACCGCTGCATATCCCTGCAGCATCACAGAATTCGCACAGTGCAGCGACAACACCAAAAGCTCACTCTCCTCTCATTCTGGATCCAGCTGCAGTGCTGTAACTCTGAAGAGGAACAGCTGAAGAACATACCCCATGTTTTATTCTGCCGCGCAGTTCTCTGTTCTCTACTCACATCCCTTCCTCAAGTAGCACAGATCACTGTGGTGACAGAGGGCGAACGAGGAGACACTCTGGATGGTGGCTGCAAAGCTGAGACTGATGACTTCAATCCACTTCAGGGCTTTTAAACACTGAACAACACTCATTATTCCAGCACTTGCTCAAGTCTGTATTGATTTCTTGTTTCTCTTGCTGTTCTCTCCTGAAAATTGTGCAGGGCAATTTCAAGCATTCATTCTTCTGGAGTTCTGGCATAACATAATGTGCCTTGAGCAAGACTGCACTGAAAACCTAACCTATCTCTGTACATAATAATGCAAGAGCAACAGGATCCATCCTACTTTACAGGATTTTATTAAGTACAGAGGGAGAATGATCTTATTTTATTCTCGCTTCTGAACTTTTCAACTCCTGAGAAAATGATTCTGCCTCTAGACCATACAGAAACAAAGTGTCCCCACTGTTTTTGACCATAGTGCCAAGATGTCTGGGAGACACAAGCTTTTAGAAGGTATGGAGCAGTCCCTCTTAGAATATCATTAGAGTGAAGTTACCTTTTCATGAGGAACTTGAATACTAAGGAAGAATGGTCTCCATGGGCAGCACAGGCAAGTTCAGAAACTGATCCAAACACTAAGCAAGTCCAGAGGGTGTCTAAATAAGTGCAGTTTATACCATCACTTGACCTCCTCCTTGAACATAATAGTGAAACCTAAATTGGCACAAATTCTCATAATGTGAAATGTTCTGCTTTAATGCTCTGTGATTCTTCTATATCATCATTAAATAACCAACTAAGCCAACATTGCCGACTGGTAATAGGAGCATAAAAAAAGAGCAGAAAATCATAGCAGGAAAAACAGAATAGGGGACTACTATAATTATACAACGAGGTAGTCTGTCCTCTGCCTCAGCTTACACCTTTACGAATTTTTGTTCCTTTCCACGTACATCGCAAATTTATACAGTTATGTACGTTGAGGGATGCCGCAGAGGTCTAATTCTTTTTACACACCGTTTCTGATATTGGTCTGTTCTTATTGATAGAAACTGCTGTTTCATCCTGCGAAGTGACTCAGCCTTCTGGAAGAATACTGAGTTACCCATCCCCACGAGGAGTTTGAAAAAGACCAGAACATTAGGACCAGGGGATAACAGTTAGATCAATGTTCTGGCGACCAGAATTATCATTCATTTTTTTAAACTGAGGCAGGATTAGTTAATACAAATGTTTCAAACTTTTCAAAACTGTTTTGTTAGCTGGGCTAGAAGATTTCTAAATGGGGGAATATGGATAAGGCAGGACTTACAGTAGTAGTAATCTGCTTACAGTAACATAAGGTTAGCAACTATGCAGCTGGGGTGAAAGGATGTGCAAATTTCACTGGCAGTACTTAGACAAACTGCGGCTTGGGAGTTATTCCTAAAATACTGGCAAGTCCCATTTTTGAAGGGCACAAGTGAATGGTTGAATGGTTGCAGCAGAGATTTAAAAATAGGTATGTCCTGACTGGAGAGGAAAAATTACAGACCACTCCAGAATCACTCTAATTTTGCAGGGCTAAATCTAGAGGGAGAGATTTAATCTAATCTAAATCTAAATTCAAGTTTAACATTTCAACAATGTAAACAGAAGACAGATTAGAAATTGAAATAAAGCTTCTAGTTTGCCCTTACCATGCAATAAATATGGCAGATTCTGCTTTCATTCATGCTATCATAAAAAACAGATCAATGAACTTTACTCCAGTCTTGATTTAGACTTGTTTAACAAGGTACAGTGTAATGATAAAACTGCTGTATTAAAAAAAAAATACAGTGTCTATACTGAAAAAAATTACATTATGTAAACAGAATCTGAAAGATTAAAATGGTTCTCTCTGTCATTTACAATATTTTAAAATTTATTTAAGCAAGAAATCTGAGATAAGATCATACAAGACAAACCTCATTTTGCATTTTTAAGCAAAATGCCATTTTATGTCAGGAGGGATTCCAAATGGCTTAGGTTGGAGTTTTGCCTATGTGGAAACTGTAGAGTTTGGCCCATAACAGAAATAGAAACTGCCTTCACACACAGCTGTAAGGAAACCCTTGCTGCCTATGACATTAAGGAATAAAGGTCAGAAACTGTTTGTATCACAAATAGCAATCAAAGGATTTAAACACTTTTATTTTCAAAATATTGATATTAGCTCATAGAAAAATCTCAGGTATTTCTAAATGTCCTTTCTTTTAAGACATTTATTGACTTTTCCTGCTTTTGTTTAAAACACACTAATCACCATTAGGCCAGTCCATTTTTCTTGCTAATACAGACAAAGAATTAACTACTCACCAAACCAGCAGTCAGTATTATCTGTAAGCAAAACGTAAGTAGCTGTTTTCATGAGATCAAAATGTGAGATATAATGCCAAAATGACAGTGGAGACAGCTCATGGATGTGATCTCAGTCAGTACATTAATAAACAAAAGAAAATGGATAAAGGCGTAAAAGGTGTTACCTGCCCTTCTCCCTCAAGCCCCATCCACTCAGCTGTCCTTCAGATGAACTCTACAATACAGCCAACCAAGATTTTTCAAAGAACTGTTTTTCAGAAAATGCTAAAACCAAAGCTTTTCATAAGCCATGTTAAAGCCAAAGCTTTTCATATGAACCCATATCTGGGAAACTTTTTTGATTAAGGAAGACTCCTTTCTTCAAGGAGTTTCCCTTCTCCCCCAACAGAAAAGAAACAGAAAATAGAAGAAATTCTGGAATGACAAAGCCATTGGGTAAGAGCTGAGAAAGACAAAGGTATGCTGCACGTTTGTAATGTCCTTTTTCCCCAGAAACTATTATTAAAATTTTTACAATAACTATGAGTAGAGATGCTAAAATGATTTATTAATATTCCCCAACATCTCTCACAAATTTGTTTTTCAATTTTGCTGCTGATTTCTACTGTCAAGTCTGAGTTTTTCCATGATAAGTAGTTGCTTCAGGCTAAATATTCTTGGAACTCTTTGGCCAAACTATTTTAGCTATTCCTGAGAAGGCACACAAAGATTCCCAGGTTAAGTATTTCTACTAACCTTTTTTTCAAGTGCAGGGAGCTTGAAAATGTGCAGAAAGATCACCCTTCTGCTGGGTTTTCACTGTCCTTGTGAAATAAAGGGAAGACACTTTTTGAACTTTCAGTGTAATATAATGAAAATCAGGTCATACATGTCTCGAACTGGGCTCTTAAAAATCAGTGAATACTTTTGAACCCTCTTTTTCTCAGCTACATTATGTAAAAGGGCAAAATTCACATATTTTATGACGAGATGTTACTAATGACTTTATTATAAAGATAATCTCCCTGCCTGACTAGGCTACTGTGAAACCAAATCAGTATCTGAAGTATTCAAAAACTCCAGTCATGAGAGTGACAAGAAAAAAAATCTACAAGGAAATGAGCAACTTTGTCCTCCGAGTGAGGCTTGAATAATTTCAGTAAATAAGCCACAGAGCCATTAACTGAACAATGAGGAGAAAAAATATTGCATAGCTACTCATTATATGAGCATTATCTATACTCTGTGCTGAATAAAGTATGTAACTTGTACTAAAAATACTATGATTCATATAATTAAAGACTGTATGGTAATGAATATAATTGCAAGAGGTAGAATTAAGATTGGACAGAAAAACATTCTGGCATTTCATAAATTCTGAATGTTTCATTTTATCCTTCAGTAATATTCTTTGAATGTGTACCTGTAAGTATAGTAAGTAGGCAAGAACATAAGTAATAATGTCAGAGACCAACATTCAAAGAAAAAAATGGATTTTAATCTGATTTTTAATTACAAGGTTTGGAGAATGAGATCACTTTGCAGGAGGGTGAGATCTCATGGCATTTGGGGTCAAAATTCTGGAAGCCTCATATATTTTGCCATCTTGGACTAAAACTGAATGAAAATAGTTTTTGTTTCACAATGTCAATGCCTGAAAACTACACAAGTGCCTCTGTTCTGGTATTGCAAGTGACAAGGCAGAAGCAGAAGTAGAAAGCTGACTTAGATTTAAGGATTTGAATACAGAAAAACCTGGCATTTTAACAGGCTAAGATTAGAGGCTCTAGTTTTGTTATCTTTCTAATTAAATACATGAAAGGCAAAACCAAAAGCAAACAAAATAGCCACCCCAAGAAAGAAACCCTTTTCAGATGGCACAACGAAAGAAGAAAGAAGTACAAAGGCAAGCAGTGCAATCAACGCATGAAACCTGCCATCTGTTTTGGAAATACCTTTTTAGAGACAGGTTAAAAAAAAAATTATATACTTTCCAGTTCATTGTTTAATTTTTTAATTTAACTCTTGACAGATCAAAAAAAGTATGCAACAATATAAATGAGAAAAAGGATGCACAAAGATTTTTTTGAAACCAAACCTCTGAAAGCAGTAATTTTTCTCTGTTTTAAAGATACAGAACTTCCTGATTCCCAAACTTATTGCCAACACATTCTGACAGACTGCCAAAGCTATGCTTGTTTCAGAGAGGCAAGTCTCCCACCAGCAAAACTGATCTCATGTGATATGAAAGCATCACCATACTCCATTTAAAATATCAATCCATTTTAAGATGCAAATTTGCACAAAAGGAACAATTCTGTTCCATTACTGTGGAACATCCCAAAACAATGGGCAGGATACATCTACCAGAAAGACGAACCAAAATTTCCTGTCTTGCACGTGGCCACATAAAGCAAAGTAACATCTGGCTATTTGTTCCTTGTCCTGAAAGCAAACCAACCAGAATTCTCTCCAGAAAGAGCACTGTATTCTAAATAAGGCACTAGACCATAGGAATAAATAGGAAGGTTGATAACTTGTATTGCACCTTTCTTCCAAGAAATCCCTAAGGGTCTTTAAGACTGACTCTACATGGACTGCTTCACCTGCTCTTGGGTAAGGGGGCAACCATTCTGCTCCTCTAGATCCTCTGAATCAGAGGACCCATTTAACTGAAACCACAGAGGGAAGTGTAGTTAATCAAGATGTAATGCTTGAGTTTGGAACTTAACCACGCTGCTCTGGGTTGGGGAGGACGGCAGGGAATACGTGTCAGCTTGAGAAAGGTGGCATTTGTACTCTTACAGGTACAATGATCATGGCCTTGAACTTCAGTTTCAACAGAGGAACTAGGAAATTCTACTGTGCTCTTTCATCGAGTAGCTTCCTCCACAAGCATCATTAACTGTCTGTCACATCAAATGACATACTTTTCCACTGGAAACAAAAACACTGCATAGCCGTGACATGTTTTGTAAAATTAGCTCAAGCGCACAGCAAGTAAAACCTCAGAAACCTTTGCTGCAACTGCACTAGTCAGAGGCTGCATATATTAGGTTTGTCTTTTGCCCAAGTCCTGAAGGAAGCTGCCAAAGCCAAAGCAGGACTTGTTCTTAAATTAAGTAAAATAAATCTAACTGCGGCACCCTTACCTTCAGACAACTGTTCTGGATCTCTTTTTTTTTTTTTGAGAAATTTTCATTCAAAATCCTCATTCTTTAAATCCCATTTCTCTATGCTCCTAGCCGAGCTTTCAAGGCTTGTTTCCTTGCAGTTCTGTATCTTGTTCCTTTTACTCCACTCCAACATTGCTTCAACATTTATTCACCATGTCTTTTATCCCTATCCCTACTGGTACAAAAGCCATCCTGTACTGCAAATCTTGTAATTTGGAACAGTCTTTACATAGGCATACATCAAGAATTTTGTGTATTTGCTCAAACAAGATTTGAAACAGGATCCTTTCTCTGTCAGGTATACATTTTACAATTTTATTAAATAATGTCCCAGAATGCTTAGGGCTACAAAAGGTGGCATGTTAATAAAGATGCACTGTACCAGTCTAAATAAAAAATAGAGCTAGTCAAAAACTAGTAAACAGGTTTTTTGAAAACTTTCACAAATTCTTTTTTTTCCCCTGTATCCAGCACTTCACTGAAACTGTAGAGTACAAAAGTTTTTGAGCAGCTCTAATAAATATTGAATCATTAGCTCTGTAAAATGTGTCACCCTCAAAAAAAGAAAAAAAGGAAAAAAAGGGTGGAAAAAAGCAGAAACAAAAGACCATGGCCTAAAATGAAATCTTCCCAGTGATCCCTTCTTTTCATAGTGGACAAAATTTTAGAAGATTTTTTTTTTTCTGTTCATTAAGGTATTTAGCAGTACAAGGCACTGGGTGCTTTCAGACCTTGTGAACCGAAGTCTGACTCCTGGCAAACAGACCGGATTCATCAATAGGATATGTCTTAAAAAGGACATCACTCACAAAGGCAGATCAGTCTCCCGTAAGAAGGGCAGCAAGTTGTGAAAAGACAAAGCAGTCAGGTGTCAGTGGTCACTTCCCTAAAGCTATAGCTGGAGGGAGCTCTGCAGCAGCTTGCTGTGGTGGGGCAGAGGGGGCAGCGGACAGAGGCCTGCACTCGGCGACGCACTGGCCCTCTGTGACTGCTAAGGGCACTAGGAAAGGACCCCTAGGTTCACAGTCTTTTTGATTCTCTGGCAGAGCCCTACTTTTCTTCTTAAAAGACAGTTATGTTTAGAAACCTTACAGGTTTCCTGACAGGACACAGGTCTACGTGCATTAGATACTCCCTGTCACTTTCTTCTGGAGAAGCGGTTAACCCAGAGTACACAAACCTTCAGTGGTATTCTTTGTATTACACCCATTTGTGGAGAGTTTTGAAGAGGTGGCACTTTTGTTACAAAGGGAAGGCATTTGGCTCAGAATCCCCTCTATTTAGAAGAGAGTCAGACACAAGGATCTGCACATGGAGTTGTACCTAGAGGCCCACAGGCAGGAACAGCCTAAAATTAGCACACTAGATGCACTTAGGTTTCATCATCTGAATCCCTTCACAACAGCCTAAGGAGTATCCAAAAGAGAGATGTTCAGATATATCTGCAATTAATCAAAGAGGCGGCAAATATAGAGAGGGCAAATATATAGAGTTATTACCTGGTACAGATAATCAGAGAATGAAATGTGTAAGGCATGCTTCAAATTAAATGTCACTGCAGACTAATGAAAGACTAGAGACTTGTTTTCAGTCTGACCAGTTCATTAGCTGCATTCTCAAGCTCAACAGTTATCTGTTTTCATTAGACCAGTAACATTACCAACCACACTGAGGTTCTAATAACCATTGTGTAAAGCAAGGGAATTAATCTCAAAATTAACTAAGACATGCAGAACTCAGTTACATCAGTACAAATCTAGGGAGATTTTGTTAATTGTGTATGTGATTTATAGATTTGCATTTTGATTACTTGAAAACAAAAGGTGTCATATGCTCAACATTCCACATAATAATTCTTAACAATTCACACAAACAAAAAAATTAGAGTTTTCACTTGTGTGTGTGTGTGTGTGTGTGTGTGTCTGCGCACGTGCGCGTGCACGCACTGCTGCAAGAAGAAAGAGTAGTGAGCTCTCCACTCAAAATATTAAAAAACAAAATCAAGGGCACAATCAAAGTGCTATGGACAATTTTTCGTACTTGATGACTAACTGATTTAAAGGACAGCGAGTAGGATAATTCCTCCTCTTCAAATTTAAAATATGAACCTAAACACATGCAAGTACTTGACTAAGCTAGTCTACAGATTTGTGACTAACCATCAATTTTTTAACAGGTTTTTATCATCTATTTAGTGTCAGAATAAATGCATGTGGATTTTGTTGCTGTTTTCCTCCCCTTCTATCAGGAAATAAGGATAGTTCCCTTAATCAGGGAATAAATACTTACCGCAGTTGATTATGATTCAAGACATCAAAGTTCAACTCCTAGAACTCCTATGCCTGTTCTCTGTTAGTAAGAGTGAAGAAATGGAGGGAGAATCTAGCTCTCAGGCAAGATCTCTAGAGGCTGTTTATCTGAGCATCTGAGTTTGATCAGACTGCAAACAACAAATACTGAAGAAAGTTCTGATCCACGAGTGCTTCTGCCATCCATATTCCAAATCACCAATACATCACAAACAATAACTTAGATACCTAAGACCCTTAATTCCTTCCATTTAGATAGCTCCATCGCCATGGAAAAATGATAGAATAAAAACTTTTGAGAATGAAAACAGAAGTAGCAGAAAACTACTATTTTTATTCTTAAGCAAAAAGATAGTACCCTAAACAGATACACAAAGTTTCAGAAGGAAGCCAAGAGACAAAAGAAACCACAGCTACCCAATGAAGCCTATTCTTTAGTAATGATTTCCAAAGGATGGTCAGAGACGCAGTTGCCCTCAAACTCCAATGAATTTTGAGAAAACATCCTTGAAAACAAATTTCACACAGCTCAGAACTTTCTATGGGTTGGCTTGACCTCAGAAACATTTACTGTAACATCTGTAGCTTAAAACACATTATGGCTTCAGGTTTACAACAAAGAATCCTAAGAAGCATGTAAACCTTATTGACTACTTGAGCTTGCACAATGGAGATGGAAATTTGCTGAGAAGCTGTCCCAAATACTTGCTCAGGGTTCTTCCATTTCAAATCCCAGAAGGAACTAGATGGCACAAAATAAAACTTCACTTTCTCTTTAAAAAGTTTAATCACAAATGCTAAATATCTACAAAATATGGGGTTGAACTTGCTTTGAAGTTTCTTACCCATCCACATTTGACCTGACCCTGTTTCACTCTCTTCACCAGTGACAGGTACATTTACTATTAATATGCGGCAAGGTTATTACTGGGAAAAAAAAAATCTAGATAAATTACTTCTCCCACCATCAAGTGGCGAGAACAGTGTTCAGGGACAACTGGGCAGAAAGGACCCATGAAGAGATAGGACTAAAACACTTCAACTGGTTAGTGACTTCAGAAGCAGCTATATATCCCAACTTATTGAGGTCTTGGGGAACTGCTGCTTCAGAAATCTCTCCATCTGCTTCTTCACCCTCCTTTAATTAAATTGAAAAGAGTAAATGAGAAATACGGTACGTGGAACGTTTTGATGTCCCCCAACAAATCCACTATTCATTTTAAGACAGTACTGATACTGTCTACTAATACATTACTAATTTAAAATAATGCATTTGCTCCAAGTGCTGTACAATTTTAGTCAGTCACAAGGCTTTGTAGATCATTTCTCAGTAGGACAAAATCCAGAAATATACAACAGGAGTTCAATTTTTAACCAGATTCGGATTCTGTGCCTGTAAAACTGCATGCTTTAATGGCACAAGTAGAATTTGCAGGTACAAATATTATGATCTGATTCTGACAATTAGACTCACAAAATAGCCTGGAGTCTGCTCCAAAGTTTATAGATTTAGACCCTGTTCCTGAAAAAGTTTTAGATATGTAATAATTAAACACTAAACACATGAAATCCTATCGATTTTAATAGATCGAGACTTTATAGCAGTCATAATAGTAAATCAAATAACGACTGCTATTAGACAACTTTACATGATTCACACCTTGTTTAGTTCTAATTTCAAGACAGAAGAAATTACAACAAACAAGAATTAGGCTACTTTTGGATAAAGTATTCTACTTACAGAAAAATTAAAGAATTAAGTTTTACTCTCTTGAGAGTATTACACATGAGCAAAATAGTCATTTCACTACTATCCCCAATTTTCATCAACCTTACTGCCTGCAGAGGGTACATGCCATCTAGCAGGAACGGTCCTCAGTTTATATCACTTTAATAATCCTGTTAACAATAAATTAGGCTTGACCAAAAACATAATAATGCATTTCCTGTAAATGATATTTTAAAATGTTTACCCTGTAATCTCCAAGGAGCCACTAAAATTACTGCTGTTGCAGGCCTTGTTATAGTCTGGTCCAGTTCAGTAAAGCATATTATTTTGTGTATGTTGAGAATTATAACACTCTGAAAGTCATTTTTGCCTTAGGGATAATTAAATGCATACTGTACCTTAAAGTTATAGCACCAAGAAGTCATTGTATATTGAGTTACTTTAATTAGAAGGCAGTTTACATATTTCTCTACCTCAGTTTGCTCTCTCAAACAGTTTGGTAAGAAATTTAAAGACAGCTAAAATTCCTCTTTCCTTTTTTAACTTTGTTGAAATTACCGTTTATAAATATTACAATGAACCAGACAACAATAGAGCCAGAACCTTCCCCTTACAGACTGTGGAGTAGTTTCTACTTACAGTTCTCTTCAAGGCAAGCCCTGTAATCCATAAATTTTAGAGGAAGTTTGCAACACGCCAAATACCCAAACACTCCCTGCAAGCCAGTGGGAGGACAATGAACAAACTAGGATAAAAATTTTTAGCCTTCTGTTCTGACTAAGCTCCATCTCTCAAGTGTTAAGCCACTTGGTGACAAAGTGTACTTCTATCTTGACTACACATCCTGACCGCCTATTTCAACAATTTGGATTGGAGGGTTTTTTGGGGGAAATCTGGTGAGTATTTGAATTATCAAGAGGATATAGTTACTTAAATGAAATACGAAGGTAAAAACATATGGGATATGCACATGAACAAATAATAAGGAATTCTGATGGAATTAGTTTTGTCCACCACTTTTGCCAGTAGTGTGGATCACAGCAGTTTATAGCTGTCATGTCTAGGCTGGCTACTTTGTTCACATTAACATGATTTGATTCACATCATTCTCCTCTTCGCCTTCTTTTCATGCAAAGGATTTATCAAAAAAGCGTAAAAGCCTGATTTCGGAATACTTACCTGAAAAGCCGCTTGGGACTCATGTCCACAATAAAGTAGTACAAAGAAGCTGTTGAAATGACAGTCCAAATTAGGTACCAGCTGTGCTTTATCTCCTGGAGGGTGTACAAATTCAATCTATAACGCTAGCACAATGTAATGCAGGTAGGAGAGACCTGTCCATCAGAGTACAAGAAGGTGGTCCCAGGCTGGCAGGACACGGTTAGAGAGACAGGGGAAACAATACAGCAGGAAAAGAAGGGAAAGAGGTGAAACCCTGCACATTCTGCTGTCAAGATGATCCCAAACAGGTCAGGACACATCATGCTGAAACCAAAGCTAAGCACAACAGAGTACTGCACTCATTTCTCCTGTGCTCTGCAGCAGTCCATTCGTGAGCCACAGTGATAGCTGCTTGGAATTGCAAACAGTCAGCAGATTTTCGGAAGGCTGAAATGAACAATGGATTGCAATTCATATGCTGACTGATACCTTCGGTTTAATCGGACATGTGTACTTCATGTTTCTTACAATTCAGCTTTAACTGCAGATGAATTCAAATAGCCAGAAATCTGATCTGAATACAAACTGAAATAGAATCCAAGAGTTTGGGATGCATACATTCAATGTGCTGGCTTGGCCCATTAAAGGGAAAATCAGAGGGATTCAATATCCTGATATCAGTGTTTTCAAAAGTGGATGGATTCAAGATTTTTTTTGACTTCAACAATTTATGAAGGAGAAGGAAATTACTATTGAAGAGAAAACTAAGTAAAATACAGACAAAGTGGAGACCTATGAAAAGAGAACTAGTTTTGAAAGTAAAAATACCCCAAGAAAACCCCCAAACAAACAAACAAACAAACAAAAACACACAAAAAACACCCCCAAAAACCTGTCAACTCTAGTGTTGTCATTCATGTGTGTGAAGCCTTAGGAAATTCCCTCTGCTTTTCCTGCCTTGGCTTCTCTGTCTGCAAAAGATGGCTAAAATACATATATGGTTTGCACTGTTTCGGTACCTAGGCAGAAAGCACTAGAGGAAATTATTAGTAACATTTCAATGGTTATTTGGATAGACAGAAAGTCAAACTGCTATTGGTACTCTTAAATCACACACCTTTTGTGGTTGCAACCAGAGTCAGCACATTTTTAGATGGCATGCTAAGTCATTACAGATTGAAACAGTCTGTACTGGGAGACAAGAGATACTGCACAGAATGAAGACACAAACATTTCACTGACAAAGTAGCCAAATAGCATATTAAAACCAATAAAGAAAAACCTACAAATACATGAGGAAAAGTATCTTTTATATCACATTTCCCTGATTAGAAGAATATTTACGCTGAATATTTTCTTTTTCTACAAAAGTCAGTGTTTTTTTAAAAAGCCAAAATTAATATAGGAAGTGTAAAACAGTATATAGCTGGAAATAATAAACACTACAAGAGCTGCAGAAGTCCAAAGAATAAGAATGAGCCTAACTTTGTTTTCCTTTGCCATTAATAGAAGACAAGGTTAACTCAGTTTTGATCAAAAATAATGACATTTATCATGTTTTTGCTAAAAACCACAGCATCACAAATGGCTGCCTCTCAGAGATTAACTTCTTTCCAGCTTTTCCCTAAGCTTAAAACCACATGAAAGAACAGAAAGCTGGAAAGTAAAAACCAAGTTGTTCTTTTATTCAAAAGTCATCGCATAGCAAATGAAACTTGTAAACCTCAGGCTAACCCCCAAAACATTTGAATTGTTACTTAATTATTAGTATTTGTATTGTCATAGCACCAACAAGTCACAGCCCTGTATCAAGGCACTTGTCCTCTACCCACATTATGCCAGACCTCAGGGACTGAGATCCAGAAGGCTCAACACCTCCATTACATTTGTATGCATTTACTCCCATTCGTGCATTAGCACAGAGATGAAATACACTTTATTAAAGCCGCACATAAGATCTTTCCAGATGCAGTCACATATTGACAACAGTAGAGCTAAAATGCTGTGCTGTACGGTAGCTATGACAGCCAATACAGTGCTTAGAACACCATGTCTACAAGGAACAGTCGACTGCAAACAGTTACAGGGTAAGAACATTGCTTTGCTTATTATTTAATAGGTTTAGTATTCCATCAGAAAGATATAAGCAACTGTGCCAGTTCCTATTATGATAAGGAGAAAATATTCCTCATGATCAAATGATAGATTTCAACCAGACTTTTGAATGCAGAAGTTTCATTTGCACCTGAAACAGACCCCATGAGCTATAAGTAAAACAGATGCATGAATATGAAAATGAAGAACTACTGACTGACACTTTCTGTACACAGCACTTACTAATAATTTAGAAAAGTGGATGTAATAGGTATATAGTCATCTGCATCTTCAAAATGTTATGTCTGGCCATCTCTTGTGAACTCATTACAAGATTTGCAATATTTGATGTCTTCCTCAACTTCAAATAACTATTTATCTCTAAAAGTATCTAGCTCTCATAGCTTTAAAAGAAAGAAAGAAAAAAATGTTTAGAAATATGAGGCAAGATTTTAAAAGCTAGGGGAAAATTAACAGAACTTGCCAAATGTATTATTTTCAAGCCAAAAACATGAATTATGAATACCTGGGATTGGCAATATGGCTAATACAAAGTAGTATATGTTTAATAAAGCTTATAACCTAACGAAGAGTACTAGGTACACAAGAAAGAAATTTGAGCAGATAATCACATAAAATAAGAACCCAAAGTAGAGCCTTACTCTCCATTAATAATCACTTTAAATTACAGATATTTTAAGGCTTTTTCGACTAGAGAAGCAACCTGACAATTAACCTCCAATACAAACAGGCATTAGATGCAGACTCCCACTCCTTTTTCTTCCAGAGCTGCAAATTGAAATTTACTAATGAAGTGAATGAAGAATAATACACTTTGCCAAAATACACAGTGACAGAATTAACTTGTTTTTCATTTAACGTTCCATTTTTTATTGTTTCTTTAATCATGCAAGAAGGAAGAAACCCTCCAAAATGGAAGTCCACCATCACCCTGAAAAGATACTTTTAGCAGAACTCAATGCCAACAGAGTTTGCTGATTTACAGCCCTCAAACACATGTAACCTAAAGCATTTCCCCAAAGCCTCGTAGTGAGAAGAGGGAGACAAAAAGCATGACTAAATCAAGTCAGACACTCCCTGAGGCACGGCTGGCAAGGCAAGAGTCCTGGCTGTTGGGTCAACAAGACCACTAATATGCTAGTAGTTACCCAGCAAGTTTGCTTGTATTCAGTATGGCTACCTTTGATTTAGTTTTGAAAGGTAATCATAAGGCTGGGGAAAGCATTTATCCTGCAAAGGTCTCCCCTCAGATGGCAGGTTTTTCAGGCAATTCTCCTCATATGTGCTTTTGTGATGGCAATGCGCACCAGATGAATCTCAATTCAATTGTATTCCATGAAATCACACTGGATGAAGAATATTATGACTCCAGAGAGCAGTAAGGGAAAAAACATTTATCCCCAACAGACCAAGCTGTTGAGGATTTGATAAAACACAACAATGATTCTTTCTCCTCCACAATAGCACGCTGACCCTATGGGTATTTTCTCCCATGGCTCCATCCTCACATACCATCCTTGTTGATAGAACTGCAATATAAGGGGTCAGAGAGAACATAGATACAGGACTAGCAGCAGAGAGAACGTGCTGAAGCTGATCGGTAACATCACAGGGCTTCTGTTATTTCTACATTTTTGTTTGTTTTTCAAAAAACAAAACTGCTTTCTCACTGAAGTTGCATAGAAGGCAAAGAAACAGTTCCTTTCCTCTCCTGCAGATTTGTTCCTGGACTCAGATTCCCAGGCCACAGGTGGCACAGATCTAATACAGCTCTTGTAATGGTCCCTTCCAAGGCCCACCCTCAGACAGCAAGCACATTCAGACATGGACCATAGTGTGACAGTTTCACCCTTTCTGTGATGTTGCCAGAGCACGTGCCAACTCCTGCTCAGTGCCATTTGCACACTCTTGCAGGCAGTTGTGCCCTTGCTGCCAAGTCCTGCCTCGCCGTTGGGCTTCGCAATGCAGGCTCAGTCCCATGCTACATGACTATGTGGCATTCAGACCAAAACTGGATTGTGGCCTGTTGGCCCAGAGCAGAGGCAGAATTGACATGCAATGGCAGATTTTACTAGTGTAGGAGCCTGGACTTTCTGCCTGCCCAATCTGGCTCACAGAATCACTGGTAGTTACTGAAATTTAGAGCTCCTATGAAGGAGGTCTCCATTAAAGCAGAAGACTAGGAAGGTACTCAAAGTGCATAAGCTGAAGGAAGCATAAGCATGAAGATCTGTCTTTGCACCACCTTTTCCAGTGAATCTGTACATTACAGTACTAATTGCTTTCATTTCATATGCAATCTAATTTACTCTAGATTAGTTAACTCTAACATAAAGGAGAGGAGCCCTGACTGTAGAGTATCCCTTGACATCCCATGTCAAAGTAAAAGATGCAGGTAAAAGAAAGGGTGCTAGTGAATAAGACTTTAGATTGCCAGAATAGTATTTTAGTGTTTAAGTAAACAGCTCTGGAATGTGAAATTCACTTTTTAGCATGATTACACTAGCTGAATTTCATTTAGAACGTTGACATTTCACAAATACCAACTCTCAAACTTATGCACTGGATTAAGAAAACAGCAAATTCTCATCAATTATTTTCTTCTGAAAGTATAATCAGACTTACAATTTCTGTATTTCTATTTAATCAAAGTGTATAAACAACAATGAAAACGTCTTCCTCATACTGAGGAGTCTTTCCTCATTTCAGGACTGCTAGCGTTTAAGGATACATTGAAATATTGAACAATATGAAGCTATAATTTGGTATTGGAAAAATTAAATTTAATATCTTTATACCTCAAATAGTAGAAAATAAGCTTACACTGGGCTCTGGAAAATGCAGTGTGTGTTTTTCTACTTGCATATCACCTGGACATTAGATGTGCCAGACTATTGATCTCACTAGTTTTCTAGTCTGCCTCTAGCATACAGCCACTACACAATACTTGAGAAATGAGTTAAAAGCAGCAAACCTATAACGCATTAAATAATTAGTACAGCATGATAAACTGAAAAAAAGATCAATCATTTCTGACCTCTGCAAGGCATTAGCTTAAACTTTCTTCATTTATTTTCTTCCCAGGTACTGGAGGAACCCAAACTCAATGTTCTCATAGAAAGAAAAAAAATTCACTTTTGAATATTGATTTACTAAGGATAATAAAAGACCAAATACAAACTGCCCTAAGCTGCAATATGTAGCGACAGACCTGACCTACTTTTTCTGAAAGTTCACAGGAATTTTGGCTGTAAACAACAGTTTGAGGACCATCATGAGGATAAAACATTTAACAGAATACAGCTGTGGAAACAAAATACAGCTGTAGCTGAAAGGAAAAAAGACAGTAATTTGGAGATCTGGGCTCCTTTTTTTAGATAACAGAATCATAAGACTGTTGGTTGGAAGTCACCTAGTCCAACAGATTCCAGGAGGATGTGCTCTATATCCCTTCCAGCAACTGGAACAGGGCTGATGATTTCCCCAGGTCCTCCACCTTCTTGCCTTTCCAGAAAAGCTGGCATAACACTTGTTATTTTCAGTCATCAGGGATTTCCCTGCCTCTGTCTTGATTATCATAATTTTTCACAGACATTAGGCACCAGCCTCATAATCGTATCAGCCTACTCTTTCAGTAATCTTTCAGCAATCTTTCAGCCCCACGAACTTGAATATATCCAGCTCCTCCAAGTAGTCCTTGACTTGTTGCTCCCCTGATGTTGGCTGCACCTCTCCTGAAATTGTACTAGTATGCACAGGCTTTGCTTGTGAAGACTCAAGCAAAAAAGGCATCTATAACTTCTGCCTTTTTCTTTTATCAGCTGACAAACAAGTGCTGAACTTCCTTCTGCTATTAGCATAGTTGCAGATTCCCTCCTTGTTACCCTTTATGTTCCTTGTTAGCTCATCTCCAGCAGGATTTTGATACGCCGCTAATTCTCTATGTGATTTTGTATGAGTTACTTAGGTCAGTGTTTTCACAAATATCCACTATTTTTGATTCATAATTTGACTCAAAGGCAAGAGCTGACAAAAGTTTAAGATATGACTTAACTTGGAACTTAAGCTCTCTAAATGGTCAATGGGCCATGAGGTCAGAGCCTATGGAAGTAGCGTGAAAATGCCCTTATGGTATTGCTAGCTGGCCAGTGAAAAATTCAGGCAGACTTAGCAGACACAAAGGTGTGGTTTATAGCTTCCTCAAGACTAATGATTTATGTGAAATGAAGAAAATAACTCCTAACTAGGGCCTCATATCAAAACTGTATCTGAGTGCTCCAAGATTTCCAAAAGACATTGAAACCAACCATTTTTACTTTGGGTGGTCCAACATCACATATCTTTAACAGGGCCTTCATGTTCCTCGCAGCTGAAGAAATCAAGATGAAGAGCATCATTCAGGATCACTCAGCAGGTCAACAGCAGAACTGGACACAGACCTCAGTTCTCTTCCCACTTTAATCAATGACACTGGAACACACTGCTTCTTGAAGAAGTGACAGCACAATATATTATTACAGAAAGATGAAATGCTATGAAAGGAAGAGGAAAGAAGATTACGCAAGGCCTAAAGACACACTGTAAAGAAAGACCACATATTCTGTAGCTCTTCATGAAGATAGAGCCAGCAAGAAAACAAAACAAAATCAGAAAAAAAGCAACTGGGACCCTGGAGTGGCATAAGTCTATGACCTACACTATACAGTTCTAATCTTACAAACAATCCCAAGACTAAGGAGTAAAATCTCAGTCATTCAGAGAGAAGATGCTAACAAGCACCAAGAGCTACTTGAATTTAATTCAGCATGTTAAATGGATGTTAGGAGGGGTCTATGAGTCAGATCTTTCTCATAGGGTATCTCACATGAGAATCTGAAAAGCTGACAGTTACAGCACTATGACAAGAACCGTATGTTACATAGAGAGTAATGCAGATATGGAGAAATCAGACTAATGTTAATCAAGCAGCAGCCAGGGAGAGAGGTGACAGTGGTGCACATGAAAATGCACTAGTGAATCATGTTGAGAGAAAGGGAGCAGATTAAGTTGTTAACTCACTTGCACAGACACTTACTCTTCATAAAACCAATGCACAGCTATAACAGCTGTCACAACTCAACGCCTCTTTCCACAGTAACAATGACTATTCGTACTTCCAAACATTGTAAGTTAAGAGACAAACAATGCAAATAGACAAGCAGTCATTTGTAATACAGGACCTTAAACTAACCAGTCAGAAAAGAACTAGTTATTTGTAATAACATCTAATGTAAAAATTACTAAATTGAACTTATTAAGAAGATATTGTCAGGAATTTTCTGGCTAAAGACCTTTTCATCTGAAAATGAAAACATAACGAAACAAAAGTTTTTGATAGTAACATCCCAATCTCAATTATACTTCTATCTCAAAGTTCTTCATTCCGAGGTGGAACTTCTGTTAGCAGAAAGAGCAATCAATACTCACCTCACCCCAAACACCAGTAGAATAGGTACATTACTGCTATGTGCCAGACAGAACAGCTGGTACTCACTGGTACTCACTGGGAAGCAAGTGATCTAGACTGTAAGTCTATTGTGTGCACCAGGGTATATCCCAAACTCTTCTGCAGGAAAGAAAGATGGGACTGACAAGCAAACACACACCTAACCACTTGAAAAGCTGTTGGCTTTGTTAAAACATGAAGAGAATTTAAGGTAAAAAAATGAACTAATGTGTCCACAAAATATTAGTGAGGAAGGAACGCTTTCCTAAGCAGTTCTTTTATTAACCTGATTTTTCAAAGGTTAAGGCAATTTCTAGCTATTAGAGACTAAGATTAAAAAAAAAAAAAAAAAAAAAAAAAAAAAACTAACGTGTAGAAAATCAGATAATCCAGCATCAATTTGATGCAAAGTTCTCTGAAAAGCTTATTCCACTCCTGAAACACAAAACCAGACCAATAGAAATCTGATCTAGCCTGTGTTCCCGCTAACTCTTAACACCAAGTCTTAGCTTCTAGATTTGGGTCAATTCCTTTATTTGGCCAACTCCCCAAGTGTGTATTGGAAAACAGGGCAAGTAACATTGCACATCAACACAATCCTATCAGCTGTGCGCTTGCATCTGTCACAAGTTCTTGGCAGCCTGAAGAAGGCAATGCAGAATGCAATACAGAGGGCTAAACACCTTCCAAAATTGCTGTATGCTTTTCTGATCGAGTGCCACCTGGGAGATCTAAATACTAGATGCTAGAAACTAGAAAGGAAATACTAGAAAGGAAAGATATCTAATTTAACAGACTACAAGTTGGCACATCTCCACTGACTTACTCAGGAGCAACAAACGAATGAAGGCATTCCCAAAGACAACCCAAAATTTGAAAAAACTGTATATAATCTACTGACACAGCAGTTTTCAACACAGGAACTCCAAGCCATGAAGATTCAACTCATGCGTAAGGATCATGTTAACCTACAAAGCTGATGATAAGTGACTGAGAAAGAGCTAAGGAGAGCAAAGAGAAAGTTCAGCAGGCTTCAAAGTTTCATTCTCTAGAATTCTACCTCTGCACCACTGGCACTATCTAGCTTTCCAGAATGGGGCTTTGCTGCCACTTGCCATAGTCAAGAACATCTGAATTGCTCTAGCACTTATACCATCAACTACTGAGAGAGGTGAATGTCAATAGTTGCTGTTATGAGTAGAGTTTTGCATTAATCTTACGGTTTTTAGACCAGCAAAGGCTACTCGCAAAATTTCTAGGATAGGTCTCTTGATTTCAGTTACTGAATTTTATTTGTTATTCTGAGCAAAAAGTCTTCCACTGTACTAAGAAAAGGAGTACAAAAAAGAACAATCAACAGAGACACAGGCCTAACCAGTACTCCAAAGTCTGACCTACCCCTCCTATTCTATAAAACTATCAGGTACCGACCTTTTTGAAGACTACCGTATTTTCAAGTAAGGCAACAGAAAACATTACAAACAATGCTAGGAAGAGCACATCCCAGCAGGTCAAGTTAGTGTTTTCAGCTAATAGGATAATAATCTACTCATTTCATTGTACCGACTAGTGCTGGCAACCTGTATTGAGACTTGACAAGATTGTACCACCACCAATAATGTTTGGAAGAGGTTATACTCAAGACGGGAAGACAGACTGATCACAAACAATATAATCACCATTCCAGGAATGGTATTTTAGGTTTGGATAATATTACAGAAGTCTTAAATTTGAAGACTTATTACGGAATTGTCACAAGCATGCCTTCCAGCCTCCTCTAGTTTGACTGAAGGCACAAAAAACCTCCAGTCTCAGTCATGGTGGTGGTGGGGCTTACTCTGTTTGCGAACCAGATGTTTCTGAATCAACATAAAGGCATGCTTTGCCCACTACTCAGATTTGGGGTAGGTTTCATTTCATGCAGACAAACATGTCTGTTCCTATTTCCCAATGAACTTTAGAAGATATTCTAAAACATCACACCTGCTTTGGGCAACAGTTTATCCTAAAGAGTGGAACAATCCAATCTGTTACTCCATTTTATCAATATAAAGCCATAAAATCTATAATTACAGAATTTGCTTTTAGCACTTGGAGAGCTGGAGGTTGGGATCTTGATTACAGCTATATGATTAAGATAAAGCACTCACAGAAGAGAGAGAGGAAAAAAAAAAAGCAGTATAAACAACACGATGACAAAAATTCCTCAAGGTCCAGCAACATTTAACAGAGTAAGAATTTAGAAGGACAATGACTCAAAAATTAAGACGTGTAACACCACCACACAGAACTGGGACATAAGACTTCTGGTATCTGAATACAGAGTTGTAAACAGTCCCTTAACATCGCTGGTCTTCTAGTAAGCTATCTTTAAGATGGAAAAAACGTCATAAAAAGCCTTAACATTTGACATAATCCTGAAGATTTTTACCTGACAGGTGATGCTGAAGCGCAGAACATTAAATTACACATGGCTAAACATTGTCATATATTAGTATAACTTCTTTGTTCCTCTAGCTTTTTGTCTTTCTCTCTAAACAAACTTCTCACACTAGCTCCCACCCACCCACCGGATAAAATCTGCAAGCTGCCAGCATTCACAGTAGCTAAAAATCAACATCTATAACCACAATTTACTTGTCTGACTTTTGCTGCTTGAAATGGATGAATATTAAAGTTTACTTCCTGGGATTTCACTCAGAAGATAAAAACTGCAGGGGAGGGCTGGGCATAGTTTCCCATTTCACTAAAAAATAAAATAAAATAAAATAAAATAAAATAAAATAAAATAAAGGGGGCGGGGGAAGAAATTTAGGTAACGTTGCACATGTTTCTCTCACCAAACTTTCACCTGCCACATGAGACATACATCAAGTCAGAAAGATGCAAAAATGCACATACAAGCATTTTAGGAAAGTGAAATACATACAAAACATGGCTGCACTCCTGACTGATGTTTTAAGGCATGATTCAAAAACTACTGAACTCTATGGACGGATTCATAATCAAGTGGGCTTGAACTGGACACTGAAAACACTTGATGCTATCTTGTTGGAGACAAACATCACAAGATACTTGTTCTTCTAAGCTTAAGAAGCTTCTTCACTGACTTTATGCACACTTCATAATACTTTTCCAGTCACCATCCCCTTTAAGGGTTTTACACACATTGTTCTACAGCACCACGCTTGACAGATTATCGTCTATGGAAGAAAGACACAAGTACATTTTCAGCAGCTACCTGATCTTTTAAAATCAGTTTGCTTTGATTCAGATTGCACCTGTTCCATGTGTGCTTCCTGTGAATGTTATCATGAACATATATATTACTCCAAATGGTCATGGAAGAGCAATTTTAAAACAAAGTGCAGAGTATTCACAAAAAGTATACTTTAATTTTTTTATCTTCTGGAATGATTAATTCCACAGGAAAAACCTAACTTAAAAATATTACAAATTTTGAAGGAAATATAAAGGAAGTAATGCCAAAACCTTTCCTGGGGTATTGAGTCAAACTGTTTCATTTCTAGCCAGCTGGACACTGATATGCACCTGTGTAAGATTCTGTACTTGCATCATAGTTTGTATAGTCAGGTTACCTCTAAAAACAAAATTACATAGTTTGGTCAAAATATGTCTTCAGTACAGTGCTAAGATGTCCTCATTCATACCCAGACTCCCAGATTAACCTACCTTGAATGGGTAACCTCATGGCAAATCAACGTTTGAGTTACCGATTTTGTAACAGTAACATTCCTGTTCCCTCAGAACTTTTGGGGGTCCTATCTTGATAGTTTGTGCAGATGCAAGTAAATTAAGTGGCTCAGATCTTCTGCCAGGGAATTGTGAAGAGGAAAAAAATTGTCGTCTTTAGCACAGAGGCATGATCTCCAGGGATACTACTGTGGCTTGCAATCTCAGTGGAAGAAAAAGGAAAATTAACTACTTTCATTTAATTAGATAGCATTTTGATGGTTTGCTAGAACTGTTTCTGGCTAGTAATAAAGTGCTTAGCAAAGCTCTTTCAACAAGAAGCGTTTGACAATACACTAATAAGGCTATGCTATACTGGCACTAAGATGTTAATGATACTGTTAATGTAAGTTTAATGTAAATATGAATGAATGAATGGTGTAGCTGATGTGCATTAGCCATCCTAATGTCTTGATGAATTATCATTAAGACACAAAGGCAAGCAGCACACAAGATATAAAGGCATGCTGAACACAATGCTGCTTTGGAGCCTCCTCCAGGGCAATGCTGACCACGTCTCAGCATCCCATTCTGCCAGGCCACAACAAAGGAAAGCAGGGAAGCATGCTGGAGTTGTACCAGAAAGTAGCAATTGTAACAGTAGTACTAAACAAATGATAACTTCATCTCTTGATTTCCACTAATGTAAGCCTATGTCTGTCTTCAGTAAGTTCAGGGTGATTTGTCAGTCAAAATGCTAAGTTAATTTGGCCCTATCTAGTCTTAGGTCAATCTGACAGCCTGCAAGTGTTTCAGGTTGCCAAATTTAAGAACCTTAAGATAAAATACCATTTTTTCTTCCTTCCTTTTTAACATGCCAATGGAGGAATTGGAAATAGGATCCAGTTCTCCCTAGACTCAGTTTCTGCTCCAACAAGGCAGCACACTGGGACAAACAAAGAACTATGAATTTCAGAGGGCACATCACTTCTGGGATACTCACCAGTTGCCTCTAACACTTTTCAATTTATACATCCAGAAACTAACACACTGAGAAAATCATTTCTCTCTGTCTCGCTTTCATATAAAGTCAAATTCAAAGTGCAAATAAATACCAATAACTTCATTGAGTTATTCTCTGCCAATCAGGAAATGGATATCCAGGTATGCAGTCAGAGCCTGCTGAACACAGTTCAGAGAGAAGAGCTGAAGGCTGTTTCTCGGGAGCACAAATGGAACCAAGGGGTGGTATATGCCTGGCTCTCCGGTCAAGGGAGGAGGAAACTGGGTGAAGAGAAAGAAGGGATGCTTCCTCCTCTAGGAAGGAATATAGTGGAGTAAGGAGAAAAATCAGCATTCTAACAAGACAGAAATACCTGCCTGCTATCCACATATTAATATGAAAATTCTCAATGATATTTAAACTTTCTCCCAGATTGTTGGGACCAGAACTGGCACCTCCTGTGCAAGTTCATAAAATTAACTACAGTTAAATGAAAATAACAAACTTTTCCCAAATACACACTTCCTGGGTGGAGATGAGACAAAACACACAAAAGTAACATATCTGGAAAGCATTTAATACATTCAAAATTCTATTAGCCACAGGGAGAAAAATACAACTTGGAACAGAAATACTATTATTTAGAAATGTCCAAATTCTACAACACCAGACCTGTAAATCTCTGCTACAAGGGAGACTACACCCCACACTAGATATATCCTGTGAGTCTCATTTTCAGACACTGAAGTGTCTTCTTTCATCTAAGCACAGTGAAAGTGAAGAGATTTACATATTCAGCCAATATTAGTGTAATCTGAATTACACACGTCCAAGTATTCTGGGGACAACAGACTCATCATTCTGTTCAAATATGAACTTAAATTTATAGATTAAGAACTGATATAGCTAGATGCATAAAGTCTTAATCATGCTTACAGAAGAAATACTAACTGCATCTTTCTTCCCTCACCCCATAATACCTACAATTCTCATTTGAAACAATAGCTGAATATGTGGTAATAATTTCTAATGTGAAATACTGTTAATAGTAGAAACTACTTTTATTACTCAAGTTTTCATTACATAAATGCCATAGTACATATATCTTTTGTCTCCCATGTACCTTACTACTGAGTGTGACAAGTTCATGACAGGGCTTTTTCCCTGTCTTCCCCCCTCCCTCCCCCCCCTTTTTTATTATCATCAATACACTAATATTTAGATAGATTTACTTTGGAGTAAATAATAAATGACTAGGAAACTGTTTCAATTTCTCATTCTCATTTTGATTAATGAAATGGAGGAACGCTCACCCTCAAAGCCTCCTCCTTCTGTGGTTGAAAACATATTGAGCTTATGCTTCTTCTACACCATTAAAGAATTATTTTAGAATGACATTCCCTAGCAGATGGATGGGACCTGTGCAACACTAATAGCTTTTCCAAAAGGGAATAATCAGCAAAACCACCCTTCAGCAGTCATTCCAGGATGAAGGAAGTAAGAAGATACAGAACCAGACAGCTGAAACTAAATCAAAAAGCAAAAGGTGCGTGTGCATGTATATATGTGTGTGTGTTTCTCTCTCTCATACACACACACACACACACACACACACACAATATGTACATAAAACAATGAAAGCCCATAATCAAAAAAATCCCTCACTCCAAATAAAATTGAGCAAAAAGAGGCAGATTAGACAGGATTTTCTTGGGAAATGAGAAAAAAAAAAGGCCAGTTCCTGTATATAATATAATACACATGTGAGAAAGACAGACACAGAGGAGACAGCTAGGAATATCATATATAGAGAAGAGCAAAGAATCAAACACAGCCTCAATAAGTAGTGACAGTGGCCCAAAGAAAAAAATAGAGACAGGCTTCTGGGTTAAGTGAGCTGGGAACAACAAATTGTTATTCTGTTTGATGTCTCCTGTTTTCAGGAACACAAGGCTTTCAAATCAACCAGATGACCAAAAATATTTACCTTACTGACAATTTTTCTTCCTTACAAAGACAACCTGTGGCTCTTGAACTCTGAATAACTATTCCAGTCAAAAGGAGTAATGCTGTACTCAAAGACTGTTAAAAGGGTCAAAGTCCATGCCCCTCAAAAACATTCAGAAATTTCTAAGAGGATGTTTGAAATAGTTTGA
Organism: Apteryx mantelli; assembly: GCF_036417845.1. NCBI lineage: Eukaryota > Metazoa > Chordata > Aves > Apterygiformes > Apterygidae > Apteryx > Apteryx mantelli. Next base: position 25,614,306 of record NC_089980.1, on the reverse strand, counting down.
GTGATAAAAAGGCATCAAAATCCATTTTACACCTAGACATTGGTGGGGGAAAAAAAAAACAAGGAAACAAAAAAGAAAAAATTACTTCCAGTAGGTAACCCAAGGTTGTCACAAGTGGGGAACAGCAAACACAAGATACTTTATGATGGATAACGGAGCAACAGGAGAGTAAAGAATGATATTAACCTGCAGAAGTTATTACCAGGGTTTGCTGTGCCAGTACCGAACAGTTACACTAAAATGAACATTGTTTGTAAAACAAACAGTATTATCAGTCAGTAGATACTAACTGAGCACAATCATGGCACAAATTATTACAGAACACTACAAACAGAAGTCATTAAGAAAAAGTCAATACTGTGAAAAATCATTTATACCAGTCCTAGAAAAACAATGCTGTACAATGCAACAAATTTAAGATTTGAAATCCATTGGTCCATTAGACAACTTCTGTTTGACTCAACAACTAATGAAGTTGTCCTTCCTAAAGTATTTTTTTCCACAAAGTAACTGCACTCTAAATCCGAGAAAACATGGGACCCTCTAGCTTTGCTGTTATGCTCCAAGAAGTTCAAAAAACCACAAACAATTCATAAAGTAGCATCATAGTCAAAAAACTACTTAGCTAGTTAAGTAGTCAGTTAACTACTTAAAGTAAAGACTATGTTCGAAATGGGCTGCCATATTCTATCATTCCATACAAACTATTTACTAATATATGTGTAAGGGGCTGATTATATGTGATACAAATCTTGTCATGGTTCTTATCACAAGAGCTTAAAGATGCTAGAAGCTAAGAAAACGTACTGAAATTATTCAGTCTTGAGTTACTGGTAGTGAAAATTGCAGCATCAGTCACTGCACACAGACACTGTAGGATTTTAAAATAATGCATTTAGACTCAACCATTAGTGGTATGCTTTTCTTTGAGAAAAGGAAGATCCTTATAATTATGAACATTAAAGATGCCAGTACAATTCTTAGGATAGTAAAGATAGTGACAAATCCCAATGTTTCATGCAATCTTCAATCAAAATAATTACCTTAAGCTAATAATAACAAATCAGAATTTCCATTGCAGAGGCACAGTGATACCTCAAATGTCTTTTATCCAAAAACCACAGGAAAAATATTCAGCAAAGTTCTTATCATGCGAAACATCCATAAAAATTTCAATAATGATTTGGATGTTTTTTCCAGCACTTCAAAAGCAAAATGTTGATGTTCACTTATCAGCATGTTTTACTGCTTTATTGAGCTGACCTGCAATATTTCTCTCAGAGTCAGTTTGACATTAAATTTCATTCGCTTATGATGCTGTATAGCACAATAACTCAATAACGGTGTCATTGTTATTCCTCGCATAATGAGTTCTCCCATCAGCACTCATGATGATACTCCTCAACTCATGCAAGTTCTGCGGCATGCCACATCTTGGTCGGAGGAGATGTGCTTTCTGACCACAGTGATAAAATAGTTGGGGAGAAAGAACGTACAAACTTTGTCACACATGAACCCTGGCAGCAAAACAACATCTGGTGTAATGCTGAACAGGTAGCTAAGGAGGTGTTTTGGGTCCAAGAAAACAGTATTTCCATCTAGCTCCTCCTAAGGGAAAACACTTCACCAGAAGTGAACCTCTCCCATGAAAAATTCTGATTTCATGGAAGATGCAATTTCTGGATAAAAGAAATTGTGCATTTGTCCTAAATTACTTCTGGTGTTTCAGTTGGACACAGTGTTCTTTATTTCTGCTTTTGCCGCTTGCCTACCATTCCTAAGATTCCATTATATGTTAGCAGTTTCAATCTTTCCAAAAGGCAATTTGCTTCCTAATGAAAAGTGCAGCTCCAAAAGAAAGGAAGAGCTTGTTTCACTGACTTGTGACATCTTCCCCTGAATTTAGACAACACAGTACATGCTCAATGTTCTGGAGCTAAACTGTAGCCTATCAATTGCAGTTAAGTCTGTAGCCCTGTCAAAGATGGAGAACTAATAAGACATTCATAATCCTAAAACAAACAACAAAATCACTACTCGAGTTGACTGCAGAGGCAAATAACTCAACTAAAAGAAAAAAAATCCAGATTTTGCAATTTTAATTTCTCTGCTCATTGAAGCTTTCTACTTTAAGGCAATTAAAACCAGGCATCAAAGGCACATGAAATTGGGATTGAATGGTGATTACTTTGAAAAAGTTTTCACAATTCAGTTAGAAAGAGACATCAATGCCTTAGGAGTGGGGAGAATTAATAAGGAGAGCTGGAGGGGTCATAGGGATGATGGCATGGAAAAAGCAGGTACAGTGCTGACTGTATCTGCCATGCAGTGTTCATGACAAGACGAAGAATTCAGGAGTTGATGAAGAGTTAGAACTTTCCTTCTCTATAAATAATTTAAATATTTCTTTTCTTTTTCTGCCCCTCCGAGCTTTTCTGCATTGCAAGAGATGCAGAATCTAGATTTTGTGTGCACACTGAAATTCAGGGGATGAACGCCTGCTCCCCAAACAGTGCTAGGCCACTCACCTGAGGTGAAAAGAATACACATTAAAATCTCTGCTGGAATTAATTCCTTTGTCTTTGAAAACCCAAACCTCAATATTATGCCTCTCCATTAAAACCTACACTCTCCCAGTAGAAATAACCCCATAAAGACAGTCCCAGTCAGCCATACTTCTATTGAATACCGACCTCACTAACAATCTACTAGAACATCTCTTCAGTGCTTCAGTGTGTCCATCGGTATAATACCACCTACTTCAGCAGGGTCTGAATGTTTTTAAGAGTCCTTGAGATCATTTGATGAATGCTGCTCCTGGAGGGCTATAGCATCACTTGCTTCATTTGTGTGGTTCTTCCTGTGAAAATTCACCTAAGTGATGCCAGTTTGCAAGCCTCTAATGGCCTAAGGTCTGTATACTCTTAGCAGAGATTTTCATACAGAAGCGGCAGCTGTATTTCCCCAGGAAAGGCACTCACCCTGGACTGCCGCTCACACTACCAGATCTGGGCACACAAAACAAGTTGTTCTGTGCCACCTACTGGCTTGTATCTCCAGCCTTTGGATCCAGAAGACATGAAGAAGAAAAATACCTGAGGCCAAGGCAAGCGGGGCAGGAACAATAGGCAGGGAGTGAGGACAAAAGGAGAGAGATCTGCTGAGGAGATGGAGCATGGAAAGAGAAAGACTGGTTAGGAAGAAAGCCTGGAAGACAAAAACAGATGGGAAGAATATGCTGAGATAGAGCAAGTAGCCTAGGGAGGGGAGTTGGCTCTAGGAAAAAGTGAGAAGAGATAGAACAGCTGATGGGTGGGGAAGGTCAGTAATTGTATTGTCCAAGACAGTATCACTCTGCCTGTTTTCAAATTTCTAGGAAAAAAGTCAGTAAAACTACACTTTTTTTTTTCTTTGTAATAGAACACTGGTGGGAGCAAGAAACAAGAAGGAAAGCAAGATGTTCTTGAGAAAAGCATTTAAAAACTGACAGTGGTCTGATTGCTAATAAACATTGAAGTTGATGGTATCTCTCATTGTGCCTGAGAGAGTCTATTTTACTAGGTGCTGTCAAATGCAGCTACCTTGATAGCGGCAATCAAAATCTCCCATCTAAAACAGGAACATTAAGAGCAGTGTCAATTTCCTTTCAACCAGTCCAGCTACGTGCCCTAGCCTTGACCTGGAGAGATTGCCTAAGGAATGAAAAGAGTCCAAGGTACCAGAGACTTGGCAAACAGACAAACAAACCACCACCCACCTACCCCCCCCCCCACCACAAACAGAAAAACCCGCCTTGTGTCAGACGTTATCTGCAGACCTCTAAGAAATGAGCCTCTGAATAGCTCATCTGGCATGAAATAATAACAAATTGCAATCATCATGGTTTTGATATGGATCTGAATTGTCAAAGAGTGTTTCAGCGCACTCCCCACACCACAGCCTCCTGAAAGCCAGGCATTTAGGAAGGAAAGGAGCAGAGCTACTAAAAACAGTTGCTAGATTTGAGAAAACTGTCTCCATTCAAATTAAGATGATATCCAGACTGATCGTCTCACATTTGTATTTTCTGATATGGTAACAGAGAGCTAGAGCTAGACACTCTTGTGATATTTGATATCCTAAACACAATCAGGACATCCAGTTCACTTTACACACTGATAGAAATCTTCTAACTAAAGTTATCTTAAGATCTCTGAACACACATACTGTACAGGGTAATAGTTTTTTTACATTTTGTATTTTTTTCTGCTGAAGAAAATCAGATTATTTGGTTTCCTTATTAAAAGATATTTTAACATAAATATTTTAACAAAATCTTCCTCTTGGTATAATTTTATTTTGTTATAAAGGCAAAATAAAAACTGGCCACTGATCTGAATATGGGAGCTTAGATTGTCTCATTTACTGTATGGCTTGGGCCTTGCATTCTGTGCTAGAAGAAGCAAAGTTATAAAAACCTGATGGCCTCATGAAAGGTTTAGACTTGTGCTGAGCTTCTGCAGTCTTATCCTCATGCAAAGTTCATCAAGCATGGCAGAGGGTGCTGCTGGTTCAAGTCCAAGATTAGAATAGCTTTGTCTTGTCAAAAGAAACTGTATTGTGCCTCTTTGTGGTCTCAGTTCATCAGCATGAATGACATGCCAAGACAGAGATGATCAGGAAAAGCTCCAATTATATTCAGTAAACAAACTTTGCTGCTGCTATTTCCAAGGAAAATCCTATTTAGTCAACCTGATATAGAAGAGAACAAATATCGTAAGGTTACTGACTAACTATTGTAAAGAGCTGGCAACTGTACCTAGTGACTCAGAGAACTTACTGTCCATAAAGAAAAAAAAAAAAGCCCTTGCAAAAAAGGTAGTGAAGAGGCAAGTAATTACAAATGCTGGGGGAGGACTGTTCATTTATATACATAAGATACCAAAATTCTACTGTGCAAGCCACGAATATTCGTGTCTCCACTATACTGATTCATTTTAAGAACAAGTATTATCCAGCATACTGTGTGGAAAAAACCTTCTGCCACAGTGAACAGGTCAAGAAATAAGCTGTAGAAAGCATTGTACAAAGCAGAAGTGACAACCCTTTTTGGAAGCTGTGCTTTTATTGTTGGTGTCAACGCAAAGCCATGTTTTTGCCAGACTAGTCGCTGACACTAATGATTTGCCAGTGTCAGTACAAAGGGCCTTTCAGACAGCTGGCATTTTGTTACAGAAACGTAATTTCTACTATACCAGACCTGTGCCACAGAAGTGATAAAACTGTAGAGAAAACAAAGTTAGCCACTTGACAGAAAAATGAGAAGAAAATGCTTTCAAGTATTAGCAATATTAGCTAACAAATATGGTATATCAGTTTTAAATGAAAAGCACTGCAAAACACTAGCATCAAATACCACATTACTCCCTGCATATATGCAGAAAGAAGACATGTTTAATATTTTCCCAGATCACTGAAAAGAAATCCAAGTCTCCTCTTTTACAGCAGCAGCAACCATCAGGATCTAAATAGTTTCTTAACTTTAATTTCCTTCAGTTTTCCAGTTGGGAATTCTTTGGGAATTAATTTGCAAATGTCTGTTATATAAATCTTTATTTTCAATAGGCAGAAGTAAACTGCAAGTTAGTGTGCAAGTTTATCAGAGTTCTCACTCTACTTTCTTGAGTGGGGAAACACCTGATTCACTAGCACAAGAACACTAGGCAACATTGTTGGCTAGGCAGCAATATAGATACTGTTCTTGAAAGTGAGCGTGAGAAAGCTGCATTACCAAACCCTAAAAAGCTGCATTATATCAAACCCTACTGTGCAAGTCATGAAGCAGAACTGAGACAATTTAGGAGTGATATTTGAGAACCTAGCTCAGAACACAGAATCAACAGTGGCATCAGCACTGCACTAATACTCTTAGTGTCTGGACAGGTCAAGGACATTAGTTTTACATCTTGCAAGGTTGCTGGCATCTGCTTAATCATTTCTCTCTGAATTTGAAGGGAGGAATACTGCTTGGCAAATCTTCTATAGTAGTATAGTAGGGTATATTTGCTGCAGTAGGGTAGATTTGCCTTGGATAAGGAGGAGATTTTTAAGCATTAGCAAGGAGAGCCCCAAGGAAATTGTGCACAATAATAAAACCACAGCCCAAGGTGGGGTAGCAGCAGAAGACATTGCACAGAACACAGTAGAATGTTCTTAAGTTCAAAAATAAGCAGGAGATACAGAAAGCAATTATACTGTAGGCTAGTTATAAAACTTTGCCAACAGCAGAATGACAAAGTGCTTAGCTAGAGGGGAGCAGAAAAATAACTGGAAACAAGGCTGGCAATATTTATGAGGCGTGTTGCCTAGTCTACAGAAATAAATGTTGGAAGTACTTTGACAGGAAAGCATACTTGGAAGGTACTGTACATAGCAAAGGATGCTAAAGAGACTGCTGGCAATTCTATATGACACTAGGGACATTTACACCAGGAAAGAAAAGAAAGAGGACAAGCTGAAAAGTAAGTGAGTGTCTGAGTGTGAGTGTGTATGCATGCATGTTAGGGGTAAGGGGGAAACTTTCATGTGTGGTGGTGGTGGGGGACTGTTTGTTTGTTTTGGTTTTAGAAACTTGAAATTTATCCTGGCTCATATACAAAGATATGAAGTGCAACATGGGCTAGTGGTAATGTGGGCTGTAAAGATTAGTTCAGGATGACTTTTTAAAATTGAAATCCTCAGAGAGGAAAAGAGAAGATCTACAAAACAAGAGAAACACGTTAAAGGAACAAGAGAAGCGGGGGGGAGGGGGAAGACTTTGGAAAGTGAGACTAGCATAACAACCAGAAGAGAGAAGTCTGTAAATAATTCTGAGGGACACAAGGTACAAAAGTTTAAGATGACAGATTTTTGTGCCCAGGATTTAGACAGTATGAAGTGGGATTAGGTTGACCAGTGTGGTCTGAAGAAATTGTGTCAGCCATAGAAGAAAAAGTTTATATTAAGGAATCTTTGGTTTCCAAGGAACACATTTCCAAAACAGCCACTTTCAAGGTTGCACCCATGCTCTGTAACCACGGTCAGTGTGGCATCATTTCTGTGGGGTCAGATGTGCCACTGTGTGGGATTACAAGCAGAGAAGCAGTTCCCAGAGCCCAAGGGGGTCACCAACAGGTTCTGGAATTATTTGGGAAGCCACAAGGACTCCTTGTACCAGGCATGTTGGGCATCAAGCTCACCACCTTAACCCTCCTCCACTACAGTGTGTCCAGCAGTATGTTAAAAGCAGTAGAAAAAAATGCTCCACAAGGCATCTTTGAAACTGAACTGTTATCCTGACTGCTGAAGAATCAGTCTAGTTTTCTTCTACTCTTCCATTCTGTTCACATTAAGTGATCTACTCCTGCAGTAGGCTGAATTTTGATACATTGGACAGAAATTTTCCTCATTTGCTGTTTTTATTTTAAATTTAAAATTGCCTTTTTTTTTTTTTAATTAAAAGGAAATTGTAACTGGAAATAGGTTTCACAACTTTGGCCTTCCTGTTTGCATTTTGGATCTAGAAAACATCAGTAAAAGGCAACATTGCCACCTGTTAACTGTCTAATAACATGTACTGGATGACAAGAAAGTGAGCTTTCCCCCTGTCCCTGCACTGCCCCCAACTGATTTTTGATCAGTTTGATTGAAACTATAATCAAATGCTTAAAAAAACCCACCACCACCAACAAAACCCCCAACCCCCACAATTATTCATTATTAAACTCGCTTTGCTTGGTTCTGGCTGGTTCAAAAGGTCACACATCACTGCTGCTTCACTACATGCTATACCATAGGAGCGAACGGTAATATTAATGTACTGTTCTTTGTAATAAATTGTTTGCTCTCATGTACATGACAGCAAACTCCGTAAGAGGAAACAAACTGCTACAGTCCAATCTCAACTGACAATACAGCAAAACCTTCTGGAGCAGTTTGACAGTACTGCTTTGTTGTACTTAAGGCTACATGCAAAAATAAGGCACACTCAAAACCAAACCAGGATCTACAAAAAGGATCCTAGTTTATCTGAATCTCTCAATATAGCACTTTAGAAGCATCAAAACCACTATGAAGTTTTAAATGAAAACATACAGATATGTCCAAGATTTAAAGAACTACCTTCAGCAGATTTAAAGACCTACCTCCAGCGTTGAAGTGACAACTTAATCTATGTAATCTACTGATCAAGTGGGAAGAGGAAAGAATCTTTTCATATCTTAAGACTTTTGTAGATCAGATTCATGCTGTTACATAAAGCTTTGAAGGCCTCCATCTCACCTCACATATTCTGAAGGACTTTCATTTAAATCTCAGCTACAAAATAAACTAGCAATGAATTCCTCAATGTGCCACAAAAGACACAGTTAAAGTTTTCCTCAGCTCTCTAGAGTTGAGGTTTTGAAATAATCAAGTTTTTGTTAGGTGGAGATGAAAAATTTGTTTCTAAATATGAGTATCTGCTATGAAAGGACTGATTCTTCAAAGATACAAAGGATGATATCTTTTGAGAAGGGATGGGGGGAAAGAGACACAAATGTCATACTTTATTCTTTCCATTTAATTTGACAGACTGAAAGGGGCTAACAGTTGCTTTACAGCACAGGGAAAGCTACAGAAGTGCCAATTTTCTGTCTACAGCAGTTGAAGGTCCCCCTCTTAAACAAGGATTAGTGGTACCTGGCCACCTAGGATGGAGAGCTTATTTTCTAATGAATCCATAAAGCCACATTACTTTCCAGTGTATATGAATTTCTCAAATGCATATATTTAGACTGAGTGATTTAAACTCCAGATTTAGAATTATCTGGGAGTAAAATGCGTTGTAAATTTTCTGAGACATATTTCGATGCCTAAAAATTAGTTTAAGTACCTTTTAAGTATCCCAAATATAAACAATTTGGTCTTTCTGCTTCTTATGTTTTAGTCCAGGCACCTGCAAAGTAAAGACAACACCTCTGTTTTCCTCCAGAACTTAGTGAAATGCTTTGAGCTCTTTTTTTTTTTTTTGGGGGGGAAAGCACTAACTATAAAGTACCTGAAAATGGTGCTTTTAAGGTTAAAGGGCTCCAAGAAAGCAATTTCCTTCTATTAAGCCCATGGATCTGAGACAGACTAGTGAAGCTATTGGAAAGAAAAAGAAAAGAAAAAGGAACAAGAAAAGAAACAAAAGGAACAACGCTAGTACAAGAAGCTACCTTCAGACTTCAGGTCAAATGTGACAGATGATAGTGATTCCTTCATTTATTTTTCTTGACATCTATCAACGCAATCAATCTTGAGTGGAGTTGTATATGCCATAAAGGGAATAGCCTATCATGATTTGTAGTAACCTTCAAAAATAGGTGCTGTTTTTCTGTTGAACATGCTCTGTGCAGAAATATGTATGTATGTGCTAAAATAGCGGCTATATAGAGATGTAGTGGTTTTCTTACTCGTATAAATATATTTAAATCTCAGATTTTATTTAAGAGACATCTTTTTCTTCACATATTTACATAAAAGTCTTCAGATGAGTATCAAGTTTGGTTAAAGTTCGAGACTAGTCTAGAGGTCTTACGGCTCAGAAGTCATGTGTTCTTGCAAAGCCATTTGATGTGGCTTGTACGGATCCGCTGAAGTCAAAAGGTCTGCAGGTCAGTGCTGACAATTCTATGCATGGATTCTATCCATGTCATTTTTAAAGTGTGTGGTTACATAACAAATGATGCCAATCTAATTTGCACTGCCACAGCCTCAACCTCCCTTTGCCTCCAAGTGTTACAGGGATGTGTAGGAAGAGACCATTTCCCGCCAAAATAAAGCAAGTACAGTCTAAATTGCAATGAAGAAAGGATTGTATAAAGCACCATATGAGCGGAAAAAATAGAAGTCGTACCTACAACTAGTGGTATTTGGGGTAAATAAGAAACTGTTGTGCTCCATGGGAGAAATTACTCTTCCGCTGTTACAAAGGATTGTTAGCAGTGCACTGATTCTCCCCATTATCATTTGTAGATGTCTCTAAGACACAACAGAACTATAAGAGATGACAGAAGAGACTAACCACAAAAAATGGTCAGATCAACTAGAAACTCTTTCATGCAACAGATTTAATTCTAACAGAATACAGTAATGAGTTTTCCCTATAAAAGAGTCCTATAGATTGCATTAGGAACTAAATTAGTGAAGGTCAAAGAAAAGTTATTGCAAAACCAGTAAGATCAAATACAGAATAAGATCTTTTAGCTCTTAAAAAAAAAAGAAAAAAAAAAAGGAGTATAATTCTGTTGATTTGATAAACAGGAACATAATTCTCTTTTAAACTGTAAGGATTGTTACAAATAGTTATGGAGAAAAGTTATTATATTTGCCAAATTTTTTGTACAATACACAAAGAGAATCCCTTTGCCAGCCTGTGGTGTTCCATTACTCATGAACCATTCACAGCTACTATTTTTGGCTTATTCTTCCCAGTGTTTGCTCCATCTGCCCTATCCTAATGCTATGTATGCATCTTAAATTATCTAGTTTTCTTCCTGTGCGCCATAGATCAGCTGCAGTGAAACATGTCAAGTAAGAAAATGCAACAAATATGCATCTCCTATATAACAATTTTTGTTAGGACTAGGCCTCATTATGGAATCAGTACAACTCTAGTCCACAGACTTGTGCTACTTTTTTCTAGACAGATTGAGACCATAGGAGCAAGCAGAACACCACTTTACTCTGCCTTAGAGTCTTTTTGCATGCTGAGTATCCATCAAAATCAAAGTTAGTTTTGCATACAAGGACAGCAAAGTTGAACCCTGGTAGCAAATAAATACTGGGTGGTATGCTACCGCCATCATCTTAATAAAGTTTCATGGCTCAATATGTATTTTACTTAGAATCAGCTCCACATGCCAACCAAAACCTTTGCTTGGCTGGTTTAACTCCAAATGAAATAGTAATACCTGACAGGACCTACTTTTCTTCTCTTGTAAATGTACATGAACTGTGAAGACTCTGTAAGATATTAATATATGTAATTCAGGCTATGAAGTTAAAAGAGAAAAAGATATAAAAAAAAAAAGATAGTGACACTGTGCATAGTTTGAGATATGAGAAAATCCATCCTGGAATTAATTTATTGCTTTACCACCCTCAAAGTGCATTTATTTCAATAAAACATGCTTTTCCTGCTGTGAGCCTGATTTTCAGCAATGGCATGGACTGATATCTATAAAAGTCTCTGGGAACTCTACATGCTTTACACCTCTTGTTTGCAATACGATATATAAAGTACATTGAATCAAAGAAGTGTCACCTATGACACTTCAAAGCGTTTGCATTTCTAGCACAGGCTCTTCATGAAGGAAATCAATTACTTTCCTCCACAGGTAAAATCCTTACAAAATTTTAGAAATCATTTGATTGCAACATGGTTAAAAATTCATTACAAAACAACACAGTTCTTTGCAATTTCCAAGACAAATTAAAATATTAAACAGAATAGACATCTGTTATAGGATTGCTAAAGTTGATTTAAGAATCTAATTATGTTTGGCTTCTCTTCAGCTATTCTTGATTCCTATTTAAAGAAAAGAAGATTTTCACAAAAGTCTGGTTTGCATGTTTTGTTATCACAGTTGGGATAATCAAATATTATCCCTCTAAATAAAGTGCACAGAAATGCTCATGAACTCTGGAATTAAGGCCAGGTACAAACGATAAATAACTGCCACCCTGTCATCTGTGGGTGCAGTCAGGTAGGTAGATATTTGACAATTTATGTGGGTATACAATCAGAGCCTGGATGAAGTGGCACTTTCTGCATTGCTGAGTTGTGGGAAAAGCTCCTGCCACTCATGGTTATGAGACATGCGCAGAGGAGGAAAAATGAACAGACCAGTTGCTGCTATTGCAAAGTTTTATAGCGCACAGACCAGGGAGACATCAGATGTACACAACTAGTGAAAGCCAGAGGCACGCGCATACTAACCTGTGCGCAATGGAAACGCTGTTGTAGACCAAGCTATAATTCTGTGGGTGTATGGGATAGCCAAGCTATAACCAAAACCACCCTCTTTATCAGCACAGACCCCCTTTGCTGTGGTGACAATCTGTCTGCCATCTGCAACGCACAGCTGAGTAGTCCAAATTGTCTCTGATAGCACAAGTATGCATTTGTTACCATAGTTAAAAGTGATCTTTCCTTTCCCTTCAAGGTTCCTTATGTTTGGCGCTTGCCTGTGCTAGTGGTGAGTTCTGCCTGCCCACAGGCCCGGGCTAGAGCTCCTCCATGCAGCACAGCAAAGCATCTTACACGCCCGAGTATTCCCTGCAAATGCCAAGCAGCAGTGGCATTGCCAGTGCAGGAAGCGTTTTGCACAAAGAGTGTTTATTAGCTGTGACAGAGTACTGCATTTTCGAAGAGCTAAGGAAGAAGACAGCTGCTGCGGCTCCCCTAATTACCTTTCCCCAGACATCAACAGTAATTTACAATTTGGATGATATTGCTGGAACTAAGTATGATCTAGATCCACGCACAAGCTCTCCTCCTCACTTTTATAGGCCATGTGTTATACGAGAATTACAACTATTCAAACCGTTTCTATGAGTCAGGTTATCTCCTGTCAGGTTTTTTATTGCACATTCTTCTTTTGCTACTGGAAAATACAGAATTTGCTGTAGATAGTAATCAGATAATCACCACATCCTGTTACAAGCATAAGCCAGGAGGATTTGCTATTAGACTTGCTCTCTAATCTATCACATCCAAACAAAGATCATTTGAGATGCTTAGTAAAAAATAATGCTTCTTAATACACATTCCATGGCATAGAGGTAAAATATATATACATATATGTATTTTATATATATCTATATATATATCAGTATATAGAACAGGGAGAATGTTAGCTTCACATATATCCAAATTCAGTTCTAAATTACTCCGCTACCAAAGCATTTAGAAATATATACTATGTTTGTTCAGCTATTGCTCCTGCTATTTTGCTGCTAAGCAAAATCTAAAGGAATGCACAGGAAGCCTGACAAATTAAGACATCAACAATTAAGATTAATTGCACAAAGAGGATAAAGCATTTCAAACAGTTGCACCCTTGAAAGATCAAAAGCTTTCCTCATTCAGGCAGTAGCTCTGAACTGCTTTACTGACAAGAGAAGCCATTTAAAAAAAACACAAAATACAAAAGAAAACTTAAAATTCATGCAGATGCATGAAACTGCAAAAGACCCAGTAGCTATTTAAGCTCAAGAGTATACTAGGGTAAAGAAGTAGTGAGAAGAAATCAGATGGAGAGGATTAGGCAGAAAAGCTTTAAACTCAGGATGAGCGTCCGCACTGGGTCTGTACTTGCAAGCACTGAGAATAAAAATGATGTTGACTCAAAGACTATCATGTGGATCCAGTAGTCTGCTGATGCTTTGTATAATAGAATAAGTACCAGCATCCAGTTTCTGTAATAACTTAGATCTGTGCAAGACCAACTCAGTGCAGTGTTCTGCTCCACAACAGATGACTAAGCATGCATTTTGGGGCCATATTACTACAAAACTGCAGTTGTTCTCAGACTCTGACAGACTTGATTCTCTCAACTAAAATTATGAGTCAAATGAGAGAAAGGGACTTACCCACGTTTCTCTGGACTTGGCACTGATAGGATTTCACTGGTGCTTTCATCAATGGGAAGGACCCGAGCAATATATTCTCCACTTTGCTGGAAATACTTATAAACAGCCACTTGAACTGTACATTGGTCACTGCTACTTCTCAGCCAAGGGCTCAGGATGACCGGGTTAGGGCCATCTGATGCATTGAGGAACAGGAACAAACCTAAGACAGATAAGGCAAGAAAAGAGCTTTTTAAAAAACAAACAGAGTGCAGATGAAAACTTGTAATTTTTATGCAATAGCATAAAAATTTCCTTACTTCCCAGACAGCCTAAGATTATCTCTGTCAATGAGTCTGGAAAGTTTGCTCATTTTGTATTAATCCTATGAAGATCTTCCTGGGCAAGTAACATTTCAGCTCACCCTTGGATGGGTGATTTAACTCCCAAAAGAGAAGGTGCAAAGTGGACAAGGCCATAACTACTACTAGCAGGAAAAAACACCAGACAACAACAACAACAACAGCAATCAATCAACCAACCAACACACTTCCAAAGTTAAGGCTAGAAAGGTGATCAAGCTGGTTTGGATTTTTGTTTTTATGTAGCTATTACTTTCTGGACTTCATCCCCATCTCTGCAACTTCTCAGGTGTGGTCTACAGCCAAACATTATGGCCTTGGTCCAATGGGATCCTGATTTGCCAGCTCAGATATATATTTGTACTTTATAATCGATCAGGTTTTCTTGCCCAAATAAAGAGCACATTCAATAACCCTAGTTTTGTTCTTCTATAAACAGAAGAGTGCAGAATTTTTAAGCCATTAGAGTCAGGTTAAAAGTCTGACATCATTTTATTTCTTCAGCAATTCATTCTAATGTGCTAATTTCATATGCAGCTAATCCACATTAAACATTTGATTATTATCCAGTACATTGAATCCCTTGGCCAAATTCTATTCCAATACAGTCTGAGGCTTATCCAGGGGGACAGAGGTAATGTATTTTCAGCACACTGTAGCTCATTACAGGTAAGTGAAATTACTCCCTTTTGGCAGTTGACCAATTTACCAGATTTCTCACAGAGCAAGCACAGTGGGGTGTGTAGTTAGGTAAATGAAAGGGAACAACCCTTGAATCAAGGTAACTTGTGATATTCCACAGATTCTTGCAAAACTGTCAGATAATCAGACAATGAGGTTTCATTTCCTGGACTATCCATTAATAAAGCATGTCCAGTAATACTTAGAACATCCAGATGTGATAAACAGTTTAATTTCACAGAGGGAGAAATTACGGCCCAAAGGGACTGAAGTCTAACCCTCTGTTTAAGTACACACCGATTTTAACAGGAGCAGAAACTTGTTTTTGTGAATACCCAGACTGAGACTTAAGAGGAATGATTTTCAAAATGGCTGAGCATATATAACCCTAGAGTCTCCTACGCATTCAGAAGGTCTAAGAA
Organism: Apteryx mantelli; assembly: GCF_036417845.1. Classification (NCBI taxonomy): domain Eukaryota; kingdom Metazoa; phylum Chordata; class Aves; order Apterygiformes; family Apterygidae; genus Apteryx; species Apteryx mantelli. The sequence continues at coordinate 25,599,227 of NC_089980.1, read as the reverse complement.
ATCCTGTGGAGCTACGATTGGAACCTGCTCATCTTCACCTTGATGTCTAAACTATGAACCATTAAGTGAAAACTAGCCATTCTGAGCTCCCATTATAGTCCAAGGAGTAGTTACTATCATCCTAAAATGGATCAGGTGAATAGTCCTTTTGAGATTTTTGTTTTTCTCCACTGAACTGAGGGTGATGAGCTCAGATTTGGACATCTCACTGTCAGATGCCAATTTAGAACAGGTTAATTGCACGCATGCTCACAAGATGTCCCCTTTGCAAAAGTCTGACTTGGCAATTTGTCTCTGGTCACTCAATGTAATAATTGAAGGCCTAAAAATGAAAGTGAAGTTCTTGTCAAACACAATCTTTCCCTCCCATACACACATTTATCATAAGGAGCATTCTTGACATTTGTCAAAAGCAGCTTCTTGACATTGGCAGGAAGTTAATGACATATCTCAACTAGAAAACATTTGTCTTGTAAGCAACACAGAAATTCAGTAGGTAAAGCCTTCTTGGATGTCAAGGTTTGTAAGTGGAGAGGAGTGAAATATAGTCACAAAATTTTTTTTAATAATAAGAGTCTTTATATGAAATAATAGCCTTTAATCTAGTTACTAAAGCAATCATTTGATGAGTTTAAACAAACAACTCCATTATTCTTAGTTATACATACACAATATTTTTGCTGGTCAGTAAAATAAAAACAAAATAGCCATATGTATCATACTTTCCTGTCTCTGCCTTCTGTTGCAAACAAAAGAGAATTAGACCACTAAATCTTGTAGCTTTAATTGTACCATCCCCATAAGAACACTGAAATCTGTGACATGAAAAGGAACAAAGAGATTTCTGCTGGTGGCAGAAACATACTAAACATTGCAATAATTGCTGATGGTAACTTGGCAGGTGCAAGAGCCATTTTGCTCATCTTACTGCCTTGTAACAGGGAGTAAGATTTTAAAAATAACAAACAACAACAGACAGCTCTTTTTCTTTCTCTTCTTGCAGTGAGTCTGAATAAAGAGAGCTTCCAAGCACTCACCCTGACATGGGGTCAGATTTGGAACATCGGTGACGTTTAGTAGTAAACAAGACTGGCTGCTACAGCAAATTTGTTAAGCAGTCACTACTCTCCTGTATCTTGGCTACTACTTATTTATAGGGTTTGCTCTCTACAACTGTGGCTTATTGTTCATCATGTGGCTAACTCTACTTACTAAAATAAATTGCTCAAAGGAATGTAATTTTGCCATGGTTGAGGCTACCCAGCTATACGCTCCCAGGATGTTAAGAGGAATACCTCCACACTACACTGTTCTGAAGTGGTGCCTAGAAAACCACTCTGAGGGATATGGCTATTATGCAGTATTGGCCTTACCACTGGTACACAGTCCTGTCAAAAATCTTATCTTACAGTATACTTTTGTAGAGACCACCTACCTGGGAAAATAACGGAGCTATGACAGAATGCCCTTTTTTTTTTTTTTTTTTTTTTTTAAATACAGGAGAGAACATATATAACTTTGCTCTTGCTTTTGAAAGCTCAGCTATCTCATGGGTAACATAACTGTCAGTGGTGGTGTTCTCTTTTTGCACTTAGTACTAGTCTAATTCATAAATGCTAAGGAAAGAACTATCAGAACTGCATTTGCCTCTGTTGCTATTGGAATTCTTTCCAAAGTTAAAACGAGAGGGACTTGCTGTGAAATTATATAAAAAATGCACAAGCTTTGTTACACAGTAGGATTTGAAGATTCCTGCTCACAGACTACATGCTAGATCTGCTCATTACGGAGCAGACCAGTGACTTCCCATAGTGACCAAATCTGATGTCTATGGTGCGCATTACACATACTCTTTTCTACATAGGCAGACTCAAAATACCAATTCAGACAAATGCAATTTCATGAATTGGTCATCTCTAAAGCATACACAACCTATCTGTCAATCAAACACACACACACACACACACACACACACACACACACACACACACACACCCCAAATTGCTGACACAGGTCGAAATCTTATTTCATTGAAGTTGACAGGACTTATGCTACTGAAATCAATGGCTTCAAACCCGCAAAGGAATAAATAAGGTGTCTGAAGTGAAAAATGATACATTTTGAACGCTGATCCTCATACTCCTCCCTTCCCTCAGAGGAATGATTTTGCAGTTATTTCCTGCCATGAGTTCACACGACAGACTGGCACAGGATCAATACAAGCACTGTTTCTGGGATCAGATTGTAGAATGCTACTTAAAGAGTAAAGGAACATGATGAAATTGATCCCTCATTCACTGTGAGGGACTCAGGATTGTTTTGCACCAATGGACTTTCGGGGCAAAATTAGAAGCGAGATTTTCACTTGTTTATGAATGCTGTATTTCCCTCCTGGAGGAGTGAATCTATGTGGCAAGCTGTATCCAAGATTGCTGTGTAGACCCGCAAGACTGTAAGATTCCAGCAATGATCTTCTTGCACTTATTTTCCCTTACTGTCTCCTAGCTCTAATAAGGCTCTTGGAATCTCACTGGGTGAGTACCTAGAAAAAGCACTGCAGCTTCAAACAAGCTTCTGCTGGTATTTAGATACCAAGAGATATAATCTGAGATGAAAGGCTCCTCCATGGTACATGCTGCCAATATCATATTCTACTACTCATATGAATAAGAGGTTAAACACAAAACACCAAAAAACATAAAATCAAGCTCTTTTCCCTCTTCATTTCTTCCCAACTGAACAACATGAATAGATGGAAGCAACCCATATTTAACAGTACGGCACAGCATAGGTCTTCTAAGCGCTAAAATGGAACAGGACTCTGAACAGTCTATTTGCTCTTCAGAAAGATATTCATCAATGAGACATTTCAGGAGTTTTCTGTTACAGATTTTGAATTGACTCTAGCTGCACAGTGTAGTGCTGGCATTAAAGAGGTACAGTTAAAATAACTAATTTGTAACTAGATATACAGCCTCAGACCCAGGTACTTAGCATTTCCTGGTTCATGAGCTCATTTATCATGATCGCTCAGAACCATGGGGCAGCAGTGCGAACAGCATTCAGTCTTTTGCACCAAATACATCTGTATTTGCATTATATGACAGAAACCCTAGTAGCTGTTATTGCTCTATGTTGTTTTAGAGACAGCTGGTCTAAATTGCAAATACTTTATTTTCTACATTCCTGTTAAACACTCACAAGCTGTGAGAGAAACTTACCAGTGTTAGTCAGCTCCTAACCATATTTTTCCCTACTTTTTTAATACCTGCGCAACACAATGGTTTTCTTTGTGCTCATGTGTTGTGTCTGATAATGCCTCTAGTAACTTGCTGTCACTTCAGACAAACACACATGAAAAGATATTTAAGCTTAAGCACAAGGAGTTACTGCAGTTAACATGAAAGCAATATTATAAAACAAATTAATATATCCTGCCTGAAAAAAACCTGCTGTTAATCCTTTGGAAGCTTGTTTATGGCATTTCAACATTTGTGTCACAAAAAGGGAAGGATGGCTGATCGGTTTAGTAGCAACATGTTTTTGAGATGATGAAGGCAACTTAAAAATTGAGCTGTTCAGGACTGGTGAGGTAGCAGGGGCATTTGTAAAGAAGAAAACTAATGCTAATGTACTGTTCATATACAGATACATTATGAATAAAGCACCTGTCCAAAGAAGTTTTGAAGTGAAGGGGTACAGGATGATAAGACAGCAATTCAAAACTGCGCCAGCAACAAAGACTCTTCCTGCCACATTTGACCCCAAAGCCTTGTCTGACACAGATGCAAAGAACATCTGCAACTCGTGATAGCAAATGCTGAGGTGAACCTGAGATGTTCAAAAGATACAACTCAAGAGCTATCACTTGGCAGTAGGAACTGGGCAAACTTACCTATGATTATCCGATGGTTAACCCTTTCAAAAGCTAGTTAACTGATAACTACTTAACAGCTTTGAATGCACCTTGGTAACTCTTCATAGTCCTTCCTAGCCAGTCTTCAGGGCAAATGCAGTAAAGAGCCAGGACACGCACTTCTGCTAAACAGCATCATGTTCATAAGCAAGGTCAGTGCACCCCTATTGCATCCTATGACCTTTCTGAGGCAGCCATGTAGCAAAGATGGTTGCGTCCCAAAAACGCAGCAGCTTGAGAAGTTACAATGGAAAATAAGGCTCTCCAGGGTATCATTGCTGCAGGAAATGCCAGTCTGCTCTCCCAGGACATACAGATGGAGCCAGCTCCTCATCTTTTACCTGAGGTCTAAGGTTTTCAGCATTAGATGTTCTCGCATATGAAAAATCACACATTCAAACATGATCAAAAAGAAGTGACATCAAATAGGGCAAGGGGACTTAAAAATCTGTTACAGAGTGGCATGCCTTAGAATTCATGAAGAAGTGAGAAGTTCACATTATTTAAAATAATATTTAACAACAAACCCAAGCCAATAATACACACACACACACACACACACAGATACTTGATGCAAATTAAAGCATCCCCATGCCAATTCAAGCAGATTTTTTCCTCTAACTACCAAAGATCACGGTTTTGTTAGTTTAACTTATTGTCTGGAAAAGCAGGGCTCAGAACAAAGCTAGGCTGACTTAATCCAATCACAGTTATAAAGCAGCAATTTAACAACCCTGTGGAAAACTGATAGATTGTTATTCTGAACATAAACTCCATCTTCCTACTAAAAGGATTTTATTACCTTTCGCATACAAGTTCAATACTCCACCAGTTTAAATTAGAGCTGTAAAAACTATTAACAGCCAACATCTGTTAGGGACTGTATAGAAGAAAAAAAATAAAAATCAAGTTTTATGGTCTTTGGTGATGCTGACCGGAGAGGACATTTCCACTAGTATCGCAAAATATTCCACAGAGCTGGGTTTTGGCTTCTTCATTTTACACTCAACTTCCAAGTTAACTATTCAGGCAAACTCTCATGGCAGGAGCTCAGTAGTTGGTAAAAGCCACAGAAGAGCTGGGCACTCACCACCTGAGTGACAGCACTGAGAAAATACAATGACAAACTTTTTCTAGGTTTAATTATAAGGATTTTCAGATCGCCTCATCAAGCCACTGAAACGTCCTGAACACTAAGAACATGAATAGTCTCCAGTGCTGAGTGCAATGCAATCACATAAGCACAGAAGATTTGCAACTTGCTTTACTTTCATCTGACCTAAAATTCATGAAGTAACAGCCTATGAATTATAAAATTTGGAGCTGAACAATTCTTAACAATCTAATTATGGTAATTAGATGACATCTTACCTCTTTTGAAGTCAATCAGAGTTCTTGCTATTAACTTAAATAGAACCAGGATTCCACTCCTAATGCTTAGCAGGTATGTAAGCCTGTTTCTCTAGATGATGCAAGAGCTATTCAGAAATACTAATGAATTCATAGAAACTCCTGTGGGAATGTAATACATTTCACAAATGGGCAAGTTAAGGCAGAGAGATTAAACAACTGCAGACAAGTCTGTGGCCAAAACAGGCATCAGAGCAGAGACCTGCAAGTCTTTAAGATCACCTAGTCAGGCATTTTTAATTTCCTAAATGTAAAAAGGGGGGGAGGGGGTTTAAGGACTAATCAAAGCAAAATAAAGCCAAAGTCTATCCTCAGTGAGGCATCAGGAATATTTAATTTGCCTCATATGATTCCTCTTAAATTCAAAGTGTTCACTCATGTAAATCCATGTCCCTTAAACAACCAGTATTTACTATGATCACTGAGAACTGCAGCACTATATGAAGTTAGGAAACAGGAGCCATCCCTTTTCTCACACTCCAATCCCAGAAATTTTCCCTATTAATCTACCTAGTTTCTTAAAGCAACTCTGAAGCCTTACACACACAGGGAGTAGTCTCAGAACAGTAAGCTTCACCCAGCCCTTCTGCAAGTTTCCTTTTTGCTTCCCTAGAGCTCAGGCTAGTGTGCGAGCTGAAGTCCAAAGGAATGCTCTTAGACTAGAAGCAAAACATATTGTCGTTATTTATCAGTTTAAACTGCAAAAATCACTAGCCCACCCCCCATTTGGAAAGCTGAATCGCACCACACTACATACTTTAGACATGCAACAGTAAAAGATGTTTTCCTCCCAAAGCAGTCTAGTCAGTTTTCCAGTAGGAAAAAGTCAGAAGAAAACAATTTAAAGCTCCAGGTATTGCCTTCAGTAATGGTAGCTAGAGCCAGATGCTGTTACAGCCCAATTCCTAAATGACTCAGCAGTGTTTGCTCCCAGCTGAAAAGCACTCAACTGAAAAAAGCAGTTAGTTAATTAAAAACTTAAAATTCAATGCTGAAATTAAAATCTTTCCTAGAGAATGACAAAAGAGTGTTTAAATAATTCAGCCTTGCACAGCTGATTAACCAATATGCATCTTCTCTTTTGGTGCTGACAAAGGCAAATGGCAAGTTACTTTTGAGATCTCTCTTTTGAGACTAGATGATTGGAGAATTTCCCATCATCATGAGCAAGAAACAAAGACCTAGAGGGAAAGCTACAAGGAAGCTGGTTCTGTCAATAAAAACAGAGAGGCAGAATGTGTTTCCAGCACTTCACAGGGTGCACGGTAGTTAAGGGGAGAATGAGAAAGAAAGCCTAATGCTGTACCTCTAGTTACCACTTTGCTCTGCAGTGTGCTTATTTGATTACACTCAGGAGTCTAAAAGCTTAAAAATTAAGAAGTTTGACAACACTCTGACGCACAAGTATCTGAAAAGAAACGTGTCTGGAATAGAATGGGTATTACAAACATTCACTGCGCAGTAACGTTGAAGCCCGCACCATACAAGGAGCAAGTTTTGTGAGTTATCCCCCTGAAGAACTAGAAACACATAAGAGAAGGGCAAAATTAAATCTAGATGGTATAGTCGTTCTCCTTTTTTGCCTTCTGCCAGGATTAAGTTCATCACATAAAGGCTGCCATGTCAGTCTTAAGTGCACAGGAGTCATAACACAGACCCTCAGAGAATCATGAAATTGTTTCAAAGATAAATAAGATAAATCTTGAAAAGATAGTGCATTTTAATGCCTTTTACATTTTAATCTCTCCTTGTCAGCCTCTCCACATACATGTATAGAGATAACTAGCAGGCCGACTCTCCCCAAAAATATTGGGAAAGATGATGATCCTACCTCCAGAGCTCACTGAATCTTGAACAGCATAAAGCTTGTCTCTAAATCCCTGTCTATCCTGGGGCTCAGCTATCCTTCTGCCATCTCTAGTCTCCATACCACTTCCATCCCACATCTGCCCTTCAGCTATTAACTCTGCACACCAGTTTTGTCTGGCAGGCCCTTTTTAGCTCCAGGGGTTCCTTATATTTTCTCTGCTTTTGTAAGTCATCGTTGCAGGGATGTAAAGAGAAAAGAGTGTCTTTGCACACCGATTATAGGATGACAAGAAATGAAGGCAGAAGCTTTTTGGGGTCCACTTTTCTCATTCCCTCTTACAAAAACTGTACTGACTGCTGCTTTTCCTTCTACTGATTCAAAAACCCCATTTAATGTTTATGTAGAGGGGAAAGCAAGCTTCACCCACACACCCCTTGTCAAGGAACAGACAAGAAAGGGGACAATGGTTATCAGTCCCAGGCCTGACAATGGGTTAGAGCATCTCTGAACATTGACAGACATAGTCAAAAGCTGCCTGATAGTCAATGAAATTTGACAATTCATAAACTCACCTGGATCTTAGTAGATTTCATAAATCTGAATTTCATAAACTTTTTTTAGATAAACTATGACCCAAATCTGCTTCCTAAAATAAGCATCAGTCTTCCCTGAACCCATGAGAAATCCTCAGACTTCTTCCTGTTTTTTGTGTGTCAGAATAGAGAGAATCACTGGCTTTGTTAACAAGGAACAGCTTATTTAAGAAACAAAACACATTAATCTCTTTTACAATGACAGATAAATAGGCAGGATTCTTTACAGCTTCCATCTAAGCTTCCTTCCTTTTTTATTTACTGGGCCCACAACTTCTATGCCTCACCTATGCAAGGCACAGAGACATTTCCTCATTAAATAATAACTGATTTAGTTCAGCTTATTCAAGAGAACCTGGAACAATGATTAGATCACAATCACGGATTTCTGACAACAGCTCCTTAAAAAAACAGAAAGTTAAACACAATGCATTATCTACACTGTAGAGCAGGTGCATCCAGCAGAGTCCTTTACACTCCCAGCCCCTGGGCATCTGTCCATTATGCACTCTGACTGCATGTAAAGGTGAGACAGGTTGGGCATGCATCCTTCCTCTATATGCTCTAACTTTTTTGGAAGGATAGCCAAACATACAGGCAAAGAAAGAACTGCAGTCTCTTGGTCTGACTGTGGAAACGGGAATCCAGGAGCTTACACATGATTAACGTTCCCTAGGCCTTCATATCTTAAGCCGTTTGAGCACTTTCAGAAAGTTTTCCCCAACAAAACAGTTAAATTTCACATTTAGATAGCATTTTATAAATTCAAAACATTGTGCAAATATTAACTGATTAAACCTCAGGACTCTCAAAATCCATTTTGCATATGGGGAAACACAGCTCAGAAGTGAGGTGACTTGTCTACTTCACGCAGTAAATCAGGCACCACATAGAATTAGTATTTTGAACCACTCGACTGTCGTCTACATTATCTGTGATGGCAAAAATCATTTGAAAGTGCTGGTTTCACCTGCTTCTTCCAGTTAGCTCTTTAATTAAAATTCTACCTGATATGCTTAACCTGTGAAATAAAATAATTTCCTTTTTTATTATAGAGGTAGTGACACAGATAAAGGAGGACGGTTCAGATGAAGGTGATGTGTCATGGTGAGATCAGAGCTCAAACTGGACTCCAGAAATCTGGATTCAGTTATGGCCTCTGAAGGGCCTTGCCTTACAGGGAAGGAAATGACCTACCCACTACTGTCATTGTTTTATAACAGAATCATTGACTCACATGAACTGGAAGAAGGGACTTCTGCAGGTCTCTTGGCCAACCTCCTGCTCAGAGGAGGACCAGCAGCAGACCAGGGCAGCTGCGGCTTGGTCCAGCCACATCTTGAAAACCTCCAGGGATGGAGATCCCACAAACTCTCTGGGTAAACCTGTCCCAGCACCGCAACACCCTCCTGGTGGAAAAGGCTTCCCCAACATCCTGCCTGAGCCTCCCAAACTGCAAACTGTGGCCACCTCCTCTTGTTGTATCGCCTTCTTGTGTTGTCTGCTACTGCTGAGAAGGATTGGGCTCTGCCGTCTTTATACTTCTCCATCAGGAGGTTGTAGGCTGCTCCCCTCTCAGTCGCCTCTTTCCCAGCCTCAGCAAGCCCAGCCCCTCGGCCTCCCCTCAGGGGTGACGGGCTCGAGGGCCCTGGCTGTCCTGGCAGCTCCCCCAGGCCCTGCCAGTTTCTCCACATCCGTCTTGATCTGCGAAGGGGAGCTGAGGCTGGACACAGCAACCCAGGTGTGGCCTCACCACCACCGAGTGGGCAGGGATAACAATTTCTCTCAGTGCTAGCCATGTGCCTCCAAACACTGCCCAGTGTGCTGCCTACTCTGTTTGTGATGGTTTGGTGTCCTCTGTAACCCTCAGGCCCTCTCCAGCAGGACCGCTCAACCTGCTGCTTCCCAGCCTGTGCTGCTGCAGGAGGGGCCCATGCCAGGTGCAGAGCATCTCACTCCTCCTTGGGGGGATTCATGAGGCTCCTGTTAGCCCAGTCCTCAAGTTTGCCACGGTCCCTCTGGAGCAAAGCTCTGCCATTTGGTGTGTCAGCCAAGCTCCCCGTCCTCTCAATTTGGTATCATCCACAAATTTGCCCAGTGGAACGTCATCTAGGTCACAGATGAGGATGCTGAACGCTGCCGGTCCCAGTACTGACCCCTGGGGCCAACTCTGCTCATCGCTGGCTGCCACCGGACATGAAGTCATTCAGCCTGAGCTTTTGAGACTGACAGTCCAGCCAGTTCTCAACCTGCCCGACAGGCTGTTCATCCCACAGGCTTCCTCACCTCCCAAATGACATTGCTGGGGGAGATGGTGACCTAGGCCTTACTACAATCAAGGTAAAGTACATCCACTGCTCCCCCTTTGCCCACACAGCCAGTTGTTTGACAGGGAAGGCCATCAGGTTGGTGAACTGTGATTTGTCCTTGATAAAGCCATGTTGACTGCTCCCAAATATTTTCTTGTCCTTTACCTGTTTAGGAATGAATTTCAAGAAGACATGCTCCACGTTCCTTCCAAGGATTGATGTGAGGGACACCAGCCTGAAGTTCCCTGCATCCTCTGTTTTGTCCTTCTTAGAGATGAATATAATGCTGGCCTTTTCTGGTTGTCAAGGACCTCCTTCAACAGCAATGATTTCTCATAGATGCCTTACAGTCCCTCACAGAGGCCTTACAGTCACCTCAGCCCACTCTTTCAGCATACTTGTGTGTACCCCACCTCATGGATTTGAATAAATCCAGCTTCTCTAGGCAGTCCCTAATTTGATGCTCCCCCCAGTGTTAGCTGCCCCTTTCCTGAAACCATGCTGTTACACACAAAGGTCTGGGAGAAGTCTTTGCCTGCCAAGGCAGAAAAGAGTGTTGAGTACTTTCACCTTTACAGTATCATCTGTCACTAGGCTATCTGTTATAAATGTCATCATCTCTTTCTAAAAATGCTTTAACATATACTGAGGAAGAGTAATGTATCATTTTTAATACATATTTCTTTAGCGCCTAGGAGTCTCATTGAAGGCCAAACCTCTTTACAGATAATGCCTAAGACAGAACCCTGCGCCAAAGAGCCTAAGAGAATGAGACAAAAGACAACTGGTAGCTGTGAATGCACAGACAGTGACTACAGTACAGAAGAAAACAACGAGGAGCTTCAGTCACATCAACAGTGACCAAAGCACATGCATCTCAAAACAAAATATTTTCCCTACACTAACAAGCCAAAATTCCTGTGCCTCATCTCTTCTCTTCAGTTTGCTATTCTTATTTGGATTGCACTGTGATTAATTTAGAAACCACATTTATGGTGGAAAGGAGCCATTTCTTCTCCAGTAATTCTGCAAACTGTGTAACACACTCTTGGACTCCGAATAAAATGATCTGACTGGAATAATAAGGACACTGCTTTTACCAGCACAAACAACCAAGCCCCGCATTCTTCTTGCAGGTAAATACCCAGGAGGCTTCAGTATGGGTTTCGCATGAGCACAAATTGTAGATGTTCTGGATCCCAATGAACATCATGGATGAAAGACTGCACAACTCTTTTACTCTAAAACACAAAAAACCACAGCCACAGGGATATCTACCCACTGAACAAAGCATGCCAGTCATTCTAACATGTTATAATTCTACCTTCTGAATGCCTGTAAATCAATTCTACTTTTACAAAGATAAATTTTTATCTTAAAAAATAACAAATTTGGATAGCACAAAGCCTAGATATAAAGGAGAAACTTTACTTGGAATTCAACTAAACAGAATTAACCATAGTTCATCACACAAACTTTCTTCTTCATAGAACCACCAGAAAAGAATAATAAAAAGTCTTTGAAATGTCATCCCAGCCCAGCCTAGAATTTCTGTCTCACAATCAAAGCGAGGAAGTGATATACATTATTGTTGGGGGGGGGCGGGGAGTGGGGGAGCCCCAGAAAGTGGTACAGGCTCTTCTGATCAACTGCATTCACTTTTCATTCTTACTGAAACTACCTAGTAAGAGCAATCAAATATTCAGACTTATCATTCTGCTGGCATTCTGAACAAATTACCTTTAGCTCACTGACATTTTAATTTCTTAGAAACAGAGTTATGCTAAGAAGGTTATGACTCGTGTATCTATCCTGCTTGGTTACAGTTACTCCATCCAGCATAAATGAGAAATTCCATTCTATTTGTTTTCTGTTGGCTGAAGACAGAGAGAACTATCGTCTTATTAAAAGAGTATCTCCCTACTCCAGTTTTAGCCAGGAGATAACAGAAGAAGGACTGGATGGTAGATTGAATTTGAAATGGCTCACAACCTGAATTTTACCCAGCCCAGGACAGCACTCAAGAATTTAGAAGCTGTCTCTATCTGACAGAATGATTCCAGCTGATGGTTTCAATGAGTCCATATCTCAAAGCCATTACCGTTATCAGCATCGAAGTGAGACATTTTGGTGATGTAAATGTCACTTGCGTGGTTCCTATACTGCAGATACACAGTGAATTTTGACCTCAGTGCTGTTAGACTCCACCTGCATTAAACCCTGAATGCCTCCTAGTGCTTACCCCTATAGAGCAAAAACCCAGTGAATGTTACTTTTGAAATGAACGGGTACATTAGCTAGAATATGCAAGTACAGAAGTGATTTAGGAGCTGAAAGAGCTCTGGTTCATGCATGGGAACAGCTTACTTTGAGACAACTATTCTTGTCCTTAGCTCTTCACCCTGACTCTAGGGCAGGGATGGCTTACCTGCTAGTGAAGCACTAGCAGGAACACTTCAGTTCACAACCCAATGCACTGTGGTAACCTGGCACAGCATTTTATACAATCTAGTTTTATATGAAAGTAAGAAGTAAACAGAGCGAATTTAAAGTACTTCTGGGAAATCGCCCATGCTGTCTTTAAATTCAAAGGTCTCTGGTGTTCTAGACAGAGATGAGGAGAGATGCTTGAGACTTAGTTTTAATGAGACTGAGGTGCTTCTAAAAGCCAGTACACACTGTACACTGCAAATCACTATATTATTAAGGGAGGAGAGACCTTACCTGTCAATTCACTTTTACACTGTTCATGTAATTTACTTACATTTTGCATTTCACCTGCAGGTCAGTTTTCTTTGCATGACTATACTGCCTCCCTTTCCTAATTGGGTGCATTAGCACAAGGCTGCCAAAACTTGTTGCAAAGGATAAGTTATTTAAACTCGGACAAAATTCTGCTTTCCTTGACTTCAAATAAAACCTTGTGACCACCTGTCAAATGATCCAATGTTCAGTAAACCCATGGTTTTTTAAAGCATCACTTCTAGCCTTAAATCAGTCTGACAGCCTTCTTTTAAGGATGGAAAATAAAGTCCCCTAGGAATAAACTAGTAGAGGCAGCAGACATGTAAGCTGTAATACAACAATGAAGAACAAACAGAGTTCTCCTATTTCTTGTGACATCCAGCCTCATAGGATTTACCACTATTGCTCTTCAATAACCTGAGTCTTACACAGAGTGAATGTGCTACAGGCTGTTACGCAGTTGTTGGCAGAGATTCCATAAAGCTTACAGGAGATACCCAAGCTTCATTGAATAGCTCCCCCTCTCTCTTTTCTTTTTAGATAAAGGTAAATATTGCAAGCTCATATGCAGTAGAAATATGCTGCTGACAGCACATCACAATGGAGGCACTAATAAGCCCATAGGTATTTGTGCACGTGTGTCATGTTTGATAGCATGCACTTTTACAGTTCCTACAGGCAGTATATTTCGTCATTACTGGCAAGGCTTTAATGTTTTTATTAAACTAAAAAAAAAAAAAAAAAAGGAATAACATATTTTTTCTGTCCATTACAAATGCATAACTGATCCTGGCGAGAACACTGCAGAAACCTTCAGACTGAAGAGTCTTTCAAACTGTTTCCATCTCTGAGGATGAGCTCTTGAGACACTTAATTTGGTTAAGCCTCAGTATTGCTTTAGCCCTTGTTCTGGATACAGTTGATAGCTTCTTCCCATTTGAACAGTCTTGCAGTTTTCTTTTACACATTTGTTCTAAAGGAAAACACCTTTCTTCTTTTGGCAGCATTCAATACTAAGCTACTATGACTCCTGCATCAAGAGAAATGGTGCAGCCATCACTTTCAGCTCTTAGCATTTGTGTAGAAAGAACAACTGAAATGGCAGCACTGAACAGAAGTAGATGGAGGCAACAGGAACACTGATGAGATGCAGGACACCAGCATCCTCTCTTCAGGGCTACAGTCAGAGTTCAAGCACAGACAGATGAGATGGGAAATTTTAGGAGCTCTGGGGTTTGAGAAATATGCTATTCATAGCCTCTGCTGAAAGCTAAGCACTCCCACATGCCAGCCAGAAATGGCAGGCCTGACACAGTGATCATCTCTTGTTCTCCTATAGGACACTGGCTCTTTCCAGACTGCAACCAAATTGAACAATGACAAACACGTCCATGAGTCTTCAGTCATTTTTAGAATTTGCACAGAAAACAACATTGTGGCCAGCATGAGCCCTGGACCTCACACTTAGGAAGTAAAAACTTTAAAGTGAGCTAATATCAACAGTTTTCTTTGCAATGGCACTTACCTGTGATCCCCTCTTAGCAAAGTCTGTTTCAAAGGTAAAGGCTTTGTATGCTGTAAGGGCTCTAAGGATGGATTCTCAGGTCAAGTTTGAAGTATGATGGTAACTTAAATTTTCACCACTGCTTCATGTACTACACTTGCTTGGTGAGAGGCATTATTTGCAAAAAGGTCAACATGGTGCATTTGACTAATACTTAATTTTGCAAAGAAGCTAATGAAAATCCACAAACTTTTTCAGGGTGAAAAAATGAAACAAATTATGAATTATGCTGTATGTACTCTTTTCTTCTTTAAAATACTGTATTAGCCTTACCACTTCTGAAGGTTTCAAATATAAATTACAGAATGCCTTTAGGTTGAGGAATGTCTTCCTTCACTTGGAAATGGCAGAGAACTAGAACTTGGTAGTCACTTTAGGTCATCATACAGCACTTCAGAGTGACCACATGGGTCTGGGTGCAAGGGCCAAGAACATGGAAGCCCAGGTGGTTTTCTCCTGGATTCTGCCCATAAGGGGAAAGGGCTTGAGGAGGAGTGGAGAGATCCTGTGGGTCATGACTGGCTGCACACCTGGTTTTGACGACAGGGGTTTGGCTTTTATGACCACAGGTCTCTTCAAGGATTGCTAGAAAGAGACAGGATCCACCTGACCAGCTGGGACAAAAGCACCTTTGCCAACAGGCTGGCCAACCTGGTGAGGAGAGCTCTAAACTAAGAACTATGGGGGAGCAATTGGTGGAGTGGGTTGGTAAGTAAAGGGTGCAGGGTGATGTAGACAGGAGACCTCAAAAGCAACAAAACAGGGCAAAGGCAGGCCCACCCCAAGTGCATGCTCTCAAACAACGAAGCTTCCAGAGGACAGCATGATGGGGGACACTCATACCTCTTCTGAGAAATTAGCGTGACTGGGTGCCCATCTGAAGTGCCTGTACACTAATGCATGCAGCATGGGGAACAAACAGGAGATATTTGAGGTCTGTGTGCAGCTGCAGCACTACAGTCTCATCAGGATCACCGAGACGTGGTGGGATAGCTCACACAGCTGTAGTGCTGCGATGGATGGATGCAGACTCTTTAGAAAGGACAGACTGGGAAGGCGAGCAGAGAGAGCTGCCCTTTATGTGAGAGAACAGTGGGAATGCATGGAGCTCTGCCTAGGGATGGATGAGGAGCCAGCTGAGGGTATTTGGGTCAGGATTAGAGGGCAGACCAGTGTGGGTGATGTTGTGGTGGGTGTCTGCTACAGACTGCCTGATCAGGAAGAAGTAGATGAGATCATCTTCAGACAACTGGAAGAAGCCTCATGTTCACAGGCCCTGCTCCTCATGGAGGACTTTAACCACCCTGCTACAGCTGGAGGGGCAGCACAGCAGGATACAAACAACCCAGGAGATTTCTCTAGTCCACTGATGATCACTTCCTGACACAGGTGATCAAGAAGTTTATGAGGGGAAACACTGTTAGACCTGATACTTACAAACAGGAAGAAGTGGCTGGTAATGTGAAGGTCAGGGGCAGCCTTGCAGTAACCCTGAGATGGTGGTGTTCAGGATCCTGGGATAAGAGAGCAAGGCAAAAAGCAGGATCAAAACCCTAGATTTCAGGAGAGCAGACTTTAGCCTGCTCAGGGATCTGCTTGGAAGAATGCCATGGGAGATGGACTTGGAGGGAAGAGGGGTCCAAGAGAGCTGGTTGATTTTCAAGGATCACCTCCTTCAAGCTCACAAACAGTACATCCTGACATACAGGAAGTCAAGCAAAGATGGCAGAAGGCTTGCATGGATGAACAAGGAGCTCCTGACAAAACTCAAACATAAAAAGGATGCACACAGGAGATGGAAGCAGGGTTAGGTGACCAAGGAGGAATATAGAGACACTGTCCAAGAGTGCAGGGAAAAGATTAGGAAAGCCAAAGCCCACCAGGATTTGAATTTGACAAAAGATATGAAGGACAACAAGAAGGGCTTCTACAGGTTTATCAGAAGCAAAAGAAAGACTAGGGAAAATGTGAGTCCACTGCTGAGTAGGGTGGGGGATCTGGTGACAAAGGACATGGAAGAAGCCAAGGTACTCAATACCTCCTTTGCGTAGGTCTTTACTCTTACCTTCTCACCTGAAGAGGCCTTCAGGTCTCTGAAAGTGGGGAAGTTTTAGTGGGAAAGTCTGGAGCAATGAAGACATTATGCAATGAAGTCACTGGAGGAGGATCAGGTTAGGGAACATTTAAACTGGACATACACAAATCCACATGCATCCACAAGTGCTGGGGGACATGGCCAATGTCACTGCAAAGCCACACTCGATTACCTTTGAAAGGTAATGGCAACTGAGAGTCACTCCTGAGAAGAAAGCAAATGTCTCTCCTATCCTCAAGGAGGGAAAAAAGGAGGATCTGGGGATCTGCGCCAGTCAGCCTCACCTCAATCCCTTGGAAGGTGATAGAGCATATAATCCTGGAAATCATTTCCAAATATATTAAGCACAAGTGAGCAGTCAGCATGAATTTACAAAGGGAAAATCATGCCTGACCAACCTGAGAGCCCTCTATGACAAAACTAGCTTGTTGGATGAGAGGAGAGCAGTGGATGTTGTTTAGCATGACTTTAGTAAGACTTTCTCAACACTGCCTCCCGTCACATCCTCACTGGCAAATTGATGAAGTACAGGCTAGGTAAGTGGACAGTGAGGTGGACTGATAACTGGCTGAACTGCTGGGCTCACAGGGTTGTGAGGCAGCAGCATGGAATCCAGCTGGAGGCCATTGCTAGTGGTGTCCCCCAGGGATCAATACTGGGGCCAGTACTATCCAACGTCTTCATTAATGACCTGGTCAATGGGACAGAGTGCACCCTCAGCAAGTTTGCAGACAAAATCAGGAGGAGTTGTTGAAACACCAGACAGTTGTGCTGCCATTTGGAGAAACTTTGACAACCTGGAGAAGTGGGCAGAGAGGAGCCTCATGAAGTTCAACAAAGGCAAGTGCAGAGCCCTGCACTGGGGGAGGAATAACCCCACGCACCAGCACAGCCTGGGGACCAACTGTCTGGAAAGCAGCTGTGCAGACAAGGACCTGGAGGTCCTGGTGGACACCAAGTTGAACGTGAGCCAGCAGTGTGCCCTCGTGGCAAAGGCGGCCAACAACCTCCTGGGCTGCATGAGGGAGAGTGCTGCCAGCAGGTCGAGGGAGCTGATCTTTCCCCTCTACTCAGCACTGGTGAGGCCACACCTGGGGTGCTGGGTCCAGATCTGGGCTCCCCAGTACGAAAGAGGCATGGGCATACTGGAGTGAGTCCATGAAGAGGATCAAGGACTTGGAGCATCTGACATATGGGGAGAGGCTGAGAGAGCTGGGACTGTTCAGCCTGGAGAAGAGAAGGCTCAGGGGGATCTTATCAATGTGTGCAAATACCTGATGGGAGGAGGGAATAACGACAATGGAACCAGACTCGCAGACTCTTCTCAGTGGTACCCAGAGAAAGGACAAGAGAGAGTGGGCACAACTGAAATACAGGAAATTCCATTTACACATAAGAAAAACAAACTTTTTTTTACTGTGAGGGTGGTCAAACACTGAAGCAGCTTGCCCGAAGAGGTTGTGGAGTCTCCATTCTTGGAGATATTCAAAATTCGACTGGACACAGTCCAGAGCAACCTACCCTAAGTGACCCTGCTCTGAGCAGGGGGTTGGACTACACAATCCCCAGAAGCCCCTTCCAAGCTCAACCATTCTGTGACTTCCAATGGCATCTCAGAATAACAAACTGCAGTTCTCACATAAAGAATGTAATATGCAGTAAATTCAATTTGATACCGTGGGTCGAAATACTAAAAAGCATTCAGGGGTTTGACTTCAGTGCACATACAATGCCTCTTAAAAGTTCTAGCTTCAAATCTTTATCATCCTCTTCGACTAGTATGCCAGAGCCAGACTATTTCCATGATGTACTGCAGCCAACTCACTAACACAGCAGATTATGGTACCTTGTGTGGGATGTAGGCTGACCAAGGATCTTTGTTTATAAAGAATTGGAACATGCAATATTCCAAAATAAACATCACTCTTAAGAATCAAAGTATTTCATATTTTCTAGGGAGCTTAAGTAATTGGTCAACCTAGTACCACCTACATTATAACATACAGAATAATGTTGGCTTTGTAGAAATAAAAGTGACAATTCATTCCTTGGCCTCTATAAACTTCCAGCAGGGCTACCAATTTATGAGAGAGTGTTTCTGTCATGTGGATACTTATCCAGTCAGCAACTGAGCTGCAGCCACTATTTATTTCACATAGATCATCCTAAAACCTTCATAGCTGGTAAATTCTGGTCCTTATAATTCATACGATTCAGATACTTTTAACGTAGTATCTCTCTTCCCAGCCAATTGCTAAAAAAACAAAACAAACCAAAACAAAAAAAACCCAAAACCCACACACCTGTCTTTCTATTTTGCCAATGATAAACATTCTCATTCCTCAGCTTTGCAGCTATTATTCCAGACAGATTAGGAAATCAAAAAAACCTCTGTCTTTAACACTAAGCATATCAAGTGAAAGACATGACAGGATCTCAATTATAAGACAGTATTTACAGGAAAAAGTACTAATGTCCTATCACAGTTTCTTAGTATCAGGCTCCACATAAAACTAAAATCTTTATATACTGAAAAAAAAAAGGCACTTTCAGCCCTAGACTTTGTTCTTCTACAGCTAGCAAATTGCCCTACTTTTGTCCCAAATAAAAATCAATCTTCTATAAGTAAAAGAGACATTCTACTCTTTCCCTCTCCCTCTTTGAGTATGTACTTTCATTCAGAATTTACCAGTCATACCTACTATATCTTTTGTTAGCCCTTCCCTCACGTGCACACAGCAATTTCTGCAAGGAGAAGACACGAAAGAGGCTCACATACAGAAAATGTGTATCTGGACAAAAGGAAGAATTTCCAGCAGCAGACATATACTTGCTGATGGGGAAAAATACTTAAATATAGGATTTTGATGTCCCTCTCCGAGAAAAGCATCTCCTATATTTGTTTAAAAGGTTGAAATAAAATTGCTTGTGTACTGCGTCAATGACAATCTATAGAACAGCACTGCTTTTCTGGTTCCAAGCAAAGACGGCTTATAAATATATATTTTATATATTATATATGCATGTATGTATGTCAATACTTAAATATTCTCAGTACATTGAGAGGATATATAGTTTTAAAAAAGAAATCTATATGTGTTTTTCATTAAAGCAAGTCATTCTTTCCAATCAGCTCCCCTTACCTCACTGTGCCTGGAACACTCATGTTGAAAGGTGATTAGTTTGTGCTACCTTGATAACAAGCCAATTACCAAGTATTTGAAAAAAAATGTCCTCCTATAAAATTATACTGCAGTTAATGAAGCACAGATGCTTACCTAAAATGGAAAAAAAACAAACCAAACCAAAACTCAACAATCCAGAAACCTCACTATTAGATGTGCTAGTATCTGGCCATGAAATGATAAAGGACTGACATCCCTTAAATTGCAAGCATCTAGTTTGGCTGTCGGGAAATTGCTTGCATACAAGTCACCTCAAATCCAATAAGCTTTTCTGAAAGTTTGATTATAAGTGAGATTATAACTCTATTATATTAATCACTGCAGAAGAAACACAAAAAAACCCATACCAGACAACACCCTAATTGAGAACAGAAGAAAGATGAATAACATATGGTAGTTCACACAGGTGCCATGGCTTTGTAATTGCTAAATTCAATTAAAGGAGGGGAAAAGACGACTCAGGAGATTCTGCTACTACTGTGATTTGCATATTGTGGTTCAAAAAAAAAGCCTTTCAAAAACTACATTGTACTGAAGTTAATACTACAATATTGACTAGCAGCAAAAAATCTGAATATGTTTGGATAATAAATGTCAATATGAATTAGTGGTGAATATGCATACACTACAAGAGAAATGTACACAAAAACCATAATAAATATTTTGCACTTTTGTAGTACTTTTCATCTGAATCTTAAAACATGTTTCATAAAACATTAATTTTCAATAGCTCCCTGAGGTAAGCAAATGACACATAGGGATCTAGTTTGCCTACTAGAAAGTGTCATTTCTTGAGAAAAGGACAGCAGGTTTTTAATAGAGTCAAGTAACACTATGAAATGGAATAAGAAATGAAGAAGCTCATATACAATCAAAAAGGATTGGTAGACAGGAATGCATCCCACGTAAAGTTCTCAAATATCATCAGCAATCCTCGTAACAAAATACCGTTGGCTTCTGCTTAGGGGAAAAAAATAAAGCTGTCCTGCAAATTCATAAATATTAGAACACAAACCGTCACAAAGGAAGAATACCTTTAGACTTTGCCATTTTGCTGCTGAAAAGAGTCCACCTCAATGACTTGTATCCTCGCAATGGCAAGTGCAGAGTACACTAGCTTACAGACAAGACATATTTTGCACTGGGAAGAAAGCTGGAAAAGAAACTACATATTACTGATGTTACTGCAGTTGGTCATCCAAAGAGCACTATTCTTACTGCCTCTGCACCTCATACAAATGTTCCTTAGAACTGAGTTCAGCTACAAAATGAATGGCTGACACATGAAACTATACAGACATGTAACCACCATGTCACACAATCTGTTTTGCTACTTTTGTAATCTTAAATTAAAAAAATAAATATTGGGGCTGATCCAAAGGACACTGAAGTAGTTTGAAAATCTTCCACTGAAATGTATAGGTTTTGTAGTCTTTTCATCAGTTTTTTTTACCTTTGAAACAACCTTTTCCATGTTCTGCTACGGGAGGAGTGGGTTTTAATGAATTTTGTGCTTCCCTTCCCCAGGAATGCAGATCATGAAAACTACTGTAAAACAAATAATAAATATCCTAAATGTACCTCTAGAGTCTCACTGGAAGGGGAGAGGGGGCAGAGGAAGGCACAGGGAGAGTGAGCGAGTGTGTTTTTAAATACAACTGGTCTTTGCAGCACATCTTATTAAGGCATTTCTAAGGTGCACATTGCTATACTCAAATGAATAATGTAATAATATTCTATTAACTTAGCCATGAATTATCTGCAAACAGATGGAAGGTTTTTACAAACATGTTCACTACTGGAAATCATTTGATGAGTGCTTTGTGTGCTCATATAGACTGATCTTGAATGCTTAGAAAGTATGTGGCTTAGAGAATTCAATATTCTTAATTCACTGTTTGAACTTTTATGTTTGCACTATAATGCAAATCCACTCTCTGAGTGGATGAGCATTAACTCTTAGGAGGCAATGCTTCTTTCTAGGACTGACTGAAAGAACACAACACTTCCATGGTAAGCAAGCAAAATATAAAAGATGCAGCTCACTCCTGTGAGGAATGAGACAAGAAATAGATAAGATTAAGCAGCAATATGAAGAAGCTACTTCAAATAGAAATCGGTAGATGAGCAACCAGCAGACTTAAGATGGTGTTTGTAAAGACATCCAATTCTACATTCTCCAGGCAATAGAGGTTGCTCACTGCATGATGGACATCTTACTTTTACTGGAGTCAGCGCACAGAATATTCATCTGAACCAGGACTGCAGAATGTCCTTAAACGTCATCTTTACCAGTACCCTATCCTATGATTCACTCTGTTATCTACCACTGATTAAGTTTCCTTAGCCAGTTATGCAGCAACAAGGGTTTTTTCTTCAGTTGTTTCAAAGGAAAATACAACATTTTTGAAAACTGCTGTCCTGTATTTTCTGGACAGGCATTTCAGAGTGAATCCAGTTTTCATGCCCAATCTCCCACCTTGAAGTACGAAAATCATTGCTTTTCCAAAGAACAAGTATATAGCTTAAAATTGTTGATTATCAGAGTGTTCTCACATACCACTTCACTATCATGATACAAATCCATTCTAAGGACAGACAAATCCATTCTAAGGACAGACAGAGTAGCTTAGAGTGCAAAACGCAGCCAAGCCTCTGGCTTCTCTACTGAGGTTGCAATAGGAGTGGCCAATTAGTGCCAACTGATGTGCTCAAATGCTCTTTCACAGAAAAGATGAAGTTCTTCAACGTATTTCCCACTGACTATCAAACATCCTGCAGATGGCAGTGATTTTCAGCATCTGATGACCAGCTGAATTTGAACCAGTGACCCTGGGTTGAATAGCTCCAAAAGCTATTACCCACCTCTTGTCTTGAAGATACTTTTATTGCTGTGAGGGCAGAATGCTTCTCCAATCAGTTTGCCATTGTGCTCCCAAGCACACACCTGTACTGGCACGGAAGCAAAGTGCTTTCTCAAAGCACTTTGTTTTCTTTTCAGTTCCCTATTTGGGAAGTGATAGAGGTGTCGAATAGAAGCCTTTACCAATTGCATAAATCAGATTTCACTTAAGTAGCTAATGTCAACCTTGGGGGGTGGGGCAGGAGGAAATGAGATTAAGTGTTCATTTCTAGAGACCAGCATATCTTTTGTGCTTCAAAAGCATTTGAAAGAATATAAATCAAGTCAGAATATGAACCAACAAAGCTAATTCACTGCCTAGCTGTTTCATTTCAGTTGCCTCTTTCTCAGTCTCCTCAACCAGGTAACATGGCTTTTCCCTGAAAGTTATACAACAAATCAAATAAGTGGGTGTGGGGGAGGGAAGAAAAAAAAAAAAGAGAGAGGAGGGATAAAATTTATTATGGCCTAAAAGGGAAGGTGACTCATAAGAGAGTGGTATTAGCAAAGTGACAGTATGAGACGTAGAGGGAGCGCTTTGAACTCATTCTAATGATCTAATGACTAATATAATCCATTAAGAAAAGCAAGGGCAAGATCATCTTCACTGATTAACGTTGTACCTTATCCATGTTTTTAATAAAAAATTTAATATATACTGCTCCTCAGCTACCTGCATGTTTAATTAAAATGCTGAAAGCTTCCAGAAACTGTTCATTTCACTCCATCAGATGAAATAGTGAACTATCCAACCCTTAACCATGGATCTGGAAGCAGCTGGAGAAAGTGAGAAGGGACAGAAAAAAGGAAAGAAGCATATCATAAAAAATACAAGAACACCCACTGACTTAACAACACACGTATTAAATATGGTGTGTGAAATCCCTAGACAAATACTACAAGAATTTAACACTAATATTTTATGAAGCAGATGTTTTAAAGCTAGAGATAGCATAAATATAGCTGTGAAAGATACTAAAATTCTGTTCTTATGCTTCAATGATGTGTAAATGAAAATAATTTAATTTTAGGGACATACATGAACCTCATATAAATGTAACCAATATTAAAAAAAAAAACAAACAAAAAACCCTCTAAACCCCACACTCACCATTTATTCTATGACTCTATACAAATCTCTAATGCCCTCAAAACTGAAACTGAAGACACAGAAGATCCACCTTCTTGGTTTCTAATCAAGCATTATGCAATCATCTAAAACTGCAAGTTTCTATTATCAGAACGGTATGTTTAAGTAAGGTTCTGCTGAGGACTCTGTAAACACAGAGTATTTGTAAAGACAGTCTGCTTTTGCTAGGCAGACTGACTAACTGCCATAACATTTTAAAAACAGAATACATTATTACAGTATATTCAACTCACTCAAGCGGACAGTTGAACAATTTCTGGTTTAAAACAATGATTTGGGACTATGTCTGGCGTGAGGAGAGAGTGATCCAGATCAAATTTCAGTTTTTATCACAGTTGGATTCCCTGATCATAATCTTGAATAAATTCAAAATGGAAACCTCTTGCCAAGACAGTGTTTAGCCGACTGACTTGAATGGTGGGGAGCCAAACATATGTTCGGACACAGTCCATGCTTCTGAGTACTTTGCTGCTGTAAAACCAACATACCCAGTAGTGATTCAAAAGTACTTTCTTTAGCAACAGCAATTACAGCTCATTTTTTGAAGTATACTAACAGACTGCTTGCTAACTGATTGCAAATATTAACATATCAACAGTAGTTTCTTATTATATATAGGTATCTTAGACATAGCTAAAGGAATTCTCTGAAACGTTAGGTTTTATTTTTAATAACTCCTGGAACAATGGGGAATTTCTAAGAGAAATATAAGATTATGCTAGCATTTTTAGAAGGTTTAGAGAGGTGATACAGGCTCAGATTGATATAGAAACCTGCAGTAATGATTCTGTTGATAAAAAAATTGAAGGAAATACAATTACTTCTAATCTGCATGGGGTTAACAGAAACTACAGCCTAACTTGAAACATATTCTGGTAACATTACATGCTTGTTGCAGAAAACTAACAGGCTTTGTGTAATGTAGTTAGACCTCTATAAAACATTTGACTTGGTAACACATGAAATTCTGATTTTAAAAATGCCAGAAAAATCAACATGGCACAGTTTAAATGGCTTCAAAACTGGCTGATGGGTCTCACAATGTAATCGGCATGAGATCATTCCTAAAGCAAACATATTTTCACAGGGGAATGGGGACGGGGTCTTGCTATTTAACATATTTTAAGAAGAATGTAATTGGCAATAAAGTATGCAACTGGCATAAAGATTGAATAATCCTAAATAAAAGGTCAAATCATTGACAAGAAGAAAGCCAGTGCCAACAACCCCTACTTTAATAAAGTTCAGTACAAAATGACATAGAAGAACAAAAATGTAACGAGAGTGACTGCATAAAGATACCTATTCTGGGAAGCAGCAGCACTGAAAGAGATATGGATGTACCATCAGATGAGCAGCTGAACTTGCTGCTGCAGTCGGGCACTGCAACCAGCAGTGACGAGATGTCTGTTCTGTGCTGCTCTGACCTGATGCTGAATCAGGCTCCAGGCTCAGTCATGTAGGACGGTACCAAGGAGCTGATACCTGACTGCAGCTCTCAGGATCACCATCCTGTTTTCTGGCCAGGCAGCAACAGGAAGCAGAACCTGAACAAAGTTTGAGTACAACCAGCTAAGACCCTACGTGTAGAGGTCCCAAAATTAGTGTCTTGTAAAACCGTTCTTTTATAAGGCAAAAATAAACATTTTTAGCCTAGCAATGAAATACTTTTCAGAGTAAATGGTATATAATGGATAATATGAACATTGCCTCCCCCCCCAAAAAAAACCCAAACCTTTTCCTGTCTTTTGTACTATTCTTCGAGATCCCCACATAATCTACAAGTTCAATGTCCTGACATTAATCATAAACTTGGTATTCTCACCCTACCTCCCTTTAAACAGTTGAAATCATTCAAGACCATGATATTGTTCAGTGTGCTTTGCACACTACCACTCAACACAGGAAGCAAAGCAAATGCTAGCCATCTTTCAGCAAGGTGTATTTTTAATAAATAATTTACTGAAATCAATAGAGGGATTACTAGATCAATTTCTATGCATGATGTATACAGGAGGTCAGATGATCTAATGGTCTCCTTTGGCCATAAAATCCATTAACTAATTTATTTTCCACAGACCACCAAACACCACTCCAAGAAGAATGGTCTTCACAGTTTACCAGCTTGGACAAGGAAAAGGCAGAGGGGAGCCCCCTTTAGCAGGGAAGTGCATTTTACTAGAATAAGTCAATTTTCAGCTGGTACCATCAAGCTCAGTATAGGTATAAATTGTGATATGAATGCAGTATCTAAGAGGACTGAATTGCTGAGAAGATGAATGGTGTTCTAGATGTCTGGGGGGAACTTCCAGACAAGTATACTATCAGTACTGATAGTCTTTTGCAACATCAAAAATTACGGCAAAAACAATTAGAAGAATGTGAAATGTCTCAGTATTTCCACAGCAGAGGCCATCCAAAGGAAAAAGAATAAAGAGGCATTAAAAAAAGGTGAAGAAGTAGTCCAAAACAAACTTGATGAATATGGGAACTTACAGTTACGATACACAATGTGATCACTGGTCTAGCTCCTTTCGAATACTATCCGTGACAGACCAAAAAAAGCAAAACACCCTGCATGCAATTCAGTAGTAGATTACTGGCCATGAGTAATAATCTCTGTCTGAGGACACTTCCCAGCTCTTCCTGGAAGAGCTGAAGGCTGCTTTGTTATCCTGTTACTAACAGGAACATTTTCAGCAAAAGGTTTAATGAAGAGAATGTGAACTTTGACTAAGATACGCAACATCTAGCCTTTCATCGCAGCCTGTTCACCCATTTTAATGCTTTGTTGCTACAAAAACTACCCTGCTGCTGCTATACATGATGGTATTCATTTAGTTTTATTGTATCTATCATTTTTAACTACTTACAATAGTTTTAAGAATGTCATTAAATCAAACGTCAAGACAATCATGTCACTCAAAAGCTTTTCCCAAGCTTAAAACAATAGCCTGCAAATGCAACACCTCTAGAGGACGGCTTGAACATACTGCAAGTACTCTTCCTAACCACAAATACAGACTCTATGTTGTAGAGGAGTCTTATTAACCTCCTACTCTACAGTGACAGGAAATTGGTAGATCACAAAGCTAGGTGACTGCTAAAACCTAAACTGGTGGGGGGAGGGGGAGAACCTCCCCAAAAGGAATTTTGAAGAACATCCTACTTATCAAGAAAATCCTACCGACAAGCCCAAACTTTTAAAAATCACAGATGTTGGCTCATCTTATATGCTGCACATGTGCAGCAGGACTGCATGAAGAAAAGTACAGATTCTCAATCAAAAAAACAAATTTTTTAAATATTTTATATAGTCCAACTAACCCTGTAAAGTGTGCCTGGAAACTCACTGACAACAGTTTGGGGGTAAATCCCCAAATTCAGGGTAAGAAAATTTTGTACCAGTACTGCCCAGAATTATTAAGAATGCAGAGACAGTGCAGTTATGCAACTTTCAGGCTGAAAAGAAACAGTAAGAAAAGACAGAGAAAATTATGCACCTATATCCAAGAAAATAATTAAGATTAAGTGAACTCTGCTACTTGAAGCAGTGTCCATAAGAGGATTTTTACATGCTTTCCAAGTTATGTAGCCTTGCAATATTCCCACAGTGCCAGTACATACATCCTTATTTAAAGGCCAGTGAGCTGGAATATGGAATTGCTAACGTCCACATCGTGACTTGCTAGGCAAAACTACTATTAGAAGTCAAATTGTACCTTCCCAAATTATTAGTAAAAAACATGTCCAACCATTCCCTTTAATAGCACTTTCTATGTACATTAAAGTATACAGTATCCTTCAAGAAAAAGCACTTCACTGCTGTAAAAAGGCTATCTTTTTAAAATATTTTAATGTCCCTTCTCTCAGAAAACTATTGAGCAAAGCCCATTATAAATTTTTATTAGGTGTGTATTAAAAGAAATCAAGACCTAAATATACCTAAAAAAATCATAAAAATTTATTCTTTATTATTTTAAGGCAGAGGGTGTACTGATAGTAAGAGTCAGATTACAGGGGGAAGAGGGGGTATGGCAGAGGGAAGAGCATCAGTTATCCAACTTATACTCTAATGTGTGGTTCAGTCTGAAAAACATCCTTTTGCATTAAGCTGCAAATACTGGCCAGCTCAAACCAGATGATTGCCATTTAAAGGATATAAACCAAGGATGATGCATTAAGGACAGAAGAGAACCAGCTGCAGAGAGACACAGGCAACAGTTTCTTCTGTCGCACGAGTCAGTTTGGGAATACCCAGGATGTTCCAGCAGAACTGATCCAAACATCCTTGATAAAACAATTCACTCCAACTAAACTGTGCCATTTCTTTGAAACCAGAATGCTTCCTAAACTTACATTTGACAAGTGTTTCACTGGGAAGGCCTTTCTATCAGCAATGGGACTGCTACTCAAAAACAGAAGGAGAGAAATGTTTTTTTTCCTCTGCTTTTGGGACAGTCTAATCACACATGTCCCTCTAGTCAAGAAGGATCACAAGTCAATCCAAATTCTGTGAAAGGTAGCAGAGAATGATATGTCTACTAGAGATTGCTATGAAATCCAATGCACTGGAAAGATTTCTCTCTATGAAACCCTGGGGACATTTCTGAAAGGAAAATACAAGAAAATTCTGTTTAAAAAAAAAAGTCTGCAGCATGCAGATTGTGCTACCTAAATATGCTTCACTTCCATCAAAAATAAATCAGTTCGACTGGCTCTACTCTTCTTGCTCTCCAAAAAAGAATTTATTAAAGTTTCTGCCATTCTATATTGATTTTTATACAAAGTCATTTAGAAACCTTCTGCTGCTGTGCCCTATAAGAATAAGATTATATATCATACATGGAAGTTTTGAGAGGGTACTTTGTGTTTCTTTAAAGAGATACCATGGATATGGAAGGTATGAACAGTTACACATATAGATTTTAAAAACTTCTATTCTAGATATAGACTCTAAACACTTTCATGACAATTCACGACAACTGATTCTTACACCGATTCCCTGAAATTTAGTGAATCCAAAAGTAGCCAATTTTACTTTTGATTTTAGAATATAAGATTTATTGGGTCTTTTAGCCCTAACACCAATCCCTAGCATCATGTTTCATTAGAAATGCTTATTTCCTGGGCTATTTTAGAAGAACAAAATATTTCTGTCCAAAGCTGTCTACACATAAAATGCAGGCATCTTTGTAGAAGACCTAAAGTATCCCAGTGAAGGTTTCTAGAAAGGAGTTGTCATACCAGTTACTTGTAGTCATTACCCTCATTTTATTCCACTGAGGGGAGGCGGCTTGTCCCCTTTTACATTTGTGATGCCCCAGCCCCTGCAAACCCACAGCTCTTATGCTAAAGGCCACTTCCTCTTCAATAAATCTCACTGCCAGAATATCCACTCAGCTCCCTGACCATGTTGCTCCACTGTGGAGTAGAGGCACCATGGAAGCAGATACAACGGTGTGTGTTTTGTGGTCCAGCCAACCTCCCCCTCCTCAGCCTGTGCAGGCTTCATCCTTTCCTTGAACAGCTCATAAGAAATACAGGATGGTTCCCCACTAGCACTTGGAAATTTGTTGCCTTCTTCTTCCTTCCTTACCATTTATAGGACTCATTCTTTAGGTACAAATCCACATGCATTTATTTATGTTTTTAAATAGAATTTCAAAGAAAGAAAATAAGCTTTCCAGTCATTTAGCTACCATATCAACAGCACAATTTCTTTGCAAATAAACTTTGTTCTTGCAGAATTTGGCTTTGTATCAACCGACACTGTAAATTGCAAATTAATGAATTTGTATTGGCAAGGAAAAAATGTTTCTGCTTTTATAGGCTACAGTATTTACTAGTAAACAAGATTACTAGGAACAATTCCCAGTTTCCCCAGCAACTTAGTTACTTGTCTCTTAGAAGGTTCATATGTTGATTCATTCCTCTCTGTGGTCCCACTGTAATGAGTCTGTTTCTCTCCACTAGATAAAATCATAGAAACTGAATGTCAAATTTCCAGAGTTCTGAAATTCTGAAAAGTTTGATCCTACCTAAACGCTGGGCATAGGTCCAGGTTGTATCTTGACGTCACCACTGTCCTATGTTTCTGCTCTAGGAGCATCTGCCAACATTTTTGCATGTCCCTTCCCTGTCCTTCCCATCATTAAATTTAAAATGTGAAATGTAGATCAAAATCACTATTTATCTTCTCTCAGTCCTCTTCCCATCCCCCTTGCTTTGTAAAACCATGGAGCAACCCTTATGTTGTAAAGCCAGAGTCACTGCACAAGTGGGAATCTACCTAAAGCTGTTTAATAGCGGCCCTTGAAACATAGTTCCTTGTTCCTCTTACCTCTTCCTTCCAAGTGCTATTTGTAGAGAAAAACTGGAAGACACTTGTTTAACTTTCTAGGATCTCCAGCTCTCCAGGTCACTTCTGTAACTTGAACATTTGCCTCTGATTTTTATCAGTCACAACCAAGTTCTGTGTAGCTGTTAGAAACAGTGTGATTATAAAATGACATACCAGTTAAATACTCAGTGTGACCAGCAAAAATCAGATGTTTTTGAGAAGAGGCAACTAATGGTCTTTACCTGTATTCTTTGAAAGCTTGTTAATAAAAAGTGATCTGAAAGTAATGTGTTATTTTAACTGAAAAATGAATTAAGCCACACTACATACCAAGAAATGTCATCAACAGCAAGTTTTTGAATTACTGAAGTTCTGAAGTACTCACATACATTAAACCACTAGAGTAATGCATTATAGCAGATCTGTTAAGCCTAACTCAAAACAGAGGAACAAATCAAAGTCCATCAAATCAGTGAAATTCTTTGTTCAGCCATCATAAGGAAACATTTTGATAAGACATTCTAATTACAGTATGGAAAGACTTAAAAAGCACAAGTTAATAGCACACATCTGCTACAGACAAGGGGACAGATTTCTTACAGGTTGTTAAGTACCTAAAAGTGTTTAGGTATCTTAATCCCATGGAAACAAAGAAAAGTCAGACACTGAATGCTTTTAAAAATAATGAAATAAATCTAGTCAGTTTTTTTTTTTTAAATCTAGAGGAACCTAAATTCCTGTAAGTTAAATAGACCTCTACTAACATTGGGGGGTGGGGAGGGGGCAAAAATCTAGTCTTTAAAATGTATCTGTTTCAAAACTGATAAAAGAAAAACCTTTTATACGACATACTATTAGCTTCTGGAACTCACAGCAATAAAGTATTGAGGCCAAAAGCATTTAGAAAAAAAAAAAAAAAAAGAAGAAGAACTAGCTTTTTATAGAAATAAAAATATCCTCAGCTCTAGGGAGATACCAATGCTTGGTAATGACAGTGTAAACCATTCCCGCTAGTCATGGCTGGAAGTTGTTTTGAGGCAATTTATTCCATACCTATATATTAGAGTGTTTCTTGTACCAGTCCCTCAAAGAACATGATATAGTAGTAGGGTCTGCAACAATATCTTAGACATGATGAAATGCTAGTTTCATGGCAAAAGAGTTCTCACATTCAGAGTCAAAATACAGTTAGAAATATTACCACTGTTCCCAAATTAGGGCCTCCCCAAGAGTTAGTTCACTGGGGAACATCACCAACTTCCAGTCTCTTCCAAATTAGCATCTACGGGAGATCCTGGTTTCAACTCTTAATAATTCACAGTATAGACCAGTCATTGTACAAAACTTCTCTAACAGCACAGTCCACAGATGCCTGAACATACATGCTTACAACAGGCAATTTAAACACAAATTAATTTAATTAAACACAAAAGTCTAAGGACCTACAGACTTTTTTGTGTGCTTTGATGAAAAATGGTAGGATTATAACAGAAATTTCCCACAACTAAAGGAACAACAAAAAAAAAGCCCAAATTAAAAAAAAAATTAGCTTTATATTCACAAGTTTCTGCTCCAAGTTAAAGACAGGGAAGGAAACTGAAATTTTATAAGAACATACTGTCACATGTCAGGACTTCTTGCTAGAGTGGCTAGTAGAAATTTCATGCCAAGTATTTTTCTTTTGAAAAGCTCACCCTAGCTTTGATATCATGTATGATATGAATGGTTAACGTGCAAAAACATTGAGGACGTTGAGAAAAGTTACTTCTACTTCTTTTGGTGAAAGGAAAGTTGAACATGCAAGTATATCTGCTGTAACAGTCAAAGTGCTCTTTGCATTTTGTTATTCCCACTGATTTTATTAAGGCAATGAATGACATATTAAGGTTTACCTCAGAGAGATCAGGTGCAAGATTCTTTAAGGCTATAATAAAAACAAAGTAGAAGCTGCTATCAATAAGCAAACTCAAAGTATTTGTTCTAAGGACAAATGTAGCTTAAAATTTTCAGAGGAAGACACATTCTTCTTTTACAGAAGATGATACCATGGTCAACCACAAGGAACATTTTCATAATCTAAGTACATATTTTTTAAATATATAAAATTGATCAGATTTAATTTAGCTGACCATTTTAATGCCATAATAACCTGGCATCCACAGACCTCATGCAATTACTGCATGGTATGTTTGTCAACCCATTCTCAGGCACTAATTTACCAAATGATGATTGCTGTTTTTATGAACTACATTAGCTGGAATATAGAGTCCTTGATTTAACTTGTCCTTGTCTTCGGAAGATCTTTGCCAGAAGTTTCCCTTTCAAACCAAAATCAATCTATTTTAAGAAAAATGGCTTGTCCAACATACAAAGCTAATGTTTTGCAGGCCAGAGGAAGTTCATATGAGTTCATGCATATTTTTAGGTTTCCTACAACATTTATTAAGAAGAAACATTCCAGGTTTAGTCCACTTAAACCAGTTACCATGATTTTATTATGTTCACAGTGTTGAAGATAACTTGTAACATTTGCTCATTCAGGAAAATCACTTCTGTTAATATTTGAATATTTGCCTACTTTGAGTTTTCTAAGGGAAAAAATACAAAATCTAAAGCATTCTATTTTTTCCTCAGCTGACAACTTCACAAAGAGAAAATTTTCTAAGTGGATAGCCATCATAAAAACTAATAAATTCCAGAGAGTATATCTTAAGCAGACATACAGAAAAATCAGTTTAAATAAAATGCTGTATTGCAGAATAGCTTTTCTGTCTGTCAAGCTCCTAGTTTATGACAGGATGAGCTGTGTGACTTTTTGTTCAGTTTACTGCACGTCCATGCAACACTGAAGTGTCTAATTCCTACATTGGGACTGCAGGACAAACCAATAACAACACCCTTCATCCTTGTCATCACTAGACACTGACACTCAAATTTTCAGGGTTGAAAGCATGTAACTCCACACCTTGACACAAAGGACAAAGATTCTTAGTTATAAATGCTCTTCTAGAGGATTAACATGGATTGCTGAGGTTTTTATTGAAATGAAGTGATTACCTATCACAAGACAAAAAAAGTTGTTGAGGCTTTTTGCTCAGTTAAAACTGAGTTCTGTGCAAAGAAATCAGGTCCACAGTTCAATTTTGCAAATGGATATGCATTTTTAATTTTGGGGGAGGTCAGAGTCAATTCGTTTCCCTGACAAGAGCACTATTAAAACTATATTACTGCACTGAAAACTCAATTCTATTCTTTCTCTGACTTTGTTCACTATTCAGCAAAATGCCTTCTTGTTAATTATCAACTTCATCATCAAGGGACAGTTTAATCGCAAGACTGTCTGCAGTTCAGACTATCACAGCAGTACTAGCAGGGAATTTTGCATTGCACATAATTGGCCAGGTAATTAGAATACAACATCCGTAATTGCACGGTTACCAGAAGTAAATGGCACAGAGCAAAATGCAGGACTGGTGGAGGAGCTGGGGGAACCAATGCAGCTGCCAAATGCCTGTTTTTCCCACTTCACAACATAGCTAAACAAACAGTGCAGGTGGCTTACTGACACCCTATTCTTCCGTGGGTATCGTGGCAGTCCTTTCTTTCTGCTGGATAAGAAGAAATTTAGCAAGCTGCACTTATTTCAGGACATTCAAATTCATATGAAAATAAAATCATAAAACCAGGATTTTTGAAAAGCTGAGAAAACCCAGCATTCTGCCAGCAATGGCAAGTCAGACCCTAATATACTCATATGAATAGGCATCATTGCTGGAATCGACAGAGCTACCAGCTCTGTCGGACAGTATACAATCACAGGCTGGGAACTTACTGTAGGATCTCTGTGGCCTGGGCAACAGGAGATATTTTCAGCACCCTATAGGCCTACAGAAATGGAAGGGTGCTGTACACAGCTGGGAATGGCAATCCTGCTCTAGCAATTGCCTGAGGGACAATTTAGATGCTACCACAGGAGGTACTTTAGAACAAACAAATACACATAACGATGATACCAGAAAAGGCAACTCTTTCAACTCCTGATGGACAGTATCAAGCACTGCGTTAAAATTGGCAGGATTCTGAAAGACTAATTCACAACTCTGATGCTTCGCAATCTTTTTCTAACTCCTGTGACTTTGTGGACACTTTGTTCAAGTGTTCTTTGGTCAACACTTCCTTTTTCCTCAACTAGCTCTCGTGATCCAGCACTTGCCTTTCTCTTCTCCAACACATTTGTAAACATCAATATCTACTCTTCACATCAGTAGGCTAAAAAGGGCTATTCTGTAATCTCACCTGGTGCAGCAAGTTCTCTGTTCCTTAAACACCATGGTAGTAGCCCTTTTTTACACCTATTTCCATTTTAGGTTACCTTCCTCAAATATAGCTGGCCAGACTGGTACACACTATTTCGCAATAGGCACTGTTACTGTTTTATACAATGGCAGTAGCACATCCTTATCTCTTCTGGAAAAGCCTTCACCAGTCTCTCAGCTGACTGCTGTATGGCAATCAATGAAAACTCTCAAGTGTCTCGTACCACTTCCGTTTCCAGCTGATAAAATTCCTGCTTAGAATAGAAATTTTTCCTACACTCCATGTACATGATTTTTCATTTTCTACTAGTTTTTGCCTCTAGGACTCCAGTTGTAAAGGTATCAAATTCTTGCTTAGTTTATCCTACCGTTATATTAGCAATGCCTCTCAATCCTATGTGGCCATATTTATCTTACTGCTTCTGTGTTGTCTACACGATCTAGGAGCAATGAGTCGCAAATTCTTGTATCAGTAGATCCAACAATCCTCTGCCTGTCTCAGTACTCCTTTAGGAGTTTCTTTCTTTAGCTGATGAAGAATCTGCAATTACCCATACAGGCTTCCCAAATGGAACTACAATGCTTCATTTGTATGGGAAGGGGATTAAAACATTCCCAGGCATAGAACTGAACTGATAATCTTTTTTTTATAGTTTTTAAGATCAAAAAAAAGAATTCTGGGTATTTGCTACTTGTACACATTCCCAAATTAAGCCTTCCTTTAAGGAATAATAATAACGACCTGAAATTCTTCAGCAGACAAACCCTACAGAAAGCTTCTTTCTGGGTGAGAACAAAAGGAACTTTTGCAAGAAGCAGCTAATTCAATTGCTTGTTGCCTTAGTGTCCTGGTTACATTAAACCTGCACAATATGATTCTCCCTAGAAGGAGAAATCCTGAGCCAGACATAGTCATTAAGCAAATTCAATCATGTTTGTATTATTCAGATATAATCAGAACCTACTTGTCCTCATCATTGTAATGTGTCTGAATAGCACAGTTGTTTATAGCAGGAGGCTTCCCACCCCCCTTTTCTGTTGCAAGGCTAGAAAAGATAAAATATTGGACTCTTCATTTCTTCAGGGATTCAGTTCAGCACAACAGAAATTCCTATGCTAGAGGCCAATAAATAAAATAAATGTAAAGCATATTTGTCACCGTGTAAACACAAATTGCTTTTGAGAAAATGAATCAGATCCGGGATTGTTATAATCAGTGTACACATCCTGAAATACACAAACACTCTCTTCATATCATTAACAAAGTACAGTTCAAGAATGTTTTCATATGCCCACAAGAGCTATGAAAATACACCATCATACTTTAGGATTCTTAAGGCCTCTAGCTACAGCCTTCACCCTTAATGGGAAGAATAAATAAATAAAATAAAAAGAGAGAGAGAATTTGGGACTTAAGGGAAAAAGTTCTGTTCTCACTAGAATCTACCAAATCCTTGAAAGCCCTGATAATAATCTCAGCCTCATAACACTATCATTATTCCTTCTTTTTTTTCCCCCCTCTAATTTTGCATGGGGAAAGAGGGGAACATGCTACTCCCAGTCCTAAAACTTGTCAACTGTCCCCCCTGAAACGAATCACTTACTAAGACCCTATTCATATATCTCAAGGACTTGGTCTGCCTAAAGAACTCTGTGATGTAAAAAAATCATACCTACTTCACTGGATACTTAAAAAGTTACTGTGAGGCTTTTTCTGTTGAAAGTCACAGCAAAACAATCCTAATAGCAGTATAAACTAACAACATTTATCATTAATCTCCAGTCCTCCAGCCTTAACTGACTCTGGCATGGTTCTATTAATCTTTGTAGTTCATTGTAATATGATTTCAATTCAGTGACTAAAGATATTTACTTTGAATTAAGATTCGCGACTACACAGGACAATTGCTACTAAAACCACGGCCTGTATCACGATGAGAGTCAAGAGAACAGGAAACAAGAAGTAAAAGTTTAATCCAGAAGTGAGCTAGGATTTAACTCTTTTTTTGAAATCATTGCATCAAGGCCACTCTTAATGCATTTAGCAACAATTAATTCTCAAAGCCAAAACAGCTGCACATTGCTGATGCTCTCCAGATGCAAGCTAAGGAATTAAATCATGGGATAATTCAATTGGAAAATTGGTTGTAATTATGGAGAATGCAGCGTCTGTTGGACTCCTCATGGTGATTGGTAGTTGCTTTAAGAATAGTGAGGTGGTCTGCGCAATGCATAGTGAATACAAATAAGTAGCTATGTTTGTGAAACTAAATGAGATTTCTCCTAAGATATGGATTTAACATTGTTAAAACTATTTGCTGACAGTAATGATAATCCATTTTCACTGTCCCATTACTGTCAAGGAACAGAATGACCCACGATCACTTACACACAATAGCAATAATAACTTACAGCACCTTCCACCTGAAGGAACTCAGAAGTACCTTGCAAACATCTCAGTGTGGTCTTACTCTTAAAAAAAATAATAATAATAATTATATATATATATGTATGTGTATAAATATTTGTATATATAAAAATAGTTTGTTCTTTCTCACCTGAGTTAATATACATGCAAGCAAACAGATCTGTTCTACCATGTCATTTAATCCCTTCATACCACAAGGCTGACAACTTTTGGGAATGAGAGAGGGTGCTCCTCTACGTAAAATATTAAAATTCTCAACTTTGATCAACAAAAGAAGAGCAGACTGCACAAAGTTCTAGTCAAAGAACCTCTATTATTGTTGACAACAGAAAAAAAATCCAGAGAAATTGGTTTGACTTTTGGATTTAGTTAAGTTAGCTGAGCAGAAAAAAAGTCATCTTGTCATTTGTAAACTGAGCAAATGTGTTCTTGAAATAATAGGATGATTCTCCCTTTGTAAAATAGCTTTGCCAGAACTGAACCTTATTAGCATTA
Source organism: Apteryx mantelli (assembly GCF_036417845.1). Taxonomy (NCBI): domain Eukaryota; kingdom Metazoa; phylum Chordata; class Aves; order Apterygiformes; family Apterygidae; genus Apteryx; species Apteryx mantelli. Next base: position 25,561,966 of record NC_089980.1, on the reverse strand, counting down.
CAACATCTGACAGTCTGCTAATTATTATGAGTCTTGCTTATTGGTAAACTGAGGGACAAAATGACCTCTGTATATGACCATATTCATACTGACTCAGTGATAGAATTAGAAAAACACCTAGAAACGCTGGCTTCCAGACTCCTGGCTTAACTGTTAAAGCATACAGCCTCTTAGTTTGTAGAACCTAGTTAGGGTAACAGTGATTACTATGATAGATTATATTAACTGTGCTTTAGCTACTGAAATGTTTGCCAGAAAAGTTTATTTCCTTTAAAAAGTATTATCATAAAAAACTTTAGGGAATAAGAGATCAATTATTTACAAGCGGCTTCAGAAATCAGTCATCCAATAGCAAAGTTGAAACTGTTTTTTTTTTAGCACTATTAGCTACACAATAATGAAAATTGATTACAAAGTCACAACCCCTCATTAAGGTGCTGTCAATTGGGAAAAAATTCCTCAAAAGCAATTTTTTAAAAGTGATTGTAAAAAGACTCCCATCAATTAAAGAGACATCCGATAATAAAGAAAGTGATAAATTATCTCCTCTTCTCAATGATAGTACTTTTTAGACCAATGGTGGTGGTAGGGGCGAAAATCCTTATGGTCCTTATCTCTTATTTACAATTAATAGAAATTTCATCATCTTGGGGCTAGTGACAAGTCATTCTCCTTCTTTAAATACATTATATGATGACCAAAGTGCAGATCTCAGTAGCAGATAAGATATATTATCAAACAGGCAACACTGTCTGTAAACCCAATCCAGCAAAGAGACAAGTCTTGTGTTTCAATCTAGCGAAACACTTAAGCATATGCTCTAGGTATTTGAGTAGTCTTAACAAACACAGAGAAGTTCTTCATAGATTTCATTGTAATACAGTGGACATTGGCACTTTAGTAGGACTGAGCCTTATAGCAGAGTTTTTCCAGTATCAGATATGCTACTATTTCTACCTCATGCAGCCCGTTGCTCCCCTAGTTTTTCCCATCCCTGAGCTACATGCCATTGTTTCAGGTTTTCATTCTGAGAAGAGGAAAAAAGTATATATTTATAACCCTCCACCCCACCCCACCCCCGACATAAATTTCTGGATTGCAAAGAGTTCACAAAATAAAACGTTTCTTCCCTCTTGACCTTTTTTCACAAGCTTGGAATATAGGTTGTCAAACGTATGAGCTCTCCTGTCACTCAAACTTCTGCTGGGGTGAGCCAGGGAAAGAGATGAGGGCTAAATTGTTCATACAGTAACGAAACAGCCTCCTGAATTGCCCAGGTACATTTTGCAGTGTATAAAATCACTCTCCTTTCCAGTCAATCTCAGTGCTGGGTATCTCCACAACACAGAGGTGCTGCTATTCATTCAGCAGGACAGTCTCCGAATTTCCATGAATTCACACTCAGACTGCTGTCTGCAACACCTTAAGTATCATTAGAATTAGACTGAACATAGCTACATAGGAGACCAGAGACGGAAAAAGTCTTTGGCTCTCACTCAGCCTGGTCTAATACCAAGTCTGTAGGGGATCAAAGGCAATTAACTGGGTCACACTCAGAAATTTCCTGTGTAGAGGCAAGTCTCACTCCAGCCTTTTTCCACTGTCTCTCATGCCATGCAGGAAGTGCATAACATCAAAATACATACAAGAACTAGTCTCCCTGAAGTATACAGAGGTGGGAAAAAGTGACATAGCATTGTTTCCTTACACTACCACCCAAACTGGCTTCTAAGGTGAAAAAAGCACCGTACCCATGGGGGAAAAAAAAAAAAAAAAAAAGCCAGCCCATGAAAAACTGAGAGCTACTTGAGCACTTTCACAAACAGGCTGATTATGAAGGGGGAACTACATTGCACTGACAAGGCTAGCAAAACGCCAGTTCCTGCTGTCTGTCCCTCTTCATCCAGCAAGCCCAGGATGCTTTCAAAGGAGCACAAGAGGACAATATCCGTTAAAGAGTAGAGAGTGAGCAGGACAAGGGAATAACATAAAATAAAGAACAAAGTATTATGTTTATTTTGTTGGAGTGAAAAAGAAAAGAGTAAATTCTTATCCACTGAAGCTTCTGTAGTTTGTACTGTAAATAGTTGCTTTAGTTACAAAGAAGTGTTCTATAACTCAGCTCCATCCAAAAAGTTTACTTGCTGATAAAAATAGCAAACCAGTTATACAAGTTAATTAATTTTTGCCAATCATTTTGGTCATTCTTCCTGTAACAGGCATTATTAACTTCATACATAGGGTTAGTCTTTGATACCCCACCCTTTCTTTCAGTTTATGGAGGTAATATTAAATAATGCACACGACAATCAGTTCATAGCTCTGATGAAGTACATTTCACCCACAATACACTCCAAGATGCACCATTTTATCCAGGTAGAAAAACTACTGGAAGGAAGTGCTTAAAGGCATTATCTGTAACGTGTCTTTTTAGACGGAGTTAAGTCCCACCTCTCACTTCAGGTATATCCCAGACAAACTCCTTCACGCAAAAATGCTCTTCACCTGAATTTAGTGGTACTTTACACCCAGGTGAGGTCTCGTCAGAGCCCAGTTATTTCAACTAAACCTTGTCACTCACACTGTAATGAAAATATAAGCCAACAATCCTCAAGTGCAGCCCATACTCCAGTACCTTTCTACATTCCCCTTACCTGTACAGACAAACATGTTTACTCCACAAATCAGTGGAAAAGAACCAGCATTGTTTAGCTTCATGCAGCGCTCAGCCATGACATACATGCTGCAAACATCCCAGCTAAACACTTAAGCAAAGACATCATAGCAATACTGTTGAAAGCAAAATAGCTCTAGTATGACTGCAATATGATCTCTCCTCTGTACAAAGCAAACCTGAATGCTGATCCCCAAAGTTCAACCTGCAGTGAAATACTGCTTTAGTCCTGTCATAGACTCCAGATAAATTGCTGTACAACAATTTTGTTGTGCAACAAAGCAGGAGGTTCAGTATTAACAACACTATTAGCATATTGCCAGAAGCCCAAATCCAATTTTCAAATGGTCCATATTTTAATTTTTAGTTCTTGAGTTTAGAGATTTTCATTATTTTAAGGTAATTAGGAATAATACTGCTGAAACCAAGCACCTCAAATTGTGCAGAAGTTGACATGCAATCCAGCTTTACAATGAAGAAAAATTGCTTGAGCTCCTTGGACAGAAAACACCTACTATTAACCATTTGTTCTTCACCTCGGCCACACAACGAACTGCCTACAGCGAGTCAAGCACTGACTCTGAAAAGTCATGGACTACATTTTCATCATTCCTAGCTTCAAAGCCATTAGAATCATCACTCCCCCCCCCCCCCCGGAGTTTTACAGATAATTGGGAACCAGATTTTCTGTTCTCTAGTCTGGTAATCAATTCCTTCAAAAAAACTTATCATTTCAGCCTCCATTCACTCTTGCTCCACAGGTGGGCAATACATCCTACTACAAACCTACATCAGTTTTGACACTTAAATAAATGTCCTTAAAGAAACTTGCTATTAAAACTGTTAGCTGTTGCTGTTCATCCAGATGTTGCCACTGATTTGCAAATGGCTTAACATCTTTACTAAGTAGTATTTTTTTAGACTCTCCCTTTGTTTAATACATACTCCTTTGGCTGGATTAGTAATTGGAGAGGTCATTAATTTAGATGTAAGCCACAGCTTCTGAATTAAGATACATAACATTGTATTTTACTTCAGGATTCTTGCTTTTAATCATTAACTGATCATAAAAAAAGAGGAACTAAATTATCTAAACTATTAAGTCCTCAGGAACTTTGACTTGACAATGACAAGATAACACATTTAATATATTGTCCTTAACCAGCTGGAAAAGGATAAGTAGAGCAACATCTACAGAGTTAAAATGGTTTTGCAATACTTTGAAATTAGACAGTGGGGCTACCAAAATAGTCTTTTTTTTCCAGCCTAAGAAAGTTCAGTATGGAAAATTCCAAGTCCTGTGTGTCACAGCAAACTTCCAGTTGTAATGAAGTGACCTTGTTGACATGCATGATCAACTCAGGCGGGCAAAGCCTGCCCTATCCATAGCTGGCAGCCTGAAAAGCTGTAATTTGTTAAGGCAGTTGGACATAAACCACCCTCTGCCTCCTCCCCACACATTTCTACACCTTAGGGAAAATCTCTGAGAGTAGAATGAAAGCTGCATCATAACGCTGTTTCAACACAGCCTCTTATTTCTACAATGGTCTGAATCAACACCTTGAAACTAGAACATCCTTGAACCTTCAGCTGTTCAAAAAAAAAAAATCATAGTTTTGCAGCTTAGGCTTTTCTCTGATAAATGAAATTTCTGTAACAGGTGAAAAGAAGTTGTGATCTAACCTTTATTATGCTGTTGATGCGCCTTGCAAGGCTCCAAATCACTGCCAGAGATTATCTGGGGTAGGCAGCAAAATGCTTCCCTTCGTTGCCTGACCTTTCCACTTCTCCACTGGAGGCACGTGAAAGCAGCAAGATAACCCACGCTAAAAGCAGCATACAAAGCAAGTTATTGTTGCTCTGTCCACCATCAGGTTTATTTGCTCAACACAGGCAACGGCAAGCAATAAACCTTCTGGTTCTGCAGTCTGAATACTTCTTTCAATCTGGAGAAGTCTACTATCACCTTATTTACTCATGTGTATGCCAGATAATTTAGAAGGACAATCTCTCACATAAGAGTTGGAAGATCTGCTCTTGGCCATAGAACAGGAAGAAGGAAAAAAAAAAAGTAGAACAATGGCTAAAAGCCCATTATTAAATTCCCTGAATTCTTAAGCAAATGCCATTTTGAATTAATCGGTGCTAGCTTCTCTCATCTCTGTTATGACACCCAAGTATTCAGTTTAGCAAAAACGACTTTCATCTAGGGTTGCAAGTGATATGCTATTAAAAGGATTTTAAAAAACAATGTTTTCCTCATTTTAACAAAAGACAGTCACTCATATTTACCTTATTTTAAGTTCCTTTTATGGAGGGAAGGTAAAAGATAAAGGTCAAGCATTTCTAGTTTGGTTGCATCTGATGGACAAGACAGACTGGGGCATTGGGACTATATGGACTAAGGGGACTAAAGAAAGAGATTTCTTTACAGAGAGAGAGATGCATAATACAATTGACCACACAGAAAGGCAATGTGGCTGAACATAGGAATGGGGTCTATGAATGGAGATCCCAAATCAAAAACAGGATATTGTATCATGCATCCCAACAGATTTACAATGTAACATGGGAGAGTCATATTGTATTGCTCCCCTAAGCATACAGTCCCTGAGCCAAGCATGACTGCAGACTAGAAGAATATTCCTCTAAGTTTGCTTCCTTCTCCTGCTCTTGCAGTACGGCCAGTCTCCTGGTTTTACATTAACACCATCTGCTTAATCAGCATGCTCTCAAAACAGGCAAACAAAGAAGTCAGATGAAATGTCAGGGATAGTTTCTAACTCATAATTGAATGGATGATTATTCATTATAATCTATGAAAGGTGCTTGGGGCACCCTAGCATGCACATTGCATGGTATTAAGAAAAATGAATCTTAAAAGGTACAAAAAAGAATTTTCACTCAAGATCTTACCTTTACACTTTCATTGGTTACTTTCAGTACAATAAAATAAGCATGACCTGTTTAGGTTGCTATTAGATAAAACCTTAGAACTGTATAGTTATGCTTACTGATCCCCCTCCCCTTTAAAGTAAAGATAAATGAAACTGGTCAGCTCTAACATAAAAATACTCATGAGTAAAATTTAGCCTCTGAAGTCATGTCTAGAGGAATATTTCTTGCAACCCTCTGAAGCAGTACATTGTATTATGTCTTTCCAATGATAAGATATTATGCAAGCATCAGTATCAACATATCCTATACAGATTTGCATCCAAACAACTCAAATTTCATCAGAAAACGAAGGACTGATACTAAGCACTGAAACAGGCAAAATGGATCTTTTCTTTCTTTACCCAAATCTATCTAGATTAGGCAAAACAGTCAAACTGTACTTGGGTTAACTTTGCCCCAAGATCCTGAGCGAATCATGATCTTTTCTCTATCACAGTTCCAAATTAATCATCTATTACTTCTGGTTAATTTGTTGGGCTTTGTCCTTGGCAAGAGTCACAGCAGTAAAACATGTTAGCTTTCAGAGTTCTGCAACAGAAACATTATCATTGCTGCTAAGAACAATAGTGAAAACATTCTAATTCTTGTCAATTTGCTAATAACATGCTCTCACAAAACAGGTCTGTAGGAAGTCCCCCATGATGATGTCTGTTTATTTGAAGCGGAGGTCAACTTCATGCCAAACTTCACTGGAGCGAAGTGGAGTGGAGGTCAACTTCATGTCAAAACTCCAGCAGAGCAGGCATTCTAATTATTAGTACTTGTTCAGGTGTGTGAGATATGACAAGTCTGACAGAGCTAGGAACACACCTCACCTTGGGCTATTACTTTAACCACACTGTGCCCCAGTTTCTCATTGATGACAGGAGAAACAATTCTCCGAGCTCTTCAAAACTTTAGGAAGTGCCTAATGTGGAAGAGTGTTTTCAGAGTCTCACAGATAAGGTGATAAATAAGCACAGGTTATTGTAATGATTAGTAATGGATATAATTAGACCATGCTTGGTAAGGAGTGACAATACACAGCCAACTGGCTACAAGGCTTATACAGTGTCTTGCTGATGTTCCTTTATCATACCTTCCATTTTCATGTATAGAGGTATGGGTTTTAGCTGTCATTGGCATGGCAAAAAAAAAAAATATGCAAAAAGTAGAGGTAGCTGGCAGAGTAGGAAAAGATTAATTTATTCATTCACTGAATGTTATCTGCATAAATCTGTGAGTTTTCTATATTTGAAAAGTGCAATTAAAATAATTATAAAAGAAAGCATGTGTGAATGCACATAAGCACTTCGGATAAAGGACACTGCCTCTACATCACAGGAGAAAAAAGAATCTCTGAATGTGTATTAATCTAGTAGCCTTTTCCTATAAAAAGGTCAAACAGCCAAGAGCAAGATATGCTTCCTTCCAGCTGTCCTTTCAACATGCCTCTCCTCTTGCCAAGGAGAAAGGACCTCTAAGAGTGAGAAAGAGTCCATTTTACAATCCATCTATTCTTCACTGCCTATGCCTTTTCTGAATATACTTCCTGAAGTACATTAGTCACAGGTATGCAGCAATTCATTAGGGCATACCAACAGCTGATGCACACTGAAATCAATTTTTGTTTTTCACTTTGTGGAGCAGAATGTTTCATGATGAGTTGAAAGCAAGTCTTCGTTGCACTAAGGAATGAACAAACAAGATTTCCAAAATCAACAAATCCACATGCCCATCCGTAGTTCGTATAAAAACATACCTACATACTCTACAAACAAATACACTGCCCTACAGTGAGACAATAATTTGCCTCTTTAGAGCAGGGTCATTAAAGAGAAATAATGTTGCAATAACAAAGCACAAATGTAGTACTAATGAGAAGAGCAAGCTGCAAAATTCTAGGAACATCTGGTCTACTTCTTGTGCTGACAGTGTGTGACCTGGAATCTGACCATCATAAAAGGCTACATTTTTTTCTTCACAGCCCAGCGGGCTCTGGAAGCAAGTTTATTTTGTTTTTAGCTTATAAATGTTGCATAAATTCCTGTGGGTCTGTATTGTAATACTTGATATGCATATGTTGCCAAGTTGAGTATCAAAATTTAAATCTCAAGTAGAGCAGCCAGAACTATTCACTATAAATAACATTTTCAATTAAAAAAAACTGTTTACAAAGAACTTGATAGTGATCCCTATAAATCTCTTATTTGCAACAGGATTGATGAACAATTTTTGCCTATGGGTTGTTTCCAGGTTTCACTTCATTCTTCCACTATTTCACTTGCAGTTTGTGGCTGACCTTTTAACTCACACAGTAATTATTTTTGCTGATTCAGTGGCTAAATCTTAAGCAGAATAATAACTAACATAAAAATGAATCCCATTTGGACTAAACAGAAGCATGAAAGCACACAAATCTTCATCGGATACCTGTATTTTATCTGAATACTTATAAATAATAAAACTAGCATGCTTCATATCACAGCAATATCACTTTAAGGACTATTCAACCATCTGGATTGAATCTTTGCACATTAGGGTGATCTACACTACTTTCTAACAGTAGAAGGAGGGATGCAATACACATCCAGGTCCAGAAGTTCTTTGTCAAAATTTGCAACATGCAAAAAGAATGTTTTTCTTCCAAAAAAATAAAAATTCTCCTGATAAAACAGTTTTGTTTCATCTTCAGCCCTACCCCTGCAAAACCTCAAACACCATGTATTGATTTACTAAAGAAAAAAAGTTTAAGAAATACTCTGATATTTTGCTTAAAAGATAAACAAGATACCTCACCTCTATAAGATCAATGCATATCCTGAAACCAGTCTTAAGTATTAATGTAAAGGGAAGACTTGTCCACCTAGCATGAGCCCAGCTACTCTGTTTACTCTTTACTCTTTCCCTGGTAAACAGTTATCTTTTCCAGATAGAAATTCTATTTCAATTTTCAGTAGAATTACAGGTGTTAGAAGTGTATCTTCTGCTTAAGAGTTCTACAAGGAAAAAAAAAATTCTCAGCTACTTGCAAGCTCCCATTGATTTATACTCTACTGTTCTGTTAATAAAGTGATAATCTGAAACAAAATATTATTTATTATCTTATATTATCTGCCTCATGCTTCTCTGTCTGAGGAATCATAAATTAAAGTCAACAGCCATTTTATAATCCTACAGTTCATTATCTCCCATTTCCTAATATCCTCATTGCCTTAGCCTTGCTCTGTTTCTTTAGTAATATTTAGAAAAATCAAAACCACATTAACACCATCTGCAGATACTTCTTGTTTTAGAACTTACATAGAGCTTTGCAACTAATAAATGGCTGGTTATGACACTGTCCTCATTCATCTGGCACTTCCCCTGCCATCCTTGATTAAAGTTTAATCTACATTTTCCATTGTGGAGTTATCTCAATTGGCATTCCATTTGCAGGGTGGCCTACTACTTTTTGGATTCTTATTTGAAATGGCGGTCACACCTCCTCAACCTATTTCTTCATCTGAAATTTTTATCAAGTTTCTGCATATTTTTGTGGCCCTGAGACTTTCAGATAACAGGGGCTGCAATTCACTTATTTTATCTAGTATCACAAGGCTTAGAAGAAGAGCAGGCAAGCAGCTTGAATCACCAGAGACAAAAGTGGTCAGGCCTCTAATCCTTCACATTTAAAACTGAATTTGTAATTGGAAAAAGATCACATTGACATTTAATCAAGCACAGATCTGGATCTATTTTACATGTACTTGTTTTGGGTCCAGCTGCTGCTGGTCCTTCCTCCTCAAATACACAAGATAAACTTTATACTAGTGTTTTCTATCCTCCACTTGTAAAATCTGTCTCAGGAGCAAATCATGGTTGTGCTCTGAGATCAGGGACAACAATTACTGTCCTCCACGAGCCCACGGGCAACACAACACGGCTGACAGGAAGCAGAGCAAGCGTCTCCCTTGAAGGAGGACCACACGAGCACTGTGGCAAGGCAGCACTAGGGATGAATTCTGGAAGTGCACGCTTTCTAATTGATGTTAAACCACCTGCTGCTCAGAACTGTCTCCTAATGGTCCCCATAGTACAAAAAAACCTGGGTTGGAATCGGGAGCTCAAATGCACATCATTTATGGCTGGTTTGACCCATCTCAACTTTACCAGAGAGGCAAATGACTCTTTCAGTTGGGTATGACAAACACACACGGGCACACAGCTGCAAAGTGAAACTTCTTTGGTCTACAAACTCTGTCATTCTAACCACAAGCTTTTCTGCCTAAACTGCCTCCTTAGAAAATACCACCACAGTTGCAAGATCTTCAATTCCTAATATTTCATTAGGACAGACCACAGAACATTTTCTGGTGTAATATATTATGAAGTATCATAAATAATTAAAAATTAATCACACTTGTCAAAATAAATAAATGCATTCAATGATGCAGTGTGCCTGAATTTTTTATAGCATCTATTTGCTTATTCATGAATTAAAAGAAAAGAAGTCTAGTAATCCACAATGGATTGCCTACTGATTACAGCACATACAGGCCTGATTCAGATCCCAGCAGTGGAGGTTTTTCTGTCAATCTTTAGCACATCAGTGGAATTTTACCATAAAAAAGCTCTGATCCTGCAAAAAGTTACATAAGCATGACTTCAAAAACATTAGTAGCTACAACAGATCTTCATGCATCCTGTAGGGCCTGGCTGGCAGATACACTGCTGATTTTATCACCCACTGGTCCACTTAGAGGAAGAGGAGATACAGGAATGGAGGAGAATGAAGCATTTTAGCACAAAATTTGCTAAGAAAAACCCTAAGAAATATCTTGATAGACTCCCTTCTATAGATTTTTATAAACAGACAATCCTGCAGTTCTTGACAACAAACACCCAATATTTTTGCATAACAAATGATTCAATACCATTCACAAGGCTTTAATGGAATAGCAAGCAATATTTGGTGCTTAAATAGCACCTTTATTCTCTGAATCCTCAAATTGTTCTGAAAAGCTTAGTGACTTTTCTCTCCCCCCCCCCAAAAAAAAAAGGGGGGGGGCGGGGAGAGGAGGGGGCAATGAACAACCCTGCTAGCACAGACCGAAGATCCATCAAACTTCTGGCTCTGAAAACGGACAGGTGTAGATACATAGGGAATAATATATTATCAGGGAAAGCAAACAGTAGTACTTCCCCAGCATATTCCCCTAGCATTCAAGGATCTGTAGCTCACAGACTTTATGAGCCAGAAAAGGTATTTTGAGAATTTAATAGCTCTCACGTTATTTTTCTTCCCTGCACATGTCCATCACTTTGTGCACCCATAAAAAGTTTTAGCACCAACAATGCCCTCTGTGAAAAGGTTCCACAGTTTTACTCTTTTTACATACTGAAGCATCTCCTTTTATCTTTGTTTTGAACCTGACACCTACTAATTTCATCTCGTACACTCCAGTTCTTTATGAGAAGAGATGAAGAATATTCATTCTGTACTCATCTTCTCTGTGCTTTATAACATCTTGCGATTTTATAAACCTCTACCATGCACTCCTTTAGTTGTCTCTTCCAGACAGAGTAGCTCTAGTCAATTTAACTGCTCCTAAAATGAGAACCATTCTATACCTTTAATCATCCTTTCCATTTTTTTTAAATTTTCCCAACTGTATTAAATGCTTCTTGAAGTATGGGAACCAGAACAGAACGCTGTATTCTAGATACAGTTGCCCCACAGGTTTATACAATAGAATAATTATTGTTGTTTTATTTTCTATTCCATTCCCAATAATTCCTAACATTACATTTATTTTGTGACTGCTACTGAGTTGATGTTGTCACAGCTCTATTCTAACTCCCAAATCAGCTTGACTGAATAAAATCAGCTCAGAATCCATCTTTATATATGCCAAATTCATATTGTTTCTCCCACCACCACAACCAAATCATCTACGCTAAATTTCATCTGCCAGTTATGCAGTTAAGCATCCTTTTTCAATTCTTTGCAAATCAGACCTCCTCTCCTCTACCCTGAATAATTTAATATCAGACTTTGCCACCTCACCATCTATCCCTATTTAGAAGATCAATGACCTGTGTGACTCCCCACTCTGAACACAGCAAGTGAGCAGAGCACTCAGATGTGACTGTAACCAAACACAGAAATATCTAAAACTGGCTTTTCCTCTAGGCAGTTCAATCCATGTTAATTTACTCTGATTCCAAGAGATTAAGCCTGTATCATATGGGTGGGGAGAGAAGGACACGACACAAAAACAAACAACAGAAGTTCTCCCAACATCTCTCTTTGAGAGACTGACCAATGATTTCCTACTCAACCTTTTACATAAAGGAAACACAGTGAATCATATCTAAGGCATTTGTCTCTTCAATGTCTTGACATAACTTGATAGCCAAGTGACAAGGATGAGCTAAACCATCTCAAAATCTAGTTATGCTATCTGTTTATCTCGGTGCATTACTGTCTGCAAAGGAGATGAAATGAGATTGAGATAATTGGAAGCACAATTTGCAGGGAACAGTGGGGGTTGGAATTACTGTGCTTAATTATTTCAGATTGAAGCAGACCACACAACTATCTGTGCCAAGCAGCTGTAATTAAAGTGATTTAAAATAGAAAGATGCTAGCTCCAAGTGTTGATTTTTCAAATGAATCTTTACATGCACAGGAGTTAGTCATCTGTGAGCCACAGACCTGCAGGTCTTCTGAGGGGCATAAGAGAAAATTACCATTGACTATGTCCAATATGCCTGATAATTTAAAAAAAGAGAAACACCCATGCAATACAAATACAAATCCACCAAACATATGTGCCACTTGTGATTTGCCAGAAGCTAGCAGAATACAAGCTTCAGCCTCGATCGCCTATACTCCAGAAAAAAAATTTGGGGTTTAGAAATGGAATTTTAAGCCAACAGCAATTGAAATCATCAACCAATACCACCCTTGCTTCTGGACTACAGGGCCAGCCAATAGGCCTCCCCTTCTTCTGCTTTAATGAACATATAAAACTGACTGAGTACAGACAAAAATAGAACTTTTCCAAAGAGAATCTGAAAGAAACACAAATTGACGATATGAAGCGCTGCAGTAACCCAGTTGGGCTCTTCACCTGCAACGGGGAGCATTAAAATCTCATGCAGTCCCAGTCTGAGCCAACCAGTGGCTTCAGCCTCAGCTCCCTGCATTCTCACAGGCAAGTTTTCTACTCACTGCGGCAGCCTGCACCTTCCATACCACCATTACAACAGTTTCTTTGAAACTGGCATATTCCTGCAGAGAGCTTCTCATTTGCTTTTATTTTACAACCACCTTGCCAAACATTTCCTAAACAGATTTATTTCCTCACTGGTTTTCCCCATTTCTTCCACTCCAGAAAGTGATGGCTACTCTTTTCAAACCAATTCAAAACAAACGTTTTAATTCCTAAATTTCATTAGCAGCCAACTTGCACAAGAATTTAAGTAGAAGGAAACTTTTATATATTTTAATACTTTCTCAGCAAGAACACTTTCTGATTTATCCCAAAACTTCTCTTAACTGTATCTTTTTTTATAGCAAGTAATTTATTGTGTGCATACATGTTCTTCAATGGGAAAATTAGAAGATATTTGTATGCATCACAAACATGGTCCATCTGCTTTAAGCACAACACATCTCACCAAAATGAGTGAATCTGCTTATGTATCAGTGCTGAAGCAATCAGCCCTAAAAGTTTATTTATAATGGATAGTTGGAGAAAAGTAGATAGTAGATAGATATAGATGAGAAAGCAGAATGCATGAACATGAATGAAAGCTGCACTGAAACTTTTCCTCAGTATTTGCCTGAATGTAAGAACTGTTATAAGCAGTCAAACTGCAGGTCTGCAAAGTCAAATGCCATCTCTGATGCTGGCCAGTAAGAGAGGGGTCTTTTTGCTTGTAGCGTTCTTTAAAAGGCTTCTTGAGCCAGTGACTATAGACAGACCATTGCATTAAATAGCCAGTGATGAATGTATTCTGCAAGAATTCATCCAAACCTTCTTTAAACTTATGCATACATCTGATCTCCATAACATTAAGTCAGGTATCTTATTGTCACAGTTTATTCAGGTACTACATGAAAAATACCTCCTCTTGCTTGTTCTTTACCTACCACCTGGTAAATTCATGGCTGTTTCCTGTTCTTTACTACACATTTTTACAGACCTCTAAGAGCTACCACCACACGCACATGAAAGTATTGCTGCCTGTTTAGTTTCTCTTTCTGTGAAAACCGTTCCTTATTTCCGATAATCTTTGTTGTCCTTCCCTATACCTCTTAGTTCCTCTTAGTCCCTTTGCCTGGAAAAGGCTTTTAGCCCTAACTCCCTTTTTCCCTTTTGTAGCTTCATTTTCATCAACACCACTCGACTTCTTACAGGAAGAGTCTTCATGCAGATGTTACCAACAGCAGGAAGGATGTTAGGGAGTTTTCTGCCTTCCCAGGATTAGGATAGTACAAATACATCTAACAATCTTTTTTTTTTTTTTTTTAATCACTTATGGAATATGCTTCTGCTTACAGACACGATCACAAGCAGGAAAAAGAATCCCAGCAAACCAACTTTTCTTCCAAGGAAAAGGAAAAGAACATTACATTTCCATCTTTTCATGCTTCTTCTTTAAAGATAGCATTGTTTTTCTTATATTAAGGGCGAAACCTATCATTCATTTTCTCACCAAAGGGAAAATGTAAGCCATGGACACAAGGAAATTGTCTAAACTAGTTTGCAAATAAGCAAGCAGCAAGCAGCACTTAGAGCAAAGTTAAAGCTCCAGACTCAATGGTTTTATTCATTTTATGCAAATCTTCCATGCACAAAATGACCTTAAATGGATCATAATGCTCTCATGCTTTAAAATTACTCAGGGTGAGGTAAAGCTGAATTCATCAACAGTTATTCCAAGAGCTTTTGAGGAAGGCAGTATACGTCAAAATTACTATTCTCATCCAAATACTGCCCATGGCACAGGTCAGCTTGATTCTGATTTTATACAAGACTACTTTTGGTATTTTCTTCCTATATATTTGATGCAGATTGTCTTTAGACAAAAACCAGATACTTCATATGCAGTGACTCCTCTTGTTTTGCACACTGTTTGCATTCATTATTTGCTGGAACAAAAGGATTGTAGCTGTATTTTAGAGGACATGGTTTTTACAATCACTACATTGAAGGCATTGCACAGCTGTATTCATTTTACCTTTTGGAGTATCCTCAGAGTGATCTCTTTCTGGTCCATCTGGGATGTTTAGCTGTGAAATCTCTTCTGCATTCACTCTAAGCCAAGCCCTGTTGTGGTTTGCCTGATCTTTTGACAAAAGAGAATATTCCAGCTCACAAGGAGATTCAAAATTGCAGTCAAATACTAGAAAAGAAAAACAGACATAGAACATACCAGGTTAATTAAGTTCAGCTTTCTCTGTGCTGGAAGGTGTTTACCAACACCCACACACACGTATATATTTTTTAATGAGCCAGGACTTGTTTTCTTCTGCAATGAGGTAGAGACATATGGGGGAAGCCCATAAATAGGCAAGAATTTGTTCAGAATGGACCACGCTGAAAGGTTCATTATGGAGACAGTGGCAGATCAAGAGGAAGGCCCAACAGCCAGCCATTTCCCTTCTGGTTAGATATAAGGGCAGCACAGGCTAAAGCAGGGAAAGTCATCACCTAGACAGATGGGAAATAGCTTAGTCAGTTGATAAAATGAAATCTCTTCTGGGATGCAGGTTCAAATTCGACCAGGACCATCACAGTACCAAGGCTACTAACTAACTTTATAGTCATTCTGGCCATATTGTAGATACTGGTAGCCTTAGGGATTATACCCTATGAAGTAACCTTTTGACCCCCTGGGTTTGATACACTTCAGTGCAGTAGTTGAAGCTTTATCTGCTACTGCAAATCTTAGCCTCCAGGCTTTACAGCCAGCATCTATCTACAACACAGATACTTCTTTATGAGATGTTTCCCTTTTAGAAACCAATTACCCTGCTGGTGCAACTATGCTTCTTTTCTCTGTGTACAACTTACTATCATGCCATAATTCAAGTTGCTTAATACAACATCCAGTGATAACCAGCACAGATTTTATTTTAATCATCATTGCTAAGTTTTTCTTGAGCAGAAGGTATATGTTTGCTTCTACCACCACAGTCAGCACTTAACACAATACTCACTAAAGGAAAGAAACTATTTCCGAACTAGCCCAACGTGAAAAGGCCGGGTCCTTTCATAAAAGGCAATAAAAAATTCCAACTATTCTTTGGAGATTTTCAATAACATCTGCTGCCCTGCCACAGGTATGCAAGTAGGATGAATAGTCTGAATTGCCATTAGTGAGATTATCTAAGACTTTTTTTTTTTAACTCCAATTATATTCTCTATTAAACATCTAATTTCTTCTCAGTGTGCACAGATTTATGCAGTTCAGCCTATTCTCCAGGTGATATAACATCTTTTAATCTCAAGGTTAATACTTTTGCCCTCTTTCTATACTTTTTCAACTAATTCACCTTTTTAATAGCAATACATTTGATTTTCTTACTCAGGTGTTTTATCATTCTCTCAGCATTTTAATTTTTTCATAACACCATGAAAAACATATAATGTAAGGAATCCATATCTACCACAAACAGCAGTAACAAGGATTGTACATATCTCGTTCACTCTGAATGCATAGGTTGCTACCCTTTTCAGGCCTCTGTATTATCAACATAAATTCATGATACCATGAAGCAGACTTGAATAGAGACAGCAAGGAACAGTGCACATATTCGTACGATCCAGTTTATTGCAATATTGTATCCAAAGTTCAGACCACTTATCTCTACTCCCTTACTTGTTTTTCTAAAAAGAAAAACAAACCCAACATTTTTTAATCCATAAAGTATAAGAGCCCACTAAACCTTGTACCAGCGCACAAACATACACAAGAACACACAAACACTGAACTACACGTTACTGAAAACATACCATCACTACTGACTAGTTCACTTAATGGGGAACACACTGATTAGTATATACTTTAAGGTACTGTCAAAAAACAAGAAAGAAAGAAAAAACCCACAGCTCATGCAAGACTGCTCTGACAGGACCCACAGAACTACAGAAGGGGAAGCCCAGGCCAAGGAAGGCATCAGGCATGTGCAACCATTTCGCATTAGCTGACTTCATTCTTTGCGGGCTTCTCCTCAAGCAGTCTTACACATTTTAATGACCTGTCAAGTGGTCACCACTCGCTTCCACTCTTCCACCATCCAACCACTGTCAACAGAAGCCTGTGCTTTCTCTTACCCCTCTGCTGCCAAGCAGAGCAGCACTTCAGAGACATCTAGCAGGCTGTCTCATTTTCCTCCTCCAATCCTTATTCCTCCCCGATTACAGTGCCTACAAGAACTCAATAGATAGCTCAGCTCCCTCATTTTGTTTCAATTTCCAGAGAGTTGTCAATTGGTTGTGGAGCGTTTAACACAGTAGGCCTCTGACCTACAACTGGGACAACTTATTTGAGGTACGTGACCAAAAAATAGTCAGCACATTCAGTGCTATGAACCCTACAAGCAACTAACACCTCTGCCTGAAGGGGGAAAGTAAAGGAGAGGGGCAAGTAGCAATACCATTTCCTTCCCTTGAACAGCTACAGAGAAGTGGACAAGATCTAACGTGCCTGTAGCAATCAAGCTGAACAGCCTTTAAAACAGGTCATTCCTTGGAAAAAGAAGAGACTACTTGGTTCATACACCTTAGAGTGTCTGCAATTCAATGAAGACATACTTGCACCTATTTACAAAACTTGACAGTCCTGGCAACCCTCTCCCTACATTACCAGAAAACATGCATTCTTCATAAGCTCCTATTCAAATTAATCTCATACCAGGCCCAAATTTTGGTACAGTGCAATTACCTATTCAGCACAAAGAAATGATGAAAAAGAAATGCTATCTTATGCAACACAGCAAAGCCTACACAGAGTCCGTTCTTCCAAGCCTAATGTCAGCTTCCTAACCCCAAGTTTTCCTTGTTTTACAGTGTTCTTCACTATAGATAATGTAATATACTTTAAATAAAAAAGCTTATATATATATATATATTTTTTTTTCCTCACTGATAAGCAGTTCTTGGTGAGGTAGCTGCTGCAAGACCAAATAAACCACATTTGCAAATACAGAACCTTTACAATGTTTGAATTACTACCACAAATCACCTGTCAAATTTTAATGCCTTTACAACAGGTCTTTCTCCTTACTTTCTGACTTTTGTCTTAATATGTTTAAGTCTGACACCAAATTTTTTTTTTTTTCCTGCCTGGCTAAGCACACAAAGAAGTGGCCGTTTGCCTTTGGAAGCTGAATAACAGCCATTCTTGTCCTTTTTAAAAAACAGCAGACACTGCAGGAAAGGCAATTAAATGTAACGCAACTTTTAGCGATTATTTTTTTAAGCTACTACCAATACAAATTGACTAGATAGAGAGCTTTAGGATTTGGATAGTGTGCCTAGTCAGTAAGATTCCCCCCCCCCCCAATGAGATGTCACACGAAGATTTATATCCAGCGTATACATTTGTGCAACAGCTATATTGACATTATAGATCCTGAAGATTCTATAGGAATTTAAGTTCCAGCAAACTGAAAAGTCTCTTTTTAAATATATTGCAAAAACACAGGATTCATTGCCCAACAATTTTTTGCATCTGCAACCATTAGACACTGAAGAAACAGAACACAATAATTTATTAGAAGTGTATTTCATAATCATTATGCTTTTAAAGAGGAAACAAAACATGATGCTTACAATCAAATAAAGGTAAACACCTGTTCAAGAAAGGCAGTAGACATCAATCCACTTTTTGGTATGTAAGAAGATACAGGATACCAACCATAAACTGAAATGTAAATTAAGCCATCATCTGATTGAAAAGACAGTGGAATCTGTATATATCTGACGATTATGAGTCTTGTGAGTGCTTCAATTTATTTATTTTTAATCAAAGTAGATGTCAACAATAATTTGTGCATAAACAACTAAAATATCTGGCAATTACATCTGTTTCAATTAAACTGATTCAAGTTTTCTAATAAGTAAAAGATCAAAAATAGTAGTATAAATAATACTAGATCCCCAGAACACAGTAATTTGCAGGAAATATCCTTTTACATTGCTACAGGTCAGATTACTGATCAGTTGCTTTTTGGATCAGCTTAGATCACTTGTTTAACTACATCTCACTGAAAAATACCTTCTGGCATTTGAAAATACAATGTCCATTCTTTTTAAGAAACTACTGATTCTTCTTTCTTCAGTTGCCCAATAATAGATTGTTTGTTTTAAACCAAGTCTCCTTTCACCCACAAAAAGCGTATCAGTCAATAATTTCCTCATACACCGTTCTTCTCTAGCTCTATATGTTTCTGTTTGTCTTCAAAGAGTCCTTTTCACCTCTGGTCTCTTGGTTCTCACAGATCCCTCTTTCTGCATCACCCTCAGCAGATGACCCTTTTGAAAAGGTGTGGCAAGGTGCAGGTCTTTCCTTCCCTCACAGGAACAGAGAGGCAGTGTGTAGAGGCTCTCTGTTCTCAGAGGACCAGCTTAAGCAATATGCCTCTGAACTGGCACCTGATCAGCTTAAACTTGGCTAATTTGCTCTACATGTACAGATACAAGCACACAACTTAGAGGTCACTTACATGGATCAAAGTGGAACCACAACCTTCCTCAAGAACACACCTCCTCCGGTGGCAACAATCACAGCAGCAGTGTAGAAACGGATAAAAAGTTCTTGCACAGAATGTCTCTTTATATACAAATATTGACAGGTATTCCTTGTGGAGAAGATATAATTTAAATTGTATAGTAGAGAAGTGCGCTGCTGAGTGAGCTTTGAGACCTCCATCAATACCCACTAACCTCTATTATACTCATGTTATAAGGCCTATAAGCTTTTAATTTATGACAGGGAAATGACAAATTGATTTTCCAGTTATTAATCTCAGGGAAAGAGCCAGTTCCTGAAGCTTTCCCCATTTCCTCTGGGTAAAAAGGGCATAGGGCATTCAGTCTACAGGTCTGGCTACTTATTAGGCCCTTCTGAAATTCTGTCCAATACTTTGGGGGACACCTGTGGGGTAATGTAAGGAAGCCTGCAGTGATAACTATTTTTCCCAGAAAATGGAGCATGAACAAGAGACTCCGTGCTCTCTGGCTGTCAATTCAGTAAACTGCAGAACACCAAGGAAGAACTCCTGGAAGAAGGCACATTAAATATAGGTCAGGCCCATGGAAGCGAGCACTGCCCCATTAGCATGAAGAAGCTGTGAAACTCCTTGCAAATTAAGCCCTAATGCCACCTTTCCGCTGCATGGCAGGAGATACAGCAGCAATCTGAAATTAGCAAACCCATCACAGGACAGAAGAGATCGGAAAACCATGCAAAAATGCAGGGGAGGAGAAGAAAGGATGTCAGCAGTCAGGCAAATTAAAGAGGTAAAATAATTGCAGGGTTTAACGATTGTTCCTGCAGAGACAGAAAATGTAAAAAGACATTTTCACCTACTTCTTTCCATTGTTGGGCACCAAGAAAGAGCAAAATGGCACACTACAAAGGACAGCAAAACACACACATCCCAACTGGGCACCAGCAGCCTTACTACCCCTAGCAGATGTCTGCTTGTCAGTAACAGCCTGGTCTTTGGGCTGCACCCTCTGGAGCTGACAAACTTGCGAGAAGCAACATGTTTTTAAGAGACGAGATCAGGAATTAGGAAAGAAATCAAGGAACCCCAGGGTACAGCAACACGCTGTGCAGCCTGAGGATTCATACAGCCTGACATGCCTTGCTTGCCTGTGCGTGAAGAGGAGACTGGCTGAGCAGCTGGACAGCAAATCAATCCCTTTCCCCACCACGAGGTTCCAGGCTGTGCTCATCAGGGACTTTGTTTTAATTTAAAACTACTTAGTGCAAATTAGCTTATCGCTCTGCATCCTTCCTTCACACCAGCACGTCTTCACCTGCTCTCCCCCGACCTTGAGTTTGCTGACAGGAATTTCTCCCCGCCCTCACGCGAGGACCCTTACAGCAGGCGCAGCGCACGAGGCGCGGCCGTTACCCCGCCCTCCGCCCCGACCGTTAGGGCAGGCGCAGCGCACGAGGCGCGGCCGCTACCACGCCCGACCGTTAGGGCAAGAGCGAGGCGCAGCCGTTACCGCCGCGCCCCCTCCCCGGCCGCTAACGGCACCGAGCGGCGCCCACTCCCGGACCCTGCCGCCCGGGCAGCCATTTCGCGACCCCACAACCGGGACGAGCGGGCCCCTGGGGTGCCGCCCCTTATGCTGCAGAGCCCCCGGCAGCCCCCTTTAAGGCACCGCTTTTATTTTTTATTTTTATTTTTTTAATGCTGCTGCCCAGGGCCTCTTCCTACCTTCTCTCTCCTTAAGAGAGCTTCCCAGCCCGTCCGCCTCCTGCTCAGCAGCACGGGCAGCCCTGCCGATGGCTGGGCAGGGCGGCAGCCCCCGTCCGTGCCGGGGCCGGCCCCGCAGCGGCGGTCCGCACAGTCGGCGTCCACCATCCCCGCTCCGGGGCGGGAAGGGGCTCCCGCGGCGGCGGCGGCGCGGAGCCGGCGTGCGGGGCGCGGCAGGGGGCAGCCGGCACCGTTGCGGGCAGGTGGGCGCTCCCCAGGGCTCCGCAGCGCTTGCTGCCTGGAGCAAGGGCGGCTTCAGCGCAGCTGGTGTCTCCCTGCAGTACCTAATGGGCTTGTCTTCCGCGGGGAATCGCCGGGGTTGTGGGAGATGTTACCACCTGCCAGGATCGCGCTCGCTTTGGCTCAGGGATGGATGCGGCCCAGCTCGCCTGCGAGGGCCAGATGTGCACCCGCAGCACTGCCTGTCCCTTAACCACGCACATTAAGAGAGAGAGAGAGAGAAAGAAACCTGCTAGCTTTCCCCCAAGAGATGCTATTTCAATTAGATTGTGTCCCGAAAAAATAAAGTTTTAGAGAAGCCGTACCCCACAGGACACATAATTCCACTGGCTTTATAGAAACACTAAATAAACTGCTAGGAATAGAACTGGGGAATCCTGGTACTCAGGTCTCCGTGCTAAGTGTAAGACATGTTGCTTTCATATTTGGAGAAGCTGTTCTCTCTTAATGCCAAAAGCTTTTAAATTAATCTACTGGAGGGCAAATAAGAGCTGGATGGCTCACATTCTCAAGTAAATGACAATAATGGAACCACTCATTTATTTGTTAAGAGAATCTTTAAAATGACAGCATGTATTTTATATCCACCCTGTTCCTCAGTGTGCACTAGGGACTGAATCACCAAAATCTTTGACAGCTGCTTTGTTCAGTGGAAATGAAGCTACAAAGAAGAGGGCCAGGAGTCCTTTATCAATCAATTATAAGCATGGTCTTTCACAACAGCTACAGAGTGAGGTGCAGGGAGAGGGTGTGGGAAGAACAGCCATTAATAGCTCCCTTTTTCATTTCTCCTGCTGTAAAAAAGTGACAGAGCTCATCCTCCACACAAGAAATATTTGTCCACCAAGTCTCCCATGCATGCAGTAAAAACAATCAATGAAAGTGCATTTCTAATGCCAGTTCTGGTCAAAAGTCTGAAGAACTGACTAACAATGATTGTTAGAAAACATGCTCCAGTTGGCTCAAAACAGTAGCTGGATGAATTGTCATATTTTGACAATTCATACCAGGGACGTCTTGCATGAAGTCTGAGAGTTCTCTAGAGGAAATGAATACTTGAGAGACAGGGAGAAAAGACATTTGTTGTCTTCCTGTGTGCTATTTTATTATTGAAGAAATGTTGAGCTGTCATTGGCATATTATCTGCAGATGAAAGAGGATATAAGGAAAAGAATAACTTCAAAGAAGGTAAAAATTTCTCCCTAATAAGATTTTTTTGTTCTTTGCTTAGCACAGCCGTCAGTTTACTTAGGCAGATGCTGCTTCTCCTGCGATTCACCCCCCTCCCCTTGGTGTTCAGCCCCATTACGCATGGCAAAAGGAACATCTAATTATTGTTAAACAAGAATTCTTGCACATATATATGGGGTCACAGCATCTGCTATTTTATATGGAGCAATTCCATTAATTTAGTGACAGTAACTGCTGTTAATTGAAGACTTACTCTGTTATAAAACTCTACCCACAATTATGTTAGAATACTTCCAAGATTACAAAAAGCTTCCTTTGAAAGTTAGGAGGTGTCTGAATTAAGGTGGTATATCACTTTTGCATTATCTTTAGCAACAAGGAATCAATTCATTTTTTCCTCTGGGACAAAATATTATTCTTCTTATTCCTCTCCTGACCTTATCTCACCTTCCAAACTGGAGCTTGTTGTAATAATTAGCCCATATCTTTACTTTTCACTATGGCTGCTATTTGAGTCAAGTATCATGATAGGGTTATCATTCTGAAGATGACAGTATTTGTCTGATTTGTTGTAGATTTAAAGAGCAAGTAGTCATGGGAACCTAACTGTAACACGAATTCATCTAGCTGGGGCCCTCCTTCCTGCTGTCTTCCCTTTTGTTTGATGTTCAGACTCATTGAGTTTACAGTCAGCAGTATCTAACCAGTACCCAACTCACATGAATGAAATGGGGTTTTGAATTCATACACACAAAAGTACTTGATATGAGCTGCACTTGGCCTGCCAGAAGACAAAACTAATAATCTGGAACCTCGCTAAGCAGCTGCCACACCACTGCTTCCTGAGCATCAAATACTCAGAGAGAATGACCCCAAATTATTCCACAGTAAAATTAGTTCAATGCATTTTTTTCTAGCAAATTCAATTCAGGAAATCATGATCTGCTCACAGACAACAATCCATTAGAAGGTGGAACCCTCCCCCCCCGGCAAATTAGTTTTCTGAAGACAGAGCTGAGTGAAACTATTAATAAGTTGCTAACAGAGGCCATCCTTTGGATTACGCTTTTAGTAGCTATTAAATCAAAGCTGTGAATAATTATGCAGTCCTGAAGGTATGTGCTCCTCCTCTGTCGAACTCGCCTCTTGTAGACATTTTTAAGTACACCAGTCATTTGATAACCTAATCTGCTACTTCCCTCTGAGTTGTACTTCCAGTTAACTTTGGAACCCAAAACATCACTATTGCCTTAAGTTTATAAATTGCAGAGAACAAAAACATCTATAAACTAGATAGCAGAAGTTTGATGCAGCAGGAGAGAGGTTTATCTGCATTTTGCAAGAATCGGTAATTAGTTCTGGGTGGTGGTAGTTCAGATGTTTTAAGATCCTTTTTTTTTCACTCTTCCCTCTTCCAACAGGAGTCTAGAAAAGCCTTCAGAATGTTTTTTAAAACACCAGCAAGGAATAAAAGTCTGTCTTACATTCTTTAGGCTATTCACTTGAGTGAATATTGAATAGGAAATAAGAAATAAGTTGCTTACAAGCCTATATGGCTTCTGAACAGAAGATAGAAGTAGGAAGAACTATTTAGTTTGACACAAGAGAGTTCAGTTGGCTGTGTCTACCATGGGGGCAAGTACCCCTTCAGTTCCTAGTCTACAGACATCTCTCCACACACTGCTTTTCCTTTGACATGGCAGAGAAGGTGTTGTGAACTTCACTAAGTCTCCTGGTCTGACTGGACTACAGGACATGCATGGCCTAGTGCAGATACTAGCCATTATGACTAAAACAGAAATCAAAAAAAAAAAAAAAAAAAAAAAAAAAAGGATGAACATCAGGAAAGATTCCTCAGTAAAGACATTTCTCAAAAGAAGCAGCAGATGCTTCACTAGTTGAAGTGTCATTTGTAAATTGTTTAGAAAGATTCTTAAAAATTACGCATATTGCTGGGCCTGCTGAACTGACTAAGAAATGACATTGTGATTCCTGCAACAAAAACGTTTCTTTATATTTGCTGGCATTTTCTTATGGTTCTGGGACGGTATGACTAAGTCTTTACATTAGCATTAGCCAATAAAGGTATCATGCCCTCACAGTTTCAGAGAAAAGCTTAAAGTCATGCTTCAGGATTACATTAAGCATTTAAGAATATCAAAAGGATGGAAAACATGATCTTGTTGAAAAGACTGAAACTGTGATCATATAAAGATGGTATGGCTTTGTGGGGTCATATTTCTCATTTTTGGAGGCTTGGCTTGACTTTATTCACTGTAAAATCTAAAAAGACTCACAGCCTAGTCTAACAACAGGCAGCCAGGCAGAGTGAGGCAGAGAATACTATTCAGCACTCCCAGCATGTACTCAGCTGTAATGCCCACTATGAAAATGGCATGACTCTCCCTGTAATGTATGGTAGTGTTAATGCAGGGGGCATGAGTATTCTCATTTGGTTACTATCATTGGGGGCTGCTAAAGATGTTTCTGCAGTTGTTAAAATGGCTTCACAGCTTTCAAAGCCAGGGAAGGTCTAACAGGCTCAAAGGAGCACCAGCATGAGACAGAAGTCCATAAAATGGACTCAGTAAACGTAGAATCGGAAAAGGGAATCAGGATTAAGCCAAATGTGCATTTATTTGACCAAATCTCTTGCAATAGGGATCAGTCTTCCATGCATATGGAAGAATATGGAAAATACAGGAATAAAACCTATGGTGTTTTATAAAAAGTGAATCTAAAGAAGTGTGGGTTTTTTTGCAGATGTGTGTCCTTCATCATCGTGAGCCTGACTCTCCAATGCAGTAGCCTCACTCCTCTTCCACCAGGTGAGGCACAGTCATGCTCTGGCATGCCTAAAGACCCACACGCAGCAATCGGTTGGCAGTAGCAACCACAATCTGTAGTAACATTCTGCTTTTTTCAAAGATAGGGCACTTGTTTGGGTGTGTTTGCTCAGCTGCAGTTTTTCACAAAGCTTGTAGGAATGCATTTCTCTCTCAAAGCTGGTTCAGAATGGCCAGTGCGTTCAGCTGCTATGGAGGGATCTGGCAAAGAGGTGCACAGGTACCATGAGTGCATAAGAATAGTGTTAAAAAGCAAAAGTCACCTCCTGTTTTCCAAATAGTCCTAGATGGCTATATTTATTCCAATTTGTCTGTTATTCTCATGAAGCGTGTTCTCTTTCAAAACAGAATTTAGACGGGCTGAATTGCATCTGATTTTTTTTCCAGTTGGTAGCTGTTTCTTCAGCTGCCACCTTACCATGCCAGAGTCATGCTCAAGGTTCATTGCTGGTGACTGGCCTGGGGGGACCTATAAGAGGGATTATTAACTGTGTGAAGGCTTCTAGGCCTTAAGGGGTGCCTGTCATCTGGAACCTCTTTTTTTTTACAGAAGCATTAATGGTTTTTATGCAGTAGACAGTTGATTTCTTATACAATACCTATACAGAAGAGAAAATTCATATCCAGCCAACCAGGGCAAGAAATAAAATATGTGGCTGGGTGCAGTTAATCATGTAAGCCTCAGGACAGAGTTCCATCAGTGCTGCAAATGGGAGATTAATATGCAACAATAAGTCCACATACGCAGAATGCATTAAAAGTTTTTTCTATGACATGAAATAGTCTGAGTTTGTCCTATGACATGAAATAGTCTGAGTGTACCTCAAAAAGAACAAAAGAAAACATAAAAATATGGGGATTTAAAGACTGGTCCTGCAGGCCAAATTCCCAAATAATTTTGACTTCATGAGTTTGACTTCATTTAAGTCTTTGTTTTCTGCAAAGTAGGTGGATTTTGCATCTCTGAGATGGTGAGCGATTAATAAGTGCTTGGATAGAGATAAATCTAGAAACCTCTAGACAAGATAAAAAAAGTCTTGTAAATGCTTCACTCAAGTATCCTGTTGTGCCAGTAATTATCTTTTAGGATTGCTGCATATAGTTTCAAAGATATCATCAAGTTCTGTTCCTGTCAGAACTACTAGAGCCAGTCCCTCAGAATTTTTAATTCTGAGTGGAGCAGGGAAGTTAGTTTGGCAGAGGAAGAGGGGACTTACATTTCAATTTACTCAGCCTTTCAATCAAGGAAATTTATCCAAAAGTGGAACATAGGAAAAAAGTAATTAAGACAACTAATATTTCCCCACTTCAACAATGTCAGTCAGTTAATTAGATGGGTCCCATCAGATGATTAGGCAAACAAAGTTTTAATAGAAGTTTTATTGAGCCCTCACTAGTAATCTCAATCACGATGTGAGCAGTGAGGAAAGCTTGTGACAGAAGAGAAAAACATTCTAGTAGTAAAGGACTTGGGCTTTATATCTGCTAATGATTTACTGTGTGATTTTGGATTAACCACTTAATCAGAAGGCAGGGGTGGTCCTGTGACAAGGTTACTAGCCGAGAGCTAGGATGATCTAACTTTGATCTCTTGCCTTGCTCTGCTGGACACACTGTGTGACCTTAAGAGAGCTGCCTAGATCCAGAGCCAATAAAGACGTCAGCTGCCATGCTTGTAGTAATTCTGGACAGATGGGGAAACAGAATGCTAGATTCTTGGGGAAGTTTACTATTAAACATTCAGGTGCCTAAAAGCTTCAGGGATGTAGCAGGATAGAGAGACCTTTAAGAATTGCCCTCTTAGGCTTGGGGTATGCTTGCATTGCCTGTTGGGCTGACTGAAAGTGAGCTTTGACTGGTCTGTGGGCTGATTTGGAAATCGTGAGGTGCAGTGCTGAGTGCAAGCTAATGACCCTTGCTGTGGAATAGACCTTGAGAGAGAGGTGATCTCTTAGATCAGAATACCAAAGACTCCTTATGTTTCACTGCAAAACTGTCCCCAGGTACCTCAGGCAGGTAGGATGTGATGATGAGAAAGGTTTTGCCACCTTTACCACCATCACCTGTGGAGAATCCTATTTATGGATAATCTTGAAGGTGAAGAAGTGGCTCTACTCCATGAACTCCCATCAGTCCTCTGCACAGTGCATGTCTAAAGTGGCAGGAAGTGTGTCTGCATAACGATGTTGTGGGGTGCTCCAGTCTGAAAAGCATTACAAGGGCCATTGCTACCCCTGTAATTTAGAACAGATTCTGCCAACCTTGGAAACCTTAAGGTGCAAAGCTGACAGAAACCAAACCAATCCTGCCCCTCTTCAAGATTCCCTATTCCTCCAAGGTGCCTGTCCTGAAGTACACCTCTTGAGAGAGAAAACAGCTTAGAACTGGAAACTGGCATTTTCTAAAGTAAGAACTAAACTAGTTAAGTGTTGTGGTAACTTTTAAAAAGAGAACATAAAGCACAGCAATACGCTCATCCAATTTTGAAGCATTGAGTGAAGACTGTATTTTGTGTAACACATGATCAAATTCCTGCTTTTCCTTGCAAAACAGATGGTTGGAATATGGTAGAATTTGGTCCTGTTCAACCAGCTAAAATCATCATAAACCATTTCTACTTAGATGCAGTACATTTATCTCCATGTGATGCTGTCAGATGGAATCAATGCTTTTAAGGTTTTAGGAACATCGCCTTTCCTTAGAATGGTATTTCTGAGAAATTTAAAGAGTTTAGGAAGAAGTAATAAAGGATAAATTAAAAATCATCCTTGCAACTTCTGAGAAAACCAAGTTAGAGAATAAGATTGTGCTACTGTCCCTTCCAAGATGAAATTGGTGTGTCCTCATCGTTCAAGCAGATACAACAGCTAGAAGCAGATATTGTATGCCAGTGGAAAGAATATATATTGCACACATAAAAGGCTGCAACATAAATTTGAAGAAATATGGGACTCCTTCATATAGGTAGGTCAAACTTTTCCCTCAAGCAGATAATTACAGGCTTGGGGTGAGTAAATCTTATTAGCCTCTCAGCATCTTATCTCCTCTCATAGAGACTGGTAGTAGATATATTCCACTTCAGTCACTTTCTGGATTGTGTATTAGATATTGCCTTATGCAATCTGGTTCTAACTATGACCATACTATTTCACAGTAGTATGGCTATGGTTTTGTCAGTAAATAGGTCATATCAGAGAACAGATGAAAACAGAACCCCAGATTTTGGAAGGGATGGGAGTTAAGAAAAGATACGGCAAGAAAAATTGAGTTTTGTACATGGCTCCTCTCTTTATAATATCACTGACTTCAACATACCACCCAAATGTTACAATCTGGGAGCTTGTTTTGTAGCTTTACTATATTGTAAATTTAGTTCGGCAGCTTGGCCTGCTAATACCAGTTCTGGTCTTCTTAAGATAATCTCCTGCTTTTGGAGTTGGAAACCACGTGTCAGGATGCTGGGGGGTTGCTGGGGGCCAGGAGCCAGGGGGAATGCCTGGGCTGGCAGGGCAGCAGCCTCGCCAGCCCCAGCAAGGGAGCAGGGCACCTGGGGGGCAGTTGAGGGCCTCAAAGCCATAACACCATGGATATTTTAGCATGAAACATTTGACCTTTATTGTTTTTCTCCTCAGCTACACCAGTGTCATTAGGCATTTAGTTACAGCCTCTTGAGGATAACATAAACTCTACTTACTGTGTCGTCCTCTATGAGGGAAGAAGGGGGATGTATCTTTCATGATCCAGGTCAAGTTCCAAGCAGAGAAATCAGGAGGAAGTGGAGGGCTGCTTGGGAGATCCAAAGTGCTCAAACCTTTCAGTAAAAGGAAAAAAGAAACATAAATGTTATGTATGTCACAATTGTTTGTATGCTACATATCAAGCCCAAAGTTCTTAAAACAGCCTTACAGACCATATGCAATAAGCACTGATACTCAACTACTTCTTGGATGGGAAACAAAATTTAAACAGCATATAGCAATACTACACAGCTCTTTGATGGGCAGTAAAAAATACAATATCCAGTGAAAAACTGCAAGCTCAGTTATATGCAGTTCTATTTCAATAGAAGCAGAGTCAGTAGAGTTTCAGTATCTGAAATAATATCCTTCCTGATACATGTGCACACAGGGAGAAAAGAGATAAATTGCTTTGCATAGCAAAATTGTCACCAAGAAAACCTGTCAACTTTAATCCCACACTGATTCTAAGTTCTCCAAGTCTCAGTGCTTCAAGAATTTTTTTTTTTTAAGTTTTGTTAGCATCTGTTAGATCCTGTACATGCAACAGACAAACCTCTACCCAGCTTCTGTTCAACAACCAAACGCACCTCAAACAAGCCCTTGGGGAACAGATGCTACAGTGACCCAGAACAGGCCAGGACCTATACAAATCTGCACGGAGCTCTGCAAGACCAGGATGACATTAGAGGTGCAAAGAAAAACAGTATCTGAAGTAACCTGCAAGGTCAATGAGCAAAACAGAATTCCATTAACTTTGGAAGCACAGATTTTCCCCATGAATGTTTAAGTTGGATTTTCTGAAGATGGCAGAATCTTGAGTATTTTCATCTCATTTTTGAGGTTCTCAGGGGAAAGGTAAGATTACATTCTGTAGAAATACAGGCAGGCAAAAGTTGGGCTTGGGAAGTTTGTTTGATGCAACTGAATTAAACTCTGTTTTGCTAATATGTTCCAATTTCTCACAGAAGCCATGAAGAATGTGTTGTTCAGAAAGAAAAAGAAATAGTATGTACATTTTTGTTCTATTAAATAGTATTTTTGTTAAGTAAGAACACTACCACAGTGGCTTGCTTGAATTCTTTTAGTTAGTAACCAGGTGCAAGGTCCTGATAAAAGTTTGGTAAAACTTTCTGTAACAATAGGAATTAATTAATTTGAGTGATAATTAATTCAGAGTTTCAAAGAACTATCCTCTTGAATGGATAAAAAATAGTGGATAATAAAAGATGCATTTAAGAGGATAGTGGTAAGCAAGGCTGAAGCTTTGGGGAAAAAAACTGCTTTGATTTTACTAAAGCTCTGCTTAGCTCTGCTTTCCTCTCCACTGAAGAAAAGCATGATAATTTCAGAGGGACTTGTCAGAAGCTTAAGTAACAAGTGTTAGTTAAGTCCTATCTCATCTCAGTATAATGTAATTTTCAGCACGCTGCTGTAACTGAGTAACAATAGCAAAACCAAGAGAAAAATAACCATTCTTTTGTAACTATTCTGTAACTCTTGCACTTTGCTTAGAGCAATCATCTTCAGGATAAGAGTGGACCTCACCCTGTTTCATAAGCCATCCTAAAATGGCAAAGATTTAATTTCCCTAATGGCTACTTTAAATCTGGTCTGTATTCTAAGTTATGGCACAATAACTGACTATCAACTATTATTGTTTGCAATTTAGCAACACAGTGGAACAAGCCAGTGATTTATGTGGGTAGGTATCAAACCTAGTGTCCTGCTTTCAACTGTGAATTATGAAGCAATAGGTAACTATGGAATAACATTTATATTGGATTTTCCTTCCTAACTTCAAGACATAGTTGACATGCCTTTTTGATATAGCTGATTATGGCAAATAATGTCAGGTTTCATTATAACAGATACAATTGCTGCTAAGAACAGATTTTTCTTCCGATAAATGGGCTTCACTTTGGTGCTAATATAAAATAATAAACAAAGCAATAATGCTAATAAAAATTGAGCTCCTGAAATTGGCTAGTTTCAAAAGCAATGAGTGTATTATGTGCATTTTGCTTGATGTGAGATGTCTGACCAGCATCAATATCCCTGTTATACAACATCAGTGTCCAATGACTCTGCAGAATGGAGAAAGATTTACTATCCTAACACTGGTCATATGTCTCCCACAGACAAGAACTTTAGGACCTCTTTACCCCTAAAGACCCAAATGAATGCAGATGTCATGCATACAGTATTGACAGAGAACTAAGCCTTGGGATCTGAATCCTGTGAAAGCTTAACACAAACCTGAAAACCCTACCTGTTCCCAATCTCTGTTCCCATGGAAAAATTACCTGAGTGAAGGTCACTCAGATGCCTTTCCTTCCCTGACACTGCAGACACAGAACTCAAGATTAAATCACCACTAGTATTCTGACCAACCTTTTCTGGGAATCAATAACATAATGATAACCTGTAGTACCCTAAATTGCCTGGCACTTCTCACATTCAGAAAACGCTTCTGATGACTATAATCCAATACATATCTCATTCCTCAGAAATCAGTCCTACCTTCAGCATCAGCTAGGTGGATATGTTCCCTCTGTCACCAATATATGCAATAAATTGATATAAAAGATAATGTTGAGCATCTGAGCAGAGAAGACAGGGCAGTCCAGGTACCTGAACCTCCTCTGTGTCAGCAGCCAGAGGTGCATAAGATCAAGAATTGAAAGCTTCCCTCTCTCTTTTTTTTTTTAAACAATACCATGGATCCAGTTCGATTCATTTTAACCTAATAACCTTTTTTTCTCATATTCTTCAGGATTAATTTTGTAACTTCATCTCAAATGATTTGCTTGGGCTATTGATCTGAACTTGAAGACAAGAAGATTGTATCAGAAGTTATGAATCCTTCCCAAGTAAGTTATCTTCAGAGAAAGATGCTGGGTAAAAGGTTTTTGTATAGCCAGAAGGCTACTCTTCACAGTGAGGAATGATATGATTTCAGAGAGAGCTATAGGTTAGACAAAAGAGAGACCTTTCCTCTTCTACCTCCGGGGTGTTTTATGTCCAGAAAGGTAATTACAGAAGACCTGCATATCAGCTAAACAAATGCTTCTTGTGCAGCCAGGTTAATGCAAATTTAGACTACAATGTAGCCATTTTACAAAATAAAGGTTTTTTCTTCCCTTTCCAAAACAATTAAGATTGAAGCCAAAAAGCACTAAGAAATTTTCTTCTCATTCTTTTAAAATATGCAAACCTCTCCTTCTGGTTGTTTGTACCATGGTGCTCTATCACTTGTCAACAGTAAACCTAACTTTTTACAAAAATTAATGGATTAGCAACTGGAAGCTGACAGCTCCATTTTTAGTAGCCAGAAGTTTGGCAAGGTACAGCAGAGGTTTCTTTGATATTTCTGCCTAAAGGAACATCCAGGGCCAAAGTCTGACCCAAGGTATTCAATCACAGCTAGAAACGCACACCTGAAGAGAACATTTGACATTTCTATTTTTGAACTTGTACAAAGGAATCTCCTTAGGGGATGTGAAATTCATTCAGCTCACCAAGATTTTTGGTAAGAAAAAAAAAAGAGAGAAAATGATTCACATGTACTGAAGCCAAGCCTCAGGGCCAGAAGTTCATTAAATAAAATATTTATATACTATTTTAATGAAAAATATCTCTTTAATAGAATACTCCTACATGTTCACATAAAAAGAATGGAAAAACAAGAAAGGCTTTCTTCCTGGGTTATTTTTAAACAAACAAGATTTTTTCCCTTTGTCACCCTTTCTAGAAGAAGCAGGAAGTATCCCCAGCAATTACTATAT
Source organism: Apteryx mantelli (assembly GCF_036417845.1). NCBI lineage: Eukaryota > Metazoa > Chordata > Aves > Apterygiformes > Apterygidae > Apteryx > Apteryx mantelli. The sequence goes on along the minus strand of NC_089980.1, from coordinate 25,529,057 downwards.
TTATTTTTCTAACATTCTCTACAGTGCAAAAATGTAATTGAACTTTTATTAAAAAAAATGCCATTTTTAACTAAAAAGTGCATCTACATGTCACAGAATATCTTAGCACAAGTCCTTTGCTTGTTACTACCTTTGGATATTGCTTCATTGCTAAATGGATTAACTTTCTCACTTTGCTAAGCTGTATTATTCCCAGTTTCTCAGAGCTGGTCCTCACAGAAGTTGTGTCCTAGCAGTAAATAGGACATAAAATTTTTCCAAGAAAAATCTAAAAAAATATATTGAGAACCAATGCAGGCAACCTGGTATCTTTATGCTTGCATAGTTACCTTTATGTTTTTTCATATATACACAAAGGTTCTTATTATTGTTCTGTAAGTCAGTGGTGATCTGAGGTGATAAACCTACATGTAGCTTTCTTGTAGATTTCAGGGTTGCAACAAATTTGTAAGTAATAACTTAGATTCAACAGTACTTTCAGCTATATCTACATCTGGAAGAATATCTCAAAATTATTCCTATTTGTTTGCATGTAAATTAGAAATCAACCTTAGCAGTATTTGTGGCTCCTGTTTATAACAGTGATCAAAAAATAGTTTTTAGGAAAACTTAAAATTATGTGTTTAGAAACAGCCTCTGTTAAGATCTGGATTTTTCTAATCTCTGGAAAAGCCTAACATTTCAAAAAATCTTATTCCAGATCTAAGTAAAAGGCAGACATTTTTCACAGAAAGTATATTACATAATATCTTTTCCCCTATTGAAAAAAAAGTCCCAAATCTACTCAGGATCAAGCCACCTTCACTTCATTAAAACAAACAAAAAGTCTTATGGGACAGCTGACCATCCCAAGTATGGAGATCTCTGCAAACTGCTCCTTTGAACCAGAAGCAGGCCAAGGAAATCCTGGAAAGGGGCAAATCCAACATTACAGGGCTCTGAAGCCCAGCATCTCCATCTTGCAGAAGAGGATCCCAGACATTTATGAAGTCCTGGCTAGCTGTGACTAACGGGATTTTCAGGCTTGCTCCTATATAGCTGAGTGCGTATGTACCCAGAGGTCCTTGCTAAAGGATTCCCGAGCTCCTGACTCCACAAAACTTCTTAGTTTCAGTTTTTTGGGGGAAAAGGGAGGCAACTTGGGAAAAAAATTGCCTGAGAATTCCCTGTAAGCTCACAGATTCACTGGTGATCCTCATGATTGCACTAACAGTGTTTATGCATCCGCTTAGAAGTTTTCATTTTTTTCCCCTCTTCCCATCTGTAAAAATATGCAGTCATCCATAAAAGTGCAAAGAACACATTATAACATCACAGTGACTAGACACCACCAAAAATAACAAACAAAGCAAATAGTTTATGAAGAATCACAGAATCACAGAATGGTTGAGGTTGGAAGGGACCTCTGGAGATTGTCTAAGTCCACCCCCCCTGCTCAAGCAGGGTCACCTAGAGCACGTTGCACAGGATCGCGTCCAGGCAGGTTTTGAATATCTCCAGAGAAGGAGACTCCACAACCTCTCTGGGCAACCTGTTCCAGTGCTCTGTCACCCTCACAGTAAAGAAGTTTTTCCTCATATTCAGATGGAACTGCCTGTGTTTCAGTTTGTGCCCGTTGTCTCTTGTCCTGTCGCAAGTCCTGTCCTTGTCCCCAAGTTTAGTCCACAGACTAAACTGTGCTCTTACAAATTATTGTCTAAATGACATAAATAAAATTCAAAATCTGATTACAGTCCAGGCAGAGAACAAGACAAAGGGCAAAATTATTCCACTCAGTTACTTGCTCTGAGTAGTTGGTGAGCATTACTTACACTAATAGGTGGATGTACTCCAGGCTTTATTTTTACAAACTTTTTCTGAAGTATGAAAATGTTCACTGACAGTCTGTCAAGTTTGTCTTTTTCAGTTGGAAAATATATTTAATAATGCATTATGTTACAATGATTTTATGTCAAATTGAAAGCCTGAGGAGTACAAGTAAATGATAGTATGCGTGTCTCAGAACTTGCGCTGGATTGCTGTGGAGAAGAAATTTGCATTTAGTGGGTTGTAGCCGATCTGTGGATAGTGAATTCAGTTAGACATACTGCATGAGGCATATAAGTGATCAACGATGCTGACAGACAGATGCTTGATGAGTAAATTTGGGACTAGCATACTTCTTGTACATGAAGCATGTGTCACTAATAAAACTGTATTTAACTTAACAACTGTGTTATCCTTCTAGCCCAAACTACTCTTTTTTCAACTTTGTAAGGCTTATTTAAAATTTTTTGTTAACCCTTTTCTGTTAGAAAAGCATCTCCTTTCCACAAAAAAAATTGACTTTTTATTGAGAACACAAGTGCCTCAAAGCTGACTCATTCAATCAGAAAATATGCCAAGGAGCTCTGCATCCCTGTTCTTTCTACAGACTGGGCAGTCCCTCTGACCTACTGTGTCCCATCCCATGGACATTTATGGATGCAAGGAGAATCTGTGCTAAGTCTGGGAAATGTGGGCTGGTTAGAAGATCTTATCTCTAGCAGAAGAGAAGGAGCATGAAGCACCCAAAATACGATTCTGTAAGGGCACTGTGACAGGGAAATATTAACAAAGTATTGTGTGTGTTGCTGGTCATTACAGACCCTCCAAAAAAATTCCTGTTAAAAATGCTAATGAAAATAATGTTGTTTTCTTTGCTGCTTTTTGTGAATTGTTTTTCGTATTGGCATGCATACTGTGAAATCTAAGAAGTTTTTTAATTTCTACTTGGAGAACAGCTGGCATCATAAGACCTTCAAAAAGCAATTAAAATGACCAAGCTTATATTCTACTCTGTTCAACTAATATAGTTTAAAAATATACTGCCATCTAGAGCATATTATTGCACCTGAACTGCTCTGCAGCTGCTGAGGACCTGCCCACTAAAACATCACAAAACAGCAATGAATCACTGATAAAGAGCTCAGGGTCTCAATTACAGACCAGATACTAGAAATGGCTTAAAGTTGTTACTCATCTGTGTGCGTACAAGAAACCTTTAAAAATACAGTAGATTGATCTTTGCCTTAGTAATCTCTTACAACACAATTAAACATCATCGTTTGCAGCATGAGGAAAACAAAGAACCAAGTGTTAGCAATTGAGCAGCTCTCGACTAGGGTTAGTCCCTTCAGTAGCTGAGGCTACCGTCAAGAGACAGCACTTCTCCTGCCTATCCAGCCTGTAGCTCAGCTAAAGAAAGGGGCAAAGCCCTTTAGCAGCAAAGCTTCATGTGCATTCTTAATTTTGGACACTTGCAGATTTTATCAGCTTTTAGATATTACAGCATCACAACTGGAGAAGGTGGAGGAGACTTAATGGGGCTGCAGTATTTCAACACGAGGCAATACTTGTCCTCCTCTTTATACTGATAACCTGTGCATCTGAATGATTGACCATATCTACCAGTGAGAAACAAGCCATTTATGTCCAGCTGTTTCCCACAACATGGAAAGAACTCGGAGACACCTGAGCCACCCCACCAGACACTGCAGTCAACAGGAATGTGCAAGATAATGTCTGTGGAATAGGCAGCCTTCCTACTGAAGTGCAGTGCACTACGTACTTCAGGGTCCCAATAGCCTGGATTTTTTGTGCACATATAAAAATAAAGGGATTCTTCCATGGTCACCTGGGGTATTTGTCTACTGTAGCTTAGAAAACCTCCAACAAAACAACATGTGAAAGGCAGTATTAATTTTTGGTTCATGTGTGTTAACTTCAGAGATTTCATTTAGTCCTTGGGAATCGCTCCACTGACTTCTGTGCCTGTTGGACCAGACCTTAGAAAGACTATCCTTTATGTGGTTCTTCATCCAGAAGAATACAAAGCATCTCATCTGTCACAACTGGGATCCCCATCCCATGCATTCTCAGTGTTCACCTATTTCCATAAGCCAGATTACTCCTGTGAGCATACAGTTCCTCATTCAGTACCCACTTAATATAACCTCTAGAAAGTATAGTGGCCAGGCTTTCAAAGAAAAAACATAGCAGTCATTTTGACAGAATTTTAATATTTCATTATGTACACAGACTTCAAACCGTACAGTGCCTTTACCTTTGATTTATGCATGGCTACTTCCATATTTAACACATACGCCTAGTTGGAGTCTCTCAACAAATTTTCACTTTTCTTATATCTTTTTGAGTAGTGTAATTAAGTAAAAAGAGAGGAACAAACCCAGAAACAATCTCCTGCTCTACACCCACTTAAAACCATTTTTTGTACTACACTGAATGTGTACTAGACCAGAATGCGTATGCAAACTTACACGTCCAAGCAGTTTTGACTTTAACACAGCTGTGGACATTTAGATTCTCAACAGCCTGCAGTCCCTGCAAATTTTAATACAAGTTCACAGTTCTATCAACATCTGTGTCTTTTGATCTGGGTTTCTTGTTTTCAAGGTATAGACTTCAATGCTTACTTATTTTTGTCTCCATATTTCTTAAGTTTCTATGGGCAAAGTGACATGCAAAAATTCCTTGAACATTTAAATGTTGGAGCAATAATTATTGGAAAGTTTAGGTGCAGATCTGAATCTTTGTGGTCTGCAGGAGTCTGTTCACACTCAGATTAGAGAGCCTCCATGACCTTTTGAAAATCTTTTTTGGATCAAGGTGAAAATGGTGGTAAGTCACTTGTCCTCTCATGTTTTCATATCATATCAGTAACTCTGGTTCTGGAGATGCCCATAACAAAGTTTAGGGAACATTGTTTGCTTTCATACATAGCAAAACTAATTAAAAAGTCACTCTCTTAATGATCCCCTTCCAACTCAAATCCATCTACATTCACACATGACCTGAACATTTAAAATCCTCTCTTTCACAGTATTGTAGCATTGAGCTTGAATGGGGGTGGAGGGGAAGTTCATCTTTAGATCAGATGTTCATAAAGGAATTCTGGATTGAAGTCTCCCACAGAAACTGTGACTCAACTATGCTGTAGAGGAGAGGGAACACCTTAAGAAGGGTCATTGTAGCTTTAGAGGCTTTGCCCAGTTTAAATCCGTGGAATAATTCCAAAACCTTGCCATCTAAAGGTGACATTTTAAAAGAAGAAACTTTTAAAATATGCCTGCTGTATCAAAACATAAAGTTAACACTCTGTAGAATTATGTGAAGCACTGCATATGTACAATAGATACAAACTGTGAAGGAGTGACAGTTATGAATTTCCTGTCACTTGTATGGCTAAAACCATTTATTTGCTGCATTAGGCATTTCTGTTAAGAAATATTCTGGCAGAATAGCAACAAACATGCAAAATGTTTCTGCACCAGAGAAAATACTAGACATTTGTTATTGGTAGGCAAGCTGCATTATCTCTAGAAATAGCAAAAGGGTGTGATGACTATTTCAATCTAAAGCCCAGCTGTCTTGGCAGTAACAATAAAAACTAGTTCATATTCCCTTTACTGGGAAAGATGCCAATGTGGTTATATTGTCTATTTTCACTGCAACATTTAATTTTGCTTAAGGTAAAGGACATCATCTCTGGCTACAACTGTGGGATATTTAGATGTGAAAGGACTTCTCAAGAAAATTCTGCAAGTGCTACCAAAATGAAAGCCATAAAACACCTGAGTGAGAAATGAAAAACTCTTATCTTCACCTAGATAGACACCTCTGAGTTGACTATGAGTGGAAGTTGTAAAAGGGAAAATTACTGGTCATTTTGTTTTTCAGTTGCAAAAGAAAAATGAGAGGCAGTATCTCTGGAGATACCCTAAATTTTTTTAGGGTGTTTTTTTTCCACTGTGGCACAATTTTGCTCTCTATAGCTGCTTTCCAAAAATCTTAAATGTTACATAATCCTCAGCATTCGCATAAGAAGAGTGAATGATGTTGTAAAGCAGCAGATGCAGCCAGCTACAACTCTCCTCTGCTGGATGGCACCAGAGCAGTTGACCTATGTGATATAAGAGATTCCCCTCCAGCTCAAGTGACAGGGCCTCATGTGTGGAGCAGGACGGCTGAGGTTATCTTTGCTGATGCAGAGTGCGCAGCTGTGAAGTCCTGCCTGGCTTCATATTTGGTTTTTGGTATATGTAGGGCTACCCAAATACTCAAGGAGACACAGTCACTGCAAGTCTAAGATAATGAGAAAGGGCCAGGTGACAGAGAAAAGAAGAACCTTCAGTTTTCTCTATTGCATACAGTATTCCTAAATGCTGCTACAGCCTTCTTCTGCTGGGTCCAAACTGGTGAGGAGGGCTGGGCTGAGGAGCTCGACCTTGATGAAAATGTAAAGAACTGTAAACTGGCTAGGAGCAGACCCAAACCACAGGGCAAAAAAATGAGATGATGGATTTGTTACAGAATTATATACCTTTTACATGTAAGAGAACTAACAAACCATGGGATAAAGTGACCTGCTCAAATTCACCTAGCAAATAGGTGGCAAAGTTTAGAAAACAAACTATTGTTTCCTTCTCTCCAGAGGTTCCTCCTTTTGCTACTCCAGCCACGTCTCTGTCAAATGACTTCACTCTGTTTTGTGAAAGTGAAATTCTGTACATCTGGCACAGAGCCAGCATGTGGAAAGGGCTTTCATCTACACAAAACCCCCCCAACAAAACAGCCTTGCAGGAATATCTAGAAGGACAATAAGATATTTAATACAGAGATTTTTGTTTTTTATTTTTCCCTGAGTTTATGGCTGTCTAGATCCCTTCCTGCAAAAGTGAAATAACTTAGCTTCTTTTCCCCCCAGACCCTGTGCTGTTTGAAAAGAATTTCCCAAAGTGATTACCAAAAGGCCTGTAAGAGAAATGATTACAAATGGCTGAGTTAACTGCTCCGGACGGCCTCATCAGTCATCATAATGTGGTCTCAGCACAAGACTCATCAGGACAGGAAACTTGTCATGACAGATGACACCTCTTTAAGAATACTTCCTCCCATGGCTTTTCACCAAGCAAGTCCTCCTGGGATAAGGTGCTTGCAAATAATGGTCCTTAAGCAATAATGAAGGAGAAATCATCACCAGCTGCCTTCAGCAAGCTGCTTCAGTGCATCAGGGTTTGTTTTGTGGTTTTTTGTTTTTTGTATTTTAGTTTTAGCTTTATCTGCCTGCATGTCTTGAAATCAAAGTACTTCCAGGAGCTGCTTTAAAGCTGAATTTAGAGCTGATGAAAAGCGAGACAAATTAAGAGAGAGAAGGCCAGAAAAGGCTGAGACAGCACTGCTAGTCTCATGCTACTTTTTCACTGCCCACCCCAAATGCTGTAAAACAATTTGCAATCTATGCCTCATTTTTACTCATCTAGAAAAGGAAGAGAGTACAGTTTTGTATTATGAGTCTGCTGTGGAAACCGGTAAGTTGAATTTTGCAAGTTGCACAGAGCCTTCTGTGATGAGTACCACAGTAAAGCCCATTATAAATAAAAGCCAACTTATCGCTCTGTAGGTAATGTTTCATGAACTGGAACTTCAGAGAGCTAATTCCATTCCTAGCTCTTCTTATCTGCAATGGGATCTAAGATAAATTGTGTAGTTTCTCTTTTTGCCTTGTCTTTTTTACTGGTAAAATGGAAGCAATCATGCTCACTGTGCTTTGGAATCCTTAGATAAAAAGCAGTAAATATTTTTATACAGATGTGTCAGAAGAAAAGTTTTCCAAACCTCATTTCCCTTAAACTCTATTGTCCTGCTCCTCACGTATAGTTTTTAACATTGGGGGGGGAGTTTTTTAAGAAGAACAGTTGGCTTCTTAATGACACACATTCTGGTCACAGTTAAGAGGCAAACATTTGCAATGAACAGTTCTGTTTGTGAAATTTGGCACTTGCTGGCTGCTTGCAAATTGTTCATGGACAGACCACAGTTGATAAATACTTTGAAATTACTCAAATATTTACTGGGAACAGATTTTAGCCTTTGGGGGTTTTTTTTGTTTGTTTTGAATACTATGCACCATTTGGTCTTTCAGATGCCTATGGAATTGCATGGGTGTTAGATCTGAACAGATATCAGAATTTCTGTTTTGCAGGAAACTGTGATTTCTGTTTCTTTCTGTTCCACTCATTGGAATGAACAAGAACAAATCTGAAGTTTCCTGGAAATGAAATCTTATCTAGGAAAACAGTTTGGGACCAAATGTTTTGTTTGGAGGAAATAAAATCAAAGGGTTTCATGTCAATTTTATACAATACCATAGTTGCAACTGACGTAAAAGATCCAAAGACTTCATTATGGTAAAGTCAAAACATTTCATTCTGATTTCCTCCCAGACAGGAAAAGACCCCAATATTTTGTTTAAATTGATATAATCCCATAGGAAATCTAGTTTTCAAAATGGTATTTCCTGATGGAAACTCTGAGATCAGAAAACAACTTAAGCTGTCCTAATTCTTGTGCATCTCACAAGATCACGCCCTGCCCCATGACTGCCAGGACACTTCCCTGGCAATCCGCTGGCATGGAGCTGGAAAAGCCACTCAGCTTGGCCAATGTGAAAAAGCTCTCTGTGAGTCAACTAGTTCTTTTAGAAAATTTAGTAAAGAGCAAAACAGAGTGAGAACAGTTATAGTAAATGCATAAAAAATCCAAATGAAAGAATTTGGATTGGGAGAAGTCTTTTGAAACAATCAGTTTTACAAACCACCTTTCTTCTTCTGAGGCCTGCGTAATATCCCTCTGCTAATGATAGTATTAGCACTCACAGAAACTATCAGATGAGGATTCAGGGCATTTTAAAGGTTCTTTTCATACAGTTTAGCAAGTAGAAACAAAAAGCAGCCAGTACCACCAGCCCTCCAAAAGCCATTAATAAACAGACTTTGGATTACCCAGGACTACAGTTTGACACATTCTGGGAAACTCTATATAATTATATGAAAAGTTAGTATTTGTATTAAGAAAACTGTTACTCAAAACTGTTGTAGAGGGTTACCTCACAGAAAAGTACTTGCTGCATGCCATGACGCAGTCTTAGAGCATCTTCCCCCCTCTAATCTGTGTGTCGTGGAGAGGACTGCATGGGTTCAGCACTGAGACACCCACCGAAACTGCCTTGCTTCTTCCATGACAGACCTCACCCCAGATTCAACCCACTCAAGTCATGTTTCATAGATCTTAGAGACACATTTCTGAACACCTACTTAAGCAAAAAATTGCTTTGTGAATGTAAGTGGCCATTTTTCCATTCCATTTATTAAAAGAAATCCAGGCAAGAAGAAAAACAGGGAACGTGTTTTTCTCCCATGATAACTTTATCTCAGGAAAGACTCTGGGCTCAGCAGGTTGTCTTAAATATAAGTCTGTGAAAAAAACTGGAGCACGTAACAGAGAAAGAGACCAGCATCAAACTGATGCATTATAACTTGCAAAGAGAGGGAAAGAGGTAAATAATTTGATACAGCTTTTGAATTACACAGAGGTGATCAGATGACTGGAAAGAACAGAGCATATTAAGCAGGTTTTATCTCTAGACCACTAGCTTCACTACGTGGCAAACAAGACAACACTCTAATTCAGCTTCGAGGTCAGGGTCCAGTTTTCTCTGGGACACCTACCCCACATCTTGATGATAATCAAGGCCACAGAGAAACGTTTTAATACCTAGAGCATCCTCTATTTCCATTCATCTCCTCAGTACTCGTCTGCCTCCTGCTAGGGTTCCCCGTGCCAGTGCCACTGCCTGTTCATGGATGTCCTATAGTTGTTCTTCTGGGCTGCTAGAGCAGTCTTCAGGACCTGTGCATATTTGCTTTAGTTTGCTTTGTTTCTCCCCCTCCCTTCCCTTCCTCCAGAGAAGTACTAGCGACAGACACCCCTCTTCCCCTCCCTCCCCTCCTTTTTATATCCCTGCTCCTGTCTTTTGGCTTAGTGAAGGAGCCGAAGGATTTGGCCTGCCATGGAGAGGGAACACCTTTCTTGGCCATGGGAGCTGGTAATGGAGGCAGAAGCAATGCTGGCACCGAGGGCATTTACCTGCCAGGTGTTTTTCACCAAGGTGAAGTTTGGTTTAGAGCGTCTGAAGGACACTAAAGGGATGGTAGGGGAAAAGAGCAGGCTGATTCTTACGGTGAAGGATGGAATATTGTCCTCCTTCTGTGGGAGGATGAAACCTGCCTCAGTCTGGCTCTTGCAGTTTCACACTAATAGTTGGCATCTCAGATACTTGTGCTCCCTGAAGACCCACAATCTAGCATTTATCAGGGAAGTAGTGCAAACTTGTTAAGTCTCCCCATACTGCATTGCTAAAAATAGTAATTTACCTGTTTTTCTGTTTATTGCTATCTCTGGAGCACACCTGCTTACATGAGGTTGATCAGAAACCAGCTCACTACTCGCAGGAATTAACATCATTATCTTCTTGTAGAGACTGCCCGAGCTACAGACTCGGTTCCCCTGCGTTGAGCTTTAATCTGCCAGTAGTGCTTTTGCTTTCTGACCATTGTATCCTGGGCCGCATGTGGGAGAACTGAGAGCTTTCCCTTCCTCCATCCACTCCATTTAATACTCGGAAATGTGGGTTGCCTCGCTTCTCCAGGCGCTCAGCTCTCTTTCCTCCAGCAACACCTAACCTGGCATTTCCAGGAGGAACACCTACAGCCTGAAACTTCCTGCAATGTGTCTACTAAAAGTGAAACTAAGACAAATTCCCTCAGTCAAACTCTGCTGAATTTTGAGGTGTGCAAAATCAAAATCCAGGCTGGAAGCCTAGCTTGGAGGGATCTGTATCATCTCACGTCCAATTACTGCATAGTATGATACCACTTCTATTGTAGTTTAAAAAGGATTTATCACAGACCTATCGCCATTGACAGGTCAATCACAGTGCTGTAATCAAAATCCAAACTGATACTTTTAAGTCTATTTTTGTGAAACCTTGACACTGGACAATCAGAATTTATTTGGGATGAAATAATAAAGATTGCACAGAATGCCATCTAAACCTTTTAAGATAATCCATTTGGCCTTTTTTTCCCCCTCCCCACTAATTGAGTTCCTCTCTCTTCCAGGCAATGCTGCTTTTCAGGTAATAGAGATTCAAGCTGTATCTTTACCAGCCACAGAAGCAGATGGGAATGCTGCAGGCACACAGGTTCTCTTCACTTTCCAGTTTTGCATGTGTTGGAGGTCAGTATCCAAATGATCACTTTCTTAACCAAAGTGAATGACACCTCCAGATTTTTAATATAATTCTACTGCACAGAAATCAGTTGTATGAAAACATTGTAATGGAACTTTATATTAATGTAGCAACAGTACTCGGCTAGAAAATGAAAAATGCAATAATTTCCTAACCTGCAAACATGGCCTAAGGTCAGAGTTAAGCTGAATTTTTTTCTCCTTGTATAGTGTACGCAGTAGCAAAAATCCTGTAAACTGAAATTATGGGCTCAGTAAAACCTGTGCAGTCCCAATGCTTTCAGTGGTCAGGACAGGTTACTGACCAGACCCTGGGTTAACAGTGCCATTACTGACAGCACTCTGGTGCCTAAGAGCCTCTGTCCTGTGCAAGGTATTATTTTTGGTGGATATAATGTAGTAACACAGAGATTCCAACTTGCTCAAATCTGAGTTGGTTCTGCAATGCTAACAGAAGCAAAAAGCAATATAACTCGTCATGTTGTCACTAACAGATTTTATGTGTCTGTATGTACACACGGAGTAGCTCTATTGATTAAATGAGGACCTTTTTTGAATAGTCAGTCTTTAGAGTAGAATAGTATTTTAAGATTGCTAGTGAATTACATCCATTTGGGGAATTCATCAGGATTCTGTGGCATTCACAATTTTAGCATGCTCCAGTTTTGCAGTAAGAGCAAAACATCCCACATCCCCTGCCTGAAAGGCTGGTTTGAAGTGGAAACAAAATTCAGCACAATCCATAGCTACTGCGGTGCCAAAGCTCAAAGATTTTTTTAATATATAAAACCTCCATGTGCTGGCTAAACATCAGGGATATGCTTTACTAAATACATTAAAAAAAAAAAAAAAAACCTCTTGTGATTTAGGCAATATCTCTACCAGTATCACACATTGACTGAGCTCCAGGCAATACAGAGCTAGTACAAAACCTAACACCAAGTGGAATCCAACACAATATTTGCACCCTCTGGCAGAATCAGAGAAACAAAGTTTCCCCTGTCAAAGTATTGATTTTTCCAGCCTTGGCTCAAATTTTTAAATAAATATTCTTTAAAACTTAACTTTATCCTGAAATGTCAGTGGTAGGGAAGAATGTAGGATTTGTTTGTTTTTTTTTTAACTGAAGAAAATTGTGATCCTATAGGTGTGCAAGATCTAAAGGAGCTAGAGGGGTAAGTTTACCACTGATGAAAACAAAATTACATGGGGGATGAACAGAGGCCAATGGTTCTAGGATTTATTTTTCAGTTTACACTAAATTTTGTTTCAAAATCAAGTTTGTGGATGAGAACAAACCAAGGGTTGAAATTGATATGTGGGAGGGCAAGGCTGCCATTCAACAGGTGCTACATAGGCCAGAGTGGGCCAACAGGAACCTCATGAAATTCAGCAGGGACAAATGCAAGCCCTGCACTTGGGAAGGGCTAACCCTTGTTAGACCATATGTAGAGTACTTGGTCCAGTTTGGTGCTCCTCACTACAAGAAAGACATCAATGACCTGGCGCGATTTCAGCAGAGGCTACCAAGATGGTCGGGAGCTGGAGCACTTGCCCTGTGAGGAGGCTGAAGGAGCTGGGCTTGTTTGGCCTGGGGATGGGATGGCTTTGGGGGACCTAAGAGCAATGTCCACAAGGAGGTGACTGAGAGGTGGAGCCAGGCTCTTCACTTAGGTGCATGGTGGGAGAACAAGAGACATGGTCATAGGTTGGAGTTGGGGAGGTTCTGACTGAGAACAAAGAAAAAAAAAGTTCCTGTGAGAATGATTCAGCAGTGGAACAGGATTCTAGAGAAGCCCCGACTGGACAAAACCCTGAGCAACCTAGTCTGAATTCAACATTGACCCTGCTTTGAGCAGGCAGTTGGACTAGAGACTTCCCAGGTTCCCTTCCAACCTGAATTATTCTAAGATTCTATGAAAATAATTGTTGTGAACCTTAGCTCATTTTCAAAACAATTTAGAGAACTGAATTTTCATTAAAAAAGTTACTATTTCTGCTGGTTTAGTAGAAAGCCTATTTTGAATTCTTTCCTTCAGTGAAAGCACAAAAGAAAAATTCAGCTGGCACGAATCACAGCGAGTCAACACCAAAATATTTAGCCTACGGATATCTTTTCTGTCTTACCTGGCTACTCTGAGGCACTCAATAGCTTCATTTTGCAGACAGAGCAGACAGACAGTTTACGTGTCCATGTTCACACAGATTCCATATCAGAGTCCAAAGCTAGAAGGCATGATTTGCTTTTATTTTGTACCAGAAACACACCTTCATTGCATTTGGAGAACATTTTGAATGCTTTGCATATTACATAGAACCCTAGCATTAGGATTATGTTTTTAAGACAGCTTTTGGGTGCTTCTTCGCAGGATACAATACTGCATAATTCACTACTGAGAATAGCAAAATCTCAAAGCTCAGTGCTGAACTTTCAAACAAAAATAAACAGAATTTCCTCATTTTTTCGTTTGTTTTTCATTCTATTTGTGCTTTAGGAAACTGGCCTAATAATGCCACAGTAATTCTATAAGTACAGCTTATTCTTAAACAATAACAACAAATGAGTTGCATTTGATCTGTTCAAACACAGAGTATGTTTGACAAAAGCACCAAGGGCTGCTGGTGTTATAGGGATATTGGCAGAAGCTGTTTCCTCAGTGGAAAGGAGAACATTTTTAGCATTTGCTGAGGCAGTTGCAGCAGATTAACTTTAGATCAATGAGCTGCTTGATTATTCTACTTCACTCTCGAGTCTCTTTCAAGGCTTCTCTTTACCAACCAGGAAAATAAAAGCAATTTACAAATTTCAAACACTCTCCTGGTTTTTATCTTCATTCAGAAAGAAGGGATTTTTCAAAGGTGCCTGTGTCTCATCTGCAGCAAGCCTGAGGTGCCAGAGTGTCACTGGGTGTCACTAACTGCCTAGAGATGACGTGGGCACCTCGAATTGTCTGAGGGGCTTTGACAGCTTCTGCACCTACGTAAGGACTTCTCCTCATTTTGACCCTGGTCCCAGCCAGCAGCCACCTTGTTTCTAGTTAAGAAATAGGAAGGAAAAGCATGATTCCCATTTTTGCTTGTTTGAATCCCTCTCAGTTCTAAACCATCCTTGGAACTTTTTTCCCTCTTTCTCCTTTTCCTCCAACCCCCTCCCTTGTTCATGAGTGACTTGGAGGACTTTCAGAATTTGATACCTAGATGCATAGTCTCCAGTCCCACCTTACTCTCAACAGACCCTAGAAAAAGTTAAGCTGGGGAACGCAGACCTTTAGCAATCATAGCGCGCAGCTTTGCAACCATGTTGGGAGGCAGCAGCTTGTGCTTACAGCAAACTGTCTGCTCAAGGATCCCTAAATCTGGTTTGCCTGAGCTCCTTCCCTCTGCTCCAGCCCTGCTTGCCTCAGTGTGGCCCCCTTGCCAATTCTGCTTGGTTCCTCAGCTGCCTTTAGACCCAACGTTATCCTACCCGAGATCCTCCACATGGGTGAAAGAGGTCCTCCTCCATCACCACTGGTGTTAGGAGTCCCTCTCAGTCACACCAAGGCCGAGACCTGACCAGCCCCAAGAACAGGTGGTGTCAGGGAAAGCCTTTCTCTAAGCACAGAGCACAGCTAGGTATCTGGCGATATAACACTGAGAGACTGGCAAATCTGTTCCCTTTGATTTTAGAAATGTTTCAACATGAGTATTACAAGCTCCACTCGACTGTCTTAGAAAATAATTTATTGTAGTATTTTGAAAGTTAAACTCAGGTAAAATTGTTTCTAGAACAACCCCCTGCAGCATATGAGACTTCTTCCTCTTCAGCAAGTAGAAGGAAAGTAGTCTGAGTTTCAGATCATTATTTTTCTAAGCTGTGCATGTTTTAAAGATGGGGTCTGCTTAGCAGACAATAATTCCTCTACTTTCCTGTGGCAATCTGCCCGGGGCCCTGATGTGGAAGTCAAGCCATCTTTGGTTTGTTATTTTTCCTTTTGTTCAGTTTTGGGTTGTCGAATGTTTAAAACAAGATATACCTCCCTTTTTGGACTGAGATCAGGTTTGTAATAAGAGAGAGTGTTCTGGGATTTCTCCCTTATCTGGCAACGTCCTCTGTCTTTTTAGTTGCATGAAGTAAGGAAATTTGTAGTCGTATAAATGCTGTAGTGTTGGGCAATGTGATGAACAGACTTGTATATCTGTACAACATTGCAAACGAGTATCATAACATTTTACTGCTGTGCAACTAAGAAGCCATTGCTACATTAGTTCGTTCGTGGCTGTACGCAAGATGTCCATTGCTCCTAAGGGTGCGAATAAAAAGTTTTCCAAGCTAACAGACATAGTATTTAGAATGTAAGCAAGATAAACTCATCCCTTCTTAGATAGACTTTGGTAGGGATTTGGGGACGAGGCTTACCATATGCCCAGTTCTATCTATCACTTCTATTTCTGCCTGTGGTTACCTTCTACAAATCACATAACCATCTAGGGCTTGTTTCTCTTTTGGTTGGCATGTATTTTGTGGCATCATTTAAGCTTGCACAATCACTTCTTAATATGTGTATGTGCAAAATGTCTTAATTTAGAAACCTAGAGTATAGCTAAAAAACCTGATGACATCCGAGCATACAGAGAACAATAAGGCATTTTACTATCATCAGATAAGAGTTATTTTATAACTCCGTTAACAGATACAAGCCAAAAGGATATTAAGTAGAGATGGGTGAACTGGAGCAAATATAGCAATATAGAGGTCACTGATAATGCTTCTAACTAATGCTTACACCCTTATCTGCATTCCAGTGTCTTACTATTTCTTCCTCCCCTTGTTCTCCCCTTTTCTTTCTTCCACCTCTCATTGCACTTGAAAACACAGACACCGCCTGCCCTCCCATGCACTCGCTCCAGCTGGGCCAGGAATCTCGCAGAGAGATCTGGACTAAGATGTGAGCAACGTCCTTGCTTCTTCCAGTTGAAGTTTGGATTTTCAGAGGAATCTAAAGAGTTAGGTCCCAATGACATTCACTTAGAGTAGCCCAGTAGCTTGAATAGTACAATATTTTTTTGTTTCTGTGTGTGACTAGCACAGAACTAGTCTTCATGTGTTTTATGTTCATCAGCACATTTCCCTTGCCATTGCTGTTATTCAGGTGGCACTCAAAGGAATGGGTCACAGCCAGCTTCTCACTAGATTTCCAGAACCAGTTATACAGGATTCCTTATACAAAGATTGTATAAGAGCATTTGCCCCAATCTTGCAGTTATAGTCATGCAGCTAGTCTCTTCTGGAAATCTCCAGGCTTCTTGGGATCTCACTGGTATAGACTGGTAGCCTAGCTTTCCTTTAAGGAACGTGCAATGCAGACATTTCAGCCGTATGCTAGCACACTAGAATCAGAAAGCAAAACAACTGGATGGAAACACAGCTTTGTTCAGCTTGCGCAAATAGCATGAAGAGGGAAAAGCAAAGAAACTGAAATGCTGCTGCAGATTGCTCCACCTGAAGTGTGCATGATAGGAAAGGAACGAAGACTAATGCAGAGATGAAGGGCTTACAGATTGTTTCCTTTGCTCAGAGATATAGGGAACTAATTCAGTCTCTTAATTTCCCACACTGTAGCGATTTATTAGAAGAAAGGGATTTTCATGGGTTCTACCGCCTCTTTGAACCACTTAGGTAGTAGAAGAGGGCTAGAAGCCTGAGAGGTCTTCACACCTCCTTTAAGCTGGCAAGATGCATTCAAGGATCTGGTCTTCTGGTGATGTTTGGCAGGCAGGTGTGAACTGAGCAAGCCTGCCTGCTTTGCTTTGCAAGCTCTATGTTAGGGGAGAAAGGAATAATGCCAAGCTCTGGCTACCAGAGCCAAACCACATGAACGCATTTCCCATTTCAGTAGGGCACGCTAGCTCAGCACGAGTACGGCTTTCCTGTGTTCATGTAACTGCCAGAGGTTGAAAACACAGGCAGGCGAGTGCTAATCTGTCTGCAAAATATCACATGGACCTGCCTGAAGGAACCTTGTACCTCCTGAGGCAAAACCTAGTCCTGCAGCCACTCCTCTGAAATCCATTCAAACCTCGGTTGCGCTTCCAGCCCTGCTTGTCCACCACAAGAACAATACCTGTGTTTTTTAACAGGCCTGCCAATTTTCAGACTCCCTCAATGTCTACCTTCCTTTCACGTAGGTCCAGTTTTGACTCCAGCAGATAAGGTAGTACGTGTTAGTAAGTGACTCAACACTGCCTTTGCACCCTCCCCCCTTCCCCCCCCCCCCAAAGAAACCCCTCTAAACAGTACTGCTACCATAACAAAAGAAATTAGCATCCTGAAAAGTGAGCTAATGGTGTTTGCATGCAGCCAAAGAGTATCCTGTTGACAGCTCCCCCTGCAAAGCATGTCAGGTTAACTTACCCCTCCAAAAAAAGTGCTAATAACTAATGAAGAGGAAACAGTTCTTGCAGAACAGGAGGGTTGAGAGACAAGGGAACACATAATTCCTACCAATGCTGCTTCACAGCATCATTCCACATACACACAAAAAGTAGAGAAAGAGAAATTAAAAAGACAGACTGGTCTGGGGGGGGGGGGGGAATCCTCCCCCTTTCAAAGGCTCCCAGTAATGTGAGAGGTAGAGAGGCTCAGAAACTGTAAATGCCAAAATCAGTGTCTCCACCATTTCACTGAAAGCAGATTCCCTGAGCAGCGGGATTATGTGCTTTTTCTGGCAACTTCAGTTGGTAAAAAGAACACTCTCCACGAATGCAACAAGACAGGTCGACCTAGAAATCTTGGTGATTTTCATGAGAAATCTCACTGATACTAATCTTGACAACAGAAAGGTAACATATACTCGATCTGTTATTATATGCAGCAGGCAATGGTTTGGTTCTCCATGGTCTTATAGCTTTCCTGTTAGTTACACATACGTGAAATGGGCACAAGCTGGGATCAGTTAAGGTTTCTTGTTGTTCTCTTACTCCACTACTGAAGGAAAAGAGAGGATTGGACCAGCAATTCAACTTAATGATTGGAGGTAAAGTTCAATTATTTTTGGCATTCAGTCAAAGCATTGACTTTTGGCATTTTCTAGAGCATCTTTTCTCAGACCTTTCACATTCATTGCAATAAAAAAATGAAACTGGGTTCTTTGTCCAAAAACCTTCAGATTTCAAAAAGATACTAAAGCTTAACATCTAAAAGTTAATTCTCCCTTGACAATGTTGAGTAATTCCATTAAAGCAAAAATTATTATTAGCATTCTGTAACCCTTTGTAAACGAGCCCGTTGTTCAAATAAACTGACCTCTGCAGCAATTGACCTTTATGTTGCTCAAAAGCTTGACAGTCAATTATCTTCTGATCTCTCTTCAGTGGATCTTGGCTGGAATAACCTATCCATCATCTAGAGGGTAACCTTAATAGTGTCTCACAGGCATTTCTTCACTACTTATGCCATAAACACAGTGCTGTAGAATAAGTCAAGGAATTCTGTCTCAATCCTACTGAAGAGCAACTAAAAGGCAACAATACACCAACAAGCTGTTCTCCCTGGGCAGGCATCTCTGAACACACAATGAAAAAAAACGAAGAGGTTGAATACAGCATCATCCTGAGCTTGGTGATACCGTCTGACTCACGCACAGTACTGGGATTGCGCCTCCACCAGGTACCACAATGCCATTAAGTCTTTAGGGCATGGATTTTGGGGGTACTGTGAAAAGATGCAGTTCTGTCTCTCTGTTGCTTCTAGTCAATCTGATCTTGCTGGGGACCTGGGACCTGCTGCCAGCAGGGACTTGCAACACAGCTGAGAGTGCAATACTGGAGTCCCTCCTCTCTCTTTGGTTTCCAAAGCAGGACCCCTTATCCCCTACGCTGCTGAGACCTGCAAGTTCCTGTTCAGATGGCAGGGATGGGAGCTCTCTTTTGCTGTGCTGCCCGGGAGAGCAAGGAGAGCCCCCGGCCACCACAGCACCGCTCTCGCCCTGGGGACAAGCGCAGAAGTTTCGGCAGAGCTGGATGAATACTGTGGATACTGCAATATTGCTGCTGCCTGAGATTCTCACATCATTTGCTGCCCTGGTCATTTAGCATTGTAACACTGTGATGGCATTAATACATCACCCTTCTCTAGTGTCAATTCAAAGCTAAAGGTTTATTTACCATTAAAGCTAGAACAGTAAGGAGTTTCTTTTCAGTAATGCACTTGAAGCTGTGGTCTTAAGACTTAAAGGATGATATAATTTCTAATATCACAGACTCTACACTTAAAACTACAGAAATATCGGTTTATTGATAATAAAGCACACCTCAGCCGTGCTAAACCATGCTCAGCCAACAAAAACAAATCATATCCCTGGCATGCACATTTCTAGAGAAATAGTAGAGACTATGCATCTTTATAGCATGGACTTTCATAAACAAGGCTCTGTAGAAACATTGAACCTATTGCAGTTTCTGTCAAGGTCTCATGTGACTTAGAGGGGAAATACAGACAGTATCTTCAGAGCTAGAGATCAACAAGGAAGAGTGAAAACTCAGTTTCCTGAAAAGCAGACAACCTAGCATGGAGGAGGAAGCTGCAGAAGAGGAACAATGGGCCAAGAAGTAGTAAAGCACATTGTACTGATCTTCATCTTGGTGGTAAACCCTGGACTGTGATTAGCAACTCTTCAGTGATTCCTTAGCCCACCCTGAGATGTAGGGAAGCCTTACAAGTAGCCCTATATTAGCCAATACAGACTACTGCAATTGTTGCTACAAGATTAAGTTCGAGTTATTTGCATTTGACGGACTCCCTGAGCTAGAGCAGCTCCCACCCACCCATTGCATAGATGCAGGCAGTGCTGTGTCCACGTAGGGCTGCTCATAAGCAATGCTGTGATGTTGGAAGAGAAAGAGGCTGCCCGGTCCTTGGTGCTGCAGCAGGCTGAACTCTGGGTCCTCCCCACCGCGCAGTGCCAAAACCTTGTCTGCACTTCTTGGGCATGCTGGAAATAGCGGAAAGACCAGGTGGACCAGCAAGTGCCAGCACCATCAGCTGTGCCCTCGCAACAAGACATCCTGCTAGCAGTGGTCTGAGAGAAGGTGCTCTTTCTCTCCAGCTTTTGTTTCAGTCATATTAGTGCACTGAGCACATCAGGAAGTGTGCTACGGAGTCAGATCTGCCTCTTGACAGACTTTTGGGGTAAGATGCTATCAACCAAAGTTATGTAAATATTTTTTAATTATTGTTACTAATCTAGAATTTTAAATATTTAAAACCAATCTATTGCTAAGCAAAGGTGGTTCCTCTTGGACAGAAAAACAGGATAAGTTGAAGAAAAGGATTATTATAATAGGATGAAAATATGCAAAATTACTAAAATAGTTAAACTAGAGATCTTGGCTTTTGAATGTACATCATCTCCTGACATTTAAAACATGCTTAAGATTATCCTGAACGTCAAAAGCAAATATATACCAAGAACGAATTCTACAGGACTATTTTCATCAGTAGTTTGTCTGTTACTGAATTTACTAACCATATGCAACAAAACAAGTGTGACTGACAGCTATAAAAGAAAGCATAGGTATCCGGTCCTCAGAGGACCAGCCAATTCTTTTAAGGCTGTTGCAACTTTTATAACACAGCTGAAGTGAGGGAGAAAAAAAGTAATGTCTGTTACAGCACTTCAGAAATATCCTACACTAAACCTTGCATCAAGAGAAAGCAGATCCATAATTTATGGTCCATATAAAGGTCCAGCATTTCAGTATAAGCCACAGTCTGCCACATGTCCTCTTGTATGGGAATAAGAACTCAGAAGATCTGGTGTACCTGCTCTTTTGTCGTAGCACTTTCAAATAGTATAAAACAGAAACAGTTTAGGATTGAGTCATACAGGATTATGTTCCACATTTACCTGCTTATTCCTTCATATGTGGGATGCTGTCTTTTGACTTCTTCTACTTGTCAAGGTTGTTATCCCTAATTGTTGATCATTTTATAATTCTGTGGCTCATCATATCCAAGGAGTTCAGCCCTCTTTGTGGTTTTATAGTTGAAGTTCAAAATTCTCCACTCTTCAGAATAAATATTATACCTCGTGTAGAAGCTGATGAAATGTCTGCCCAGGGCCTCAAGCCAGCCAATGTCAGATGTGCAGAGAGAAACCAAAAATACTGCTTCCTAGTGGCTGCTATGTGCGCATCCTGTCTCAGCCTTTACTGAATCCAAGAAATGTGCACGTGCTGCATATTGGAAAAAGATCTTATTCCCTCAGATCTTAGCAAGCCACAGTGGAACTGATTAAACTGCTTTGCTCTGAAATGTGCCAAGTCCTCCTCTTTTTAGGTTTCTCAGACCTGACTGAAGGACCAGGCTTCTATTCTGATAGTTGCTTTTAACACAAAATTTTGCTTTTCTAGAAAAACACTGTTGCTTTCCAAATGATTTCTTATTTTCTTCTGCAAATTATGAAGAAGCCCATCAACTGCAACTCCAGGGGAATATTAATGGCTTCTCTCACTTCGGCACAGCAAGCCCAAAGCTAAATGGCCGCATTAGGGTGAGCATGAAGAGCACATTGTAAAAGGGACAGAACCCTGAAGAATGTTCTGTACGTATTTATTAAAATGAGTGATCAAACAAAAAAATTGAGGAATGTGCACATGTATTAAGCTGAGCTCTGTTTTACAGTGATAGACCTAGCAGCAACTTTAGATAAAAGAAATTAGATCTGAGAAAAACAACACACAGTAGGCATATAATACTTAATGCATTAGTAGTCCAAGTCTACCAATTTAGGTTGGCTCCCACTTTATGTTGGCCATCTCTCCCATTACAAGAAACTCCCCAAAGAAGTCATTTTGTAAGAGACAGCACCAGAAGGGAGAGCATCAGACACAATTTATTACGATTCTAGAAGACGGCACTGTGGAAAAAACTTTGCAGCTTCATATAAAGTCCAGCCAGTGGCAGAAAATTACACTGGATGCCACTATAAGCATTTATTATTTCTATTGTGACCTGACACAGCATCTCCAGCCAAGATCAGCCCCATTTGTCTATGCGCTGTCTGCATGCAAAGAGAAAGACATTCCCTGTCCCAAAGCTTTGTGTTCTGAGAAAAGGCACAGAGAAAGAGTATCGTCAGCAAAGGGATGGGTGACCGCTGCAGAACACATGTATTTTTAAAAACACTTGCTAAGCTAATATCCTGGTTCAGCATGAGAGCAGGAATGTGATGCTACAGATACCAGCACCAGAGGTGTGACAGAGAAGTTCTGATAACTTCCCATCACTGAAAAACTCTCAGGGTGTTTTTGACAAAACTGGGATGTTAAGCACAGGCTGCCAGGAAAGTCCTACTGGGAGAATTGCCTGGGGCTACATACCCAGATTTTACTTGAGATTCCAGATGCACAGAGTATCATTACACCTCGTCTTGGAACTGTTAGGTATATTGTTCCCTTATGCTGGAAAATAGCTGCTGCATTATGACCTGCAAGTGGTTATGTTTCAATGGTGAAGGTGGGAGAAGAATTGCTGGAAATGCGTAAGAAAAAAGAAAAGCCACCTGGTTGACAAAAGTAAGCAAAAGAGTAGGCAAAAGTTGCGCTTTGAAAAAGCACATTAAAAACAATATTAACCTCAAAATGAGAAGATTCTGTAACACAGATGTGATATAGATAAAATTATTGTCAAAGTGGTTGCACATCCTATTATTCATTCTTCATTGCTTGGTTATGAACTGAACCTCCCTTATATTTACCTATAGATAAAGAAAGGAAGTACATTGCATAAGTGGTACCTGTTGGCAGAAGAGACCTAGATCAGTTACAAGTAGTAAAGTTTCTTTATGACTGTAAGGATAAAAAACTTAATTTTTCAGTACCTCTCTGAAAACTAAATAGGCCTTCAAGGAAGACCAATAAACAGCTACAAGGTGCTTTTTGTTTGTGTGTTTTTAATGGCAAAAATAAAGAATCTCTGACAAGCCATGACAGAGTGACAAATAGGCAACCCTAGCTATTATTATTAGCTCATCTGTGGATACCCACAGAGGAGTGCTGTGAAGAGAAAAACACGAGAAACAAAAAGAGTACCCTGCCATAATTTAATTCTTAAACACAGAAAATATGAACACATTTCACTGTAGCGCACAGCCTTTAGTGCGAGGGACCTTGGCTCATAATGATTTAAACAACCAACAATATAAGATTTATGGAAATAATTTACATCTCTTAAACAAAAGTCTGGCTTACTCATCTCATATGTAGTAGAACTAACACTTGAAACAGAAGACAACAAAAGCCACTGGTATATTTACCAGAGTCTTAAAATGACATTACCAGCTTAACTTGGGTCCTGACAATATTGATTTACCAAATTTAGTATGAGTATTTTATAGATATACAGTAGCATGCATGTAAATGACATATTTCCAGGCACAATTAGCATTCATTACATGTGACGAACAGATTGAGGGATAAAGACAATTTGAAATGCCCCCTATGTTATGGCAAACCCAGAGAACATTATATGCCAATAAATGAGTGGCAAGTAAAGGATGTGGCTGTATGCATGCTAAAGCTGATGCACAAAAAAGGACAGACTCACAAGGAAACTTGGAGCTGGAGACTTTTGGAGGGGGAAAGGACTTGTCCAAGCCACTGAGGCAGACTGGAGTTAGTTCTCCTGTTTTTTCTTTTTTAATGGGAAGGATAAAAAAGAAAAAAAAACAACACAAACTTGGAAAGTCTTCAGTTTGTCCTGCTCCAGAAACAGAAGACTTCCAAAATCTCAGCTGCACACATTTGCAGATATGGAAATAATTCCTGTCTTCACCCAACAGCAAAGCTTGTGATAGTTTCATTCACACAGCTTTAGATCTAATCTGAGCTCTTTTATAGTGATAGTGCTTAAATTTTACCCAGTTGCCCCTTTATTAAACCCCATCACTTCTATTTAAAACAGATCTTCCACAAAAGGCATCCAGATTTGATTTGAAGGTGCTGGCAGGGGGAGGATTTGCTGTTACACTTAGTACTTTTTTTTTTTCAACACTTCATTACCACTCTCTTCCATGTTAGAAATCTATGCTCCAAGTCTGGATTTGTCAAACCGCCAGTTTGCACGTACAGGCCCTTTTTATACCTTGCTCTGTTGCATTAACAACCATAGGCACTGTCAAGAAGAGAAAAAAAGGGCATGAAGACTCCAAAAGTGACCCCTTGATCTCTTCTTGGTCACCTAAATGGACCAAGCACTCCAATTCCTTCATGCTAAAGCATTTCCTCTGGCTATAAAATAACTTTCTAGGCTTTTTTTTATTGTGATACAGGTCAAGCGAAGGGAACGGATGACTAGACATGACCTTCAAGTGAGAGCATTCACCCAGGAAATGGGATATTTAGGTTCTGCTTCAGAGAATATTCAGTAGTTATACACAGTTTGCTTCTTGCAAAGAAATTGAGACAGACACAGTGCTTGGCCTGCTGAGATTATCAAACAAAAAGCTCAGAGGTCACCCAGAGTTCTAAAGCCCAGTGTTTTCTTGTTCATTTTTGCCTAAAAAATAAGATTTTATTTATGTTCTTCAATTGCTTCAGTCCTTTTACCCCTTCCACCTCTCTGGAACCTCATTTTTGTCCCACCTGTGTGTATAAAAGGCTTGCGTCTCTGGATCATTTGGATCCATGCTATATTTTACAGGCTGAGGCCATGCTCTTCAATAATGTGTGAAACTGCAGCACTCGTTCCTATTCTCAGAAATGCAAACAGGATGTCTTTTAAATGCCTTGCAAAGTGCTAGAGACAAAGGAAAAGCAAGTTCAGTAAATATCCACCTCTCTCCTAATAGAAATTCACCTTTCTGTAAAGATTCAGATATAAGTGAAGTTACATCAATGTCTCACTGCTGTAAATCTAGGTTAGGTTTACTGTTCTGAATTTCATGCAGGATTTTTCCACATAGCCAAATGTCCTTAAATGTACACCAACAGTTCTTTCTCCAAATTGTCTTGATAAATTTAAGGGTCTGGCTAGGGTCTGACAGACATATTACAGTAAGATAAGCTAGCATAGGACTTTACAATGCATTAGCCACTCAGTGATAACTGCACATGTCTGGGCTCTTACCCAGCGGTAAATGAGGCAACAACCTGCTCTTTCAGAGGATGCTCTCGCCACAGGGGCCTCAGATTTGTCACGCTGCTACACTAATACCCCTGCACACCTCCCAGCCCACCTCTAGTGTCAAATACAGGCAGAGCAAGCTCTAGGATGTCTCAACCCATTCATGTAGACCCATGTGAACCTGCCCTTAACATCAATTTCAGATCCAGATATGGGGTTTAGTCTCCCTCCAGAAGCTGCTCACAGTAACTGTAAGAACCTGCTATTTCTCTATGCCAGAAAGAGATTGTTAGCTAACGTAAAGGCCTGTATTTTCAGCCCTGTTGTCCCTGGTTCAAGCCTCTTGGATGAACGCCGTTTCTGATGCAAGTGGGGACATGGTGCATTTCAAACAAAAGATCACTCCTCATAAAATGTATGACAATAGCATAATCTTTGTAATAGAAAATTCAGATGGGTTGGGAAACACCTACCTCCTAAACACCTAAATTGTCTTTTTTGATGGGAAAATTTCCTGGGAATTTTGTCCAGACTTATGGGAAACAGCAGAAGTAGTGGTTTCTTTAGGGCAGAGTATTAATCCCATAGGACTGACCCAGAGTCTTAAAACATGGAGCAAAATTTCCAGTTAACTCTAAGATCAGGCCAGTTTTGCACATGAGCCTTTTCATTTTCCTGTGAAGTGGACCATTTTGCAAGTAAAATCAGCTGGCCAAGGATTTTTTTGATTCTGAAGTTGGCAATTACAAAATCATTGAATAGTTAGTTTTGTCAGAGAAAAAAATACTCACCCAAGCCTTTTGTCCAATAGTAAAAAATACTCAAAAAACAAGCATGTGTGGGGTTTCAGGGATTCGTTTTCACTGGTTTTGCACAGCCCTCTACACACACTGGGCACATACTTAATGTTAGATCTCCTTCTAAAGGGTACTTCCACACAAACTTGAAGTATACAAACTCAAGTGCTACCTTCAATAGTCATGTATTCCTGAATCAAGGTCCCTGACAGAAATACAGAGATACTCACGGTAAGAAATTGCTGGTTGTCCTGTTGCTAAATGAGTTCAGTTCATATCCATCATAATAAAAGTCATATGATCCAATGCAGCATTAATGCAGACACAAAAGGTACAGGAGAAGCTATTATCATTAAGTGATTCATTGATTTGCCATTAAAGTGCTAGCATTTTAATTTGAATTACTTGTTGCATTTTAAATGAGCAAAATAAATATGCATACTATGTTTTGCCCAGCTCCTACTGCACGCAGAATCAGTGTCAGCAATACACCCTGCTTGCATTTGGCTCAGCACACCGACCTCCCCACAGTAAAGAGTCAAATGCAGTGTTCAAAGTCAAGGACTGAAAAGTCAGACTCCTCAGTCCACCTGGAGGTCTTTACAAATGCTCTGAGGCTCAGCTGTGCTGAGCACCCACCAATATTAGAAGTAGAAATGCTCTGAAGGGGAGGACCCTCAAGGTAAGTCATACGTTCTTCTCTTTTACCACAGTAAATAAACCCAGGAATTTCAGCACAGCTGCCTGTGGAGCACATCTCTGATAGACCAAAGCTTTTTTAAAAGAGCCAGAGCTGGACATGGTGTCCCATAACCATTTCAGCAATGGCAGGCGTTCCCCAGGGTAACGCTGCCTCCTTGCTCCCAATTGACAGTCAACTGTAAGGTGGCATTCAACCGCTCCCCTCCCCACAGCACTGCGTGTTGTTATTTATTTGCCACTCTCCTCTTCAAGGTCACGACTTTCCAGGATACTGCACCCTACATGGGGTGACAAGATGTGGTCCAGTCTCTTTGTAGGCTTTGTGCTTGGCTGTGTTATGATGCACATTGCTTAACAGCGCTCACCTTTCTACTGGTGTGGTCTGGCTCACACAACAGAAGCAATAAGCTTGCTGTTTACCACACCACACTGTCCTGCAGATTTTACAATCATTTTATGGTTTCTCCAGATCTCTGATACAACAGTGCTAGGTAACAAGAAATTTCTGGGGGATCCTTTGTAGAAACATTTCCTTCATACAACTTGTTAAGTCAAAGTGTTTAATTAACTTAATATTGCCTATATTGATTTATGCAGTGCTTTTTGTACATATCCTATTGGATAAAATAAAAAATTTGAAACTTGTCTTAAACTGTGTTGGGTCAGTACAGTAACTTTGTGACATTATTGACTCTACGATTAAAATTATACTGAGACAATATCATTTGAATCTGTATTTTCATAGTTTGGCAAGCAAAAAAAAAGAGGAGAAAGATAGATGGGGGAAGGGAATAGCAATCTGTTTGAGGTCAAACAATGGGGTTCTAGATAACACAAAAAAGAGCCCCCCCAAAATATGACCTATGTAATTTATGGCCCACTGGTGAGAGCTCTCTCAGGTGATGTGAAGACGGATCGCAGTCCTCATGCTGCCCGGCTCAAAGCACAGCCGGGAAGGCATTCAGGGGCATGTGCCACCTGGCTATTGAGGCAACTTCGCATTTGCCCTTTGTCTCAATCAATATACAATTATTTTAGCTTAAATTAAACTGCTTCAGTGGGAGGGAGGGAATGCCAAAAAACACCCTGCAGCCTAGCAGTTAGGGTATTTCAGAGGTGAAATCTGTCCTGAATGCAGCGGAGAAGAGATCTGAACATGGGTGTACTAGATGAATGTCTTAACCGATAAGAGGGAGGAGTGAGGCTCCTTGGTTTCTGCCGCCTGTGAATCTGAACAGCAAAATGTAATGGGTCACCATTTTCAAGTTTTCTTTAATTTCTCAGTTTGATTAAACTGTTTATCAAACTGCCCTCATTTTTGCTAACGCTTTTAGTACTTGAAACTGCATTTCTTGGCTAATCAGATGTTCTCTTCAATCAAGATGAAGCACACGTACTCCTGCAGAAGTGTCTTTGCTCTAGGTGATCTCTGTTTCCCTAAAACCACCAAAGCTGGCGCTGACCTCACCTCACATACCGTCTGATCCGGTTACCGGATCTGCTCTCCCCACCAATAAGTCAGCATGCAGTTCCACATTGTATTTTGTCCAGCAAAAATTTTGTCCTTTTTCCATTTCCTTTTTTCCCCCAAGGACCGCTCCTTCCTTCCGCCTGTGTTTTCCCCATCCTGCCCGTAAACACCTTCCCCATCTTGGGCTGAAGCAAATGTGTGCAGGGCTGCACTTTGAGCTCCATCATACCTGAAGAGCAGCCCAATTTTTAAAATAGTTTGAGTTTGTTTTTGCTTTTAAAGCCCTGATCATTTCACTGATTTGTCTTCCAACAAAGCTCCTCAAATAAGTGTGCCGATATAACTATGGTGAGGACTGGAAGGACAAAGGCAGGAATGAGGAGCTACGGAGAAAAGCCAAACTGTCTTTGCCACTAGAAACACCACAGAGTGAAACCTTTAACCCTAGTGGGATTGTCAGAAGATCAGAAATGACTTTTTATGATACTTGATTCAGGGCTTTCATTTTCTGCACTCACTAAATTATGCATCTGCACTTAACACAAAATTCAAGCAATGGCACCGGTGGGGAGTGAAGGAAACAGACAAATTAACAATGCGGATTTGCACTTGTGAATGAACCTCTAGACAAGCTAGCAATTTTATAATGACGAATGCTCAGTCTCCTGGGTTCTTTCTTAATAGGATTACGAAACAAATTTACCATAATCTATGAGGACATGATCAGGCAAAGCTTCAAAAAAGCCATACAACCAAGGCCAATTTCAGCATCACTTTAGCAGACAATTTCGCCAGGAGATGAAAAATTCCTGGAACAGCTAAACCAATATTATGCAAAAAGTATGTTGTATTTACCAAGAGCCAATTCAGAGTCTATCACCATAGCATCTAAGCAAACAAGAGCAGAGCCTTGCAATTATAATAAGGATGAACTGACTTTGTCTCCCCTCTCCAAGCCCTGGATTTTACCATGGCCTTCAGCAAAATAATTTAATTCAATGACATTTTGATTTTAACTATATAGATTCCTTTTCTCTGTCATAAAAATGAAGTATCAGAAGTCATACTTTGCGTGTGCATTGATGTAACACTACGTAAAGGACTACGCAGTAAACCTTTTATTTTCCATCTCTGTAACCATTCAGTTTGGCTTTTCACAGTTTGGTCAGGATGTACCAAAAGAAAGCAATAAGACCACCTATTGTTAATAGTAATATTGCAAGACATTGTAGAAGGAAAAAATGATTCTCTGTTAAAGAAGGAACAGGCTGTGATTTTGGCTGAGATTCTACAGAAAAGTGACTTTTGCAAAATGAATGCCCCACCCTACATGGCTAGGGCTATTCAGGCCCATGGAACTACTTGATTGAGTTACATTTTAAAAGACTGATAGTCCTGGACAATTTGGTCATATTAGGGCTTTTCTATCACAAACAAGGCAGCATCTGGTACCTGTGGAGTGCTGAAAGCAGTGGTGACTCCTCCATGCATGACTGAGTTGCGATAGATTCCTGCCATAGCAGGCACTCAGAGCGAAAGCCTGAGCTACCCAATCTTCCTAAGCTTCCTAAATGCCCTTTCCTATTTTGGATTCTAAGATTCGTATTTATTCAGGAATTTTTTTATTTCCATCCTCCCTGTGCAGTTACTGGTAGGAAGTTATCATGCTGTTATCAAATTGCAAATAAAGCCAGGATATTGGATCACAGCCTCCATAATCCATCAGTCATTACAACTCAGAGAAAACTCTGTAAAACCAGCCTGAAAGAGGCGGCAGAATACTGATGAGAGATGTAGCAAATGCAGCGTATACCAAACGCTAATAAAATGTTTCCTAAAGAAGCAAGTTGGATTTGGAGGTGTATAACCCACAACACTGTTCTCAGCCTTTTAAAGAAGTTGCACCAGCTTGGCAGGCTCGGAGAGGAGCTGCGCCAGGCACTGCTCGAGGTTGAGGTTGCTCTGGCACAGGGTTTAGCTTGCAGGAGCCGTGGGTGCATGCTGAACGCAGAATCAGGCCCGCTGTGTGCCACTGAGTAAATATAACGTCTCCCTGGCTTCATGTAGCTTTCTTGATAAATTTGACAATTTACATCTTCATTTCTCCTTCAGATTAATAAAGCAAGATTGATCTCTCTGGAAATAATCATCTACGGAACTAGAGGAAACGCGCATGAAAAGGAACAGCAATACAAGCCTCTCCTCCTCCCCAGATTGTCTTCATTTTCCTATTCGTCTTTTACAGCTCTATAAATTAGTAGATCTCAACATGATATAAGAAGCAAGTTGATACCATTGTCACCATTGTACATATAATAACTGAGGTCCAGTTGAAAAGAAGGCTCAGATCAGTAGCAGGCAAGAGACTAAAACGAAAAACCCTTGTTGGACTACTGCTTTATCCTTAGACTTGGTAGGATGCCATCTCAGTGTGAGTTAGTCTTGACCATTTCAGGCTAGCTATTAAAGAAAGTCTCCTGGAAGACAGTGACCAGAAAGGGGCCTATATTCTCTGGTTGTCTGTAACAACAGTTCAGCAATGTATACAAGTGCTTTTCAGATGGGAACAAAATGGTCCAGACAAGGTTATTTCAGAAGCTCTAAGCTAGGTCTCAATTTTTATCCCAGCCACTACTTAAGACTATCAGGCCATGACGTGCACCTAAGGAAGGCAGCTGGAGTCCTGTATTGGCAGAACTAGACGTTAGTTGACACAAGGATAACAGCAATGCCTGTAAAATGCAAAGGATTAAGACTGGCTCACCCACATAAGACGCAGTAATAAAGCCAAATTCAGTGAAACACATGTTGTCTTTAAGTCAGATAGCCCAGCAGATAATCTGTAATATCGTTGGTTCATAGAAAGATGGACTCTCAGGCCAAATAGTTGTGTTTGCTCATTGCCTCCATGAACTCATTGTTCATGCAAACCTCTCAGCTACTTTAACAAATGAAAGCAAGCACGGGAGCAAGCTACTCAAATCCTGGATGAAGGATAATAATCATATGGTTTATAAGTGAGCAGAGAGTAGAATTTTAAAAAGGTTGATTATTGCTTCAGCAAGTTCTAGGGAAGTGAGAATACATCACGAATGGGACAGATCAGTCTTCTGGAAGGAAGCGGATATTGCTTTTAAAAAGCATATCAAAGACCTCTTACAGGCAGGCAGCATTTGTCTGAGACATCTTACCTTATCTGCAGACACTCAGATCTGTGAGAGATGCTTGTAGATTTTACAGTCACATCGAGGTGAAGAATTCAAGATTTAAGAAGGACAGAATTAACTTTCTGGAAAGGGGAGGTGGGAGATGTAGGCTGAGGAGTTAGAGGAGAACTGAATCTTGGAGCCTCCCTGCTGATTTTCTGGGTTGTTAGAAACAAAGCTGAAGAGGAGAACCTGCACTTTACAGAGGCCTCCTGGTTCAAAGGAACTGTTTCTGGGAAAGTGTTCACACACCTACACAAAAGTCAGTTTGCAGGACCAGTATCTGAAGGGTATCATCTCCGGGGGGGGGGGGGGGGGGAACACAGGTATGAAAAGAGCAAGGCAGCTACGCGGTGAGTAAATCCTTTCCCGAGGCCGAGCTGCCGGCACGGGGTGATTGCCTGAGCTCCCTGCAGACGATCAGCACTGTGTGAACAAGACCACCTCTGCTTTCTCGCCGGGCAAAGCGGCTGGATGGCGTCTTTGCTGCCTCCCATTCTCGACAAAGCAAAAACTGTGTAGGAAATGCCTTGCCCACCCCCATCCTCAGGGTAGAGGAACAATCCTCACTATTCAAAATTGTAAAACACTGTTTCAGTGAACCAACTTAAAATCTTCATCTAGCTAAATCTAAGAACTCTGTTATTCTCTGTACAGGGTCAAAAATAAATGACTTACAGCACATTTTTAATACAAGTGGTGTTTCTTAACTAGAATGTTAAACATGCACCTGATATATACCCTAATCTATAAAGTAAGAATGAACTAGGGAAAAATTTAAAAAATACAAATGTCTCTCTTTCCACTAATAGATTCTAGCATTGATTCTTCCAAATCTCACCTTGAAATGGAAACAGCATCATCGAATATTTGCTAAAAAAAATTCCTGCTTTGCAATGACAGATGGGGAGCTACACAGAAGAAAATGAGACACTGAGGTTTCACCTCTTTAGCATTTTACCTATCATGCCTTCCAGGGAAAAGAACAAAACAATCAAATATTCTCTGCACTACTGGGAAGCTAAACATCTAACCAAGACACTAGTGCACAAACCAAGACCCACAAGAAAAAAAAGTAAAACTCACTTGTCTTATTTCACTGGGGAAATAAAAAACAAAGTAATAAACAAAATAGATGGTTAAAAGTAATTAGACTTGTATAGCGCCATGCTTTAAGGCACTTTTTTTTTTTTTTTTGAAAAGATAGAATTAGATTTTCAAAACACTTACACTTCTGATAATTTGCAATGTTCTTCTAGTAATTCTGCAAGAACGTTTCATAAATGTACTGTTTTTAACCTGAGAGCATTCCATCAACAATGCAAATAAAACAGGCAGGCAGGCAAGGACAGAAAGATAGAAAGACAGGAAGACAGAAAGAAATCAAGTTAGCTCCTGTAAAGCAGAATTATCCTGAGTTAAGTAGTAAGCATTAATAGCAAGTACATATATGGATCAGGATGCATAATACATATTTGGAACAGAAAGAGAAAGAACAAAATAGACCATATTTCAAAGAAAGGGAATTGGAGAATAAGGAGAGAAGAGCCTGGAACTAATATAGTATTTTTTTCCATTACTATAGGACCAAAACTAGAGGCTGTATATCAGTGAAGGAGGCAGTTGGAATATTATAGTATGGATATAAAATCTGTAAAATATATGCAGCATTATTCAAAATGTATTTCCAAGCAGAATATTAACTGCATATCTTCTGGCTTTGACTATATGTTAGGGTTTAGACAAAGCAGGCTGGAGAGCTAACCGAAAGGAAGGAAATGGAGAGATGCCCAGCATTTTAAAGGACTAACAGAAATGTCATCAGCAAATAAGGACAAGAAAGTCCAACAGATGATACCACAGTAAGGCTATTAGCAACCACTACCACATCCTAGAAATACCCAGATATGATGCAGCCTATTGGCTTTCCAAATTTTCCAGTTTTTAACATTTTCCAGATCTGATATACTGGCTCCAATCCCCTCTCCTGCCTTCTTTCTTCCATGCTGGCATCTTTCCCTTCTCAGCTTTCCTAATATTTGGTTTCATGAAGAAGGAAACTAAAACAGGAGTAGAAGCAAGTTTGGCATGAGCAGTTGCCTCAGCTACGGGTCCTCCCAGAGCTCCTGCCTCACCTCAGCACTTTCCAGAGCAGAGCGTTACGTCCCACCTGCCTCAAGCGCAGCGGCTGTCCAAAGTGGCTTTACTAAGTCACCTTCAGGACTCATTTAGTAATTGTTCCTTGCAGGACCAACCCCAGGTCATAAAGCTGGTCCACAAAAACACAGAGAGTTATTCCTAGAGCAAGAGGAGAGACTACCTTGCATATCTAATTTTCTTCATTGACTAAGCAGCACAGTTCAGCCAGCCTCTCCCTTGCTGATCAGCACTTCACTTTGCAAGTAGCTGCTCTGACATTAGCATGCAGTGCATTAATTCATCACCCTCACAAGAACTGCCATCAGGCCCTGCAGGTAATCTTTCAGCAAGCAACCTCGCGAGCACAAACTCCAAGAGAGGAAATCCTCAATCAGCCAAGCACAAGGAATGACTTGGGGTATGAGCTGTACTTTTATCCTCTTTCAGTTGTTAGGTTTTGCAGTGAGGGCTCCTATCGTCTTCACGACCTCCCACTTCATACCACTGTGTCCTCCTTGGCCCACTCCAAACCAGCTAAGAAACAATTTAACCCAACATGTCAGGGAACCACCCAGAAACAATACTGGATTTCATATTAGGATGAGGCTTCCAAGAAACGAATTTCCACAGGAAAATGATAGTCTCACTGCGAAATCAAAGCACTTTACCTTCAGACTGAAATAAATCAGTGAATGTACAACCAGAGGAAAACTTTATCTAAAACAATAAAATTAGGCTTTTGAAAGCTTCAGACACATTCATTCAAGCCACATAAATTGTGATTTCTAACCTAACAAAAGCATGTTTGTAGAAATGGTACCACAGGGTTACCTAGTCACTGCTCTTCACTGATTTCAAATCTACATTTGTTTGATTCTCAGACTGCTGTTTTCCTCTCCCATAACCCATGGACAAACCCTAGGCCCTTTCCAGTTATGTGTCATCAGTGACAGGGGGAGTCCAGAGCTGGTATTAGCTGGGCCCAGCTAGACATGGTCCCCAGAGAGCACCCCAGGTGACAACCAGGGCTTGCTGGCAGCAGGACTCTGCACCCACCTCACATTACCACCTCTGCATGACATCTGTGCACAAGTGCTTGGCATTACCCAAAGTACTCTTCCATTGGCAGGGAGAGTGGTATAAATAAGCAGAAAAGCTGACCAACTATTATATAGTCCTGAGCAAAGGCAGAGGTGGCCAACAGCTTGGGAAAGGGGGGAAAAAGTGAAGCTAGAGAGCAGTGAGATGCAATGTCCAGAGGAAACGACAGCACTATTTAGACAGCAGAGCTGCATTCTTGGGCATTTTTGATAAGCCACGTAAATTGTGTTAATGGCCATTATGTCAGCAGTACATCTACTTAAAGCCTGGCGATTCAGGGTCTGCCAGCTACGGAAGACATTACATATGTGCTTGCTATTCTGCTGCACTAGGAGCACAAAAATCTCATTTCTCAAGGGAAAAAAGAGGACCTGCAGTGAGGTCTTTTGGCATGGCTGGGATAGGTTGATGTGCAAAGAGTGTCTGTCCTGGGTGAAATACTGCCACATCTCACACTTAGCTGTTTTGTGGATTTAAGAGTCTGGTTATTTGGTGCCTTTTGCCATTTACATTTGTGGTATATGAATAAGTGTGAAGACTGTTCTTATATATCTGACCCAGCTACAAGTAGAAAGTAACAAGCCACTTGCTTGACAATTTTAGCCCAACTTGGCATGAGCAAACAACCTTAATGAGCTTTGGGCAAGTATTTCAGCACTTTGGCATTCATTAGTGAACCCCCAGTCACAGCGTGGCACATCTGCAGTTATGACAACGGCTGCAGGCTAATGCAGGTATATACCTGAGTTGGCTTTAAAGTAGTATTGAGCATCGAACCACCAGGCGCTGCAAAACCCATTTGAAGGGCAAGGGACCTAACCTGGCTCCAAGCTTCGCACTGGCAGGAGTAAGCTAGCTGCGAGCTGCCGCTTGTAGGTTTGAACTGCACCACAATGCAGTCTCTCACATGAATTCATTGCGTAGTAGATCCACATCCTTGCTGTGGTGTCTTCTTCTGAATATGCCGCTAGGTTTACTAACAGCCATGCCTCCTGAAGCACAACGGGAGGGGAGTACTCAGAAAATTGAAATAAGTTTAACGTTTGAGATCACAAGCATTTGCACTGCAAGTCTCTACCCATTACTCCCGAAAGCTGGTATATAACAGGTAACAAGAGTATGACAGTGCTTTGAATCAAAACTACGAGAATTTCAAATTATGATTGTCAAATGCATTCACTTAGCAGCTTATGTGTAAACATAAGCTAGATGCATTGGCATAATAAACAGCCAATCAATAACAGTGAAAGGACAGATTAGTAAAAGATGCTTCTGTCAGAGGACAAATTGAGGACATGAGAAAAGATGAAATTCTATGAATACAATTGCTTCCTGTGAATAGTAACATTCAGCTCTTGTTCTGATTAGATGGAATTGGTTCAGATGAGCATCAAAAACTTCTGAATGCTTTTCTAAAACTGCTGAGGCTTGTCAAAATGTACTGCACCAATGCCAGAAAAAGAAAACAAAGCGAAACACCAAAAACTCCCAAACCAATTCTGAAAGAATCCATGGGATTTTGTGACTGTCCTTATCTGCTCCATTTGTGCCTTCCAACTTTTCTTATCCAGCTCAGTAAATTTGTATCACGGGGTACCTTCAAACTCTGAATAGGTTTGGATGAGCAAGCCATGCGCTGCTTTGCCTCATGCAACTCTAAGAAAAATAGCCAGTCAGGCAAGCCTAGACTCCAAATTTTTTACCGTAGGTAGTGATGATATATGGAGCGGGGAAAAAAACCAAACAAACAAACTTGATTTTTATAAGAGCAGCAGGAGCTAGCCACATTGGCAGTTAGAAAAAAATCGTTCTGACTTGTAGTGCTGAATAAATTTGATGGATAAGTCACTGAGAACTGATATAGAGTTCCAAATTACTGTATTGAACATTCCTCTGAACACACATTTTATTAAAATATATAAATGTCATCATTTGGAAGGTAGCTCTCTGGCAATGTTCTTAAAGAGACAAGATCCTGATGTGCCCAGCTGCCTTAATATTTAGGCACAGGCACACATGAGAATAAAAATATCATTTTAGTCTTATCTGAAACATTTTCCTTCCCCTCCCCTTGCAATCCATGTCCTCCTGATAGAAGTGAAAGAAAACATTAGTGGTAATCCTCTGCCTGCTCAAAGTGAAAAAATTCCCCTGGTAGAATTAGTAGAACAATGGCAAAATAACTATTTTTTGTCTTTGGAGACAATTTATATCCACGGAGATGTGAACACTTAAAAAAAGTGGCTTTTATTCATTGAAATTCACACATGCTTCCTAAAAACATCAAAATCTTTTACAAACTTTAATCAGTTTTGCTACAGACATCCCTAAGGAGAGGGACAACAAGTATAATACTTATCTTCATACAGTTAGGTGAAGTCGTGCGTAGAAAGGCAGAGAAGTGTCCAATATCGTGTTCTAAATCAGTTGAGTTTGGCAGCTTCAGCTCTTAATAAGGAATACTGCCTAAACAGTCAAGCTGTCCTGAATGATAAACTGCTTCAAAGAGGGTTCATGGGAATGATTAAGTACTCGCCATGTTTTTCTTTTTGTCTTTTGTCTACAGGGAACAAACTGATGTCGAGTGAGCTGAACAGTCACTAACTTAGCAACGCAATAGCTGGGGAAACAGTTAAAACACAACTGCCAGCACTCTTCCAAACTCAGCATTGCTGCTAGTGCCCTCAATACTGAATACCCCTCACTCCTACAACAAAGAAAGAATTTAAAATGTCCATCTGAAAGAGTGAAGATTCAGCAAATTTACACTGAACAGCATTAGTTAAAACACAAGCATAATAAACCCAGCATGTGCATGTGGGATGCTGCACTGAAACTTTATTTTTTACACATCTGCCTCAGTCTGAAAGACCTTTCCAGATCTGAAGGCACCGTTACCTATTAAGTACAGGAGCTCAGAAGCACGGCTGCAGCATGAAGGCTGCCAAGAGACAATAAATAGCTCACACCAGCCAAGGAAGCACTGCTGCCCCTCTGCCCCCTCCGGCCCTGAGCCTGCATATCTTCGCCTCTCACTGCACCTTCAAAAGCCACGTACTAGAAATGCAGAGGGACATATATTCCCTACAGTGAGAAGGGTCAAACTTGAACCAAAGGCTTAGGCATTTCTAATACCTGGTACTTTTCA
Source organism: Apteryx mantelli (assembly GCF_036417845.1). Lineage (NCBI taxonomy): Eukaryota > Metazoa > Chordata > Aves > Apterygiformes > Apterygidae > Apteryx > Apteryx mantelli. The sequence goes on along the minus strand of NC_089980.1, from coordinate 25,491,259 downwards.
TTAAAGGATTTCAAAGGGCTTTATTTAGCAAGGTAGGCTTTATCAACAGTCCCAGTTTACAGGTGAATGAGGCAGAGGGTTTAGGCAAACAGGTCCCCATGTGTCAGCCTGCGTATTGCACACGTGGGGACGGAGTGCTGAAGTCCCAGCTCATCCCTTCCAGGGTCTGCTTGAGTGTCTTTTCTCTCCCCTCCTTGCCTGCTTTCTCTAGTGCAATCCAGCCCTGCTCTCAAAACCAAAGATTACTGCCACTGCCTGCTTCTTGGATATCACAGAAATTAGGCAAAACAAATGAAGAGAAACCAAAAAGCCATTACAATGAAAATCAGAAGTGCTGGCCAAGGTGTAGAGTTGTCCTCCATCCTTTCCATGATCCCCTCCTAAGTCTACACCAAAAAAGCTTCTAGGCAGAACAGTGAAAGCACTGTGCTTTCTCTGAAAAAGCATCTGGTTTTCATGAAGTCAAAATTTTCAGTACTGCTTTGCTAACGAAAGCGAATTGCTTTTCTTCACTGAAATTTTCTGTGAAAAACAGAAAACATTTTCCCAATACTTCTAAATTATGGCATTAGATACCATAGGCTGTTTCAGCTTTGGACTGAAAAAGAAACACAGAATTGTGTTTGTGTCCAGCAATCTCACTACTGCAAATCTCCTCTATATTCATTACAGCCTGTTCCTGTTTGTTCTGTGCCATAGGGCACATGTAATTGCAAGTCAGTAGCAAAGATTTTTTTTTTTCAAAAATCTATCAAGTCAGAGGTGGTATCATATGACCAGAGATATAGCATCTATATTTAGTAAAGAGGTGGGCAACAGACAAACAGACCTGTTAGTTTGGTCCCAGCAAAATGCAAGGCTGAACACATTCTGAAGTGTAAAAGAGAGGATGTGAATGGAAAAGGGCTGAAAGGTGACCTGAGTTCAGTGAAAGCAGGCAGCGCTAATTTCTATATTTGCTAAGGTAATCAATTTTCTAAACAAGCGCAGTGCCTTATGTCCCACCTGTGCAGGCAAAATATTTGAGACAGCGCCACGTAGGAAATCTATGAGACTGGAAAAGCTGAAGGGTAGCAGAGGAGCTGAGAGCGCAACAAGGGAGTAGCTAAAAGCAAGGCAAGAGTAAGAGGCTGTACTGGAAAGGGAAGATACAAAGACAGGTCTTCCGACCATTCCTGCAAATATTGCTGGATACAAATCCTGCAGCTGTTTACCAGTCTGAACTGGAACAACTCTATTTTACAGAGCTACAAGAGCGGCTGTGGAAGTTACCTACACACAAAAACACAGACTATTTCAGTGATATTCACAGCAACAGTAGCTCACCCTTCTGGGAAGAGGAGGAGAAACATAAAGCCTTATGTGAAGAAACGGATGCCTGGATAGAAGTCCTGTACTAAGGAGAAAGTGCATCCATGGTCATGCATTTAGAGATTAACAGTAATAATCAGCCAAAACAAGACACAAGACACAACCAAACCTTCAGTCTGAGCAGATTTCTGCTCAGGTGCGTTCCAGAAGGATGAGTTTGGAGTGGATCACATGCATGGTTATTAGTGTGGACAGAAAAATGGAGACCCTATCTGATGAGAGGGGAAAAAATACCACAAATAGAAAAACAAGGGGGGGGGGAGGGTATAGGATGGCTCTTTAATATGTCTGGAGATTAATAAAAGGAAAGAATGGAGTCATTAAAATCAAACAATGCTTTTGGCATGAGAGCAAAGCAATACAAACTGATGTGAAGAAAGCATGTCTGGAAAATAAAACAAAGCTTCTGAATAGCAGAGGAAGGAGGTTCAGCAATAACCTTCTTGCAGTAGCAATGGGAAGGAGGAAGGGAATCTCAACTACTTTTAAAAGGGAGTTATATGAATTTTAAATGGGATTGCAACTGAAATTGTGGGGAAGGGAACATGATGACCCAGAATATACCATTCCTCCTGCATTAGGCTTGTTTTAGTTCTGCAAACTGATGAACCCTTCCTAATCTTGGTATAGAATCTCTCTTCTTTGTCATGAGACACAGCAGGACTGTGCATGGCAGTAATGTCGTATTTGGCAATCGCAATGCTGAAAATGAACCTCATCTCATGGGGTCTGACCTTGGGCAGCTCTGAAGCCCTTCAATTCACATGAAAGTCAATAGCATTTGGACTATTTGATGCAAGGGGCTTTTACTAAGAGACTTCCTTTAACCTGAGTACATCTTCCAAAAAAACATCGTACACAACACAAACAACTGAAGGCTATTCAACTGTAACAGCCACTCTGTCACTGCAGAGCTTTTCCTTATTTTTGGTCTTTTATAAAGCATCTAGTTTTGCTGTAAGTGTACTTGGGTTTGCACAGAACAGCACACACAAGCCACCAAACAGCAAATCAAACAGAGGAAGATGTTATTGTTCAAGTGCTGTGGTTTGTGCATTAGCATAGTGGATATGGTAGCACTGTCCCTTAAGTTTTCTGCCAGGGTGTGAAAGACAAGGGCAGGGAAGCTGGGGAAAATGCGGCCAAACCTTTATTATTCTCATCATTATATGAGGTCAGCACTGGCCATATATTGAAATCCTCATAAAACATCAACCATATTTTCTTTTAATTACCCTCATGTAAACTGGGAAAAACTGCTCTTCTAAGGCAGCACAGAGTTCACCTCCACAGCAAGCAAAGGCCATGGGAATTCTCCGCACAGGGGAAGAGCGCATCGCGCTTAGCCCATGGTATGCGTCTGACAGGCGGGCTGCAGGTAGGCAATGCAGAATTTCACCAGCTCGGTAGCTCCTTGGTAAGAGCGCTGCAAACAGAAACAGAGTGCTTCTGCTGCTGTAAGCAGATGCCCAGTTTGCATCCAAAAGCACAGCAGCAGCTGAAAACTGTTGTCACCCAAGAGCTATTCAGGCATTCAGTGAAAGAAAGCTGCTGCAAAGAGGTAAATCCAATATATGCATGAAAAAACCCCAAGCAGGCAAGTTCACCCTTGGCTACCTCTAAAGCATTAAGGTGTAAGGGAATAGAGGATACTCATGTCTCCCTTGGCCACAGTCCAACAGGCGGGACAGCGCAGGGACAGGTAGTCCATGGAGGGGGGTCTGGGACTGCTCAAGTCCCTGCCGTCACCAGAAGCACACGTGAGGCTTTGACAAGAGTGGTGCACCAATCTGTGGATAGTAGGGAGCCCTGGAGTGTCAGACAAATGTTTCTTTGTGCTGTGGCTTAAAAACAGCCAGGGAAAGCCAATGTCGTTCACTGGGAACCTGAGAGAGGAAGGGAAGCTCGAATATTATCCTTGGGGAACAAGGGTCAGTTCCCTGCTATGGGACTTTCCATGAACAACCTGCTGACCTAACTGGCCTTTGAACTCTATGAGTCTAGTCCATCCCCCGGTATGGGCTGGAGGTTTCTAAACATTAAGATATTAAAGATGAGAATATCAACCACTAGTTCGCTGTCTCCCCTACATAGTTATTGCAAAGGAAAGTATCTAAAAAAGAGTGGGAGGTACCCAGATATTATGATATTTATAACTTAGATTGACAGAAGTTGGTCATCCTTTTTAACACAGCCTTGAAAATTTGTAGATAACTGAAGGATCTACAGAGGTCCACTTCATTTCTGTTGAAAAACAAGTTGAAGAAGGCAAATGGTGGGATAATTGAAGCAGACTAACCTTCCCTAATTATCGCTGTTTCTCTTTAGTACCTCCCATCCTCCCACTACTGACTCCTGCTTGCCCAGGAAGCTCTAAATGCAGGAAATAAACAAGATTTCAACTACACAGTCCCCTACTTGTATCCCCAGCACAGCTGCAATGAAAAACAGGCTCATAAATGAAGAGAAATACTGACAAGAAGCAGAGGATATCCATTAACCTCTTCAACAAAGAACATCGAACACTAGGTTTTATTAGTAAGAGTAGGATAGCTTAAGAGTTAGCACTCCTTCTCGAAAAAATTTAATTAGATTGTGATCAGCAGCCTTGGTATATTTATCCAATAATGACTAAATTAGTCATTACATCTCTGAAGAGAGTTCTTGGACTTCTTGTCCATAATTCTCCGAAAACATCACCTCAATATTCAACAGGAGTCAAAAAGGCAGCTTCAGAAATTATTAGAAAAGAAATAAAGAAAGAGCAGGAAATGTAATTATGATATATTTCTGGTCCCATATTCCCCTCTGAGATCTCAACCTCTTCTCCTCAATCTCAAAAAGTATATAGCAGAACTAGAAAAGTTTCAGACTAAGGCAACAAAAATGATCAGATAGATGGCATGGCTTCTATACCTAAAGAACTTACATAAACAATAATTTTTCAGCCTGGAAAAGAGGTGAGTGAAGTGGGCTATAATAAGGGAATATAAAAAGATGAATTGCAGAGAAGAGACAGTAATTATTTTCATAAGCCCAAATCTAGAGGTACTTAGTAAAGTGATCGTACAACTTTAAAACAGAATTGCTTTTCATGTGATACAGTTATTACATTGTGAAACTCATGTCCACAGAATGTCATGGAAGACAAAAGTACAATGGGTTCAAAAAGCAATGAGACAAATTCTTGTGAGAAGAGTCCATTAAAAGCTATTAAATAAGATGATGCAGATGCAACTTCCATCTCAGGAAGTTCCTCAGCTGCAAATAGCTGGAAAGTGGAATATGATACCAAAGAAAGCATCACTTTACACACCTTGTTCTTACAAAATTGTTTTAAGCTATTACCACTAGCAGGCAGACTATTTACCACTGGCAGGATCCTGGTCTGATCCAATATGACCATTCTTAAGTTTGAATGGTATCAGCTATTTTGGGGCCAGAAAGGATGATTATGATCATTTATGGCACAACACAGTGAAGATTATAGAACTGCACCATTGAATTTCTGCATCAGTCTCAGATTTCTGGTAGCTGCTATATGGAGTACCTTGATGCAAGACTGGAGATGATGCAAGAGTCACTAACTCCTTTGCAGATTGTTATTCCAGCTGCTTCCTGTTCAAAATGCTTACCTTACTTCTTTTCTGAAGTTGTGTGGCTCCAGTTCTTCAGTTTCTTTTACTACAGCCTTCTGTCTTATATCACTGAGAACAAATGAAGGACTTTTCAGCATTATTTGTACAGTTAATAAAAATCAAAAAGTGCCATGAGAGTCATCCAAATAAAAGACTGCATTCATTTTTTAAAGACATAATATATAGCTGGATCTAAAGATGTGTAATTTGCCTGCTGGTTGAGGTTATATATTAAGGGAACACTGAAAATAACATTAATGGGAAGCAGAATATTTTTAAGGCTTGTGGTTGAATTACCCCAGGAGGGAAAGCAAAAACATGACAAGCCACCAAAGTGTGCTGGCTTATCTACCAGTTCATCCAGATAAGACTGCACAGTCTTTGCTGCTTGCTTTCATTTTGTGCTTGTATGTCATGGTTTTAGCATTCATAAGATCATTCAGGCTTACAGAAGCCTCATGCAATATTAAAATGTTTACGCAACCCCTTCCTGTGCTTTAAGCGGCTACAAGTTCTTAGTGTGCAGAGAACAAGAGAAAATAGGTTCCACGTCTCGGGAGGAAACCCTACTCTAGTCTAACTATGGTCTCTGAGCCATCCTCTGATTATTCAGAGTGGTAATTTTTATGTCGATTACCACCGCTTGCATTCCATCACTCTTGCTCTCTCGGCGCATGTTTAGAAACTGCTTCTGGGCTCAGGTGCATTGATAAGCTAAAGAACATGCTTTTATTTCAAGAAAGTGTCTCTTTAAAATCATTTTGTCCCTACAAGGAAAGCATTCCAACTGTATATCACGAGACAAAGGTTAAGATACCTAAGAGAACATGCCACTTTGACAGAAGTAGAGTTTTACAGAACCACTCAATGCTTAATGAAATGAGTGCTATAAGCAGCAAGCTTCAGATGAGGATCTGGAAAAAGAACTGCACTTCTTTGTACATGGGCTTAGCAGCATGAATTGCTTAAGGATTTACAGACAAGCCATCAGAAAGAGTAAAATAAAAATATAAGGCAGCAGGAATGAGACTGCTTCAGAGACATACAGGTCTGAAGCAAGAGAACATGGGAGAAATGGAGCCCTAAGGGGAAGTGGTATGTTTGTACCCTCCGGAGGTTTCCAGCCAGAAGGCCTGTTCTCCTCACATTCCCACTTGAAATCCCAGACCAGAATTCAGACAGCAGCAGCAGACCTCTGTGCCATGCCATTTTCCTTATGCTCCATTTACACTGTGTGCAAGGCAGAAGCCTCCGGTCCCTATTTAGGTCTCACTCCCTCAATCAGCTGGAGTTTTACTAGAGTAAAGGAATCAAATGCAGTCACAGACTGGGGGTTATGTACACGAGGGACCCGTATGATCCCATTTTCTCACCATTGCACACCAGTTAACAGCATACTTTATCCGCATGGGGAAGCTTGATCCAAACACCAGTCTGGATGATAACTGCCCAAGTCCAGGACCTCATCAGCATTTACATGAAATTCTTTTTTTAACCTTCATTTCCATCAGCTCTTTTTATGATATTTCCTCATTAACTGTTAAGTTAAACATCTTACTGTGCCTTGTCCATTAAAGATTTAGCTCTCAGACAAAGCCAAGCTGAAAAATTCATGCTGTGCATTTGGGTTGACCATCACTCACACAGCTGCTTACATGCTTGACTAGGGGCCCTGCAATGAGCATGATGTGCTGCGTCCACATGAACGAATGCCCTGCAGGCACCCCTGGGCTGAGCAGCAAGGCTCAAAATGGCACTTTAACAAGGCATCAGAAGGCTGTTTAACCCCATGTTGCAGCCTTCAGAGACAATCACAGGGAGGCCTCGACTATTTCTTTTTAATGGCTTTAAATGGTTTTGTCCTTTAGAAAGGCAGAGTTTGCACCGTGCAGTAACTGCTTGGAAAATGTGGGTTTCTAAATCCCCAAACATGCTGTTTGTTACAACAGGCATTAACACACAGCGTCCAAGTCCCGCACGGTAGCACATCTGCAGCCCTGTAGTCGGCCCTGTGCTGCCTGCTCTGAGCTGCATCATGACACCACGAAGGGATCAGAGGTGTGCCCATTTCACAGCTACGCGTGGGCACCAGTTGCTTGTTTTAACCCAGTCAGACGCCTCCCGGCAATACAAAGTCCAACGTGCGTTAGCACTGATTTTTCCATACAGCAGCAAATGCTGTACATCAACCAGCCAAGATTATTGATTTTTTTTAAAAAACTTGTTTGCTTTCAGAGATTTTTCAGAAGCGATTCTTTTCTAAGAGTGAAGGCACTAGGCTTCACAAAATGGGAGAAAGAATGAAAGGCTTGACAAGACTCTATACAGCATTCACTCAGTCCAACAAAAGAGCTATAGAAAACCAACACCTATAAATATCCAGCTGTGTTTTCTCCCTTGTTTCTAGGCATAATATTGCCTCATTTAATATCACATAGACAGCTAAAAATCAGTCTAAATACACTTGTTCTATTATCACTTCAGCTGTTTGCTCTAAAAAACTAACTGTTCCTTCCAAAAAGATTTGAAGATTTGCTGCCTTTTCATTCTCCTCTCTACTTCTCCATGTCCTAACCTGCACGTCTTCTCTGTTCAGATTAATGTTGTGTGAATAATTGAATTTTCAGTTCCACTGCAGAACTGGGAGAACACGTGTGTGGCCGGGTGAAGGCAGGGAGGGGAAGCCATTGGGGAAAGAGGGTGTAATCTCTGTGTATCCAATGTCTCTAGCTCTTATCCAGGTCCAAAGTTCATCTGAGACCAGCTGCCCATGCAAGTGTCCTATAATGAGTAAATTACAAGGCATCATGTAATGGGTTTCCCTCAGTCTTTCCTGCTGGAGCTGTCCCTCTTCATACAAAATGCTAAATATTCAAGGTCAGCCCAGGGAGCAGATTACGCTGTGACCTTCTGGAGATGTGTCTCACCTGGCAGGAAAGACACTGGAGCTCCAGCCCCTGGCTGAAGTGAATATTCAAGCACTTTGCACAAAATGGAGCAGCATGTGCAGCAGGGATTCAGAGAGTCCTGCCTCCCCCACTCAGTGCGGCACTGCTTGAGGTTTTAGGTGCTCTCCCATGATGTGCGAGTTGCAAGTGCAAACCTCTTCAGGCAGAGAAGGAAATTAAACCTGGGATTTCTGAATCCTGGGTGACCACTCTAACCAGCTGGTTAAATATGTAAAGAAAACTTCCGGCCATTTTTATAAATCTAACCTCAAATATTTTTTCCAGTGAATATATTCAAAGTTTGTAAATAGTTCTAAGAGAGCATAGCTTTCTTTTTCAGAAAACAAAATACTCTGGAGAGGTGCAGGTGAGGAGAAGGAATAGCGAGCAATAATTTAGACCATGAATTCTTCATGGCAAGGATCTATGAACTATTCTCTTTACACAGTGCTTAACACCAGGGGAGTCGGGCTCTTGTTTGGTCTTCAGGCACTACCCTAAAGGAACAAACTAGCAATCTGGTTTTGCTCAGTTTATGCTCAAACAAATCAGAATGTCATTGGAGAAAATTCCCAAATAATGCAAAAGGCGCTGGGAAATCTTGGTAGCAAGGATGGGTGCACCGATGCCCTCAGGTCCCCGTGCCCCCAGTGAAGCGCCCTGCGCACAGCTTGTGTGTACGGAGGTACGAGACTGCGGTGCTGCAGTTCTCAGCCCTGCACTGAACTGTCTCCCTGGGATTTGTGTGGTGGGCTTTGGTGGATCCGAGCCCAGAAAGTTTTAAAATGTATCAAGACCAAATAATATAGATGAGAGTTAACGGTTGTGGGGTGGGAGGCAATTGGCCATTTCCTTCCTTCCTGTCTCATTACAGCTGCCCAAAGGATATGGAGGTCACTGCATGTCAGTTCAGGTGTTCAGAATACAGACCGGTGAATTCCAGCTCATCTTGAAAACCAGAGAGAAAGAAAAATCTGAGCTTGCCAAATCAAACAGGACAAATTCAGCTCTAGAACATTTTTTTTTATTTTTTTGTTTTAAGTTTAAAACAAAATATATCAGAATAGTAAATAGCTTGTCTGCTTTTTAGAAGCTAGAAAATCAGATATCAATATCTTCCGCTGGCAAATTTGTCCTATTTGATTTGGAAAAGCACTGATTTTTCTCTTCTGTGTTTCATTTCCAAATGAATATATACAATGTAAATGAATTTATGTAATATACACAGCCTCCTTTCAAATAGGGCCATTTGTCAATGGTACATTAGCTAAGCCCTAAGCTGCTAGCACACAAAAATAGAACAACTGCAGTATAAAACTATAAGCAGCTCATTGCATGAAGGATGCCAAAACTTACTAATGACATACAGCCATACTTCCAGGGAATATCTCCAGGTATATGAATGTGCATACATGTGAGGGCAGGGTCATCTTCAAAATGGGATTTACTTCCTCAGGTGCTTCAGAAGACTTTGAGTAGTGGCCAGCTTCTCTTCCCATTTCTTCCCTGCCCTTTGACTGTAGTTGGTTAAAATGGAAAAAAAAAAAGAAAAGAAAGAAAGTGGAGAAATGGGACAAGTTTTTTACCACCATACCCCCAATAAATAAATAAAATAAAGGGGGGGATTAAAACACTTCAAAAAGATCTGGCTAGAACAGGTATGATTTTGATTTGGAAATGTTGCTAGAGCGCCCCATGGCAGCCACAGCGGATTGCTACAGGCAACCCCTGCAGTGCACGAAGCGTCCTGCCCTCGGTCGTGTAAACTCATGTACCATTGACATCCCTGGCTGGGCTGCACCACGGAGCATGTTGCTGAGCTGGTGCCAACTCCGCAGGGGTGCTCACTTCTCCAAAGCATTCGCATTCAAACATTCAAATTCGTACATTTTTGAAATCGCATGATTTTAAGCCCAAACGCTGGAGGCTGGTGTTTCTCCCTAGGCCTGCTTCACTTTGTCCCCTGCCCTTTGCCCCATGAAGAAGGAACTGCCTTTTCACCAGAAAACACAGATTCTCCTGCAGTTCCCTGTTGATTCCCACAGCCGGGTTTTTTTAAGAAAAGGTATCAAATACCGTAACACTTGCAGGAAAATTGCAAGAGCTGGCAACATTGCAGCTGTAATTATCAAGGGTTATTTTTCCCTGTGAAGTTGCAGAATATTTATATCTGGGCTGCATCCCTCAGCTAGAAGTCATCAGACCTGAGCTGGCCGAGCTGGCACACCCGGCAGCGTTTTAATACCGCAAGACTCTTGGAATCCTTTTTTTTTTTCGCATACCATCTATCCAATTTTTCATGAATTTAATGTGTTCTCATGGAAATAGAGGCAGTAATTCTGTGAATAAACTGTGTTTCTCTGTACGATAAAAGTGAGAAGGCTATGACTAAAAGTTAAGACAAATTTTAAGCAGTATATACTTTTAATAGAATGCACCATGCTTTGGCCATATTTTTTACGGACGTGCAGTTGGTTGACACATGTGGTTTTATGGCTTAGTTATGGAGAACTTAGATTCTCTTGGAGCATGTAAAAGAGCAAGTTCTAGTTCTAGAAAGTAGAATCTGAATTACAATTAGATGAATCTATCTAATCAAGAGTATGTCTTAATATCCTAATTATACAGTCACGGCAGCTGGATGAAATATGAGAAATAGAAAACCACTGACCAAGCAGTTTTAAAGGTTGGCCTAACATTTTTCATATTCCTCAAGGGGGGAAAAAAAGAACAGGTACTTTATGTTTCTGAGAAATAATGAAGTAGTGATGAAAATAGTGATCGTGACTGACTAGCCCCTAATTGCCAGATAAATCAGTGTAGTTGTCTGATACACGTATAAACAAGTGCTTATTGCATTCCTATAAGGCAGCCCTTTCTATACGCTTGGGAGTTCCTACAACCTGGCTCCAATTATACTTGGATTAGAGATAGCATTTTGAAGTATCCCATGGAAATGGATGTGCAGCCTAATCTTGGTATAGATTCCCTAGGGAAAGCCTACTACATTAATGTAGCAGCCCATGCTCTACGTCCTGAAAATCAACTGCTGGGCATTTCTGGTCAGGAGAAAGTAGGATTGGGTTAGTAGGGACAGTCCTTGGGGCTGAACTTGTGTTTAAAGATGATATTAGATTCCTCTTCTTATCGATTTTTTTTTAATTTAAATAATTTACGGGCTTGGGAGTACTGCTGAGAAAAGCCCATTAATAATCTGCATCCAGACACAGATAGACACATAAACGGAAAAGCATCCTCTAAGCCAGTTTCCAATCACTCAGACTTCACTAACAGGCTTAACAGTTAAACTAGGGAGGGAAAGATCAGGGGAGAGAGCAGAAAATGCTGAATAATACCTTACATTCAAGATGAGTAGGTAGCTCATAGGAAGGGAGGGGGGCAATTTGTCCCCTCACTCCCATTCTTTGCTTCTTTGCAAATTTCTACCCGTACATTTCTTATGTTAAAAATAAAATTAGAGAAAGGAAAGGGGTGGGGGGCAAAGAGTAGAGTGAGAAAATCTAGCCCTCAGAGGAGGCATCAATAAATAGTACCTGAGCATATTGGTTTCTATTAAAAAACAATTGGGATTGAGGGAAAGTGAGATTCAGCTAAGGTGTGATTTAAACCCAGGACCTAAAGTAATAGGAAAAAAAGATAGAGGATAAAAATACATACAGGTCTAACATCCAAACTACCAAGTGTGTATAGGTCCAGGCGCTATCTGAGCAGTAAAATGTTTTGTTGCATGAGATCCCATGGGAATATCTGATGGGCCTAATTTTTGGCAACCCCATTCTCTCCCTCTTCTTGGGAGATGACCCTCACTAGGCACCTGCCCTGCTCCTGATGATGGCCATGGAAAGGCTGTCATAGTCTTCAGCAGATACTGGTCTGGGGTCTAATTCATGACATCTGAGACATTTGCAATAAAGAGTTTTTCATCCTCTAAATATACTGGCATTAAAGAAGCAATACTCCTTCTCAGTATTGCCACCTTGCTGTCATAAGCAGCTCATGTAAAGGTAGTTTATTCTAGTTTGGGAAAGTTCGTTCCACATCAAATATTGTGCACCTGACACGTGCATCACACACTCTGCTCCAGTGTTTTGACTGTCAGCCGTGCACCATAGCAGCCCTGTCCAGTGCCACCCCCAGCTCTCTCCAGTTTTTCTGGTGCCTTGTTGGCACACTGGTTGGCCCAGTGAGTGCACACACAAAGCAATACAGTATCCAGATTCGGGCCACCTAACAAAGCTTTCATTTACACACTGATAACCAATTATGTACAAAGTGAGACCAGACTTCATCTACTAGGTCACTGATGGAGATCTGTTTTAATGTACTAATATTCTTATTAGCTACCCCTCTCTCCCATGAACATGATATACTGACAGTATCTGGGGCCCTGGATTTCAGAAGAAATCCTTGATTAAGAGCCAACTCATAACCTTTAATTAATTAGCAGACATCCAAGCACAACATCCTTGAACTTTCAAGGGAATTAGCATAAGAGATCCTAGCAATTAGTTAGCGTATTTCAGAATCAGACAAGACAAGAGCGCATGAAGGAAAAAAATGTTTTTCTGACAAGATAATAAGATATGATCCTTATTCCATGCAAAACAGTTCAGATGTGAAAGTACTGGTCATAATTTCCTCACCATTTCCTTCTTAACAACCAGGGTATTCTTGCCCTTTAGGTTTTTGCTTAATAACAAAACTAATCATGTTGCCTGCACTACGCTTGGTTTAGCAGTTCACTCCATTTCCATGAGACTCTTCTCCAGACTTCTCAGGAGTAATCTCCTGGCAGAACATGCAGTAGGACCTCTCCAGTGAATTTCCTTTTTTCCCCCCCTACCAATTCTGACTGAACCAGAAATCCCATGAGATCAGATGACAACATGGTTGTGCAATTAAGAGCACTGACAGGAAAGTCTGCTTTACCAAAGCCATACTCAGTAATCCTAGGTAAATCACTTAGCCTTAGTCTACACATTTATATAATCTATCCACCTTATGGAACTGTAATGAGGATTCATTAATTTTTCAAGCGTTTTGAGATCTTTGAATGACAGCAGGAACTTTTCCTTGCAGTACTTTAACCCTGCTAATTCCAGACAGGCTCAAAAATGAGGAAACAGGACATAAACAAAACAAAAAGCCCTAAAAGTATTCAGACCTCAGAAGGAGATTGTATTAATTTAACAAGGGGGAAGAACTGAACTCCAGCCTTATTTTATACTATCTGAAATGGGAGAGGAAAATGACATTCACTGTACAGAAGCTCCATTCCCATTACAGGCTGCTTTCAGCAACATTTCTTAACATCTATTGATGTTAAATAGTACAGACTTGAAGAATCCATTTAAGACTTTTTTTGCAAGATAAGACCATCCTCAAGGGTTACCACTTGGGTGCATTTAAGGAAACCATCCCTCAGAAATGTATTTTATGCTCAAAATAGGAAGGAGGATAGAGACCAAGATTTCACTGCTAATTTGAAATGTATAAAGCAACTGGGCTACCAGACTGTGACAAGTTCAAATCCCATTTGTTAGCCATGGCCTGACATTAGTTCAATAGAGAATAGTGAGTCTGTTTGAGCTAATTGATTGAGTACAACTTTTGCACAGTTTTACATCCAGTATGCTTTTGAGACACAGACCTGTCTTAATTCTTTCCCTTCATGCTTCTGGGAGCACTATTAATTTGCTTTCACCAGAGTCTTTGTCACTCTGCTCTTTGCACATGGAAAACGACCTCCTAATATTTGTAAGATGGGAAATGAGTGTACTAAAATCCCAGGTTTTCTATGTTGCTTTTCAGGACAAGCTTTTGATTAAAAAAGAAAAATCTTACAAGCATTTAAGCAAATTACGTATTCAAGTTCCATCAAATATCAAACAGACCTTCAGTACATCCCTTTTTCTGGTAAGCTCCTAATCTAGTTTCGAGTCATATGCAAATAGTAAAAAATCAAAAGAATCTTAGATGTTCAGAAAAAGCGTAAGTTCCTCACAGCATAGCTGAGCTTCCTAGAACAGGAGACTTTTGAAAGAAATAATACACTCTAAGGAGTAGCTTGCAAAGAGCAAAATCTGAAATGCTCACACAAGAATGCACATTTGAGCACCTGCATATGTTGCTTATCTTTGCATGCACACGTAGCTTGGGCTGCACTTACATCTTTTGCTGACACAAGTTCATGCTCCTTTTTAAATGCATACAGAACAAATTCTTCACGTTTATGTAATTCCAGTTTAGAGTGGGTCAACAGTATAGATGTAGAAGTGGGAAATCATTGCAGTTTGATTTTTACAGAGATGTGGTTTGCCATTTCATAAGCTATGCAGAAGGATACAGGGCTACAGAGGAGAATGGGAGAAGCCAGTTTTCAGTCCAGCTACTTAGGGTTCCAATTTTTCACTCAGGTTGAAATTTTACATAGAATATTTCTATGGATTTTTCCTCCATTTCTGGGAATTTTCTCAACCATCTTCTGACATATAATGCTTAATTCCTTTGACTGTGTACTGTATAGAGTCAGAGTGTTCAACAATTCCATTTAACTTGACAAATAACATCTCACAACACTTAGCAAAACAATTATGACGTTGTAGCCACAGGGGACAACAGGACACAGAGACTTTCACTGGCTTCCTTAAGAGCATACCAGAAGGCACTGGCGGACTCCCAGGCCTCTCCTTGAGACAAACAACTCAAGACCTGACCCAGATATTTTTTTCTTGGCTTGACCTTCAAAAAATTTGCCATGAAATCAGTAGGACCTTGGGATATGTCTCAAGGACACAACTGTCCATCAGTAGAATGAATTCACTGACCCATGAGGTCTCTTTCACACGCAGAAAGAGGGGCCTTTTCAGAAGCTCTGCTTCCAGTCCTGAAATAATAATAAAGGCAATCTATGCAATCAGGGGTTGCACTTAGGCATCTGTTTCCAGAAGCAAAGGTAGTATTTAGGATAGGTTATTTCACCAAGAAAGAGGAAGAGAAAAAGAGTTTATACAGGAAGATCTATCATCATATAGAAGGCAACAGAACACTGCCAGGAAGTCCAAATATATAGCAAATGAGGAATATATATACCCCTTGTTCACAAACTAAGAACACTTCATACAAGTTCAGAAAAAATCCGAACCATGACCACCATTAGTATTCAAACCAGAATAAAAAAGAAAAGAGAAAAAGAAAAAAGAAGGATGCCCTAAAGGAAACATCTTTTCTGATCATTCCTCTCTCTATCGGGAGAAAGACTTAGCCTTAACTTCAAGAAGCTCTATAAAAGTTATCTTATATGGCTGATTTTCCTAACCTCTAGAGACTTCAGTCAATTTTAGGGCATGTTTATGTGCTTCAACTGAAAAAAAGACGGTGGCAGAGAGCAGAGGCAGACATTCGGTTGCATTCTGGGCAATATTTGTATCAAACAAGTTACACTAGAATATTAGGATGATAATTTTATACATTACAATGTCCATATGCATATAAAACACATCCCTTAAGACTTCCTTTATTTCTGTTGATACTTTAGAAATTATTCATGTGAAGTGAATTATACACTGAATTTATACATTAATACCTAATACTGAGGCCCAAATAATTCCTGGACTGATATATTATTTAAAAGCACGTAGGAAAATTAGAAACTGGGTTAATTTACTAGTATCTAGCTTAGGGCTCCAATTTTCTTAAAGATAAATTCAGTATGTGATGAGGCAATTGGACGTGTTGTGAGGATATAAACTTTCAGATATTTCAGAATTCAGGACTGTTTGAGTAGATTCTTATTATCTGTATAAAATGGAAAATGAAACATACACCATATCTCAAAATGGCAAACTTAAAACTAAAAAAATAAAACAATCCTGCAACCAGAGACAGCACCTGAGAAATGTTTTATAAGTTTTGAATACCCAAAGCAGATGATTATTATCCGAAATAAGGAGCAGCAGCATGGGCAGCTGTGGTGATCTTTTAGGTCCTTTGCTCTCAGACATGGCCCAAGCTGTCCATATTCTCTTATTCTGGGGCAAATGCAATGTCAGACTTAGCTCAAAAAAATTGGGTGGGGGGGGGGGGAGGGAACACGCTGTCTCACAGTTATATACAGGGCACACTACTATGTAGGCATAAACACCACAAAAATCACTCCCCTTCCATGGGAACTGTTTCTGTCTCTGCATTTTGTGGGTGGGAATTTCAGAATATTGGGTCAGATGGAAGCCCAACTGATTTTTCTAAACCAGGACATTTGAACCTCAACAGCAGCCATACATATCCTTCACAGAGATGTTTTTACACTTGCATTTAATCCCTTTTTTTAAAACCTCCCCCCCAAACAAATATTAGGGGCTGATTAAACTGATGCTGTCAAATTTATTGGCTCCATCTCTGTTATAGTTTCCAAAAACAGATATGGATCAACAATATTCAATGATTTAACAATCACTGTGCGACGGAGAAATTTGACATATGGTTTCTAAGAGCTGTGTAGATTTTCCTTACTGAACAAGCAATTGTTTTCAATCAATACTTTGATTTAGAATTGGTGGCAACCTTTCAGAAGGCCAAAGGATGCCTCGGCAAAACTTTTCCTAGTATTTTATTTATACTCTCGTAAGCAGTGGAACTTTGCAGTTGCTGACCCTGCTCATCGATCTGCCCATCACAATGCTAGCTACATCTTCCCCGAGCCAAAGGAGCATGGGGAGCTGGTTACCAGCTTTTCTAGAGATGAATTTTCCCCATAATAAAATACCTGAGTATGCCTGTTCTTGAAAGAGGACAAGATGTCCTGGCTGAATCATTAAGTGAAAACAGTCTTCGGCAGATGATCAGCATGGAGAATTCCTTTTTGTTAAGCTTTAATGGCTGAAAGTTATAAGGAACTTAAGAACCTTATAAATGGAAAGTATAAGTAACCTTTTCTATAGGCACTCTGATCCGGGCTCCTGTAATAGTGGAGTGCTATAACAGACCTGCTCCATATACTGCATTTAAATGAATCCTTTCAGTAACTTTTACACCATGTCCTGTACTAATGCATGATATTAGCTGTTCCATGCTCGGTATTTAAGAGTTACTACTTGGTATTCACAATATATTGCACTTACACAATAGCTCAGTTATTTCACTTTATTGCCAGTTTTAAAGGGAAAACATTCTTCCCTGGACCCACTACTCAAAAAAGGTTGCATGTACAGACCAACAATAACTGCTCCGAGGAGTGCTAATCAACTTTAACCTGGGTCGATGAACCACTGAATAGATTTACTTGATAACCTCTGCATGAGAGAAACTCTCCCACCTCAGAGTTTCACATGATTGCACCACATTTTATACCTTCCTCAAATACTTGAAGTTTCACGAGCTCTGCATCTGGGGACACTGCAGCACAAAAGGAGCAGGGAAAGGCTTAATCCTGCATTTGCTGTACAGTTAACCATAGAGATGTGAAATTCAGTTGTCCCTAAGTGATGAAAAGGGTAGGAGGCAATTAAATAAAATCAATGGTCATGCTTCATATATTACTTGACATTTTACTTTTTCCAGGGCTTTGACTATAAAATGCAGCACTGAATGAGCATCTTCTGCTTTGTGGTATTTCTTGTGCCTTGCTGCCTCCCCCTTCCAGCCCTGGGGCATTGCATTCTAGGGCAAAGCACACAAACTTCTGCAGGAGATAGTGTTTCTCTTTTGTTGGACAGCACTGTTGTGTGCACACCTCTTTCTTTTCAAAAAAAAGAATTACAGACAAGGAAATGAATTACAGAGTATGGGCCTGAATCCAGACTAGGTCGGGAGTACCTAGAAACAACTGGCTTTTTATAGTTGCATAGTGGTGTTTTGGGTATTTAATACTAGATTTAGTCAAAAGCGTAGCGGGCAATTGTTTGCTCCCCAACCGTCACCACCAGAGCTTCCACTCGCCTGAGCAATCTCAGCAGCGTCCACCTCGTCTGTGCTACAGCTCCTCAATAGGAGGAGTCTAGGACTTAGGAACTTAAGGTGCTTCAGAGCTCTTGAAAATTATATTCTGTGATATATATAATCATATATGGAGAATAGAGAATGGTCAATGCAAACATTTCACAAACATCCCAAAGGGTAAAATTACTCCACCAACTTCTCAATTACTGCTTGTGAATCTGATGCATGCATTCACCAGTGATCTGGAAATACAGTAATTTATTAGAGCTACATACAGTTTTATACAACTGATAAAGGCAGGGGGGAGATGAGCAAAGGGTAGTAAAAGAAGATTTTACTGAAAACAGTGTTCCGGATGCATCCAGAACAGTCATCTGGGAAGCATACAAAACCATGATATATGGAACAGTGTTTCTCTCAGAGAAAGTAAAAATACAATATAACTTATTATTAGTACAAACAGAAACTAGGTTAAATTCACAGACATATATTGCCAGAAACAATTCCAACAGACTGAATAAAAAAAGCTTATGTAGGCAGAATCGCAGCTCACGGAAATATGTATTTATCAAAGCTATAAGACAAAAAGAATGACAGAACCCACTACATACGCCTGCAGGTTTCTAAAATTATCCTTTGTTCATATAATGAATTGCCCAATTGACAACACTGACTCTAGATACTTTGGAGATTTATACTTCTCTCATATTATGTTCTTCACATACGCCTAAAGATAACTCCCCCCCCAACATAATATGCTAGTGTTTTCTCACTATCAGATGAATCTTTGACTAAGGGACCTTCCTCATAGAAAAATTTAAAAAAAAAGCACAAGATAATATACATAAGTGCATTGCGATTATGCCTCCTTAATTATGCATGCAGCTGGCTCTATTTTAAGACATGCCATTGCATTGCGCACACAAGCACTCCGGGGATCTGTCACTCCATGTGTCAGGCCTTTAAAACTTCCCCCACCTGCCTGCAAATCACTAGCAGTAACCAAACGGAGCAGTCGGGCTTGCTGCCACCTGCCATTTGTCAGCATTGCCAGACTACTGCTGATGCCTCTTCATGCTTTTCCCATGACAGCAAGCTTTTCTGCATTCAATATTCAATTTCATATTCAAAATAACAGGTCAATTAGCTCTCTACTACTGAGGTTATTTCATAAACTTCTCATTCACTACTAAGATTCAAACTAAGCAGTCTCATTTTCAAAAACACACATGCAGAGGCACACAAATCTAAGCTGTCAGTTAAAACCAAGTTGAGTTGGTGCAAAAAATGTACACAGTTGTGTTTATATGAATTCATACCTGCTTAAGATGAGGCTACGTTAAACTCTGCTTTAATTTCCTCTCAAATAACATTGCTGTATTTTTTTTTTTCCTGGGGAAGATCCTCTTTTTTTTGTCCCAGAGGTTTTGTGAAGGTACATTTTGAGGAAGTACTACATTTGCCCTGGTTTTCTGAGCATGTGGGAGCTGTATCTTTGATAGAAGATACTCATCCTGTTGCACTACTGCTACATTGGAGATGCTGCCCTGCATCTGCAAAAAGGACTCTACCAAGCATCTGGAAATCTCAGCCACCTACAGCACAAGGACATGGACCATGGCTGTAAAACACAAGCACAGTAAGTCCGAACCTTTCTAAAGGGCCTTGGAGCATCAGGCATTTGGGCTGCAGTCACAGCATATCAACACTGCTAAATTCCATGCTGTTGGGATATAACAAATCACCTCAGTATACACCTTCCTCTGGATAAAGCCTATCCAAGTGGATGAGCCACCAGCAGGGCCCTCCAGGAGTCTGCCATTGCCTTTACTCTAAACTGTTTCCTCCATAATTTGTCTGATTTAGCACTACATATGATTCTACAGGACTTTGTTTCTTACATAGTAAAAATCATACCAACATGTTACTAACAGCAATCAATTTTCTGCCTTGTTCCAGTTTTGATTCAAGCTCTTTCAGGACAGAAAATTATGAATATTTTCATTATGACTTAAACTGGTTCCTGTTATCCAGTTGGGTCATGCTGCTTTGTCTCCCTTCCTCCAGCTACTTCTGCTCTTTTCACTCCAGGAGCTCTCAGTACACTTCATAAAGGGTTTTCTTCTGGTTCTTTTTCAACAGAGAATGAACATTGAGCAAAGTGGAGAAAAGGATCCAGATGAAATTGGTGGGTCTAGTTCCTCTCTAGTCTGGATAATCAGAAGTGGGCTTAAGGTAGAGTCTCATCCTGAAAATGAGTACCTCTGAAGTTGTGTTACATTCAGCTCCTTCTGAAAATATGACCTAATTCTGATGTGTGTTTCCAGATTCAACCCTCATGGGAGCAAGAGTTCCGATTTGAAAACCACTGTTAGCTTTCTGTAGTCCTGTGCAGAATTTTTCTTAAATGGCCAATGCTATTTTAAAAGATACATGTGGGGTAAGAAAGTCCTGAACCAGAATTCACCTGACACGTTGGTCTTCAGTCTTTTGAGGACTGCATACAAGCCTGCAAATGGTGCATGTATCAGCCAGGGAGGGTGGTGGAAGTTTGATCTACAGCCTCTACCAGCTCCACAGAACAGAAAAAAAAGGAAGAACTGAGATACAAACTCCGATTCCTACCTGGCAGCCCAGCAGGTCACCCCTCCACTATCACACCAGCTCACAAGTCTCTTTAAATGGATGCTCACGCTGTTCACTGCCCTCTACCCAACTTCTGCAACTTCCGTGGGACAAACCACCTCATAAGAACATCGCTCTCCTGACCTCAGTACTGAGAAGTGGTTCAAATCCACACAAATCATCACATATCCCTGCTGTGACTGTGGTCATGATGAACCAACATGAAACTGTGGAATATGGTCAATAGTCTTGTAAGAGTTAGACACAGTTAATACAGTTCAAATAACTGGCTATTTCATCATTTGACATCCTACAACCCATTTCACTAAAGCCAGGGTCTTCTTGCATGGAACTCCTATGTATAGATGCTTTAATGAAATTTTCCTTTCTCTCCCTTCCCACTTTGCTAAAAATATCCTGTGTCTGGGAAATGAGCTTGCAAGATACTCTAACATATATTAACAGCAACACAGCATCACTGCCTTCTCTCCTCTACCTTCCACTGTTCCTCTCCTCACCTGCCCTCCCCCAAAAAAGAAATTGTAACACAGGTGGCAAAATGGGAGCTAGACCTCACCACAGCTAAGTATCAATCTTGTAGTGACTGAGAAATGGAACCCACCAGAGGTCACCTACCTTCTGCGGTACTAGCTTTCAAAGCCTTGTGAATTCCCATTACAGTGGGTAGAAAAGGGTCATTTGGCTTCCACTCATTGACCTATATCATCTATGCTTAATTTCAAATATTGTTGTTATTTGTGTTTCATTTAAACTGGTGTTGTGAAGCTATAGACTCAATGTTTAATTTGTGCTAAAATTGTCACATATTCATTGTTGAAAATGATAAAACACAACAGGTGCTAAGATAGCACTAAAATATCAGTATAGACTCTAACCATGTGGCAGGCATTACGCAGGACCCTAAAAATGGTGTTCTGTTTTTTTACATGTATAAGAAAGATTTCACCTAGTTTTGAATTTTTGCTTGGGATGCTGCCATGAAAAGTGTTATGCCTACCTTCTGTATTATATCCTACAGAGAAACATGGGGAAAAAGAGACTAATGATGCATCCAAGCAGGATAAGCTAGTTTTGATCATGTGATAAATTGTTGAACTCATGCGTGTGCCATACAGGTCAATCATTGCTGTGGTATTCACCATAGAAAGTCATTCATTGACAAAAACCTAAGGGGTTATGGAAAAAACAATACACAGCCTCATCAAATACCCTGTTCTAACAGCTATTTTTGAAACAAAGGATATGGTCTAATAGAATTCAGTAGATTGTGAAACCACGCAAAACCCACTCATTTGTGGAGGTAAGATTTATCAAATAGCCAGGACACATTCCCTGAGCTCTCTTAAGGTATTTCATAATGACACTGACAGCTGAAAGACTCAGATGCCTGCCTCCTTAGCCCATAACACTGCCAATACTCCCAAATTTATCAAAATGACAATTCAAAGCTATCTGCCCCTGGTTATGATAGAAGGGTCAGCTGGATTTTACACAACTCATCTTAAATGATTGATGAAAGATGCTGGAAAGACAGTCACTGTTGCTTTCCAGGTACATGCTGCAAGATCCTGAAACTGCTTCAAGCTGAATTGTTAGAGACACCCCTTAGGATGCTAAACACATTTTATTAAAGTTGTGGATAAAACAGAGGCTTTGGGGAAACATCATTATTATTGTTGCCTAATAACAATAAACATTTCCTGCTCCTGTGGAATATACATGTAGCCGTAAGGACATTTGAGGAGGAAAACAAAGGAGGGGTTAGTTACAGACAAAAGCTAGAGTCTGAAAAAGTCTTTGGTACTAAGGTGTCAAACTTTTCATAATGTCAACACAAAATGGTGAATATTTTTCCAGGTTCATTTTTCTCTGAAGGCCTAGCCTAGAAACTTATTTTAAAAATGGAGGCTAATTGACATTTTGGCCATATGCAATACAGACGGTAACATTCAAAACCACTGGAATCCTGTCTCCTCAAAACCCTCTGTGCAATGTTAAAAAGGCCGACTCCAGAGCTTAGAAATAAATCAGGAAACAGGAAATAATCAGGAAGTAATTCAGGACAAATCCTGAAGTTTCCTCTATTTTCTTAATAGAGTAAAGGCCCAAACATAATGTAGGCAGTTAGGTAGTACAATTAATTATACCATCACAGAAGAACAAAACCCAGCTCAAGAGAACAAATATGAAATAGTGTTTGCACTTCCATGGACTGAGTTCCCAATGCCTCAGTCTGACCCTAGCAGATAAAGGTCTGCAACAGAGCTGGAAGCCATCCATGTTAGTAGCAAACATCTGAAAAGAAACAGCACTTGTGGTTTCTTGTGTTTCTCATTTGTGGTTGCCTTTTAATATACAAACAAGGATAAATTTCACCAAAAAATTAGCTATCTTCATCAGTTTTTTTGATGCCAATAAAGGACACTTCTTGTCTCCCAGATGTTTCGTCACTTATATTCTTAGCAGATGTCTGTTCAAACCCCCCCCAAACTACTTCACAAACAGCAGAATGCCCTGAGGCCACTTTTACCTATTTTACTGCAATGTATAATCAAAATTCATTCCATTTTTTTATGATAATTTTGTGATCTCTTTTGATGCTGAAAATATTCTTTTCTTTTCTTTCCTGGGAGGAACTGTATTTTTAATCAGGCTTCCCAGAAAGAGCTTTTGCTGATCTTAATGTGAAAAGAAGTTTCTGAAAAAATATGCCCAGGAAATGTAACTTCAGAATGACGGAGTTTATTTGACAGTGATAGCATAGAAGATGAAATGGCTTAGGTCCTTAAACGCTCTGTTCTCTACAGACCAGAGAAGAGTGCTCAGAAAGCTGAAAACTGCAATATGGTTGTTATGGCTAGAGACTGCTTGGCTTCTACCAGACATTGCAGGAATATCTGGGGAAATGCAATGAGAGCCCAAACAGCTGCAATGCCCCTGCTTGCTAATCTGAATTGTTTCATTGTCATCTTGTGCTCCCTTACCGACTGCTGAATCTACCCAGTGACCTGCATGTTATAGCTCAATCCTCAACTGTGCTGTACTGCAATACAAATATTAAACTGATCCATTAACGGAGCAGGCACGTGTCAATTGGCTGACCTGCTGTCTCAGTGAGGGAACCAAACATAAGCCCCATGTAACTGCCAGATACCCAAACCGTGCCCTAAAGTAGTTTGAGAACTCAGACATGGCTTGGAACTCAATGATGTTGTCAAAAATCTGTCAATCTCTTAATGAGTCCCTTGCTCTGCACACTGCTTTATCCTGCTGATGCGCACAGTGAGCAATCGGCTATGGAGAATGCCATAAATCTGAGCACAATATACCAAGCAACAGGGGTTTTCTAAGAGCTGGCATTCACAAAAAACAGGACAAAAAGGTTAAGAACACGTGGACTGAGCAGTGTAACAGAGCGCAACTCAAGCTGCCGAAAAGAGTCTGGCCAAATCCTTTTTTTTTTTTTTTAAAGGAATTGCAAAGGCAGAACTCATTATAGTCTCCAGTATGGCAGGAACCTGATCTATAGACATGCACATTCAGAAAATCCCTTCCTGCCAGAGAGGGGAGGTCTTGAGAAAATCTACAATCAGCAGGTACCCCCAGGTGTCACAATGCTGCAGGTGGGATCTTTGGGTGATGGCACAAGAGCCCAAGTGACCTCAGGAAGCTGGACTGTGCTCCTGGTGATGGCCACATGTGGAGCTGGCAGGTGCATGGGGCTGCTGCTCACTGCTCACTTTAACTGGGGTTGCAGAGCACTAACAGGTATGTCACATCATACACAAAAAAAGAGGGAAGAAAAGAACAAAGTGAACTGTGTGCAGAGTCCAAAGATGAAAGACTAAAGATTAAAGAATACAGTAGGTCAGAGCTTCTTATCTTTCCTGCAGCATCAGAGATGTCGCCCAATGACACTGATCACAGAACAGCCTATTCAGTGTAATGCCTTAGGAGAGAGCCAAACTCACCTCTATTTCATATTATTTCAGCAAGATTGCAAGATTCAGTTAATGCCATTATTTTATCGAAAAATTAGGATCATGAAAGACCTTGGAATTGCTTACAAAACTTAACTTTCCACCACACTCAAATCTAGCAATTTGCCATTTTCCTGGGTGTCAATCTTACTTGTTTTAACCTCATAAACAACTTAGATAAACTCTATTATAAATTACATTTCAAGGAAAATGGTTAACAGATGAAATCTTAGCTGTTTAAAATATTAGTAAATATCTTCTTCCATTGGATATTACAGAAATAAACATATGAAAACTGGTGAAAAATAGAGTCCCTCACTATCAAGACATCAGTTTAAGAAACAAATAACCCTTCATTTTATGGATGTTCACGGATGATTTTGAAATGCTGAAACTGCCCTTATCTCTCTCCACTTAAAAGTGTAAAACTGCCTGACTCGTTTTTCCATTTAGCCAGCAAAAAAGTTGACAAGCCAGTAGTTTATCACCTTGCTGTGAAACCTCTTTTAGGTTTGTCACAGATTTAGTGCTATTTGGAGAAACTGCAGCATGGTGCTTTTACTCAGTGCCTTTGAGAGAAGAGTTATATGTTCAGAAATGGAATATAAAAAACAGCACTCGGGAAGGAACCTGTGGAGGAAATCACATCAAGGCAGATCTGCGTAGGACCAGGTCGTGACATTGTCAGCCACAGGGAGGTGTGACTTACACCGCAAGCAGCCTCATTAGAAGAGGCAATTTTGGGAAGGGATTCCTGTTCGCATTTAGCTTGCTCAGAGGGAAAAAAAGTTCTTCTGGTAAAAAAAAAAAAAACCACAGACAAACACTTGGGTTTGCCCAGAATATAAAATCAAACTGGTCTCTGCATGGAGGAGAGGTGAGATTCAGATTCAGATCACTAGAGCTGAATTTGCCCCCTCGCAGCTTTAGCTCCAGCTTTGGCTCCAGTTCAGAAGAAAGCCTTTTGTCTGTGACTCAGAAGAATTGTTAGAGAAGAGATTTTGCAAGATTGAATCTTGATGAAACTCTAGCTCCCCAAGCTAGTCCTCCTATCCCAGGTCATGCACTGAAAGGACAGCGGAAGCTCCCCGTCTGCATGACCCCAGCAATCTGGGACAACACAGATGCTACAGGGAGGCAAGAGACACGATGGAGAACAGGGAGCTTCCAGACCTTGAAGATTTCCGTGCTCAGGAGACAATAATAAAGCCAGAATAATGGAAGTGTCTGTAAGGAGCCAGAGACGGGCTTTAGTGAAGCAGTGACCAGGACCGGGAGGTCAGTGACAAGGCTCTAGACAGGGAACCGTGTTCTCAAATCACTTTGAAAGCCAGACTTAAGTTGCTAGGCTAGGGACATGCCTGGAGCAGCTCAAAAATCACAACATAAAGCTTTTCTTCTTAGAGCAGTAGCACCAAAATTCAGAGGCAGAACCCAAATTTATACCCTCTAAAACTGCTCACACTGCACACGTGAGATGCAAGTCTTGGTCTTGCCATGAAATCAAAACTAAGAATAAAGGAGGAATTTCCCAGAATGTTGTCCTAAGGGAGCAATGGAACAATAGTAGCATGAGTCTAGAGTCATGGGGGGGGGGGGGGGGAAAGGAGGTGGGGGCAATAGAGTCTCCTTTACTCTACATCATATGGGAAAAAATATTTCTGAATTATTCTAAGCCTGAACCAACTCAGAAGATTATAGCTAAAATGGAAGTGCCTTTTACACTAGTTTGGACAAGCATTTTCATTATGTTTTAGGTACTTTGCCTGCCCTCCTTTCTGATAATTCTGCTGATGTGATTTGAGAATAATCTAGTCTGATCCCCATATAATATTATTTCCTTTAGCATTTTAATCTGAACCCCACTCCACCATCCCCAAATGTTTCTGGAGAAAGAGATTGGAGTGATGACAAAAGACGAGATAAGAGATGAGATCATTATTCAACTCTATCTTTGCAAATGGGTTTGACTATCACAACTGTCTTTGAACAATTTGAGAAGCAGGAATAAAGCAATTTCAGTTCCTTCTCAAGTAGAATGAAGTGTTCTCCAATAAGATGGAGATCTCAATTTAGTTGACTTTCTTTTCAGAAAAGATATTGCCTCATTTTCCCCTTTTCAATCCTTTAGTCTATTTAAAAAATAAATTATTTTCATACTTTCAGAAGTGACAAGAGTCACTTTGAAATAAAGTTAATATCAGATACTGAGAACCTTTTTCATGCGGCAGAAAGGGCATATTTGTTGACCTTCTTAAATTAAAACCAGGGATAATAGCCTTTAAATGCCCTATCATGAAGGCATGCCCAGTGTAGCACTGGCAGGATGGGAAGGAGGAAGCACTCTTATCCTCAGTTTGGAAAACCACCTAGGTTGTCTGTGCTGCAAAATTCCTTGGGGTAAATTGAACATAATTCTAAGTGAAGGTAAAAACTTGAAATTAGGTCTTCAGAGATACAAGGCTTAATAAACAGTGGATGTAAAGTCTTTAAGAGATACCATCAGAACCTTTCGTGTCTTTTCTTTTGGACATATTCAAACAGGGCAGACAAGTGCTTTCCTCCTGTCACTAGACCCTGGAGAGCCGATATTTTTCTCTTTGCATGCACTAGGATGCAAGGATGCTCTTACTTCTTCATCTCCCTTATTGGAATGATGCTTCCCTTGCATTCATTCAACCCAAAGGATGCCAGAGGTCTAAGAGCTAGGCAAGAGCAAGACACATTCAATGGCTAACAACCATGCTACAGTGCGACACCTTATGCCCAGAAGTCCTTTCCACAGAATGATGAGACTTCAAGAACAAGGGCTGTCACGTCTCATGTGCTCATTTGGCCAGTGTAAGTACAGCATAGGCAAAATTGTTTTGGTCACTAAACTTAGCACCAATATCTTTTTTTGCTCATTACCTAAACTAAGTGTGGATCAAAGATGCCAGACTGGAGGGGAGGAAAAAAGAACACACATACAAAACCAAAGCCCCAAACTGCAATTCTTAGTCGTCTTACACAAAAAAATTAGACATGCTGTGTCTCCCTGCTCACTCACAGAGTAGAGCTGATAACAGAACAGGAGAGGTGGCTCCTGCCCAGTCTGGCCACATTGGAGAGCAGGAGAGTGGAGCAGATGCCTAATGGAAAGATGCTGCTGACCTCACTAGGCCTAGGATCAGCCCCTTACACTTTCCATCAAACTCCAGTCCCAGACCTTCAAGGAAACCTGGAAATTATGACTGTAAGGAACAGAAACCCCTGCCTATACTACAGCCTAAATCTGGGACTCGTCTCCACTCAGTTTGATCATTCTTATGGGATGACAGTCATCACTTTCTCCACAGGACTCTATGCTTCAAAGCAAAGTAATATACTGACTTCAGTAACACTAATGCAATCCCCCTTGATTTATTTCTCCCACCATTTCAGTCAACATCCCAGAAAGTCAGCTACTTACCAGCTGCACATCTGCTTGACAGCTTTAGGGATCCTTCTCAAGCAATAAGTCCTGAATGTCTTTCCAGGGTCTTATGCTCCAGCTCTTTACTGTTTAGAGGATATTGCTCTATTTATTCTCTGCTTCATCATCGTCTTTATGTTTATCTACCAGCATTGCCATCTTTCAAGTCACTGTATTTACAGATAAGGCCTTCTGCATCTGATTACTGGTCCAGTTATTATTTGCTGTTTTCTCCTCTATATTTAGAGGTATTTTACATGTTTGCTGGCTTCATTTCCACACACTATCATCCTTGTCAAAGATAAAGAATAAAAGTTGCAGTCATAACAATGATCTCAGCTATCTCCACTAACATTTGAGTGATTCTGCTCCCTACCCATACCCCCTTAGTCACAATATTCAGAGTTAACAGCTTGCAACTTACAGTCAACTAGAAAGGGAAAGCGAGTTATGCTTTTACCTGTTTTTTATTATTTACAACCAAAATATTGATGTATTTGTTTTCTTTTTAATTTGACAATATTTTTAATAGTAAGAAAATACACCTTTAAGCTTTTACTAACTGAAAGGGAACCCAGCTTTTATTTATATTTTACTTGCATGGTTTGTTGAGGTCATGACCCTAAGGGAAAAGTCTGGCTAGATAAGATCCCAGGAGGAATCACAAGTTCCCTGAAATCTTGTTCTCACTAACTTCAGCCTTTATCTTACATCAAGTGCTTACCAAGATGCTAGCAAGAATTATATTTTGGTTGTAAAATAAACCCTCCAGTGCTCAGATCCAGTCATATTCAATTTCAGTCTCATCCTGTTTTTCTCCTCAGTCTGCATTTCTTATAAGAAGAAATTCCTGAGTTTCCTTCTGCATCCCTATCACCAGTTTGACAGGCACCCCTTAGAAGATCCCTTCACCTCTGGATGTGTCTGCACACACACATCTGTGGGCAAAGTGGGAATTACAATACATTTGTCTTGCAGCTGTTCTGCTACCTAGGCAAGGGCCCTGCAAATGCATCGTGTTACTGCCTGCAGAGGAAACCCAGCTGTCCAACATCTAGTGTGTCATTGTCTGTTTTCAAGCCTGAACTGCATCCTTCATCACAAGAAAGGTCTCCCTTCCCATTAATCTTGTTGAGCAGCAATCCTCTCCAAGCTCTGCTGCCCACAATTTGTGATTCCTTATTGTTGAGCATCCATTACACGTAAAATCGGTTCTAAGCACCCCATTACTCACATATTTAGAGATGTCAAAGCAAGGCCTTCATGTAGCTCCCAAAGCACTTTAGAATTCCCTTCTGCTTTCCCATCAAAAAGGCAGAAAGGACACAAGCAGACAGCATCTTATTTGATCTTACCAGGGAGGTAGATTTCCTTATGCAGAAAGTTATGAAGGAAGGGCAAGGCAACGAAAAGCAACTATAAGGTATGGTACATGTACAGTTAATGATGCATGAACATCACAAGGTTTAGTTGAGCAAGGACAGTCCTGACTCCTTCAGGTGACTTTTTCAGTGCAAATGCACTAGAACTTCCCACGGTGACCCTGTGTGGAAACTAAGGTGAGTTTCCTTTGTCTCATAATTTGTATTAGACCACTATACATGGCATTTCAGGAGTTAGAAACCACCAGAGCTTTCTTCTGCTCAACTTGGTCTTCAGTTTGGTTCATGGACCATCTCCATAAACAGTCATGACATATATACATACTGCCATGTTCAGCTTGACAAGGATCAGGGAATCTGGAAAACTTCAGGAAAAAATCACCAATATGGGGTGTTTAAAGAAGTTTCACAGATTCAAGAACTTTCATCACTGGGATAAGCTTCAGAGGGAGGTGTGGGATTCTTCTCTAAATAGCATCCCTGAAAACTTCGAATTCACACACTTACTACTAAAAAGGAAAAGAGGATCAAATGATCTCCAGGGACTATCCACTAATGGATTCCCTTTCCCAGCACAGGATTGCTGTAGTTTATTAATTCATTCATTCAGCATAACTTCACAGTTTTACAGACTCTGTAAACAAAACCTCTTCACCAGCAAACTCCTCCCATTCCAGCTCTATTAAGTGACATGCATATGAACACTCTGCAGAGAAACAGGAGAAAGAAATATTAATGAACTAATTGCTCCTCTTATCAGTATAGTTGATACTGCTTTACAAACGATGTGAAAAGATAGGTTACACTGGTAATAAACTTCAATACATTAAGTCCCAGTACAGACTGGCTGCTGAAGACTTAATATCAGTCATAATTATTATCCATAAAGCGTTACTGAATCGGGTCTTAAAACTTAATGCTGCTTTCTTTCAGGAGATAAAGGACAATAGACTGGCAAGGCAGAGAAGGAAACACTGGGCTTTTAACCAGTCTTCACATGATTTAAAGCTGTAATCACTTCAAGGGACTAGGCACTTCAAGTGCTACTCCAAAATCCTACTAGCTGGCCTGCAGAGTCCAGTGGCATGAATGGATACTCAAGAGGATGTTTTATTTTTGGACACAATACCACTACCCAGACAGAGGATGCAACTTGTCTCTCGACCTCGGGACTGGTGAATGCTGCCCTTTTGAGAAACCGCATTGCACCTCAGACCGCAATGCGTGATTAGTAAGGGAACCACCTAAAAACCGAGAAGTGTCTGAAAGCTGCAACCTGCCATTGCTCCAGAGAAAGCAAGTCATGCTGCTTCCCTGACAGCAAAGAGCCCTTTGCTCCTCTGTGAAGTGAGCCTTGTCTTCTCCTGCCCTCCTGCAGCTGTGGCGCTGCCCCGAGCAGGAGATGAGAGCGGTGGCCTGGCAACATGGACCCCAGCCAGGGTCTCTGGCACCCCCCCCACCCAAGCCCACCAGCAGCATCACCCTGGGCAACACCAGGAAAGGAGAAACCTGGCAGAAATGGAGAGAGGTGCATGGGGGAAAGAGTGCCTTTTCACTCGGAGGGGGCGACAGGGGAAGGAGACACGAGCAGCTCTCTGACAAGGGCCAGGCCATTCCTGGGGTCACGTGTCCCTGGTTACTCAGCAAATACTAATCATTACATGGACACCTCACTGCCCTCTCAAGCAAGGTGAGATTTTAACAGTTGACCACAATATTTAAGGGAGAAGGGAGTCAGAAGACTTAAGTGCATGTCTCAAACCGGCCTTGACTGCAGATTCACTCTCCACCTGTTTTGCAAAGCAGTCATTAAATTGGGAAGTTTTAAGGAATACTGCATTTTTCAAGAGCAACAAGTATGCCAAGGAAATCATGCAGAAGGGTAATAGGAAATACTTGGAGGGAGACCCATTCTGAATTGTCCACACACTGATAAGGCACAGAATTCCTTTTCTTAAAGAGTTTTATTAACCTTTTGCTGATGGAAGGAGATTACTAATTGAGAGCTAGATGAGGTCAGCGCAGCAATTATATTTCAGTCCTCTTCAAACAACGCAAGAAAAAAAGTTGACAAAATGAATTTTTACTTAAACCAACTCTTTTAAAAGAATAATTAACCTATAATAACTATTCTGCCTCCTCACCAGCCCTGAAAAGTAATCCTTTCTCATTAGTTTCAAGTTTAATTAGCATCAATAATAAAATGTCCCTGGGAAATAACCATTGCATCATGCTCTCTAACACCGACATACACCATCCTACAAATGGAAAGGCCACAGGGCAATTTCTGAAGATAGAGAGAGGATCAGCAGATTGTAAAATGTAAATAAATATATTTAAATATAAATAATACTGTAAAAAGGGTGGAATGTGACAAAGCCAGATTTGTTTGAAAGGCAAGAGTGGCAAACACAGTTTGGAACAGAGAGGACTGGAAGGTGGCTTTGCCAATAATTGCTGCAGTATTTTCACTGAGTTACCAAGCCTCTCACCTCTAATTTCTTGTTCTTTCTTGGCCTTTCGGCTGAAACAGGGAAAGACACCGGTATTTAGTATATTCTATATGAGAAAACCATATTCAGCACTTGCAGTCTAACATAATCAAATAATGCTTTTTCCATCTCTGGCTTCTATGATCTCTCTGTAAAATGGATATAATAATGCTTAGCATTGTCACTAGGGTGATAAGGCTTAAAGTACTTTAAGAATCTAAGATGAAAGAGACTATAAAAAGCCCAGACATTCTGATGCATCTGAGATAGCCTGTTATTTAATGGGCAAGCTGAAACAGCAGGAGAATGCCAATGTACGAGTTCTAATTGGAGGTCTGCTGCAACTTGCAGAGCTTTGAGGGATTACCAAAGATTTCTAATGGCTGAAGTCACAGATATTCAGCTGCATGTTGCAGGCAGCAATTGTATCCAGCAGAACTATGTGAGCTTTCAAAACTGAGCTAGAAAGAAATCTCCAATGATGTAGAAGTGCTAGAAAGAGTATGAAATGTGGAAAAACACCACTTCTGATGTGTCTACTGATGCACATCACTGAGTATGTGTGTGGATGGGTATTACCTCTTCCCAAATATCAAGAAATACACAGTACAAGAACACACACGAGCCATATTATATCATACTCCCACCTCACCAATATGGTATCCCTGATTTTTTCCATACTCACCACCAAGTGCTCTCTACTCTTGACCTAATCACCTTACACAGTATCATCTTCTCTCCCCTTGCCCAGCTTGTAACTCAGAAATGGAGTCCCAATTGTCTTTCATTGCATAGTTTTGTAAGGTGCAAGGTTGGATAGAGTTGTTTATCAGTAAGAAGATGGGTAGAAGCCTGCAGAAAGAGCCTGCAGCTTTTTAACTCACATTCAGTGCACTGCTGCAGGGGAAATCCAAGCCTGAAAGGGATTCAGCATATGCCTTCTTTCTGATAGGAAAAGTAGTTCTTCTGCCTTAGCGTAACCACTGAACTATCACTGAAAAGCTTTTGAGACTAACAGACTGAACCAAAGAGCTGTTAGAGACAAGCTTATAAAGGGGCTTCCCCATCATTTCTAGATGAAAAGCTCCTGCCTAGCATGTCAACTTTGCCATTTGTGATCTAAGAAGAAGCAACTAGGCCTCTGAAGTTTTAAGCAATCTCAGATCCCACCTTTGCTATTAATTTCTGACACCTGAAGCAATGAGCAATCACAGATCTTCTCCCCTGGCCTCTGTGAGGTTTTCTCTTTGCAGGACAGGCTGTGCTGGGCAGCCCCCACCAGCTGGCTGCAGCCAACACCTGCAGCTCTTTGCTGCAAACGGTGCTGGCACCCAGCTGCAGGTGCTAAATGCATCTTTGGCAGCCAGCGGGGGCAGGAGGGCAACAGCCCTCCCTACTCTCCCTTGTGCTTTATGGGTCTATGAGTAACGCTGTCCAAAGCCTCACAAATTATTCAAATGGTGCGTCTAAATTTGACCATTTGGCTTTAAGACAAGCGGGTGTTTTAATGGTCAAAGGGACAGTACATAGTTTTTCCAAAACCAAAATCTCAGTACATTGTAACATCAAGCAAATTGATACCACTTTTAAATTTCAAAGGTTTGCTATCACTGAAGTGAAGGAAATAGTCCTACGATTAGCACTGCAGATGTGGGAGTAAGTCAATATGGCAGGCTGCTTGTTTTAGCTTTTACTTTAGAAATCTCAGAATTTGAACAGCATCTTATTGTCCTTATTGGGGTTCTTAGAAAGTAAAAGTAATAGAAATCTGCAATAAAATAGCACCTTCCAGCAGTGGAGTTCAAAAGCAGTCAAAACTACCCTTGCTTTACAAAGGAAGTACCTGCCACAAAGGGAGGTAATTCATGTCACAAGGCACATCAGTGGCAGAACCGTGTGTATATATATAATCCCCTCTTCTCACCCAAATTCCTCACATGAGCTTCCCCTCCTCTCTGCTCACTCTATGCCACATTCACCAATGACAGACCCAGCAGTGCAAGATAATAAAGCTGGAAGTCAAAGCAGAATTTGATTCTTGCAACTTCCCTCACTAAAGCACTGAAGCTCTTTGCCAAAAGGTAAAATAAATACAAAGTAGTAACTGATACACTGTTTTCACATGGCAAGCACCACTTCATATTCTGTAAGCAATTTTCCATGCTTGAGTACGTTTTTATACAAGTTTGCTATTTTCTTTAAAATGCATATTTTTAGAAAATACTCTGGAGTCTGTCTCTAGCAGGCCACCAGCCCTTTGTACTAGATAGAGCTAAAACAGTTCAGCTACATGCCATAGATCCTGTACGACTAACAAGTGAGGATTCTCCTTCAGTACAACTGACGTAGTTTATAGCTTCTGAAAGCAGAGATATCGAAGTCCTATCTGTGCTGTCACAGTAAATTTCTGAGGGGCCATGCTGAGCAGGATAGTGACAACCATGAAGCTACTAGGCAGTCTCAGTCATAAATCAAAATACTCATGTAAATTAGACTTTAGTCTCAAAATGTGTTTCTTGCCTAAATATTTAAACACATAAATAACCTCCAGGCATTCCAGCTTGTCATTTTAAGCTTTCTGACATTTATTGTTCGGAAGAAAAGAAAGGTCAGACTTATCAAATCTGCATTTATGCTTCCATGACATTTTTCTCCAACCAAATTTTTCTGAATTAGAGAAGCAAGACAAATGTGGCACATTTCATAAAGGACCTTTCTCAGCTCAGCGCTGCGGTCTGAACGGCCCCACGGAGCTCAGAAGTGGCTTCTCAGGAAACATGCTGCGGTTCAGTGGATAGGGAGCGATCTGGAAGGCAGGCAACCTGAACTGCTGTTTGCTGCTAGGTAGATCACTTGTGCCAAAAAGTAGCTCTCCTCGTCTTGGCACTCTAATTTTGGGGTAGCCAAAGCTGACGCTTTGGTCTGATAATTAGACAGGCAATGCCCAGGCACAGCACTGAATTTGCTGCTGCCTGGGAAGAAAAATCTTAAGTTGGGCTCCCAAAAGCAGTGTCACCCTAAACTAGTTAGCACTGCTGTATTGAAAAGGTGATACTTTCTTTACTACAATAAGGCTCAAGTTACCTGTGAAATTTTTGAGTAAGCACTAAATGTTGCTAATCTCCCCTCACTTTCTCTACCTATTTTGGCTAATTCACAAACAGTGTCACAAATGCAGATTATATTTTCTTCCCGTGTAATGTTCATGTGGGATGTGCAGTGAACCAAACGACCAGATTACTTTAGGATACTATTCAATCAGACAACGCGAAACTGCCTTTGATTTTTAAGTATGTCTCTGCATTTGTATAATAAAGCACTTAAGTCTCCCAGTGCACTCCTCTGCTGTAGGTATATAGCCCATTTTTTTAGGGATGGGGAAATAAAAGCACAGCAAGATTAGAGAAAATATCTTTTTAAAATGTGTCATAAATGCTCATTCAAATAAAAAAGTTAACATAATAAACTGATATTTGTGCCCCTTTTGGTGTTTGTTTATGGATATTTTACTGAATAAGCTTATGAATAAGACCATTCATAAGAACAATGAGCCATGCCTAAAAGTAAAGGAAATCTGCAGAAAACAGACCTGGAAATCATAAACACATTATGGTGTAATCCTGACTGCCATCAGAGAGCAGCAGCGCTACGTGACTCTGGTCCAAGCAAAGCCGTGGGGAATAGTGAGTGATGACAGCACGCTTTCCATGAACCACTGAAAGCCTGAATGTCATTTCTAACATCAGCTGCCAAACAATTGCCAACAAATTTGCAAAGCCTTAAATCTTTGCAGTCACCATGTATATAGTGAACAGGGCACCATTTGTCAGGGGAGTTATTTGCTATGAGTTTCCGTGGTGCTCCTGGCGTAGGTGAATGTCTTGGCCAGTGACAGGGCAGGCAGACTAGGAAGGGAAGCCAGGGACGGGGCCTCCCGCGAAGCCAGTCGAACCCATCACTAGGCAATCAGCAGCCTCTTCAAGAGGCATTTACAGTTCAAGAACTGGCACTGTGGATTGACCAAATCCACATTTCTGGAGAGCGCCACTGTCTGGTGGTCTGGAGGGAGGCACTATAGACCTAATACGTAAGGCAGGAAGGACTGGGAAAGATGCTGCTAAGCACACTTAGGGTTAGCCATGATTTAGCAACTGGCAATCAGCATTCAATACACTGGCAGCCATGAGAACCCAAGGGTAGAAAAGGAAAAACTCAGTTTGCACTGGTTTATGTCTAGAACAAACTCAGCAAGTGCAAATCAGGCCTGCTCTAGAGCTTTGCACTGGTGCAGCATCCAGCCCTGCCTGCCACTGAGTTGTGCCACTGATTTTTATGCAGAGCAAGATCAGATTTCAGATGTCAGATACACAGTTGAGGATGAGAGAAAAACAGAGAGCAACGGGGAAGTGGTTGAAGTCTTCTACCAGCTTTCTGAGCAGGCCTGACTCAGCATGGCCCAACTCCAAACTTTGTTCTTTGAAAGCAGAAAAACAAAAACAAAAAATAACAAAAGAAGAATTCAACTCAGAGACCATGATCAAATTCTAGTGCCTCTGAAATACGCAACAAGAATCCTATGGATTTTATTACAGGCAGATTTTAGCTTAGAGCACTGATTTCCATTTACTCAATGTCAATTTTTAAAAACATGTTTTCATTTGGTTGGAATTCTTTCTTCTCTTTAGGTAAAGGGTCCTTTCTGCAAATGAGCTCAGGGGCATGGTAGCACTACCCTAAAGATGCAGAGCCTAATTGCCTCAGCATTATAATAGCATTGGTATGTAGTGAATGCAGACAGTTTCAGGGAGAATACATGCAGCCAGTTAATAAAATTTTAGATGAAGGCCCAAGTGCAGGAGAAATATTTCCCCTAACCAGGGGATGAAAAGTTATGCATTTCTATTTAAAAAATGTAATTGGAATGTTAAATCTATTTCATGAATGAAAGTACCCTGACCTTTACAGGGAGGAATGACTCATTTTCATCTCTGTGTGCCCCTTTCTCACATACTCTTCCCATCTTTGCATATGCAAGTATCCATTAGTTCTCGTGGGAAGTTATTTTATGGCCATTTTAGCTTATTAAACTCACAAGAAACCTATTTAGCAACATTTGTGGCCCAGGTGCCCTGCAGTAAGTGAGCTGGTTACCTGTGACGTTAACGTGACAAAGCGCATATGCCAATGGTTAGGAGGCAAGGGTTCTGCGTCATTACGGAGGCAGAGCTAATGCCAAGCACTTGCCTTTCACTCGCTCAGCCTATGTCTTCCCAGGCTGCCCCATCTCTGGGATGAGATCCACCAAGAAGGTCTGCACAAGACCTCTGCGCAACGTGCAATACCCTACTTGATCTTAAAGTCCTGGGGGTAATTTTAGCCCAGCAGCACAGGAACAGCCATGCAAGGTATAATGCTGATGTTTGGACACCTCTTTGGTGGCAATATAGAGGCAATTTAGGATTGTTTCAAAGAAGGCTCAATAACCTGTCCAGAGAGCACACAGCTAGCAAGACTCACTGTGTTTTGACACTAGATCACAAACCCTACCACGAAGCGAGAAGCAAAGCCGGCCACCAATCTTCTGACGAAAGGGTTTGCCGGCAGATCAGTTTCCCATGGGAATGTACCGGTTTTGATTAAATTGATTCAGGAAAGGTTTCCTTGGAGGGGGGGGGATGGAATTTCCAGTCAAAACCAAAGAAAATGACAGCACAGTCACCAGCAACCTGGTAGTTGGGAGGCTTGCCTAAAACATGGGAGGTTTGCAGCACTGTGATCCTCTCTGAGCTTGCCCCTCCCTTCTTGTGAAATTTTTATTGTTTATTTTTCCACAAAAAGATTGAAATGAATTTGATTTTGTCCCAGAGAAGCACTAGGGGAAGGAGAGGAAGCCAGTATTAATTCTTGAAGCATTTCCAAGAGAGGAAAACTGTCTCTTAGCCAATTCTGGAAAGGCCAAGCTGACACAGAAATTGTAGATGGGCTTGGGACCAGAGCTTCTGAAATAGGAAGCTCTTTTTGCAGGGTACTCCATTCCCACAAGGATGAGGAGTGCATGAGAGAAATCTGGCATTGAGAATATTTGCAGGAAACCCTATAGAAATTCCTGTGAGCTTCATAGTTTGTCTGTTAAACAGCAGCAGTCCAGTTAGTACAGCTTTTACTAATTGTTCAGTAACACGCTGAGGCAAATTACATTACACTTTGTGCAAACATGTTGTTAGAAAGGAAAAGAGTTCACTCTGGCTTAATATCTTTGAGTCGGTATCAGGGAGTGTAACAGTTAAAGAGAATAAAGCACTTTTTAAGGGACTCTTCCATAACCCTTAAAGTCAATGGGAATTCAGCCTCTTGCAGTTTTCTCTCATCCTATAATATATTTCAGTCTCCATTCATATGAAGGATAATTTTGCCAAAATAATTTATCAAGGTAATTACATCTTTCCCTGGAAAGTACTGCAATGCTGGGCCTCTCTAACAAGGCAAAAAAAAAGAAAAAGAAAGAAAGAAAGAAAAAAAAAAGCTAAATATGCCAAAATAAGTGAAGCAGCTTTACATTATTGATGGTAGGATTGGGTTGTTTGCAATCCATTTCCAATTAACTTAAGCAATGAAGGCAAGGCTCAGTTGCCTTAGGAAGGGCTTTAGCTAAGCCCCACACACATTAGCTGCAATGGCGTTAATAATTGCTGAATTCCTCACACTTACGGGCTGCTGGATGTTATCACCGTGTCAGCACGTCCTGCTATCGGCAGGGCTATATGGCACAAATTGAAGTATGGCAGTGACACATGGTGTTCAAACAGGCAGTATCTTCACAAAGCAGAAAGAATGGATTTTAACGTGTTTAACAAACCCAGGTTAAAAATCTAATGCAAAGGAATGTAATAGCCTAAGTACACTAAGTTTTCATTGCTAAAAAAGCAGAATATAATTTTATAGTGACACAACCTATGCATGTTAGCAACCTTGGTGTAAAATTCAAGAGGAGACTCAGATTTTTAGAGGAGATTAGGAACATCTGCTAGGAGTAGTTATTACTGTGATACAGGTAGATGAGGTCAATATTCCTTCTTCCCTCTCTCTTCCTCCTACTCCTGCATCCCCTATGGTTGACTTTGTATGACCATATTGCAGTGAAGACTGCAGAGCCTTGTCTCCAACATGATTTTACAGGGGAATACCTAACTACTAGTTATCTATCTGTAAAAACATCTATTTCTTCTCAACAGCAAAGACAACATCCAAAGCCAGTGGGTTTACTCGCTTTGGTTAAAACTCCATCTGCCTTGATTTCCTAAGCCCAGAGCAGCTGTTAGTTCATACAAATACCCTTTGCCGGGGTTACCGACGCACCTTCATCCTCACAGAAGGCAAGTGCACGCTCTCCAGCTCCCCTATTGCTAAAAGCACTGGGGCTAAGCTGGCATTAAAAGCTAAAGCTACATCTTAACTGTTAAACAGTGAAGCAAGACAAGTGCTATTCACAGTAAATTCCCCAACAATAAAAAACAGCAGGTAGGTTTTTCTGGGTGTTTTTTGGTTTGGAGTTGGATTTTTTTTTTTTTTTTTTTTTTTTTTTGCTGTAATGTATCAAGGCAAGACCGGTTGCAAGGGGAAGGGGAGAAGGTAGGTGTTTTGACCTCACCTGGCCACCTTGTGGTAGAAAGTACCTTTGCCTTATCCCTGCCAGAATTCATACAGGAAGATAACCTGGGTATCTCACGTCAGCCGTGAGTGTAAGACTGGTTCACACAGACCCTGCTCTGACAACCTGCTTTGATTTTACTGTCAGGCAGCAAGGAATGGTATGGGTTCAGTTTGCACTTATTCAAATCGCTGGCCTAGCTTTTCAGTTGCGCATCGGAAATCAGTTGCTTCAACTTTGTATTCAAAGCCCAGCACTGACTTGTCTCATCTCTTGTGAATTTACTTAAGTATATTCCCTGGTTCATTAAGTAGGTGGCTACTCAGGAACGCACCATTGACTTCTACAGAGCTTCAGAAAAGCTACCTAACTTAATTCACTGTGACAAATTATTTGGCCCTGCGGTCCTCTAGGTATTACATTCTTTTAGTGGGAGAGCCTGAATGAGAGCTAGTGTTAAAGGTAAATCGCATGCACAGAATGGAAAGCTTTCTTGATCATCGGCCCTGAGCAGAGACTTGATTAGAGGTAACGGAGCTGCCCTGTACCCTGACTGCAAATAACTGCAGCCTGCAACCAAGATTTTAAGCCACGTTCTTTCTTCAGAAAAACGCCAGTGCTAAGTGAGGCTCCTCAGATGAACAACTTTTTGTCTTACTCTATCTGCTACAGCGCCGTTCACTAAGGATCCTCTACGGTTTTAAAACGATAGAAATTACCTCAGTTCCAGATACATGAAACTCAGAGGAGCACCAGTTTCATGCACGTGTTTACGTGTCAGCCATTAGCTTTTATCTTTAGAGGTGAAATAATACTGTCGCGTATCACTATCAACACTGCTGTATCGATCTGCTGGTCAGCTCCGCTTTGGACGTGTTACTGCTATTCCCTGAGGTCTGCCCGCACACAACCCGGGAGTCCCCTGCCGCACTTGAGTACACTTGCCACTTTTAAGACGACATTTTTAAGCCTCAGGGAGCCTCCTCTTGCTCTCCTGAGGCCACTGACAGCTTTGCCGGGGGGTTTGCGCGCGGCCGCCCGGCGCAGACGAACCCTCCGCGTTTCGTGCAAGCGCTCGGCGCTTTCGGAGCGGCGCCAGCCGCGCAAACCCGCCGCTGCGCTTCGCCCCGCGCAGCCGCGAGGGGAGAGCCGCGACCGCCCGCGGAGCGGCGCCTCCCGCACCCACGGGGCAGGCAGTGGCGGGGGCGACCGCGGGGGCGGGCCGGCCTTTGCCGCGGGCGCGGAGCGCAGCGCAGGGCCGGGCCGGGCCGGGCCGGGCGGCCGGGGGCCGCGGGGATGGGCGCGGCGCGGCGCGGGGCGCGGCGGCATGCAACGCGCGGCTCACCTGCCGCCGAGACGTGGAAGAGGAGCCGCGGCCGGGCGGCGCGGATGGCCGCCGAGAGCCCGCGCTCCCTGCCCAGCAGGGCGGCCCGCCGCTCGGGCATCAGGCGCACCCGCAGCCGGCCCTCGCCGGCGCGCAGCCACCCGGCGAAGAGCTCGGTGAGGTTGAACTCCAGCTGCGCCGCGCCGCCCGCCCCGCCGGGGCCCGCCGGCGGCTCGGCGGCGCAGCCGGCCCGCAGGCTGCCCTCGCCCACCTCCAGCACCAGCTGCTTGGCGCGGCGCAGCCTCCGCGCCGGGCCGCCGGGCAGCGGCGCGGCGGGGCCGCCGGGGCGGGCGGGCGGCGCGGCCCGCGGCAGCCCCCCGCGGGCGGCGCGCAGCAGCGGCGCGCAGTCCAGCCGCAGGCGGCACCGCGCCGCGGCGCGCCCCGGCGGCCCCAGCACCAGCTCCCGCACGTAGGTCCGGAACAGCGAGGGCACCACGAAGTCCACGGCCAGGCTCTTCCGCTGCAGCCGCGAGAAGCCGGCGCTCTCCCGCGGCGCCGCCGGCCCCGCCGCCGCCGGCGCCAGGCTCAGCGCGAGGCAGGCGGCGGCCAGGAGGCGGGCGGGCAGCCGGCGCCCCGCCATGGCCCGCCCGCCCGCCCGCGGCGGCGGCGGCGGCGGCGGCGGCAGCGGCTCGGAGCGCCCCGTGCTGCGCGGCCGCCCGCGCTGCCCCGACGGAGCGGCGCCGGGGCCGGTGCGCCCGGGAAGCGCGGTGCCGCTGCCGCTGCGCCCGAGGAGCGCGGGGCCGCTGCCGAGGCCGGTGCGCCCGGGACCGCCGGTGCCGGGGCCGCTGCTGCCGGGGCCGCTGCCGCCGCCACCGCCGCCGCCGCTGCGCGGGCTTTGCCGGCTCCAACTACCCGCCACAACGCGGGCATTACCCGGCGAGCGCTGACATCACGCCCGAGCCCGCCCGGCGGCAGCCAATGCCGTCCCCGGCAGCCGTCATTATGCAAATGTGCCGGGGGCGGGGCGGGCGGAGGCCGGGCGCGGGGAGGGGGCCAGTTCATTGAGAAAAAATGGCCCGGCCGCCCCCGGCCGCCCCGTCGGGAGGGGCGGGGGCGCCGCGCCGGGGAAGCGCGGCCCCGGGGGTCCCGGGGGCGCGGCGGGGCGCGAGCGCGGCGGGGGCGCGGCGGGCGGCAGGGGCGGCCCCGCGCCCTGGGCAGGCAGGGCCCGAGCCCGGCGGCGCCCGGCACCCCCGCGCCGCCCGGGCGAGGGGCGCCGCCGGGGGACGCGCCTCGGGCGCCGCCGCCGGGCGCTGTCGGGCCCTGGGGTGCCGGCGCCCGCCCCGGCCGCTCTTCTCTTTCTCTCTGTGCAGGCAACGATGGACAGAGCCGTTCATTTTTCCTCCCTCCCTTCTTCTCCTCCTTCCTTTTCTTTCCCTTTCTCCCTCCCTCCTTCCCTTTTTCCTTCCTTCCTTCTTTCCCTCCTTCCTTCTCTCCTTAAAGACTGAGGTCCCCAAAACAACCCTGTATAGCTTTCCTCTGTAGAAAAACAAGTGAGGAAAAAAAAAAAAAGAAATCTTAGCGCATAAGTCATATTAAAAAAATGAACAAAAATGTTCCATTTCAGAATGAAAACAACAGCCTTAAGAAAGGTTCATGCAACAATTTCCCCCTTTTTACCTTTAATAAATACAATATAATTACTGTAATTACATTAGTGCTATGCCTTAGGATAGCTAATCATAACTCATTCATATTTCTGGAAGTTGCCTATATGAATTAAAGACTTATTATTATCTCTTTAGTTTGATACTTAATGCATGAATATTTTTAAAATCCAGGTACTTTAACTATATAATCATTAGAGTGCAATTATTCTGTCATGTGGCTATTCTTCTGCTTATATCAAATTAGCGTTAATATACAGATATTGTGGAGTAGAACCACAGTGTAATCCCTCCATAACTGTAGTGCCAAACAGTGTAATTGCAGGCACAATGCTAGAAAAGAGAACCAAGATCTTTTCTATACCGAAGAGTTAAAGAAGGAACTTCTGGGCAATCATCACAGGAATAGTTATATAATATGCTGAATGCAAAAAAGCACTTTTGTGCCATATTTAATCTAATACAGTTTTTAAGAAGTGCTACTTCCAAGCTCATTGAAGATGATGGATGTTGTCCCAACTGATGCTAACGGGCTTTGGACGTACCCTCTTTTCCCTATAGCTGTTGTTATTTTACAATCCACTAGTTTCACTTACCCAATAGGTGAACCCCGATCCTTCACTTTTAAGTTTTCATAATACTTTGGGGCTTGGTCTCCCTTTTCTTAAAAGAGGAAGATGGCTGGAAGCCCTCCACCTGGCATCTGTTCAGAGTCAGCATCTGTTAAGGAGTGTGGGGGGAAATTTGCCATATTTTTACTTTTTGCAAACTGAATACATACAAGTGTCCTGTAACACAAAATCCAACATACAGGTATTTCCAATTGATCTGTATACTTTTATTCTCTTGAATTCTCTCCCAGAATCCTTATTGGAAAAAAATGTTAAATGGACTGAATTAATCATGGGCCACCTGCCTTTTCATTCAGCAGCATCTTTTACTCTAGTGGATAGTCCTATTAATGTGCATATTCATGGACTGAGAACTAGGTTCTCAAACCTGCCCTATCCACCAAATTATTTTGGACTATCATCTTACTCTGGGTGAGTATTAAATGCTAGTGAGTCTCTCTCAAAAAGAATGACAATTACTGCAGAAAACGGTATGTTGGGCACAGGAAGAAAATGTTCTAAAAATCTCTTTCACAGTTTGTTATAGGCTGTTTTCCTGCTTGCACAGACCAGATTTCCATTTTCCGTCTTGGCTATAAACTTCTACAGTTTTCAGTTCTTAGTATTTTTCTCTAGGATTCAATCAAACAAGGCTTAATGCTCTGCTCATTTCAGTGAATGGTCAGTCTCCCATTGACTTTAATAGGGTAGGCCCAGGACACAGTTCAGATTTTCAGCTCAGCTACTAGAAGCAGAATAATTTGACTGATTCATTTATCCCTAACATCCTGCTAAGATAGACCATATCTCCTCAGCTTTGTTCTTTATCCTGGAAATTATACAGACATCTCACTGACCTTCATCATAACTGGGAAGTCAAAGTTGGCCCCAACGATGAGTCAGACTGGTGTAACTAGAAACTTCACTCTCTGATTTCTCCTCAGAATGAAATAAAAAATATGCTATGGCACACTAGAGCCTTCTTTCACACTGTCCATTCATGTTTCTCAGTGGTATCTCTCTTAGAGTTCAGGTCAGTCACCACATGCCTTCAGACTCTGTCTTCTCTAATGTGTTTGCCAAAAAAGCTGCTGAGCAGGACAGGGAGTTTTTGTGACATGCCTGACCTAGGAATACAGGGATTCGTTTCTCTGGAGCCCACTGAGCAGTGGTCAGTCTTCAGGTCAATAGTACCCTGCCAGGACTAGCTATGCCAAGTCTCACCTTTTGCCTCGTGGGAGGATGCTGGAGAAGACACATGAAGAGCCAGATCTATTGTGATAGGCGTAGGATAGTGGCAATATTGTCTGGGCACGGCATA
Organism: Apteryx mantelli; assembly: GCF_036417845.1. Lineage (NCBI taxonomy): Eukaryota > Metazoa > Chordata > Aves > Apterygiformes > Apterygidae > Apteryx > Apteryx mantelli. The sequence continues at coordinate 25,446,823 of NC_089980.1, read as the reverse complement.
CAAACAAAGGCGCTACTAAATCTGCTCTCTGAAGAACATATCTTTTTCTACATATGACTTGAAATATACCCCAATCTCCTGGTCAGTGTCAGCAGTGTGGGTGCTGTACGGACCCACCCACGTGATTGTGCCAGTTGTTTTGGGGTTGTTCCCTAGGGCACTGTATGAGAAAAACGCTGAGATGCCTGGGGACAAGACAAAGAGGTGGTGGCTTTTGCCTGCATTTGGGTTGTGATGCAGCATTCCTAAAGCACACACAGTACTCAGTGAAATAATTTGAGCGTGCCTGAAAAAAAGCAAAAAAAGCAAGACCCTGAGATTGTCATGGCAGCTAAAAGAATGTTATTTAACGGTCCCAAGGAAATCAGGTAGTGCATCAAAATATATAGATATGTTCTTTTCCCACTGTATTACCTTGTTTCTTTACCATGAATCACACGAAGGTTAGAACTGAAAACTGAATCAAAGAAGTGTCTTTATTAATAGGCATTAAATGAAATAGGAACAGCTGTTAATACATCTAAAGAGAAAAAGTGAAGATGAACCCATTAACGAATGAAGAGAGAGGCAAGGAAATCAATGAGGGATCTGCAGTGGTTGAGTTGCTGCGCTGCCTCTTTTTTCTCCCTTTTTAAGTGGTCTTTAACGAGAAAAGTGGTATGGACAATTGGGAAGTAATAGAAGACTGGTCAATACAGCTGCTAATGAAGGACAGGTAAGGAAATACTTTGCACAACTCTTTGATATGTTGGGATCAGCAGATATGGACAATATGCTTTCCAAGGTTTTAATTTAGCTAATGAATTGACTATGTTACTGGCAATTAATTCTAAAAAGTGGAGGAAAACCAGGGAAGTCTCAAAGGATAGGGGGAAAATTAAACACAGTACTAACTTTACAATGGAGAAAAAAAGAGTCACATAGGTATGTCTACATTTCAGCCCCAGCAAAAGAATGAAAGAGAATATGCCAGAAAGGGCACTTCAGTGGAAGCAGAGCAGCATCCCAGAGCTGCAGATATGACACCACTGGAAAGCACATTCTGCCAATAAAAGGCTCACAAACCTCCAACCTTATGAAATTTGTGCCAGGCAAGCTTTATTACTTGTTGGGGCTCTAATTGCAACTGTTTACATTTTGGAAAAGATCCAGTAAATTTAGTATATCCACATTCTAGTAAACTTTTGCCAGAACTTCATGTGAAATATTACTAGGAAAAATTAGAGCTGAGCAATATCACAGGGCCTAAAAATTAACCAGAAGACTTGCAAACTGCAGTACCGTGAGCAGAAGATGGGTATATAGTAGAGTGAGCAAGCATCAGCAATTGCTTTGTTTTAACATTTCTGCTAAGACTTAGCTGAGAATGTAAACAGTGTCAACTCCTTAGGCAACACTGCCTTCACACACCAGCAAAAACAGGGAGGCAGGACTGGGAGAGTTAATAATTTGGGCAGGACAGTTAGAGCAAAGAAAAGGGAGATGAGATATTGCTGAGGAACTAAGCCAAGCTACAAGCAAAGAAATGGTATTTAAGAGCAGTGTTTTCCCACTAGATTTTGGGGAGAAATTGATACTACTGATTGTTACCAGCACTCCTGGAGGTGTACAGAACAGATGGAGACACCATTTTTGTTCCCCCCATCCCGAGAAGCTCCCAATCCAGGTCATTGCTTATTTGTGCTACAGAGGTTATTTTAGACCCAAGGTATAATGGCAAGGCTTCAAAACAAAGTGTCCATACACGGCAAACATTTCAAAGGCAGCATGGCGATCAGTCCCATATAAAAATTTCTGTATCCAGGCATGTCAGGGTAGCAGGAAGAATAGAGAGGAAACTGGCAATGGGATATGGCATGTACATTTTGTTTGGGACAGCACACTTCATGGAGAAGCAGACCACAGTCCTTCTGTGTGTGGTGTGGAGAAGATGGGTCTTGGTTCTTAAACCTGCTGAGCTAAATTGCCCGACAGGCATGTTAGACCAAAGGGATCAAGTTCAAGGCCCAAACCCGTATTCCTTTACTTAGGTAAATCTTTCCACCCTAGATTTTGGCAGAGCATTTGCTATCAACTTATATGTGATTTATGAAAGGCACAGTTGATTTCATTATTCTCGGCCTTGCTACCCAGGGTCCCAAGAAGAGCAAGACTGTCTGGTCCAGAGCTTGTAATTGAGGGACCAGACCTGAAAGTGTGTAAATCTCAAGTAACTCTACCGACTTCAGTGCAGCTATTTTGAATTTACACTAATGAGGCAGAAAGTAGATGCTGGCTTTTGCTCATCACTTTGTAGTCACTCTGGCTCCCAGAGACAAAAGCGGTGAATCAACAATGCTCTTTATTTCATTCACTGGTTTCCGTAAGCTACCTACCCTTTCTTTGGATATTAAGTGTTTCTAAAGTAGCCTGCCATTTGCTGAGATAAAGCATAATAGCCTCTTTATTACATTCTTTTTTTTCATCTTCCTCATCATGTCAATTAGTGTGTTTGCATTTTAACAGAGATCCTGCCTGAAAGCATTCTGGCTGCTAATGTCACAATTAGTGTTTCTTTCTGTTGGACCAATTATAGGTGATAATGTTACTATTTGACAGTGTTTGTGTTCTAATTAAGAGCCTGATTGCAAATTGGGTGCTCAATTCCAGCCAAGCTGCTTCTTTTTCACTGGGTATCCCCCTCGTCACAACTTTTTACACATCCCTGGCATTGTACGTGGAAAATAAAAACAGATGAGTCATCACTTGCATGAAATATCTTCTCACCTTCATACAGATTCATCCCATTGCTTTTCTTCTTGAATACTTCAAGCATATTTTCTCCTTTGGTGAGAATCTTTATCAAGGACAAAGCAAGTCACAGATATAAGCAGGATGGAGCTTTTGAGTGACAAGTTTAATCCATCACTTAGTGCCTGCACTTTCAAGTGTCAGCCATGAACCCCTGATTGTTAATATCACCCAGCACCAGGGTGCATCAGTACAACAGTTTTGCCCATTAAAGAAAACAAACAAATCAATGCCGAAAATGTGTCAGGCTATAAAATGGGAAAAACCATCGTACAAATCAGGTTCTGGGACAAAAATGGAGTAAGATCAACTATTGTGTTCATAATAGGGGAAAACGACATTCTCATTTTTAAAAAGAGATCTCATCTTATGTTTGGTGCTATGTAAAATAGCACAGGAACATTTGACAGCATTATTTTTCCTGTAATCTCTGCTTGCTTCATCTTGCAAAAATGCAGATGTTTGCTTTTAAACTTACAGCAGAATGTGCGTCCGTTTGGATGCTGGTGTGCATAAGAGAAGATATAAAGCATACAAGTACAAACAGACAGGGAAGTTGGTAAGCACCATATTTGTGCAGTCTATGTTATGGTCTTCATACCGTGTAGGATCAAACACATAACCAATGAAGCAAAACACCCATCAGTGTGATTTCTCTCCTGATCACCTGAATGAGCAATATGTAAGCACAAATATGAACTTTTCTTACTTCAGTGCCCTCAAGTAAATTGTGCTCACAAGAGGGAAGACGCCAATTTTATGGCATTTGAAGTGATGGTTGAAATTTCAAGTCAGGAACATTCCTGTTTCACAAATACTGAAGGACCTTACACTGGGACTCTCTCTGTACCTGGGAAGCAGCTTCTTCAAGAGGACTCAATGGGCTGCATTAATTCAACAGAGCTAATCAGACATTTCACCACAGAGCAATGTGTCTGACTCTAAGCCTGGGCCTATCCTGACTGATATGAACCACAGTTCCCAGAAACAAAGGCTCACTGAAAAGCTGTCGGTGTGACTTGATTTCCCTTTTCTGTGTGAAGGCAGTATGGTGCTCATCCAAGAATAAACACTGGCAAGAGGTCTTGCTGCCTGGATACTCCTCAGGCAGCTGACAGCTGGGTCTTACACTTTCCTAATTAGACTCATCTGAATAGTCAGCAGAACTGAACAAGGGGAGCTACAGTTCCCCTTGTTCTTTCTGACATGTTTTGGACACAGGTTCCTTGTCTCTGAACCTCGCACAGGAAGAACAACCTGTAGCTCAGCTTATCTGAGTCCCAGGTCTAGTGCTGATGGCTTTAAGATTTTCCCTGTGGATGCTCTTGGCTTATAATTCACCTCTTCAGGATTTGGCTAAACCACACAGACATGCTTACGCAAAGACTTATAAGCACATTCACTCTTTTGATGCTGATCCAGGCAAGGAAGTAATAAAATATTGTGTGCATTTCTCTGCCTCTACTTCCTTACTGCTATCATGGGCTCTCAGGCTTTGAGGTGTTAAGAAACCTTCTTGAGGTCATGGTCTGAAACACAGAACCTGTCTCTCTTGCATAGCCATATCCCTTCTCCCTCAGCTCATCACTCAGTTAACAAGAATATGGGCGCATACTGCCTTCCTCTTTCTTGTCCAGATTTCATGTGCCTGAAATTCTTCTGAATTCTCTCCACGTCATTATGCTCTGTGGCTTTCAAGGCTCCTGTTAATACCTGGTGTTCCTGAATCACCTGTCTGGGGCTTTTCTACTCTTGAAACACCAGACTCTGTAGCCAAGCTATACTGGAATGCATTTCACATAAAATCCAGGCATTCACGTTTTTTGCTGTTTCATAGCATCAGCCAGACTACCTCACATGTACATAGATATATTTCCTGAACCATCGCTCTGAATAAAATAATCCAGGTCTGCTTTCTAGGCTTGTGGCTTGTCACATCCCGGGCTTGTGAAACAATTTCTGAATTCCTTACAGGCAGGAACACTCTTAAAACTCATTCTCTGCAAATGGAACAAGTGCATTAAGAGTTTGGGGAGTATCATGTTAGTGTCATAGGTCACATCTTATTTTATTGTAAACTGAGTGAAAACGACCTTTTCTGAGGGGTATACCATGACCTTAAATTCAGGCATGTATATACATCTGATCATTTTGTGTAATGTTTGTTATATTATCACAGATTCATGATTTTTCCCATTTTCAAAGCAAAAAGTAGTCATAGCTATTCACCTCCTGTCTGCAAGGCTAATTTAATGCTGAGTCAAGCACTGCAAGAGAAATAATGAACAGTAAGAGCAGATGCAAAAGACTTTAGGGAGTGGACTTCTCAGTCCACTGGTAAGCTGACATTTAGGGCTGACAGCAGAATCAGCAAACTGCCTAATGAAGATGAACCCACTGCATTTGGGGGTGCTTTTTCTCATTAATTTCCTAAAGTAACACTTCCCCCACAGCTCAGGGGCTGCACAGGATGGATGGCTGTAAAGTCCCCCTCCGCTGTTGCAAGGGGAAGAGTGTCAGGAATTCCAGCAGAGAGCAGCGAGGATATTGCCTTTCTGTGACAAATCAGTCAAATATCTATGAAAGGACATTTTGTATTTGCCACTGCTCTAACTCTTCAGGTTGGATAACAAGGACAATAATGCTTAACTGCAGAAGACTTTCTCTCATCTATGAAAAATGCAATGCCATGGCAGGCACATTTGGAATGCTTTCGTGATATTTAGTAGTGATTGCAGTTCCTCACTTTCAGCGTGAAAATGTTGGCTGGGGGCCTAATTGTCATACATGATGAACAAATGCCTTTCCTATTGACTTCAGTGAGATCTTTGCTCAGCATCTGTGAGGTGTGACTTTGTGCTTCCAGTTATTGCTGATGTTACCTATAGGCATGCTGACAATCACTTTTTTTTCCAAAAAATGGAATGACCTCATAATAAATATTTTATTTCATTGTATATCCAGAAAAAATCCGAAGTTCTGTATATTTCTGAGTTCAATGGAAACTGTTCTCAAGAGTACTCTCCAAGAGTACCCTCCACATGCCTGCCAACTTCAGTGAATCAGCTGACTTCAGATAACATCCAGTACAGATAATAGGTTGAAGAAACCAGAGACCTGCTTCACCATTTTTCTTGGTACAACATGGCTATGAAATCCCACCATCCTGACTGGGTAGTGTTTCACAGACACTTTGAGATACACAAAGTGAGAAACAGCGATATCCGGGTCCTAGTGCTCCAAAACAAATCTAAGGAAGCTCAGCAGCTCTCTTCCTGACAGCGCTGGGGATGCCAAGGACTGAGGGAAGACCATGATGTCTGGAACAATATATCAAAGAGGTTCTGGACACCTTAGCCTAGTCCTTAGAGTACCCATCTTCTTTTCTTGACAAGCTGCTTCTGCTTGGATGTTCACAAAAATGAAAATGCTACCTATGTACCAAGGTGACAGTTTGCAGAAATTTGAGAGGTAGTGAGATAAGTCTGCCAGTCACTATCATCAGTCTGAAGCAGCTTTTTGTTAATATCTTGAAGGTCTTGGCTTACAAAAGCCCCTCAAATGTTTCACGCAGGCATACAGATATATTTGTAATTTCTTCCAGTTTTCAAGTAGACACAGACACAGGAAGTTTATAAATTGTATGCATCCTTTCTCTGAACTAACTCATAGGAATTAGGTGATCCCTTTTGATCCTATGGCAGACAAAAATGACAGGGCATAAAGGAATTGCTAGATTTCCAGATCTTTCAGGCAATGGAGGAAAAAATGATTAATCAAGAACCATCTCTTTTGAAGAATGTTCTGCAGCTCTGTGTAGAGATATACTCAGTGATTAAAAAGGGTATTTTATAAAAGTTGCATAATCAGGCCAGTATTCCGTCTGAAATACCCCTTTTAGTCATATCTTTGTATTCCATGGAAAGCATTAATATTAACAAGCATAAACAAGCTAGGGTAACCCTTGAATTTACTGTTATTAATAGGTTCCAATCTGCTGCGACATCAGCCTGTGTCTCACCAGGCAATTAAGGTTGTTTTTTGCCTTTAAAGAAGGTTTAATGGGTGCAGCCAATGGACCATCTATTATCATGAATGAATGCAATTACTATCTTAGTCATGATCAATATTTGCTTACACTGAGTTAGGAAAAATACTGAAAGCTTGTAGAGCAGCTAAATGGCCGCTGATGTTAAGACAGTGGGAAAGCCTGAGAGCGGTGAGAAATGTACCCTTAAATAAATGCAGTTTGTCTTGATATTTCTGAAGTCATCCAGGAAATGAGTGCTGGTGATCATCTTTTCTGACACTCTTATACTATGAATTCACATCAAGGAGACAAAGACTTACTAAATCTCTCAGTGGGGGAAGGCTAACAATTAACTGGCTGTTTCTCCAGTATGAAGAATGTGTTAGAAGAGGCAAATCCACTACGAAATGCTCTGCAAATGAGCTGAGCAGATGTACATTTGTGTTCACACGAGTCACTGGCCTAGGCAAAAAAGCCATTACTATCTAATATTTCTGGACTATTGTCAACCAGCTCTGTAAGAACTTAGCAGAGGAAAACTCTAACCCAACAGGGTGATTTTGACTCCCCTGCAAAGGCAGCCAAATGGCACTAGAAGACTTGAGAGTCTCATTAACAGGCTAAAAAACAAGTTTTATCAGGACCACATCAACAGCAGCCCATCATTGCTGCCCACATCATCCCTATATGATGATTTAATCATTCCATATGGTGATTCAAATGTAGGAGGGGGAGTCTGGAGTTTCTGAACTTTATTGTTAAATTTTCTCTGATGAAGTCACTTAACATTTCTACTTTGGTTTCCTCTGTTTAAAAATTGGCTTCATACTCTGGGAAGCTTAAGGACCGTGAATTGAAGGCAGCTAGGAAGAAAGAGGTTGAAAGAGTAGGAGAAGATAAGGAAAGAAGGTCACAGACAAATACATGAGTTTATGAGCTGAGACTTTAGAATAGCTTTTTTTTTTTTTTTTTTAAGTTAAAGCTATCTCTAGCTCTCAATGTTATTTTTCCCTGGAAGGTCCTCAGCGGGAGAGCCTGAAATACCTCCACATTGTCCAGGTTTTACTGGCTGTTCTAGGTGATTAAGTTGTCTGGTTTAGCACAGCCATGGAAAGGCTGACCTATACTTCAAAATGGGCTAGGAGACAATTAATTTCTGTGGGCCCTTCTTGGACAATGTCCCAGAGTACCCACTGAGTCTGCCAAGCAAGCCATCAGCAAAGGATTACAGATTTCTGATGGAGACATTTGCTGATGGCCTATTCCCTACACTGTGATAGAAACATGCTGGCCAGGGGAAAGGGAGACAAGAGCTTCAATTAATCATTTACACTTTGCAAATGACTTGTTAAGTAACAATGGGTCAGTCACTTAATCTTACTGAATCTTAATTCTCTGTCTTGAAAATGAGGTGAGATCACTCTCACATGGTATATGCTTGGGAGACTGCTGCAAGTACTAATTTGTACTGTACTTCGCAAAGGTGTGAGATGTTGTGTGAGATAGTGACATTGGAAGTAACAATGGTTCTGGTTCTCAGTAACACTAGGTCACTCAGGCAGCATAAAAGAATCTCAGCAAGGACGGACAGGGCTTTGATTTTTCTTCCATGAATTTGTCCAATAGCTTTTTGAACGCAGGTAACATTTTGTCCAGATTGCTTTGGGGATGCCAAAAGGCTTAGTTGCATTCAAAGAGCGATGAAACAAATGCATGTCAGGAAAATGCATCAAGGTTTATTAAAAAGAAAGTTGTGGCTTCCCCTCAAAGCCCTAGACATCAGCATGGGGGCAAGTATGGTCACAGTAGACTGTTCTGCAGTTCTTCTAAGACTTACTGGCAGCCCTGAGGAATCAAGGGCATCGGCCAAACGAAAACATCAAAAAGCGATTTGATTTGTTCAGACCTGAAACAAACAGGCAAACAAAAGAGAACAGTTTTCTATCATGAAAAACTCCCTTATGCCCCTCCCCCCTTCTTCCCATCAATCATTTTCAATCAAATAAAATGTCAGGTTGTTTTTAGGTTGTTTTTATTTGTCTTCCCATTTCAAAACTTAAGTATAGACATTTAAATGAAACATTCCACTTTGGAAAACAGCAAATAAACAACTTTTGCCTTCACTCAGAAATGTCTGTTGCCAACAAATTTAATATCAACATCAGTTCATGGTCAGATTTTGACTGACCTGTATCTGCATTTTTAAACAAGTGAAATATTCAAACAGAAAAGTCTCTAACTCTGTATCGACACGACCTCTAAGTTAGAGCAGCCTCTCTCCTGTGTACAGCATAACAAAGAATTAGATCTGTTGTTTCCTTCCCAAGTGTGCAACATAAAGAAGGGATCAAATTCTAAGTATGGAAAGATGTCATCATTATCTGCATTAAATTTCAGTACAAAGGGTGTAAACAAGTTTATTTTCAGAAGTCAATGCAGAGGTTCTTGAATATTTCTTAGCCACCACATTCAGTGTTCAGCTTGACTCTACTGAATGCTTGGACTGACATCCAAGCAAGAAAACAAGAAAATCCTATTAAAACAAGAAAAAACTAATTTTTAATCCTGTACTGAACAGTACTGTTTCAGTGTTGTCTTTCCTGATTGCTTTATAATTTTCAAAACAAAACAAAACAAAACAAAACAAAAAGGTGGGAACCTTCCTCCCTACATAATTATTTCTGTTAGCATCCCCAATAAAGGATCACATACTTTTCTTATATATTTGCCAGTTTAAAAATAATTTAAGGCTGTTGCCTTCTGCACTTTGGCAAAAAAAAAAAAAAAAAAAAAGCCCCAAAAGACACTGCCCGTGGCAGGAAAGACTGTTTGCTTTCTTCAGGCCCTAATCCAGAGAGGTGCAGAGCAAGCTCAGCTCATACTGGAGCTGAGACAAGGCCCTGGGAGATTAGGACTTCTAAGACTGTTTCGTTTCCATTGACTTCAGATGTGCAAGTCTTTGTTTTTCATCTTTCTTTAAAGTTATTTTAATTAAAACAAAACAAATCAGAAAATCCCACATTTCAGCAAAGCAAGGTCCAAAATAGCCTTGTCTCTTTGTCTTTGCTTACCAGGTTCTCTTAGGAGTTTGGTCTTCAATTTAAAAGCGTGCTGTTTTCATGGAAATTTCCACTCCGAGAATTTTCCCTAGAATATTTCTGTTGGGAACAGCTCTGCATAAGAGAACAGATTTGCCATAGAAGAAAATATAACTTCTATCATCTTCCTAATACATGTATCCTTTGAGATCCAAGCAAATCACACAGAACTAATGTGCTCTCTCTGTGGAAAACCTGTGCCTCTGCTTCCATCCTAGTGCCCAATGAGTAGGAGCTGTCAGTGTGATACAACGGTGAAAAGCGAGTGTGATTGTGGGGTACATCAAGCAAGGCATTTTCAGTAGAGACAGAGAAGTATCACATACAGCATTCGTAAGGCCTCATTTCAAATACTGCAGTTCTGGTCACCTCTGTCCAAAGAAGATAAACTGAAATTGGAAGAGGTGCAGAGAAGGGTTTCTGCAATGAGTCCAGGAACAGAAGATCTATCATACCAAAAGAAATAAAAAGAGCTTGGCTTGTTTAGCCTAGCGAAACAAGACTAGAGAGGGGAGATAATGACTCTTTATAGATACATCAAGGAGTAAATATCAAGGAGGGAGAAGAATTATTTAACCTAAAGGATAATGCTGGAACAAGATCAAATGGATATAAATTGGTCATGAATAAATTTAGACTGGAAATTAGGGGAAGGTTTCCAACCATCTGAAGAATGACATTTTGGAATAGCCTTTCAAATAGGCAGTGATGGGCAAAGAACTTCAATTTAAACTTGTGCTTTGAGTCCTTGAATATCCAAGTTGGTTTGAAAAAAGACTTCATCAACTATTTGTTGAAGGTGTTGCTTACAGTATATATTTACATAACATTATTCCATGCTCTGGAGCTTCTACTGATCACCAGCCAGGGACATGAAGAAATTTCTTCTACTTCATCCATAGTTTTGCTTGTGGGCATTTTCCCCCCTTTTTCCTTTCCTGTGAAGTATCAGGAATTAGCCACAGAGGAAGAGAGAAGTAGGGACGGGTGCACAGGCAATTCTTAAGGTTTTAAAGTCTCCCAAGAGGTTCTGGTTATGTTATTTTCCACACATGTGAGTTTGTGCTGATTGCCAGATGTGATGTCAGTAGGTAATGTTCTCCTAGTCTGGCCCTTCATAGAAGAGCACTGACTTGTCCACCACCTACGACGAACTGAGAATTTTATCTAAGACATCTTAGCAAATATTGATAAAGTCAATTTATTGCTTCTGTCCTGTTGTAGATGATGGCTGTGGCTTAAAGTCTTTCACTGCGGGTCTGAAATCTGTGATAGGGTGTGGAAAGCGTTCTGTGTTGGATAAGGGCTGGTGGAGCAAGGCCAAGAGCTATTCCACGGTACACAGAATGGCACAACAGAATGCAGGTCTTCCCTTCCAGTCTTGGATGAGCCATGACTCTCAACCCTTTGAAATGCAAAGGGTGATAAAGTGTTCCAGTTGCTGCAAGAATGCCCCTTCCTCAGCATTCATTTTATCATCTTTGTCTTATGGCCAAAAAGCAACATGCACAGCACGTGCAGTGCTGTTTCCTACTCCTTGCATCCAAGACTGAATCAAAATCCTGGGGGCTTTTGGCACTGTGGGACAGGGAAAGAGGCACCATTCTGTCAAGGCAGTGATCAGTCTGCATCTTCCCTGGTCAACCTTGCAGCTCCCCTCCATGTTCATCTGCAAGTACATAGTCCAAATGAAGCCCATGTCCACACCTTAGGGTCAGTTTTCTGTAGCACTTTCCATTCATGAGCTGCCTGCATGTTTATAAGGCAGCTGGACTCATTCTCCAGCCCAGTACCACCAGGCTGAAACTTCTTGCAAGGCAGAATTTTAAACAAAGCTTAAGCAAAACTCCATCCCTCCTTTCCCACCATGAAAATATCCTAGACTTTCTGCCCATTCTCGGTACTACTCCCAGCCTCTCATTCACAGTTATCTGACCCTGTGTCAGGGTCTGCTGTGAAAGCCCATCTCCCTCCTACAACCTGTCTGTGGCTTCCTACAGATCACTCACTAGTACATTTCTCTTCTGGATCTGCTGGCTGCCCCGGGTCCCTGGTCCATGCTGGGGCAGCATACTCTGTTACAGCATTCCCATAGCCCATGAAGCCCATATGTTTTGAAGCTGATGTTAGCATTTACAATCTTTTGCTTTTTCCTTTAATGTGACCCAGAAGAAAGTCCACTTTGTCCTTCAGGTCTTGCTTACACTGGCAGCCTGCTGATATGCGTTTCAGTAAGGGTTAAAGGTTTAAGTTTTTACTTTGAATTCTATCTGTCATGAAAACTCCATCTCTGAACTGCTTTATAGAAACCAATAGTGCAGCTGCAGAGATAAATAAGAGCAGAAAAATAGAAGTAAGGGGGAAGGGAGAAGTTTTCAGCTGAGACTTGAAATGAGATGGAAAGCCAATGAAGCAGAGAAATACAGACAAGGCTGTTCCAGATGGCAGGAGGCATAGAGAAGAAGATTCTCATCCCACCTCTGGCCAGATTGCATGGAGGGACAGAGAACAAGCAGTCACTTGATGAAATTAAAAGGCATTAGATGTAGAAAAAAAATCAAAATGAAATGCTTCTGTGCACAGCATGCCATCAACCTGTGGCATGTGCTGCAGAGAAGGTCAGGGAGTTAAATACTGAGGCAGGATTTTTATAAGAGTTTGATCATTGTGTAACTACTAATAACACGCAGAGCAATGCCAGGTAAGTTGAAGGTAATCAAATTTCAAAGCTTCACAGGATGATCCATCATCTGTCAGGGTCAGCAAGGCATGTTCACCTTGGGATGTAAATGCTCAAATGAAATTCCACAATTAGCTGGGAGTGTTATGGGGGTTTGTCACCTTCTCTTCAGGAACCAAATACTGATCCCTGCTGGAGGCCAGGCACATGCTGACCAGTGCTTATGTTGTCTCTGCTGTTTCTTTGGTGCTGTTCCTGTTCATCAGTTGTGCTGTTCCTGCTCATCTGGGTATTCAAATTTGAACATTTCTTCCTTTGTATGGTCAGGGAAAAAGTGAAGTAATGTGCATCCCTATCCATACTTCTGGAGGATTACTGAAGGTCAAAGCTAGGATAACCAGCATTTACTTCATGCAGGCTTGCTGTTATCTGAGCAGTTCAATTAAGATGAGGCTGAAAGGAATGCAGCTGGGGCTTTAAAAGCTCTCGTCTCTCAGCAAGCCCATCTTCCTAACCCCATACTTTTTATCTGCTTGCCTCCTGTTCTCAGTGATCCCTAGGATTACCCCAAATGTATCCAAGAGATTGGGGCCTCTGGTGACTGCCCCCCACCTCTCTCTTTTCCCTCACAGGGATCTCAGAGAAGTTTTAGGAACTTAGCAGATTGCAATTAGCAAGAACAACAAAAGCTACATGAATTTTACTTGAGGAAAAAAAGGATAATTTTTAAAAAGATGATTGGGAAGTTCATTCTCTCCCTTTTAAACCAGCTATGTCCATTAGCTACAAGAACATCCTCTGCTCACATCAAACTTTGCATCTATATTTGACTACCAAAATCTGATGCAAGCACTTCCAGCAGTCCTTCCTCACTTCTGCAGGACTCTTGGCTGAACACTCCTGACATGAACAGACAGTGCTGGGCCCAGCACAGCAGCTACATGCCAGCTGGTGAGGGGCATGACAGCATCAGTGCCCACCTTTGTATAAAAGCCCAGTAGTTAAAGCATTTATTTAGGAAATGAGGGATGAGGATTCATTAGGAACATGCCTAGAAAGAAGCTTGAGTTTGGGTAGCAAGCAGGGGTGATGCACTCCCTGTGTCTCTGCTGAAACTGTCTCTCTCTGCAACAAAGAATGCAAAATTCACATGCCATAAAAAAGGAAAGAGAGAGAAAAAGAAAAGCAAATTCAATGTAAATTGTAGATGGAACCTGTGGAACACCAGGAAAATTACTGGAAGGAACGGTGCTCTGGGTGCTGGGTGAGTCAGAGGGCGATGGAGGTGGGGAGCAGAACTGTGTGTTGCTCTTGTGGAGTCGGTGCAAGGGCTGAGAAACACAAATATTCTGTATGCATCCTCTACTCCTAGCTGGAAGCACAGGTGAGAAACACAAGGGAATTCCCACTGTGTGCTTATTTCAATTACATGAATTGCCACCTCTTTGCTTCGATAAGGAATATGGCTAAAGACTGCGAATCACATTCTAGCTTACTCTAAATGGACCAGACTCTGAGGAGTCTAACTCTTCCCTTAAAAAACCAAAACCAGTTAACAATAATGTGCTGCTACAGACAAAAAGACTAGCTTGCTAATCAGGGAATAACATGAGTTTATTCTGCCTGAAAAGACAATTTCATATCTTTTTGTTTGTTAAAGGCTCAGAATCTGATATTTCTTTCTATTGTCCAAACTGCAGCCCCAAGGATTCTAACGGAAACACTATTTTTATTCCAGATCATGGAAAAGGGGATCCACTAGGTAGGGCAATTATGCAATTAAGCAATCCTGATCATACGCTCTGCCACAGTCTTTCCAGCTGGCCTGGGGGGCCATATAACACTACAGAGAGAAGTCCAAAACTTTGATTTTGGAAGAGAAGTTGTTTACCTATTTGCCGCTCTAGTTAGGTTTCCTTTACTAATTGGGCCTCCTTGACCAGAAACACGACCAAAAATCATCCATGAGAGAAAATTTCCCAATGCAAACTAACAAAACAACCATAAAAAGGGGTCTTGTTTTATGACATGCTCCATTGGTATTGCAGCATTCTGCCTATGTGGGCATATTTTCCAACAAATTATGCAAAAACAAGGCAGGGAAGATGCTGAGGATTGTAATTTTCTAATTTAATTCTGCCATTTCCAGTAATGGAAAGCCATACTCTGGTTATTTATCTTCATAAGTGACAGATGCATTTCATTAAAACTTCCTTAAATAATTTCTCATGGCACTTGAAGGAGGAAAAAAAAGAGTGAGAAGATATCTATTTTGTAAGCACATGCACATTGATGTTTTGAGAGCTGTTAAACACGCAAATGATCTATGACATTGCATTAAAGAGGTCAAGTAAAAAGACATTTGTCTGATCTTTTTTGAAATGCTGATGCCTGTTGAACAAGTTGTGAAACAATCTGACATTGACTGTTCCTGGATGAAAATACGCTAATAATATCACCATACAGTGATACAATGACTCCCACTTGGGAGAATCCCAAAGCTCAGTGTAATGCTGTGACAGGCAGATGCTTCTTCCTCCAGATAATGCTGAAATGTTGCCATGTAGGGGCAGGATGAAACAGCTGTAGAGCAAGTGACTCTGCAGAATAGCTTAGTCGAGAAGCAAAGAACTCTGTATTCAGTTGAGACTGCATTTAAATAAGCAATGTTCCAGGGAAGGTGAAAATTCACCTAATTTTCATTCCACGGTGGATGACTGATAGGGCAGGAAAAAAATCTCTTTTTGAAGAAATCTGTGTTGTGCTGATACACATGACCCACATAGAAAGTGGGTACTCTGTAACAAATGTAAAGCCCTAGTCCAGGTCTTGGCATACAGGAGCTGCAGAGGAAACAATGAAAGCATCAAAGAAGGGAGAGCTACAGGAGAGACCATGTGTCATTTTTCTGTTGTCTTCATGCTCAGTAGCAACAGTTCAATAGGCCAAGGAAAATCACCAGTGCATTGAAATCACTCTGCTCACCCTCTCAATATGCCTATAACGAACAAGGGTGGAGTGGTTTAGAGGTAGCACTGCCATAGTGTTTTCCTCAGGTTCCGACTTAGGATAACTTCCTAACTTGTAGGGGTGTCGAAATGGGACAGAGTAGCAAAGGGAACTTTCCCCAAACTCCTGTATCACAAGCCTATCATCTGCTCTAGCAATTGCTACCAAGCTAACAGTGTTAGCACGAAGATCAGTGGCTAGGTGAGCTGTTGAGAAAGAATTCACCTCTAGAACAAGGAAGTGCTCTTCCCTCCACTGATGGTATGGATGGAGAAAGTTTCATGGTCTCCAGACAATGGTGATCTTACTCCAGGGTCCCCTTCTTCAAGCCTCAGAGTTGTCAAGTGAGCTGGAAGAGCGACCTGTAGTCCCTGTTGCCATCTGTCTGGCACTGGCTGTAAGGTCTCACCACCTTTCACTGGCTCTACATTTACTTTCAGCTAACTGAGCAAATAAACTCAAGTGAACAAGTTATTCAAGAAATGCTGCCCTCTTCTTGGATCATGAATCCTGCAGTCTCTTCTGACTGTTATTTTAAACTACTCACTGAAAACTCTCCTTTTGTTATTCTTTCCCTGTAGAGTTTGTTGGCAAAGAAGTCATGGTGAGTACTGGAGCAGTGTAAATCAGCATGGACTAGACAGGTGGTCTTCTCCTTACACTGACTGAAGAAACACTAACTCTTCGACTAAAAAATATCATCTTCTTCACAGAAATACTAGCAAATGAGTTAAAGCTTGCTTTCTCCAGTGTGTTTAGAGGATGTGATTTCCATAAATAGAGTGCCCTAAGTGCTCTTCACAAGGGCAGATCCACTGGGTTCAGAGCAGCATTGCTCAGGGCATTGTACAAAACCCCACAGGGCAAGGGTCTGCCTCCTCCCTCCAACCAGCCTGGCACCTGTAATAGATGTCCGGGTACCCAGTGCCCAGCTCCCTTCGTAATTCAGTAGGAATCTATCTCCTTTGAAAACTCCAGCTCGAAAGGCACTATATATCATGGCCGTTCCCAAGTTATCTGAACTTGCTTCTCTGGAGCAGTCAGCACTGGGCCTCTCAAATATAGGACATCAACCAACAGTGAGAGTTCAGTGTGCAAATTGTGGCCAGCACACATAAAACGTACCCCTCTTCCTCTAATGCTCATTTTGTCAGTTTTTATTCATGCATTCTGGGGATGTTGTATGAGAAGGTGAGGGAGATCCTCCTGCAGGCCTCTTCCCTTGCTCTCATTTCTGGTGTTATTACCACTGATGCTGAGTCATACTGAATTCATGACAGTTGCTGTTGAGTCATGATGGCAGGTGGCTCCAGTAGGCTCTGACTGTGAGCGGATGAGACTACCTATTTGGGCACAGAGGACTAGCACAGAGGAAATCACGCAGAGAGCGACTCAGGGGAGTGAGGCTGAGGAAAGGGAGCTGATGTTGTCAGCTTGCTGGGAAAACCAAGCTTCAGGGGGAGGCTGAGTTTTCTTACTCATGCTCTGGTGTTCAGAGCATGACTCAGCCCATCCACACCACACAGCACTCTCAGAGGCTGGCCGCAGGGAAAGTCTTTCATCTGCAGCATTTCAGCTGGGATGTTGCTGTCACCGCCTCTTCCTTTCTCCTTGTTGTGTTATTGTGCAGGTGATTAGCTAGGACTGACGTTCAGCACTTCTGCTGCATGGCTTAACAGTTACCAGAAAGCACAAGTCAAGGAGGGAAGAAAAAATCTCCCTTGCAGTTAATCACTGGCCACGCTATGAAACTCATCAAAGTTTGAGGAAGTAATTGAAGCTATTTGTACTAGTGGAAAATGGGAAAGACAAAAGTACAGGAAATTGCCTGCTGTTTTGCTCTCAGTGTCATGGCTATGATAACTCTCCTGTTGGATGAGATTCCTTTAGAAGAAAAGGCTTCTAGCTAAAGAGAAAAGAAACCCATCAGGTTTTGCTTTGTTTGTTCTGAAAAATCCTTTTCATGTTTCCTATGACCCATAAAGACAACCTCGGGGCATTCAAGACACACCTCCCCCCGCCCCGTCCCCCATCCCTGAAAGACAAGGAGCTGTATAGCCCAGTTGAACACACCACTCTGGCGGCTTCACCTGCCAGATATTTATCCAAGTGGGGAGGTTAACTAGAGCTCTTAGTGGATCTGAAACACCCTAGTGAAAAAACACTTTTCCATCAGAAGTTCTCACATGTTCTTACACATCAAAACACAACTGTGCACCTTGTAATAGAAGTGACAGCTCTACGCCTTTGCTGAGTGCTTGCAATGGCCAGTAACAGAGACTTCATTAAGGTTCACCATGAGATCAGGCCCATGCAGAAATACAATAAATGGACTGTCCTGAACATCAGGCCTCTGACTCTGAATGAACAGGCCCCTTCCATAAAAGTCAGGATCCTCACAGGATGATGGTTGCCCTGGGTGGCCCTGGGCACCTCTGAACACACCTGCAGCCCTATTTCCTGAAATGCCCCTGTGAGACCATTGTAGCAACAGTCTCTCCCAAGACCAAATTCACTAGTAGCCAGCCCCAAGACAGGAACTGTGTAGGGCATAGGGGCTTTCTGAGATCTACTTCAACGTGACCCAGGCATACCAAGAATATAGCCTGATACCTCTATTTTGATTCCCCCCAAATTGCTGTAGATTGCTTCCCTGTTGAGGTCCAGATTCATGTAGCAGTACTTAAAATTGTGACCCGAGGAAGCTCAGAGCTCTTCACAAACTCTGTGTACATGAAAAGCATATCCTGCTAGCCATTCTGTGGCCTCAGTGGAGTATGGCAACATTTAAATGCTTGGCAACATACTAGACCAGATCTTTGGGGACATAAATCAGTGCAATGCCATGG
Organism: Apteryx mantelli; assembly: GCF_036417845.1. Taxonomy (NCBI): domain Eukaryota; kingdom Metazoa; phylum Chordata; class Aves; order Apterygiformes; family Apterygidae; genus Apteryx; species Apteryx mantelli. The sequence continues at coordinate 25,428,367 of NC_089980.1, read as the reverse complement.
GCTTCAAGCCATTTGTAGTTTAAAAGCTCCATCAGTAGGAGTAGCATGCACAAGGACAAAGTGTTGAAGTTTTATCTTTTTCTTGCCTATTTATTTCCTTTGTTATGTTATTATCACTGTCATAGACCCATGGCACTCTTTTCTATCTCATTACGAGGATAAAAACTTCAGTCAATTTGTAGTACAATACATTAACTTGTGACTATGTACAGGCATACCTTGGAAATATTGCGGGTTTGGTTCCAGACCACTGCCATAAAGTGAATATCACAATAAAGTGAGTCACATGAATCTTTTAGTTTCCCAGTGCATATAAAAGTTATGTTTACACTATACTGTAGTCTATTATGTGTGCAATAGCATTATGTCTAAAAAAACAATGTACAAAATGTGACACAGAGACACAAAGTGAGCGCATGCTGTTGGAAAAATGGTGCTGATAGACTTGCTCAGTGCAGGGTTGCCACAAACCTTCAATTTGTAAAAAACACAGTATCTGTGAAGTGCAATAAAATGAAGTGCAATAAAACGAGGTATACCTGTATACGATACCAGCCGTAATGGCACCATCCAAAATGACAAGCAATTGGGTTAATACTACAGGGTAGTGTTTTCCTTTTCCAAAACAATACACTTATTTTTCACGTGTGCAGAGAAGCAAGAGAAGAATCAGCACTGACAACAAAAGATCAATATATTTTCCTTTTGTTGCATAGTTCTAGTAGGATTTAAATTCTTACCTGTACTAGAGTTGGGCCTAAACAAGTGATGTACTCATTCAAATGCTATGAGGATGAGAGCTATGCACAGCTTAAATAAGTAACCAGACACTGAAATGAACCTGTTAGTGCCCAAGGCATTTTATATTATAGCGAATGAGAACATCCCAAAACAGGGACAAAAGCAGAGGAGTGACCACTAGAGAATTCCAAGGCAAGAAAATTAGCCTGATTTCTTCTTTTGTTAAGATACGATACTATTTTAAATTTATGTCAGAAATCAACTAAATGTTTGTAGCAACTGTGCTCCAGTGGGTTCTCTGATATTTTTCTGATTGTCAGTAAAATCCAGAGTCATATGGATTTGTCAGATGGCATATAAGAAAATACAAATCATGGTTGTAAGAGCAACATGAACGTAAGAGTTAAGTCCTGCTTTCATTTGTGCAGTGCACTGCCAGCAGACTCTTGGTAGACATCACCTCTGGATGTTCACTAGGGTATCTGAGATCAGAATTTTATACCATGACTCACCTTTTTAGGCATGTCATCGTCTAAGATGATTTAAAGGCTGATATACCTGGGAACAGCTCCACTGAAATCTGCACCCATTTGCATCAGTTAAGTGCCTGGCTCTGACTGTGGGTTTTGTTACTTTCTTCTTTTATCTATTATCTTCTTTTTTAAGATGTTAGTTAGATATAACTGATAGAGTTTTTTAAGGTTTTTTGTTCACCTCTGCAGAGTCCATTTCTAAAAGTCAACCTGTGAGACTCATTCACTGTCCTTGCCCTCCCTTTTCCTTCTGACTCTGTTAAATCAGACTCCATTTTTCCCCCAATTGCTCCGCACAACCTTGCATTCTGCATATTGACCTTTCATATGCTGCCGTTTGGATCACCAACTCTAGCCATTACATTAGCAACACACAATTACACCCTCAAGGTAGACTCAAGTGCAGATCCTACCTCTACATAAATACCTTAATGAATGGAAAGATGCTGATGTATGTTTGAAGTATGTTTTCAGCTCACGTACTAGAGAAGAAGGATTCTGCAGAGACTTGAAACTGTGGGTAGTGATGGGAGCATTTTCCAAATGTCTGTGTTCCAACAGAGTGCCCTCTGTATGGTGCTGTTTTCTGAAGTACCCATGCATTATATTCTTTCTAAAGGTTATTGCCAAAGCTAAACCCAGTTGTCAGTGGGAGACTGTGACATCTAGTGAGTTTGGTCGGGTTGCTCTTGTTTGGCATGAGGACATGACACTTTTCAAAGAAATGTTCTTTGTGACTAGTTTGATCTATTGTGCCTTTGGCTATGAACTGCTGTCCTGATACGCTTGTTACGGATACTGTGTTTTGGTGCGATTTGATGCTATTTTTGGGATGAGATATGGTCATTAAAGAACATGTGTCTTTTTTTGTGAAACTCAGCATATATCCTTCTGTGAACAAATGGCATCATACCTGAAGCAGCTCTGGCTTCTCTCCCAACAATAGCACTGGATGGCAAATCCTGCATCTGAAAGGAATTTCCCCCATGGGTCTGTGGGTACTGACTGTATGCCTATGTGAGACACGTTCTGATGTTTTCTGTAGAGTCTTCCAGTTGTGATAAATTGAAGGATGTGTGAAATGCTGGATTTCAACCAGTTCCATCTATCATTTGTCCAGATCATTGTGAACAAAATTTGTTCACAGTCCCAAGACCACTAAGAGTGAATTAATGTTCTCCCTTCTGGAAAAAATTCTTCTGTGACAGAGGGGAATTGGGGAAAAGGAATGGTGTGAGGCTGTGCTGTACCATCTCTGTGTAAATATAGATGTTAGCCTCCAAGGTGTCTCTTAAGGGCCTTGCTAGGCACACAATGCCTCATACTTACACTGACACTTGGCCTGGAGAAGATTCACCACAGGCTCCAATATCATTTCATGTCTCCGTAACTCACCAAAATAGCTGTCAGATATTATTCTACGTAAAGGTAGGTAATATCATTCTTTTTATATTCGCTTATTACATTGATTTTGTAAATGGGGCTTCTTATGTGCAGAAGTCTTGCTTTGGCTTTGTGCACGAAAATGAATTCCCTTCTAAAATCCATAATGGTAATAGAAATCTGTGGCCTAACTGGCCACTCCAGTATCCCCATTTAATTAACTAGTTCAATGAAGGTGAGGAAAAGAGAACACTTTTGAAAGATCCCAGAAAGAAAACATCTTGTTACCAGTGAAGCCGCTTCCCTCCAGCACATCCTGGCTTATGCCAGTTTGTGATATAATGACTTCAGTAAAGTCCAAAGTGAAGTGATGGAATGACTACACGTGTGAAAAAAAGGGAATTTAGCCTCCTTCTGCACTCATTACAGCAAGGCTTATTCAAACCTTGCCCCTCACAGAAAAGAGTCTCTTCACTGAGATCCTCCTGAGGAACAGAGATGCTGTGTCAATCAGTCACTGCCTCAGTGGCTCCTTGATCAGCACATGGCCCTGCTGGCGAACACACGCAGCCTCCAACGAAAGCAGCTGTTCCTCAGAGCCAGCGCAGCCTGGTAACAAGGCTTTCAAGGGCAAGGGAGCTTCAAATGCGCAATGCCTTTTTGTTGGGTTAGGAAGAATTAACTGCAGCAAAGAGTAGCCATGCTCGCAACAAGGGCTCTGTCAGGATAAACCTGAGTCTGAAACTCTGCAAGGCTTTTGGAAGTGTGACAGTGTGGCATTTCTTTATCCATCACTCTGGCTTAACTTCACTGATAGGCAGAAATGTGAGCTGTTGCAATGACATCCTGGATCTTAGGTCAATATTCATCATCCAAGGATTTAAGTCCAGTTAATTCACCAACTTTCTCCTAAGTAATTAGACAAACCTGCCTGCTTTACAAACAGCTGGGCAACAAGGCAACCCCTAGCTCAGGGTTACCAAGCAATTTTATCCCATTACTATCAGTGTGTGACATTCCTTCTTCCTTTGCCTGCAGAGCTGCAGTGCCACACAGGGAGCAACACTGCTGCTGGTATGGGTCCCACTTCCCAGAGATGCCTGCTCTCCAGTCTGTGATATACTACTCTAGCTTCATCCTTGTGACAAACCTTAACACTACAACTGAGTCACAGATCTGGGATGAAGAGCTTATTTGCGGAAAAACAGAGAGTCATGGTAACCTCAGCTATTAGTGAATTCTGAATGAATTTGGGATATGATTTGGGAATGATTTCAATCATAAATGATTATTTATGACTGAAAAAAGGAAAAAGAAATAAATGAGGGAAAATTGCTACTTTTTATTTGGACATTTTCTAACATAAATCTTTTTACTTCTCATCCCAATGGGTTCTCTCAAGGCCAAATTTAGCCACACTTACTTTTCAAAAGTTAAAACTAACAAATGAACGTTCTCTGCAACACACAACTGAAGCTCAAAATTGAAGTCCTTTGGGTAGGCTTCACTCTGGGTCAACTCAACCTAAAACAATTTTTTCCTGCCTTACCCGTTCTGTTGCAGAACAGAAAATAAACTGTTTGCACAGCTCAGCAATTACAACATGCTTCCACATTTAACTTGCTCAAGGAGCAGGTACTGGTGGCAGGCATGGCGTTCACAACCAGCATCTGTTCTCATGGACACATGTTTAATGCAGAACATAAAAATATACAATATAAATATTTATGCAGAAGTTGAAGAGAGGGCTGTGAGCTTTCAGCATATAAATCTGTTTTCAGTGGGATAAGCAATTTTTCATATGCTTTGGTGAATTTTAGCCTAATTAAAAGAACAAATAGGTAACTATTGATAATATATGTACCTACGTTAGGGAAATAATCTAGTCATGCATTCCAAACCTATGTAGAAATTTATAAGGACTTGGATGAGGTGCAGATGGGATCCTTACAGAAAAGATCAAAGGAACCATGAGGATTCAGGCAAGAGTTTTCTTGGAGAGCCACTGCTTTACATGTTTTGTGAAAATTTGTAACTTAGGGCCAGTATTGTTCAGTTGCAGTAACAGGCAAGGAGAGCAGTAGAGAAAATCATCACCACATGTGCATGGTGGCCAGTGTTACATGTTAAATGACTTGTTTAATCCACTCTGTTCTGGTGTCACGTTTCCTCAGTGACCTCCTGAAAACTGACCTCTCTTTCTCTGACTCCACTCATACTTTAATATCATCTTCAGAAGAGGGACAAAGAATGTCAGCAGCCTCATCCTAATGTTAAGATTGCCCTGAATATCAGCAAAAGCTGCATGGAAGGGGCCTTGCTCATTCATGGCAGCAGGTTTCTGAGATTCTGAGCTGACACCACAAGGCAGCCTTGACTGTCTAAGGCTCACTCTACATCTCCTTGGAGAATGATGACTCTTGAAGGACAAGTCCCTTGAGGACCACAGAGACACCTGCTTCCTGCCTACCTCCTTTTTGTCATGATTTCTGGTCATATCTATCTAAACAGACATTTGTGAACTATCATGTAATTCTGGTCTGAAAAATTCCCAGTTAAACCTGAATCTGAACTTCACTCATTGTCTAATGAAAGGCTACTCACTTCACATTCACTGGTGTCCACTTTCTGTCATCCTAAATGTATGGGATCTGGATGTTTCCCTGTGCTGGTTTAAAGATTACATGCCATGAAATATAAAGCAGGATACAGGGCTGTTAAACATAATGTTGTGATGAACTGAAAACTTCTGTAACTACCAGTTTGCACCATTCTGACTCACATTCTGTTCTGGTTTTTTTGTTTGTTTGTTTGTTTGTTTGTTTTTGTCCCTTAACTGTATTTTAAATGCTGGAAGAAAGACTCAAACTTGGAACCTGACAGTTGGGCACTGGCTGACACCTTCATGTCAGGAAACTCTGGCAGTGACTGCTACTGCTCCCTGATGTTTGATCCCAGGCCTCCCACACATGCTGAGATACCGGAGGTTCAGTATCTTGGGAGGCCATAATGATAAGAAATACAGATCCCCGATGAGAATGCAGGAGACATGAGTCAGACATGAGCAAGACCCAAATTGCTATGAACAATACACCATCTGAGCAATATCAGCTTAATGATGGTCAGATAGTCAGTACAGCTCTTATGCTGAAACAGTTAATATTTCCATTTTCCAAGACATCTAATAATATTGTGGCATGCAATAATTTCAGACTGGTCTGTGAAAATCACCTTTCTTTTTGTTGCCTATACCCTTAAAAATTGGGATCCTTCTCAAAAGAAAAGATAATCTTTTAACTTGTGATTTAATCAGTATCTACTGCTTTGCATGTCACTTTTCACTTTACGATCTCAAAGTTAACATCAATGAATAGGCTCTATCTTTGTTCAATGTATGGGGAAACCGAGGCAGCACCTGTGTTTTGCCCACACTCAAACATTTTATCACAAGAGAGAGCCAGGAGGAGGATCCACACACAACCTCTGCTGAAGCCTCGGGAGAACACTGTTTTCTTGCCTGCACATATCAGACACACGGTGGTCTTCACACAGATTGAATTTAGAGGTTTACAACGCCTGTTCACTTTTCTAAGGCACTTATGTAGGTGGCTTTTCATGTAGTAAGATACACAGAGTCCCTTGTTTGTAGTATATTGGAAGACATCCTTTTGTTCTCCCAGTAACTCCATTTGAGGCATGTGATGAAACTTCACAGTATGTCAGAAACTCTGAAATTAAATGAAATCACCACACTACCATATGCCACACTCTGCCTAGGCACAGCAAGAGTAAGTTAAATTCACTATTGCAGCTGCCAAAGTGAATTTATTTGCTTTTATTGGTATATGACTCAGCTTTAATATTTTTCTAAGACAGTTCTTGGTAATGCTGAGGACAAGCGCACAACATGAATAAGACAGAGCAGTTGGTCAATTCCTTCCAAGCAGCCTAGTATTCAAGGTATGAAATGAGGCAAAACAAGAGTCAGAGCAGCCAGATTTTTTTCTTAGTCTTCTGAATGGAATATTCCTAGCCTTTTGGCCCTGGACAGTTTTTCTCATTAGTCAGAGAAAGTGTTATACAGTGGGTAGCATACAAGACTGAAAGCTGAGAATCCTGAACTCCTATCCTAGGTCTAACATTGCCTGTGGTGATCTTCAGTAGTTCCTCCCACAGCCTCAATGTGTTGAACCATAAAATACAAAACAAGCATTTCCCTACAGTGCATGTGCAATGAGGCCTTATCTAATATCAGTATAGTACTTGGTGATTCTAGGAGGAGAAGATAGAGGCAAGATATTACTGCTGGTAATTTATCAAAACATATTCTTGCTAATCAGACGTGGAATTGCCCCCAGTCCCAAAATAATTAGTTTTGTACCAGTGGAAGAAGTCTCATGATGCTTCTGGAATGAAAGAGGAAAGAAGGGGAAAGAAGAAGGAAGGATGGATCTGCGTTCGGATATCAGTTGCACAGATGACCTTAATTCTGATATTTCCTTACTTCATGTTTATGTGACTTTGCACGTGTAATTGGCTTCTCATTAACAGCACCTTTATTTACTGCTGCTGAATTAATTTTTCTTTAAGAAATAAAGTTCTATTACTCTTGATACCATTGGTCTACTCTCTCCATTTTCTCACAGCTTTGAACTAAATCCAGTCACCACTTTTGTCTCTTGAAGGGATACAAAGCATTCTGCTTTGGTTCACAGGACTGCAAAGTGTTATTTGGACTTTTTTAACTGTAACCGTACAAAACAAACGAAGCTGACTTTGCCATGAATATTGGGTTTTGTAGATCTCTCAGAACAAGCCACAACTTAAATATTTGTGACATTATATATTTCTGATATCATTTCAAACATGAGTGTTTCCATTTCTGTAGGCTAACCCCTCTTCCCTCCTCCCCCAATATCACATCAATCCCTCATGTTATCACTCCCATCCTGAGGGGCTATGTGCAAACTGGGTATGTCTATTAGACAGAATTAATTCCTTTCAAGCTCCTTCTGTGCATGGCTGTGACTGACAGAGACGGGTGCTGTTTGCAAGTGCCAGTGGAGCATGACCTCAAGTTAATACGTTGAACGATGAAAGAAAAAAAAAAAAGATTCATTCAGCATGTGGACTCTGTACTGAGATTAGCCAGAAGTACTGAGCACATACAAATTGCTGTTTTGTCAGCATAGTGCTTGGCGGAGGTTTTAAATATTCCAGCTATTCTAAGCCATCATCCTCAAGGCTGTGGCAACTAAAAAAAGAGGAGAATCAAAATAGCATTTCCAATCTAAACGTCATTGTTTTAGATAAAAGGTTTGGACCTGGGGGCTTAGAGCAATGCATGACCTCCTGGCAGCTGCCACCCTCAGCATGATGTGAAAGGACTTGCAGTAACATGCACAGAAGTGTTTGCAAGGCTCAGAGAATGGACCACAAGGTACATAACCATTCAGTGGTAGATGCTGGTTTAACTCCAGCCCAGTCCAAGAACAAAGCAAATTACAAGAATCTCTAAAGTCTGTCTGGCCACTTGTGCTAACTGCTCTCGCTTCAGTTGCCTGCGGACATTAAGTCCATCGTTCAGATGCTATCTCTACTAATAGTGGTAGCAAAATTGCTGGGGTCATGGCAGATGACCTCTTCTCTTGCTCAAACAATATTCTCTAGAGCTGAGTGTCTGGCTGCCTGGGGGTGCACCGCCTGCATTAGCCTTCAGAGTGTTGATCTAATCTGTAGCTGGCTAAAAATTTACAAGTTTTGGGAAGAAAATCAGTGATGTTTTTGGTGATTTCTCCCCAGCTCTATAGTTGGTCATTTCTTAAATCTAAAACACAAGAGAACCATTAGCAGGACTGGAAGAAATGCAGTTTGCCTCCCTCTTCTGACCAGTTCTAGCAGTAACTATCACTGGAGGCAGGATTGTGGAGAAGATATCAAATCTCTTTCTATCTGTTGTTCCTATTGTTGACTTTGACAACTACATCCATTTAGGGTCAGATTCTATCTTGCATTGCTCCTTGAAATCAGCAGACATTTGGAGCAGGCAATAAATACAGAATTTAGAGTATAATAACTTCAGTACCTTCTGTGCAAAGAATCATCTATTCACCTCTCCACACTGCCTGCCTCTCCCTCATGCATGCTTTTCTTGCCTTTGTGTCTGATCCAATGTTCAAAAACCTCTGCATCATCTGTTCTTTTTGCAGCCTTGTTTAACTGAATGAGCTTCTTCTATTTCTATTGTCATCTAACAGTTTTTCAAGTCCTTCAAAACAGCAAGACCCACAGTGTTCCTGTCTCTCTTTAAAGGTGATCAAATCCGAAGGCAATGCTTATTACATTCTCCCATTACCCCTCTTCTACCTCCCCATTTATAGCTGCTTAAGAAAAGGGGATGTAAAAAAATCTGCTTGAGAGGCAGAGGACAGTGAATGTCTTTTTTTGTGGAGGCAGAGATATCTATCCTGGGGTTGATGCAGCCCATTAAACCTAACACACACAGATCTTGGGACTTATTTCTGTTAATAAGCTCTGCTTTTTTTGTTACCAGCCAGCAGCTCTTAAGTAAAAGATAAAGATTTTGCTGAAGCCTCTTGCCTATTCAACAGTCATTTCATAAGAGGATACAGTTTAAACTACAAAATTATCAGCAATACTTCTGTATGACATCTGGTTTTCCCCCAGAGGTCCCCCATCATGTGCTGACCCTACCCAGTGCTGTTTACTGTAAAAGACCCAGATCACAGTGCAACCTGACAAAAAAAGTATCCCAGCTGATATGGGCCAGTTTGTCATTCTCTAGATGTTTTTTCTATCTTTTTGTTCATCTGTTCTGCCCTCTTCCATACTTTTCATGCGGGTCACTTGTAGCATTATTCACTGTGATACTTGATTGTTATGCAGACACTGAATGGGAATTTCCATTCAGTTCCTCCTGCTGCGAATGAACAAACACTGGTTGTCCATAATCACCTCATCAGGTAATTGAAAACAAAATAGTCTTTTGCTAAACATCTGGCTATGAGTGCTAAGGAGTAAGCATGGGGAGAAAGGAGATGGAATCTGCATTTACACTTAAGTATAATTTATATACTACATAAACACTTGTCAAGCACTTGCTCTAATGATTCACTTACTGTTGTGGGCAAATGCCAACGTCATCTGCTCACAAGAATGTGTATACACAGAAGACTCATGCTTGCCTCTGAAAGGATCGGTTGGTGGCTTGGTCTAACAGCTGGTGAACACCAAAGTTGAGTCAGCAGTAGAGAATTATGATAATAATAAAAAGAAAGACCAGGCAGCATTTCCTAGAGAGCTCTGCAAGCTTGCTGGGACCCTCTTAATAGCCTTGCAAATGCTGTGAGTGGTTTGCAGGCAGTTGCCACCAAATGGTGCAAGTGGGAGAACAGCAGCAGCTCACCATCTTTCCAGAGCTGAGATTGGAAAAATACCTAGCAGCCTGCAATTCAGATGTTGTAAACTAGACTTGCACTGCCATCTCCTGGCTGTACCACATGCAAAGGAAAATTTAATATGCTGAACAGCTCACTTCATATATTATTCCCACTCAGGTTATTGGCCTGATCTAAAGTCCACTGACATGAACGAGTTTCAAACTAGCGCTTGAAAATATGTGGAGGATGAACGGTCACACAGACATTGCCTTTTGGACCATAAATATGAAAGAAGAGGTTTGCTGGCCTTACAATGCTCTCTACACATACTTTTTAAAATACAATGAAAACACAAGTAGAATTCTTTCTATGCCAGCTCCCCACATAAATGTGTTTTATCATAGTTCCTCACCTTGCGGGGGAGGGAGATCACAGCCTCTTGAGGCATCCCTGATGTTGTAGCTGTCAGACTTTGTCCTCCCAGATGCTTAGGAATCTCTGCTTCTTTATTGCTTCGTGGAAAGGAAGTCCTGTAAACATGCAAAGAAGGACTGTATACTGTTTGTTTTGTAACATGGGACTATAATATGGAGAAAAGCTTCTAGTTAATATTCTTCTTCTTTCTTTCCTAGCTTGCAATGTCTAGCAATATTTCCTGCTAATGTTGGCGCAGGGATGGAGATAGATATTGACTTTCATCTCTGTATAGAATTCTGGCTTTACTGCTCCATAAACTGCTCCAAGAGAATAATAATAATGTGATGTCATGATTTATAAGAACAATATATTTTTTTACATTTTTGTACAGTTTCAAATAGTATTTGCTTTTAGAGTTGCTTTTTATCTGAACTTCTACTCAACAGAAAGTCATAGAAAATCTCAAGGAGTTTGTCAGCCTAAGGACATATGGACCTTTGGGAACATGAGCCCATAGGTAGAAGAGGGAGCATGGGCTCAGAGCTTTTGTTGTTCCACGTCTGCCCTTTAATCATTATCAATTGATGTGGGTCACGTAACTTGCAGCTTCCTCAGTGAGTCATTTTTCCCACCTGTAAAATGAGGGATAATCATACTGCTCTATCATAGTTCAAAAGGAGATTCACAGCGCTCCATTTTTCCACATTCATTAGGGACTCAGATAGTCAACTGAGTGACATTATTCTTTACAAAGATTCTTCAGAAAAGGTAAACCCAGATGAAATCAATAGTGACTGTATTTTGAAACCCACACTATCTTTGCTCTGCAGCTGAGTAACATGAAATTCACCTGGTAAGAGCACATTCTTTCCTTGGTTTACATGTGTGTGAAGAGGCGATGTATTTTAAATGAGATTTACTTTCATGACAGGATTTGCATTGACAATTTGCATTAAAGATAAGCTAAATGAGGTACTGAAGAGTGGAACTAGCTTCCTCACATTCGTTTACTTTTAATTAACCCATACAGGATGTTAATTTTGGATTCAGCCCTGCCTTATGCCATCTATAAGATCCAAGTCATTCTCCCATAAAATCTGTGATCACCTCATTTTCTTTATGCCAGTTAACCCTTCCAAGACACTGATAGCTCAGAGAAAAATTAGGTCAGTTTGTTTTATGTACTTCCACAAAAATACAGTAGCTTTCTTCTATTTTGTCTCAAGTGAAATGGCAACTGTTAACATTTTCAGTTGGACAGAAATCTGTATTTCCAGCCAGGTCTACTTTAAGTACCTAGCAATTTATTGGAAATTATTAAATCACTTCCCATGTTAATTGAAAATAAATGATATTATATGAAATCCTAGTGACCTCCAAATGGAACTGAAACCTTTTAGGTCCCCAGTACAGATTTCTACCATGCTGGCTAATGAGTAACAGGTAGCAGTAGATGTGTTATCATCCATAGGGATCAGCCTCATGAGGGGAAAAACTCAACCAGCAGACTTGAGGGATATATGACACATACTTCATCACCAGATAATACAGACATTTACCAACAAACAAAGAAACAGGGAGACTCAGGAAAGCCCTGGCTTGGTTCCATGTTGGACAAGAACAAACTAGAGGCTATATAAGCTCTGGTTCTGTGTCCTCTCCACTTTTTCTCCCTCCCCACAGCTCCCTCCTACCGATAACATCAAGCTCTAGCACAGTCTCCAGCTCTTGCCCTTCTAATCTGCCTTACCTGCCTGCTGGCCCTGCTCCCCCCTCCACATGCTGCAGTCCCCCGCTCTCCACAGAGGAGCCGCCAGCTGCAGGGTGCAACATGGAGCAGCACACCAGCAGCTGAGCTGGCACAGAGAAGCTGGAGAGCTGGAGGATGCTCACTGCAGATGTCACCAGTCAGGAATTTAGCTGCCAAATTCTAAACAGCTTCTGCTGAGGGGTCCAAATTGCAATTAGTCAGAGCTTACGACTTGGCCAATTCATGTTTTCCTAGGGACAGCAAAAGGGGCTTTGGTGCTGATACTGGAGATGCTTTTTTCTATAAAACTTGGAAGAAGTAACACTTCCAAGTGAAAGCATTGTATGATATTTAACCAGGTTAAGAATCAACATATCTGACATAGTTTCATCTTTTTACGTGGCTGAACAATTTTAGATAAAATTTTCCAAAGTCTGGCAAAGACATGAGAAGCGGGGAAAGTGTTAGGTAACATTTTAGATAGCTCCACAATATTCACCTTCTATTACAGTACCACAGAGACTAATCCTACCTCACTGCGGGAATGGAAAGGTTTCCCCTGCCTTCAGTCCCAGATCCTGAAGCAAAAGAGACGCATCTCGAACCTCTTTCCTGACTCCAATAGTCATGTCAGAAAAATTTTTAGGAACAAAACACAGTGTGCGCTTCACCCAGAGGACATAAAGACTAGGCCTGGGCACAGGCTTGAAGTGGGCACATAGTCTCCACACTGTTAAACTGCTAGCATAGCCCTGGCACAGTTCTGGCCCAGGTCAGCTAGCACTCTTCCAGACAATGCCTGTACATGGTTTGGGAGCTGGCACAGGCTACAGACCATTCCCAACAGGTAGTCTGGATGCAGCTACCTTGTTTTGGAGGCTGGGGGAGTTTAGTTGCGCCTTGCCAGTTGATTTTAGTTTGTTTACCAGTAGAGAGACAGTCAAACAGGCTCGTAACTACAAAAATGACTGTGACCACCCAGGGAGATGCTGTGTCCTGCAGCTTGCTCCCCACCCACTTACCTTTCCACTTATCATCAAAGAAATAGGCCAGTGGTTCTCAGGTTGTCAAATATGCCAAGAAAGGCAGTTAAACTACCTATCTGGAGTAAGAGCTTTTAAAATTACAGCAAAAGAATAAGGAGGAAGTTCATTTTTATACTCATAGCAAGAAGCTAAAAAGATAGCGTATCACACACATTTTGGCAAGAGAAGAACCTGAGGATCATTTCTTGGAGTGTTCAATAAATGTCATCAGCATCTGCATTTTTTCCTATTTTGTTCTTATTAAGACATTTTGGCAAAGTGCTGAGAACTATTTGTAAGGAAAAGGTTATGGATGCTAGCAGGTGAAGGCAGATAGGGTCATAAGAGCTTGAACTTGAGGAACATTATCTGCCAGAATCAAAAAAAAAAAAAAAAAGAACACTTGGAGCTTCTGAGGAGATTAAAAAGAACTGACTAACCTGGCCAAGTAACAATGCCAAAGGTAAGAATGACAGAAGACATTTAAAAAATGTCTGCAAGAGCCTAAACGTCATAATGGGAGAAACAATTAGAAATAACGGAATTCTAAAATGATCTGAAGGGAAAGTGTAGGCAGAATATCAAGGAACCTTTACAAATAGAAAAAAAGAGAACTGTTTATCTGGGGAGAGGAGTACAGAAAATGCTTAAATCAGTGTCATCCAGAAGTAAATTAAAACCAGGAAGTTCAAGTCCAGAGGGAAATTTTAGATCTAGAGTTTGGAAAGTGAGTGTGGTTTGGTCTGTCGTCTTTCTTTCTCTTTGAATCCAATGACAAGTATGGTGCTGAAGACTTCCAAACCTGTATGGATGAAGATAAACAAACTGATTTTTATTTAAAGCAGGTGACTAAGTGTGAGGGAAAATGAGAACCACCTCTCTGGCACCATCAGTCACAAATCAGCCAGGCTTAACTCAAGGCTGCAGAAGTTGGGAAATATGACAACCACTTACAAAATACACCGAAAAATTCTTCTGGCAGATACTGCAGCCCACTTCAGTTAGGAGGGGAGTTTTGAAGATCTACTGCAGAAGTAACAGAATTAGTAAAAGCAAAGAAAAAAAAAGTGCTGAAGAAAGATGCTGTTTTGAGAGGAGAAAAGAAAGCCTATTCCTGTGTTTAGACCATTCAATTAAGGTAGCTGCATGGATTAACACTGCAGGAGGTGAAGAAAGCCTGCAGCCAGCTCCAAGAACTGATACTGCCTTGAAATGTGAATATTGAGCAGCAATTATACAAAAGCTCTTACTAGGCAAGTTTTGGAGGGGGGAAACTTTAAAAGTAAATTGTAAAGAACAGCCTGATCAGAAATGAGGCAGTACTGTATGGAATATCAATTGCCATGCCAGAGGGAAGAAATGAAAGGAATGTGCTAAGAATGTCAACGACGACCCTGCGGTGAAGCAGTGAAGCTCCCCAAAGCGTGTAGCTAGACGGCTGGCACTGCGAGTCACTGGCATATGCATCCAGCCTTTCCTGCAGCAGGAGGGAAGAGCTGGGCAGTAGAAACCCACATGCCAGGACACTGAGAATACCCTCACCTGTAGGGTAAGAGGGCAGGGTCACTCTCAGAACATGTCTTGGAGGTTTGATCTCTCACAACTACACAGCACACTATCAAGAGGAAGTGGGGCATTCTACCTCCCTGATTTGCCATAGGAATAAGGATCAAACCCCCTCCTCAGTCTTTAGCAAGTTAACAGCCTAGATTAGGGGGAATGGACTCTAGTTCCCAGATACAGGTAGGGAGCTTTGGTGGAGTTCTGCACATACAGAAGACTCAGGGAGACCCAAACCCTCTTGTAACCTGCTAGCAGGTTCTTATATTTATTTATATATTTATATATTTATTCTTATATTTGTATTCTTATATTTATTTGTATTCTTATATTTATTTGCTCAGGGTAAAACAGGCAAGTATGCTGCTTTGCTAACACTGAGCCCTACAGCAATGTGGCTTCTCATAATGAATAAGCAAGCTCAAATTCTCTTCTGCACCTTAATCCACTCAGAGGAGAATTACAACTGTTATAACTGCCTGACTTTCACAATTAGCATGGGTCAGTTTTGGCCCTGAAGTAGATTAGCACACTCAAAGACTGCTAAAATTTATGCCATTTGGCCATTGTCCATGAAAGACAGAAACAGAGACCAGTGAGTCCCTTTCTTCTGCCTGTATTCAATACTCCCAACATGCTGCCTGTCCCAGGCCTGTAGGAGGGCAGTCTGGTAAGCTCCCAGCACCAGTATGAACAGCAGCCAGGTGGACAATATCGGTCCAGCTCTTTCTGGACCAGAGAATCACAAAAGCAAGAGAGAAGAGCAAGAAACATGGCTGCTTCCTACTGGATCTTCTGTTACCTCAAGGAATAAGGGACCTGCCTCTTCTCCTGTGTCTGTTTTGCATTTGTGAAGCAGGGGTCGTAGTGCTTGTGGTCTTTTGGAGAACACTCTGACATTGACAGGGTTAAGAGAGAAATGAAAGAACACTGCTGCTGTAGCTAAATAGATGCAAACTTCCTTCCCAGAGCTGGATTGATGTGGTGTCAAATACACAGTTGTAAACTCTGTAACCTCATGAACCAGCACAGTTAAGATTAGAGGCACCATCTTAACTCTGCTCCCTTGCATGCGTGCATTACAACACATCTTTGATGGCATGATTATATATGGCTTCTAAAATAATATAATATCAGGCAGTTTTGTTCTACAGCCTTATTTATTACTTCTGAGTCTGTTGTCTCTAGTTAATCTTTTCCTGCCTGGAAGAACATCACTCCATCAGTGAATCAGTATCTCCAGAGAGGAAACGAAATGGAGCCACATTCATAATATACAGCAAATCGCTGTCTTAACACTCAGTTAATGTTCCACAGTGGATTAAGAATTATCGTCCTAGTATTTCAGCTTAGTCCAGATTTAGTGCCCCAGTGGAAGAATTAAGGAGTAGATGAAACAGTGCATGCAAAGCTAGTTTCCAGAGCAATAGAGGAGCATGTTGCTATTACAGTCACTAAGGCAGGTATGTAAGAATGAGGAGATGTCACAACGCGCTTTCCTTTTCACAAAGGCTTGAGTAAGGGGAGAAAAATGCATTCAGATACCACAAGAGATTTCAACAGTATTCCTGGAAAGCAAACAAAGATAAGCTATTTAAACAAAAAGATTTTAATGAGTGCCATTATAGACAGGAATATGACTAGCGCCTTCACGGTCCATGCATCATCCAGTTAGATACTGAATGGCTTGGCTACAGAAGAGACTTCTTTACAGCAGCTGAAGCACATGTCCTAAAACTTTGCTCACAGAAGATTCTCCAGAGGGGTGATATCTCCAGTGAGTAATCTAAATTTGAGAGGCATTTTCTCTCAAATTCCTATCTCTACTCAAGGAATATTCCTGCAGCTCCATATCACACATCATTTTATCTGGCCCCTGCTTCCCCTTTCTGCCTCTGACATGTTCTTGCATGTCTCCCATGACTCAGGGTTGTTGAAATGCTTATGTTCTGATGGGATTCTGAGCTGTAAAGCCCAGGAAGAAATGTCTCCTTAGAGCTTCATATGATCCTCACTCTTTCCGTAGCTTCAAGTATCAGCTATGCCACTGTGAGCTCATACTTCTGACTCACAGCTCCTAATCTATTTCCCCCAACTCAGCTTTGGCAATATCACCACCCCCATGTCTCCTGCTGACTAAACACCAAGCAAAATTAAATCCTGAACTCTCTCTCTGATTGTCTCCTCTTGCTCTCTTTATTTTGTGTAACTAGGAATGCTACAATGTCCCTTATTCTTCAGGTCAGAACAGACAGCTCTGGTTACTCTCTATATCCTTTTCCACACTAGATTATATCTAAATCCTGATGATTCTCCTTTTGCAGTGTTTCTAAGACTCAGTGCAGCTCATGCTCTTGCCCACTTTCACCTTAACTCCTGCCTTACATTACTTCCCCCCTTTCTGGCCTCTCTAACACTGTGGTCAACCCAGAGCACAGCTTCCAAATCAACCTCATGTCCTGCATAATGATCATATCATTGATACTCTTCTCGCGTTATGATCCATTTCCAACTACAGCATTATTTTCTACACATCTCTGCTTTCCACAGTCCCTTTATTATCCTGCTTATCTGTCTCTGACATTTACTTTGCTATTCTCTCCTCCATTCTGACAACAGTGCTGACTCCCAGCATCAAGTATAACTTGCTTTTCACTCTATCCTTTTCCTTTCTCTCTTGTTGCCATGAAATAAGAGTATGTCTCCATTTTCTCGACCTTGTAGATCAGTAAGTCCCCACCTGCCAGTGGAGCTGTCCCTGTCCCAGGGGCCATGTGCAATGACATGTATTGCCCCACCTTCCTTCAAATCCCTTTTCAAAATCTATTTCCCTATAAGGCAGAAAGAGACATCATAAAACCAGAATAACCAAAAGACATGATACCATTGACCTTGCTGAGGGAACTACAGCCATGTATTTCTCCCCTGTACTGCTAAAAAAAACATCCACTCAGTAACAGAAAGGAAGATGAGAAATGGAGTTACTGAGCATGTCATGTAATAATAAATATACAGAGATTTAGAAGGAAACATCAAAGTTTTAAGTTCATTCTGAACTGATTGTCCTTTCACTGAGCTATACAGTGTCTTTGATGAACTATACAGTTGAACACACCACTACTAGCTCCATTACCATCAGAACCATTTTACATGCCCATTCCTGGCAGAACCATGTGGGGTTGTTTGTTCCACTGAAATGCATTACACATTTTCCACTTAACCTGTGCAAGCTAAGCACAGATATAGGTTTACATGCCATGATGTGGTAGTCTCTTACCTGCCTCTATAGTTTAGCTATTTACTAACTGTACTAATTAAATTTTCTGTTATCAGTTCATCCATGTCTGCATCCGAGATGTTATTATAAACTGCCAGATACCAGATATCAATCTTAAACATCCAGGAACTCTCCCTTCATCAGGCTGTCTCATTCAAATTTCTTTTAGGGAAAGATAAAGGGAGCGCAGCCCATTTTTCACATTAAAAAGAGGTTTCCTCCCAGAGACCCAGGAATGTGCAAGGCTCATAATGTCTTCCTGTTATCACAACAAAGAGACTTCTGATGAGTCAGTTCCCAACACTATCAGGTGGGCGATCACTTTGAAGCTGGCCCCTTGTGTCACTGCACATCACAGCTCATGCTGTCTTGTCATGGGCCTGATCTTGACCAGAAAGTGGGCTGGTAAGTGCCTTTACAGGAAGTGATTTTGGAAGAGGAATAGGAATACAGTCAGTCATGCATCACATCTGCCCTTCATTTTCTGCACTGGTCCATGCCTCATGCTTAAAAGAAGAAAGTATTATGACTAAGCCAGAGGACTTTCTTGTCCAAGAAAATGGAGGGACATCCCTCCCTCGCGGGGAGGCAGATAATGCTGCTGTGTAAAAGAATGAAGTGGACTCTTACGAGCTCCTTGGCCTGTGCTTTCCACCCTCAGGATTGTATGATTCATCTAATTAAGGTACACAGCCTGGAAAACAAGAGGCAATTTGGAACTTCTACTGATTAGCTGGCTGTGAATGGGATTTTTTCCCCCCTCTCGGCTGTCTTCATTTTATCTGCAGCAGTTCTTCGTGACTCAGTCAGATTCCAGAAGGGCCCATGATTGTGTGGGTTGCCTCTGGCAAAAGCAGTAGCCTGCAAGTAAGTGTCTGTCTGACTTTTACTTCTCTCTGAAAACAAACATTGAAAAGCCTATTCCCTGTGAAGCTGACCCGGCTGCTGTGTCTCACCTCCTTGTTGGGATACAAGATGATTAATCTCCTTCTACATAGTTCAGTACTTGAAGTCTATGTGAGGGGGGGCACAAGGGCTTTCAGATGGAGCAGGGGTAAAGAAAGACTTGTTTTATGCTTAATGAAGAAATAATTTCCTTAAGAACAAAAAGCTCTCTGAAGCCAGTGCTTATAAATTGCTCAATTGGAAATACACATAACAGTCCTATGAGGATTATCTGAGTGCTTCTGGCTGGAATTAGTCAGGAAAGAAAAGTTATTTTAGACATACTAATAAAACAGGAGGTTGTGAAGGTTTCTGGGATATATACAGATGTTTTATTTTATGCTTGGCATACAAAGTTGAGTTTTAACCAGTTTACTCCTGGTTTGCAAGGACTGCTGATTAGCCTTGAGGCAGAAAGAAGTAAAAAGTAAAGGGACAGACCCTCTGAGCAGAGGTCTCTAACTCCAGAAAGCTTTAGTGATTTTTTGCTAAGTTGAGACTTTCGGCTACTGTGCCCACTACCACGACCTAGAAGTACCTAAAAGTAAAGCTTTAGGAGCTGAGATTCCATCAAATATGCCTGAAACATGGCTACATGTGTCTTCAGCAGCGCCCTTCTCTTTCCTTCCGGGCGCAGCAGGGGTACGGCCCCGCAGAGGTCCTGGCCCTCGTGGGGACGAGCCCACCCGCGGGCAGGAGCCTTCCCCGCGCCCCGCCAGGGCCCGCCGCGCCCGCCGCCTCTCCCGAGGGCCCGAAATGGCGACTGCCGCCCCCGCGCCGCCGCCTGCCCCGCCGGGCGCGAACCTTCCCTTGCCCGAACTCATCCCCAGTCTTTGGTGGCTGACAGTGCACGACCTGCGCCGCCGCCCCGTGGCTGTTTTTGCTGATTTGGACTCGGCGTCGATACCGCGACCGCAAACTACGCCACCACGGCCCGGCGGGGCCGGGGAGCGGCGGCGATGGTGGCGGCGAAGCCGGGCCCGGGGCTCGGGCCCCGCGCGCGGCCGCAATGGCGGCGGGTTCCCGCCGGCGGGGCCGCGGCGCCATCTTGCGGCCGGCGGCGGCGAGGCGAGGCCGGGCTGGTTTCGTGCCTCAGCGACGCCCAGGGAGTCGCGAGTCTGCACGGGAAGACCCTAAAAGCCTCATGAAAAAAGGCAAATTAATCACGGCTTGTGGAAACGATCGTCGCTAAGGTGGCTTAACAGTTACCCGTCCCGTGTCGCGGCGTCTGTGCGCCGTGCGAGGCCGGCCCCGAGGAGAGGCCCGTACGCAGGCGGGCGGTGGCCCTTGGGCAGTGGCCGTTGGGCAGCCTCCTGCCTGGCCACAGCCCGGACAGCCAGCAAGCCAGGACAAGCCGAGGGGAAGGGAGGGTTTTCATAATCCCCTCTTACTTTTATCCTGGCTTGTCCAGCTGAGTGTCCTCTGTTTTATGAGTTACGTGCTTTATTTTCTCTTCTAATAAAAGGTGGCTTCTGAGTTCAAAAGCCCTGCAGGGCTCTTGGGGTGCTCACAGTGAAGAGCCGGGGGGAGAGGTTTACATGGATCTGCCTCAAAGCTGTGGTGATGCCAGGACTGATTGCAGCGGGGCTAATGGCTTTCAGAAAAATTGAGGAAGCCATGTAACATATCAGACAATAGTCAGGAAAAAACAGTCTTCCAGTCAAAGCCACAGGGGGAAAAAAAAAAGAAAAACAGTTAAAGCATTTGAAGTGTAAAACTTATGCATGGCTTCCATTTTAAAATACACTTTTTTTCTTGCTTTAGCTGGTGGGAATACATTCATTAGCAGCCCTCCCAGGTTCAACAATCTTTTAATATTACTGAGGATGGTATAAAATCCCACACTGAGGAAAAAAGCGATAGTTACTGCAGACTAGAGCTGCAGGTGTTGCTGATTTACAGAGTCTGATGCAATCTTCCTAAAGACAAGGAGTTGCCACCCTGACTTAGATGAGTCTCGCCAACAGCCACACCAAAACCGGGCAAAACCCACCACTTCTGGTGGCTGAGTCCTGCCTGGCTGAGGCAGTGTCTTCTTACTCAGAGGGCAAAAGAGAGAGGAAGGAAAAGAAATAATCTCACATGATCCATGATGCTAGCATATGCTTTAATGTAGTATTGTGTGTATTCTGTGTGGTAGTTATCAGAGCTTTAAATTTGGGTATTCATCCCTCAAATCCTCTCTCACAAAGACAGTGATGAGGGCAAAGGCTCAGGACTTGATGGAAGTGTCTTCATAAATCTAAACATCCATAAAAGGGGGCTAGGCAGGGGCAAGGACAGCTTTAGGTTGGCACCTTAAATTTTAATTAATGTTTTATATTCAAAGAGATGATATGTGTTGGAGTAAAATTGAGACCTTTTGAAACCTGGTTTGGGTTTGCCAGAGAACACAAATCTGCTAGAATTCGGCAAAAATACTGTTAATTCGGCAGGAAAGACTAGTTGGGTAATTTTGTGGGATATCTGCCCTGGCCTCCCTGATCCCCAATTTGTGTTACCTGCCCTATCTTTCACCTTCCCGAAGCTCATTAGATCTGAGCAAGAAAGCCTGAGTAAGCATATGGATTTCTGAGTGCTTAGGGAACACAGCTTTAAACAGAAACTTAATTGAAGCAGAACTCTTTCTTCCTGTCATTTCTGCTTTCCTTTCATTAAATCCCAGTTTATGCATGGAGTGTAATTTTATATGTCCATCACTGTGTAGTGCTCTGCCTACTGGTACAGAAACAAGCCAAAGGCAGTAGCTATCAAGGACGCTGAGTTTTACCCACGAGAGGAGTCCCAGGGAAAGATTTAGTCCAGCAATCAACTTTATTGGTGAGATGTTTAGTATTTGGAAAGATATGCATCATAGCTGAAAATAGCATCTCTCTAAGGTCTGTAAACTCAGATATAAGAGTTTGAAAGACTAATTACAGTGTCACTGCCTAACACCTTCCAGCCACAAGAACAGAGTTTTTTTGTCCTGTAACTGCTCATTTTCTGCTCCAGTGGCATTACTTCATTGCTAGAGAGCCTGTAAGTACTTCTTTCAATGAACTGGGCCTAATTATGTTGGGTACTGTGTACATATAATGCAACAGTGTTCTTCCTGCAGAGAGCTTTGAGATGCGATCAGTAGAGAAAGAAGTAGAAAAGGCAGACCAACCTGCATTTGTCCTGGGACCAGAGATGTATGGAGTATGGGTTTCAGGTCTGGGATATGGACTGCTACATTTTACAAGCCTAAAATCTAGCCTTTAAAGTCTTTACTGAAAAGGAAGACTGGACTGGGGAGGTACTACAGCGTGGTATTGCTTTGCTCAGTTAAGCAGCTCCCAGCTTCCAGCTCACATGGGACAGCACTTCCATGTGGGAAGAGATACTTCTGTAAAGAAATTGTGCCCAAATTATAAAAATCTGTAGGTCTTTCTTATGCACAATGCTTTTTAATTCTAACTTGTCTTGTCAGAACGGGTTTTATTGGGAAATATATTTTCATCAAAATTGTATTTTTTGTCAGACACATGTCTAACTTAAAAGGATAGAGGATAAAGGGGAAATCCAGTGGACATATTGTACTTCGATTTTCAAAAAGCTTTTGACAAGCTTCCACACCAAAGGTTATTAAAGAAATAAAGTTGATGTAGGTCTGGAGGAAAATTTGTTTCATGGATTGAAAGTTGGTTACAGCACAACAAGCAAAGGGTGGGATTTAGTGGTCAATACAGAGAAAAGCTAGCTGTGGGGTCACCCAGGAATCAGTGCTGGAAGCAGTTTTGTTTGACATCTTCATCAATAACCAAAGGAGGCAGTGAACAATGAAGTCTCTGAGTTAGCAGTGGTACTGGACTTGTTCAGGTAAGCAAACAACACACAGGTAGAAGAAGACACCAGAAGGACCTCTCTAAACTGAGAGGGCAGAAAAAGTGGCAGATAAGCTTAAATATAGATAAATGTATGTTGCTGCCTCAGGATGTCATGGATGCGACTGTACCAGCAGGCTCAAAGAGGAATTAGACAAAATTGGCAGAGACTATCACAGAGAGCTACTAAAGGACTAGGACCCTCTAATGTCCCTAATTCAACAGTTTTGGATACTGAGGGAGTAAGCAGGGAATGGGCTGTAGAAAGCGGCCAGACTCATGTGCTGCCCTTACACAGCCTTTCCTATTGCCAGTGTTGGAGACAGAGCACTGGGCTGGATGGACCCAGCAGTCTGACCCAGTAGTGTGGTTTTTATGTTCTTATTTTGACAAAATTTCTGATAGAAGAAGGTCTGACTAAAGAGTTTCAACTATCAGAATATTTTGCTTTGTTAAGAAAATTTCAACTTTGTCTTTTTTAAAAATTTGCTATTATTGAGATATTTAAATGTTTGTAACTTTCATTATTTATAATGCTTTGAGACTTTAATATATGATAAAATGTTAAAAATAAAAAGTAAAATATTACATCATTATCAAAATTATGCTATTCTTTAAGAAATATCTTGATAGTCTGTATTAGTTTTCTTTGTAAAATTCAATTCATATAAAACTTGATATTTTGAATTTTCATTCTGATTCAGAATTGAAGCCTGTCTAGCAATATGGTGATTTCTGGAGGAACAGAAACACCAATTTCCAGTCAACTCTAGTGATTATTTCCTTTTCTAGTGCTTGTCCACTTCTTCTCCCATCTCAGAAGCTTGCAGTGTTATTATCTGTATTTCTTATGTGCACATAATGTACAGCATGATGGGGGCAGAGGGTTGGCTCAGTATTATTAGGAATCTCCCCTGTTAATTTGACACCAAAGAACAAGATCTTCCACTGCCTAAGTTAAAAACAGCCTCAGAAAGGAGTAATACCACCTGTCTGGCTGCTCGTTCCTGTTGCCAGAGCCTCCTGTCCATACTATTTTCCCTATTTCTGTTTAACTGGAGGAGTTGCTTCCTCAAAGCAATCTTGCCATACTTCGCCTCCCAATCCTTCTGTTTTTCTCCCAGATTTCCTTTTGAGAGTCTAACAGCTCTGTGATATCATTCCTCCTCCTCTCAGCTCTGCAGGGGAATCTGCCTATCTCACTGTGTGGGTGGGCATAGCTGGTATATGGAACATACTCAGCTGTCTTCTCTCTATATGCAATCATGAGATTCACAAAAAGCCTCCCCACTAATAAAAAACCCTCTGCTTCACAAGAGATCCATGGCAGAATATGAGCAGATTTTATTAAAGCTGGAACTGAGACTTGTTCTGGCAAATTACCATTGATTTGCCAATTCAAGCAGCCTTTTGGAGTAGCCCTCAGAGAAACCCAGCTTATTGGCTTCGGAGCAGCTTTCCAAGAGCTAGAGACAACTGTGGGAGTCTTGGCAGCTAGATCCCTGTGAAGGCTGTGCTCAGTCACCCGCATCCTCGGCTGTGTGTGGCGGTGCAGCAAAATGCAGTGCGTGTTCCCAGAAGGCGTTGCTGCTGTGCTGGCCAGGTAGCCACGGGCTGAGTAGCAAACCAGCATGGGATGCACCAAACATATCAGCTACATTTGGGGTAACTCACTGAAGTGGGGTGCTCTCCAAATTAAGTGATGTGTGGACAGGATTTCTGTCATTGCATTGTCTGAATCTGAGAATGTGTACCCCCAGCACAGAGGAATATACCCTTTACATTTCACTCTCTATTTAAATACCTGTCTTGCTGCCTGCTGGTGTGTGGGGGCTACAACTAACTACAGTTGTGAAATGACCTAAATGAGAGAATTAGTGATTGGACTGTCTGATCAGATCAGAATCAGGTCCCTTTAAATTACTCCTAAGCAATATGCCTATGAACATGCCCCAGGCAGTGCAGCCATGTCCACATCCACGCTGAAAGTATCCAAGATGCCACCATGCTACTTTGTTCACGTCTATACCATGTACTATGTGGAATGGAGCCTATACCACCTCTGCCTGCCTCATTTCTGCATGAAAAATCACCTTTGGGCTTGTACCAAAAGCAAATTACTTACAGAAAGGCAGGGTATGTAAATGGAAACCATATTTGGATCCGATCCTTCCAAAGAGCTGAGAAACAAAGAGAATTGCCTACTGTACTACTATATTTCTGCTGAAATACAGTAAGTAAAAATGAGGGTCACAACCTCTCTCTGACCCAGAGTCCTGGGCATCAAGTCCATGTGCTGGTGCATCTGGTGAAGCACTCAGCAGAAGGGGATCCCACCTGCAAATGACAAACAGGGAGGAGAAAATCCCTTGGCTTGTGTCTCCATGCCAGATGAACATGTCCTTTGCATCCCTGCTAGACTGGCTGGTGCAAGGGCCACTGCTAATGTGGCGATGTTGGAAGTGCCGCTCCAGTCCAGTTTCCACAGGCGAAGAGGCCTGCCAAGGCTGAGCCTGAAACGGTGGCCAGCGGTTCTTGTTCATCACTGACGTGGGATGCCTGCTGCAGCAAGAGGCGGTAGCAAGGGCCCTGGTCCTTCCCGGGCCTTGGTGCGCTGTCTGAGGAGGCACCTGCTGCTTTCTGCCCAGCTGTTGGGAAGGCTCCGTATGGCCCAGGCAGTGTCTGGCTTGCATGCATGCGGTTGCTGGGTTAATTTTTTCTAGTGTTTGGGTGAATTTGCTGGTGTTTTGCCCGTGTAGGCTAAGGCATAAGTCTGAACAGCAAGTACCGTGCCAAGGACTGTGTCAGGTAAACATGCCGGATCCTTAAGCCAAGTGTCCTGGGGCAGAGAGGCACTAGCACCCTCTGGGGCTAGCCTGCTCCAGATAATGCCTGGATAGCTGGTTGCCCCTTGCTGCCAGGGGAGCAATACTGATGGCAGAGAAACCCCCCAACGGGGGCTAACAGCCTATGCAGGCTGGCAGGCCCCTGGGAAGAGCTGCCCAGAGACCCCAGTAGCTAAAAAGGAGCTGCTGTGTGGTGATCTCTGCAGTAAGGTGGGGTTTGCAGCTTGGCCTTGGAGGGATGTATGTCACTGCCACCCACTGCTGACATTAGCCAGGGGGTAGTGAGCCTGTGAGCTGCAAAGGCCTTGTCATCTGCAGCCAGGGAGGTCTTACTGCGATCATTTCCAAGCCTGGAGGCACCAGGGCTAGACACGAGTGAGCAACAAGATCAAGCAGGAACAACAGTTAATGGGAAATACAGATTTTCACTGATGCGTCACTAGTTGCAGTTGAGCTCTGGTCATGAGCGCTCAGCAGCAGTTCCCGCGGGATGCCCGTGGGTGCTGTGGGCTGGCACTGAGCAGTGAGTCAGCTCAGGGTGCTCTCAGTCGCCGTGGCTGCTCACAGGCCCCTCTGGCATCAGCTGCAGCAGAGCTGCCAGGGCATGAGGGAAAATGAATCTGCTCCTCATCCTCAAAGACAGTTTCCCCAAAGAAAAGTTGAAGCAAATAAGCCAGAAAACTTGCATCTCTGGGGACCACATGGTAATGTGTTTCACATCCCATTCCTGTGGTGGAACAGGTCAGGAATAAATCTCGCACTACAATGGCAGGGAGATAGTCTTGGCCTTTGTAGTGGGGTCAGTGAAACAATTCCCCTCTCTGCGTTCTTCCATGAAATCAATAGCTTAGTATGCGAGGACAGCCTGCCATGTTAACTGTTTGGGTTATACTTCCTCTGTTCTCAGCGTGTACCAAGGAGAGCTGCAGGTGCAGCTGGCAGGAGCAACAAGCTCTCTGTACCTTCACGTGAAATGCTGTGGTGTTTCGGGTCTGTGGCAGGGCAACGGAGGCACTGGGTGGGCTCTGCCTGCATGCAGAAGTGGGTGGGTTGCTCCTCTGGGGGGCCCAGCAGGTGCGAGGTGCATGTCTGGCTGAGGTGTACATTTGGCCAAGGACCTGCAGAAGCACCTGAGCCTGAAGGAGAAGTCTGAGCCAGTGCTGGTTGCTTTCCTGGGGGTATCTTTGTTTATTAAAAAAAAAAAAAAAATCTTAGGAAGGAAAGAAGCTTATTGGCTGCAGATAAAGAAAGGAACCTGCTGACACTGTGATATTCACTGGAAACAATTTTGTCATAAGCTGCCTTGGGCTAAACTCAAACCTAAAGATGAAAATCTCCAAAACTAATTATCACTCTCCCCTGCTGACCCCCTTCCTCTGACTCACCTTCATCTTGCAGCAGATCTGTGAAACGTGGGTTTACCTCAGCACTTGGGCTCATCCTCTGAGAGCACAGCCCGCTATTGCAAGTTTGTGAAGAAATATATTATGTTCCTCAGATCATGTTTTTGGAAGTAATGGCTCAGCAGTCAGAATGAAATCATCAAACATCAAAATCAGCCAAAGCAAAAGCAATTGATACTGGTGGGTGGTTTTGACCAACTGGCTAATAAAAGACACATCAAGTTTATACTGCAAGTTTATTACAGTAATACAATCAGATTAAATAATTCTCACAGTTAATATATTTATATCAGGTATTATATATATTTTATTCCCAGTACCTGTTGCAATCTTTTTATCTTTAACCATGCAGCAAGTAATGTACAAACACAATTATATGGAAGAATTTTTTTTCCTAAAAAAAAGAGAAACTTAAATTACAAAAGTATGGCTTTATAAGAAAGTCATATCATACAATGAACATTCATTTGTACTTGGGCATGGCAACATTGAGTCTTAATCAGTGAACAACAGCATCTGTCGCTGTCACGCTGAACCCCCAAAAAGCCAAGGAAACTGGGAATAGGGAAATGCCTGTCAGTGTTAGAGAGATGGAAAATATATATCTGTATACTTTGAGAATACCAAAAATGTAAAAAAGTGTTCAGGGATTAAGCATCACATTTATTTATATGCTGAAATCAGAGTTATGGAGCCTTGAAGAAAATAATACACAAATAAAGCCAGTTTCTGCTTTTTTTCTTGTACAACAAATACCTGGAGTGGTGCAATTAACTTAAAAAGCATTACTTCAGGTGTAAAGAGATGTAACTGAGACCCAAATCTGGCCTGTCCTTTTTGCTAATGGTGCTGCAGAAATAGAAGCACAGGGTTAGGAAGTCACAGGCAGCTGAATTTTACTGGCAGCCCAGAAGCAGAAGTCTGCTTTCACATTTAAATACTACGAGAAAAGAGAGAGGAAGATGTATGTTTAATAGATTTTATTTAAAAAAAATGATTCAAGAATAAAATATGACCACTATCACAAATTCTTGCCTCACTGATTGTGGGTGTTGGCATGCAGAAGCCCTTGTGCTTGGTGTTCAGGGATAAAACACCCATTTCAAGAGCAAAGCTGCTGCCTTTTTACAACAGAAGATATGTCCTTACCTGTTAGCAGCATGATGCTTGGGACACAGACTTATTTCACTGAAAGGCTGCTTTCTTAAGGCATTGATCACTGTAGCGTACGAGTATTGTAAAACAGTTATGAGTTTTGCCAGGGGAGGGCAGGCAGACAGACAGACACAGACATACATGTGCACACGTGCACCCACCCACCCACACACACACACACAAAGTCACTCACAGTGCTCACTGAAATGTTACTCATCAAAACTGAAGTAACACACAGACACACAGACACACAGACAAACACACGTCAGATCTTTACAGTGCTACTCTTCAAAACTGAAATAAAAAGTGTAACCTGCAGTGCTAACCCGTAATCCAAGGATTAACACAAACTACTCCCTTCCTTTCCTCTCTGACTTTTATTCTTTTTCCCAAATTCAGAAATAAAGATCTTAACTACACTTAACCAGTATGTTTATATGCCAAATGTAAACATCACTACACGGCACCTAGCACCCTTTTTAATTAACAAAGTCACAGACATATTTGTCATGCAAGTGTAGGGATTTTTCAAGACTATGGTCTGTCAGATTGCAGGAACTGTGGAAAACATTTAGAATTTATTTTTGCTAATGACCTGGCTTGAAAAGAATGAAAAAAATCAACCAAGACGGGGCTGAGGTAGATTTGGCTGCATCTGATGTAATGTCACTGTAGTGGGCAGGAAGACAAATGGGATCCCCAACTAACAGCAGGTCACTGCAAGGTGAGTAAACCAGGTTCAGGTAACAGATCCCCTCTGCTCTGGCAGAAGGAAACCTCACCCTGCACTGGTGTCACCACAGGTGATGGGAAGAGATGTTCTGTAACAGAAGAACCACAATGCTAATGCCCCTAAACTCTGGCCCAGCAGGACTGTATGTCGAGGTTGGATGGTAGCTCAGTGGCCACAGCCCATCCAGTGCTCGGTCTCCTGTTAAAATGGACAGTAAAAGGAGAAATGATAGGCATCTGGAGTGCTTTTTCCAGTGTGTCTTGTTGCCTGTTGCAAACTGGGTGGGGAACACCATCGGTTTTGCATGGTGGCCAACAAGCAGCCAGCAGCTTTCTTCCGGGCAGCGGTCGCAGACACAGATATGTCCCAGAGTGTGAGCTTTTTGAGCACTTGCTGAGAGTGGATCTCTTATCCTCTGTGCTGGCCAGTAGCTAGAGTAACCTCACGTATGGATGAATGCAAGCACACGATCCATCCTGCTGCCTGCTACAAAGCCACCCAAATAGCCTGAGTCTAAACACTGACCTTTGCAATGATCCCCGACTCTCACAGTCAACAAGTGATCCTTGTACCACATTAGACCCACTTGCTCCCAGTGGGTTGCTCCAGCCCTCTGGAAACATCCCCCTGACTTATTGTAAAATGCCACCTCAGTGACGCCAGAAGTCCCTACCTGCCTCCACTGCTTTGTAATCTGAGCAGCCTTCCCTTCCCTCCTGTTGTTTCTGCAGCTCGGTATAGTGTGGAAACCCTCATGGTAGCAAGCCAGCACGATGACGGCTGATGAATTCCCTGCCCTCCTTCCTTGGAATATCTGCTCTGGGGCCTAATTACCATGCTAATAATATCCTTCGCCAGCCTCCTCCGCCTCTCACCCAGCGCCATCCCCATGAGATACTGCATTGCTGCTGGGGACAAGCCCTATACCCGCTCCTCCGGGCGCCACGGGGGCAGCGTAGCCGCCCTGCTCTCCTGCCTCTCATCAGCCGTGGGCAGCGAGCACCGGCTTCGTCTCCTTCCTCCATCTCCAGACTGCTGGGGGGCGAGGAGATGCAATGGCTGGGGGGTCTGCACAGAGCCTGCACTGCTCAACAGAAGTAGCTCAGCTGCTGCTTATTATGTAAATCCGCCTCCGGCTCTGCCTTGCTTCCCGATGCTGTGACAGCCTCCGACTGCCCGTGTGTGCCGCAGAGGCTGCCATGCAGACAGCCTCTCTGCAAAATCCTCACCCGAGGTTTACCCTGCGTTTCTCCCCCACCACTCACGCCCTCCCCTGTCACACAAGAAGGCATAGACAGGGATGGGGAAAGAAATACAAGTCCCCAGAGGTCTGGGTGGAAGAGCAATGCAGCACCAGGGAGGTGCGATTTAAAGAAGATTAACCCTTTCAGGGCCTGCTTGCCACTCTCAGGGCCGGGCTGGCGTTTTCTCCATCTCCCAGGGTGATGGAAGTGAGTCCGCATGTCCACATAGAGCAGTGCCGGCGGCGCTGGCACTGAGGTGCTCCCACGGTATGTGGGAAGGGGCGTCCGGGAGGACTGTCCCACTTGGCTGACTGGTGTCTGTGTGAGGATGTGGCACCTGGCTGTGCCTGGCACGTCGCGTAGCTCTGCAGGAAAGCTCCACCTGGCCGCAGCCGGCTTCGTACTGCAGGTACCTGGTGTGCAGAGAGGCAGAGAAGTGCTGCTGGTGCCGATGTGAAAGCATACAGCTCCAGTACAGCTGCCTTGGCACAAGCAGGGAATCAGCCAGATGAGACACAAGCCATTTTGCCGAGGAGCGACTCCCCCGTTCAGTGTGATGTGCACACACAGCTCTGGTGCGCATCCTCTTTTACCTAGAGCCTCGCGAAAAGGGTCTGCTGCCCCTTGGCCTCTTGCTCCAAATTCATTTAAAGAGATGAGCGATCTATTTACTGCCGTTCAGTCTGGATATGTGGAAATGGTTTACCCTACCTCAGCAGAGCAGAGGGTTACGCTTACATCTGGGTCCCAAATAAAGCATGTTCCCCAAAGGGAGCGAGGAGGGAACGATCCTGCTGCTGCTCCACCGTTGCTGAGCATGGCCAGGAGAGCAGGACCTGTGCCTTGCTCAGACAGGACCCTGTCTGGGCAGCCCCAGCCCTGTTAGGAGAGCTCAGTCCCAGAAAGCTGCAAACACACGTGGGGCAGGCGACGGGAATTACTTGTATTTTCTGGGATCAGGCCCTCTGTCTGGACCCAGGAGGCAAAAATACTCAAATCAACAACAAACGACAACTTCTAACAGCAGAACATTGTACCCCAGCTTAGGATAACCAGCAGGTGCAGGCGGCTCTGAGACCCGCTGGTAAATCAAGTTAGTGAGCGACGTCGCTTTTGGAGATATATTCACCCCTAAAACACAAGTCAAGGGTAAATAATGTCACTTATGAAAGACAGGGCTTCCATTGGCCCTGCTCTGATTTGCATTTTTTTACTGGACAGCAGGGAAAATGGTTCCCTCCCCATTGCACAATTCTGTGGAGGCGTCAGGGCCAGGATCGCCTTTAACCCCCTCACTCCCAGGTGAGACGGGGGGAGCTTTCTGGTAGCCCTTTTGCCTGTCGTTATTCCCCTGCAGGAATGTACGCTCCCTGCTCCCCTCTGCACTTACACGCTCCACACTGTGACTCACCGTAAAGTAACTCATTAAAATCACGCACTCTGCAGAGCTGGCTCTACATCTCTGCAGTAACGGCCATGGACTTTTTGGTTATTACTAGATGATACTGGATCGTTGTTAGAAAGGAAACCTGACATTTCAACCCTGTTGGTACAGTATGGTATTTATCCTAGCTCTAGCAGAACACAGTCCCATAGTTACACCTTTTGAAAATCCCACTGGGCAAGTAGTTCCTTCTACCCAGGTACTTTACACAGGATACAGTTATCATATTGGGAATTCAGATACACTGATATCAGTTGACAGCTAAAAAACCAAACATAACACAGTCTCAACTACGGTTAACCCTTCACATGCACAACAAAACAAAAAACAAGAAAGGTTTTTCCTTTAAAAGTGCCGTGCCTGCAATCAATTAGAAAAACATTTAAAATCTTGTCACAAAATATTGGATTTTCCAGCATAGCCTAACAGGATAAGTACTAAAATCACACTGAAATGCAGAGGGTGGTGGATGACCAGCTCCCCTAGGTTGCCTTTGAAAATCCAAGACCCAGCGAATAAAGTCAAGGAAAAACATTTACCACATTTTTTGTCGGTAGCTTTTTGCCATAGGATGGTAAGGGCTTTAGTGCCTGAGGTATAGGTAGTTCCTGGATGCTTTTAGGAAAATGGGAGGGGGGCAGAGTCTGGAGAATAGTTTGCATAGCTTGCAGATATAAAGAAGCAGGTGTGTTCCCCACCAGGCTGTTGAATTTGTCTTCTCC
Organism: Apteryx mantelli; assembly: GCF_036417845.1. Taxonomy (NCBI): domain Eukaryota; kingdom Metazoa; phylum Chordata; class Aves; order Apterygiformes; family Apterygidae; genus Apteryx; species Apteryx mantelli. Next base: position 25,395,941 of record NC_089980.1, on the reverse strand, counting down.
CAGCAAAGCTGTCCAGTGGTCTGGATGATCCTGCAGAACTTTCCTCATCTTAAACTGTGGGCTGGGCATGAATAGCAAGAGGTAGTCAAGGCAGAGCTTCTTCGATGCCACATTGACTTTGGAGTCCCACATCTGCTCCAGGATGACATCCAGCGGGGTAAGCCCTTTGCTGTCCTCTATCCTGGGAGAAGCCCCGTTCCCCAGGAGGATGAGGACCGTCTCTGACCTCAGCAGTTCACAGGCAAGATGCAGGGGGGTTTTCCCATCTTCCAGATGAAAGCATCCGGTCCTGTTGATGTAGGAGTTCAAGCTGGGGAGCTTGTGCGCAATTTTGATGATCAGCCCCAAGATATCTCTCCTGTCATATGTGACTGCCATGGCCAAGTGAGGGGCAGAGGATGGGCAGTAGCAGAAATGTTCCCCAGGCACCTTGAGAGCCTCCTCTGGAAAATGAGACAGCAGATACTGAGCATAAGGCAGGTGATTATGCACCACTGCATAGAGAAGGGCTTCTGAAGGTGAGTATGTTCTCAGGCTGGCATTTTCCTCCCAGTAAAAATACTCCATAGTTCTCATGTCTTCCAGCATCCACACGGGCTTGTGATCTCTCACAGCCTGGTAGAACATATAGGACAAGAACTTGCAGTGCCTGCTCTGATCGTCCTGCAGGCTGGCCTGGTTACTGGCCATGGCTCAGCAAATGAAGAGCAGCTCCACGTCAAATCGCTCCAGACGGTGAGATGTGAACACTTGGAATGCAGATCCCGCTGCTGCTGCAACCTTCAGGCTGTCATTGCTGCCTGGACTGCACTCGCTGGAATGCATGGGCTGTTCATCTCCACCCATTCATTGTTTTTCCCCTCACTGCAGTGGTTTTGTTTAGGTAAGCACAATCCCACAGGCTCAGTTAACCCATGCCATGCAAGCAGATGGTTAGTAAGTACATCCTGCTCTGTGCGTGGCACAGGTTACTGGAACGCTGTCAGGCTGCAAGTGATTTTATACACACACAGCTAGAGAGAAGACAGGGAGAGACTAAAATTAGCTTGAGAGGTGAGGCAGTTTTCTGTCTGCATTTCGTGTCTAACCAGATCAGCTCATACACTGCAGTAAGTGCAACATCAATATTCATCTATTTTTTGTATGTCATTCACACACACAGAGCTCATTATATAGTCAAAAATATGTAGCAGTGTAAAATGCTCCGCAGCTGATAATACAGATGATTATATAGTTACGAAATGAAGGGATTGGTAGCTGTAGAGTTAGGAAGGGAACCCTATTTTATAAATAATGGTATGGCTAGCCAATTAGGGGACACTGATGTTAATGGATTGCCTGTAAGGCATCAGAGATGTTTAAGATCCCAACATGAATCTCCACAGAGGAAAGAGTCTAACAGGACATGGAGTAACCATGCCCAGAGTCATAAAGCATTTTGCTTGGTTAAAACGCCTGCCTTTGTTTAGCAAGGAAAAAGCTGAAGTGCCTCTGTGTTGCACAGCAGGTACATAAACAAAAGGTTAATGGCCACACCACAGCAGCTGATGGAGAGCCTTGAAGTAAGCATTTCTCAGATGTCATCCTCCAGGACTAGGGTCAGAGTGAGTTGTAACAGGGGGAAGTGAGTTTAAGCAATCAGACTTTTGTAAAGTCCTGGTAAGACGCAGAGGACCAAGGCAGTTGCCTACAGGATGAAGCGCAAGGACCTGACCAGAATTCAATCCCTAGAAAGCAATTGAACTAAGCACCTTTTGCTGCAACTTGTGTTTAAGGAAGGAGGACTTCCAAGCATCATATAAATTAACAGATTACAGTAACATGATATCTCACTGCTTTGTTTTCAAAACAGGCAAAACACAGCAAATCAAGGCTTCTCTTTTCATTTAGCAAGGGGCAACAATATATTCAGTATATTCAGATTTAACACATAGTACTCAAATATCAAATCTGAACATCTCCAAGTCATGTCTGGCCACTTACAAATCTGGGTCTAGATCTAGCACACCCTCCCATCTTCCAAAGTCCTGGATATTCAAGTCTATGCCTTAAACATTTCATGTTAGGGCCAGTTTTCATATTGTTAGAATGAGCAATTGTATGCCCAGTTTTAGCCCACTATTACTGTGGCTATACATGAAAATACTTCTAAATAGTCATTTGCACATGTTATCACCCATCTTGTGCCCATGATCATAATAAATCATGTGCATGTTCAGGGCCAGATCCAAAGCCTACTGAAGTGCACAGAGAAATTTCCATTGACCAGCATGCTCTGGATCAGGCATTACTTGAGCACTTGGACATACACATTTTGTTTTTCCAGTTCCTAACCGAGATCATCTGAAACTTGAACTGTGCCATAAACTTAAACACTCAAAAGAGAGGTGAATTAGCATTTGAGTGGACAGACCTTTTGTCTAAAGTTCTCACAAGATTTTTCCTACTGCTACTAAATGATGACAATACCCTAGGAATTAGATAGGCTTTGTTATTCCCATGTTGCAGAAACACACACACATATACACACACACACATTTTAAAGAGCCCAAGTTTACAAAGAAGCTTGCTGATGGAGCTGGGCACAGAACCAGGAATTGCTGTGTTTTTGCCCAGGTGTTAGAGCGACTAACCAAACCTCACTCCCTTAAACACCTGCTACAGGTGTATAGATAAATTCAGGTGCAGGGAACATATGTATAGGGAAGCTAGTGCTCGGTACATTGAGAGGGGAATTGCACTGCCCTGGAGGGGTTCAGTGTGCAGACACCTAATCCATGGCACATTGACCCCCAGCGTAGGCAGGCTCACAGTCTTCTTTGGTGTTAAATCTGTCACCACTGACGATCATCCGAGCAAAAGTTGTTCTGCCACTGATAAAGCCCTTCCCATCCAGGGCAGGGTGATCATCGAGCCCAGCCACTTCTGCGGTGTCGCTGCTGCGCGGTGGCTCAGGAGGCACCGGTTTGCAGGACTGCTGGGGCTGGCACAGGGACAGGGCAGGAGTCTGCAGCCAGGAGAGGGGAAAAAAGCAGGCCAGGCCCTTTCAGGGACAGCCCTCGGTCACAGAGCGGTGGCTGTAATGTCAAACCTAGCACGCGTGCAGAGACACATAAAAGGCAACAGAAAATATTCTGTGAATGGCTCCAAGGAAAAAGGGAAGCAGAAATCTCAGAATCGGGAACGGCCTCTGGGCTTACATTGGTCAACTCTGTGCCATGGGTGCAGTGTGTCCAGGACTTGAAAACATCTGTATTACAGGTCACCCTGTAATTACAGGTTATCCTGTAATTCCACCCAGGAAGCCCAGAACAAAACTATGGGAGCCCTTCATATAGTTTGCTCACCTCTGTGCATGGTTAAGTGGTAGAAATCTCTGCCGTGCCAGAGGACTGCCTGCTGGGGTGACTCCTGTCTTTGGCCTGTTCTTGTCTTTTCCAGTAATTTAGGAAAGCTGGAGCTGATGGGATGTTTGATCATAATGCTTCTCTCCTGAAATTTATTACAAACATAGTGCATTTGTAAAATGACATAGGTCCATTAGAAATGCGGCACATTTACCTGGAAAGCTTTTATTGATGAATTGGAAGAAAATTAGGAGTTTGGGAGTTTCTGTTTAGATCTTTGAACTTTGATCGGTGGCTAAAAATAATGCATCCTAACTCATAAGGTATTCACTTTGGCTTCGCTCTTGGCCAAACTGCAGTACAAAAGGTGAGCAGAACTGGTTTTGATTCAGAGAGTGAATTTCCAAGGGAGCAGTAACAGTGCTGAAGGATGAAATTGAAAAAAAAGAAAAAAGTTGATTTTACCCGAAACACAGTTTACCATTTCAGCTGAGACAAGGAGGTTCCCTGGAGCACTCATGGGTGGATGCCATTTTCACATTACGATGGTGACTTCAGGTCATAAAATTATTTGCTTATTGTGAACCTGTGAGAAATACAATCCACTTCTAAGTTATTTGGGAATCTTTTTATAGTGCTATGCTCAAAATCATGTTTATAGGCAAAGAAGAAACACACCTTATAGATAAAGACATGAATTTATTGTTAGTATAACTGAAATCTTAATGGTCTAATCCAAGAATCATTACCAGTCCAGATCTAAATATTACAGAAAAAGAAAGAACCCTTCTGTGCACAAAAAGTTTCAATAATAATAATAGTAAGTTTTAAATGGTTAACTTTTTAGTTCCTACTCCTATTCCTGGTGTTATGTGCACCCTTCCACTGCCCTCCTGAGTCCTAAGGTCAGCGGCTTCACTCTAGTAGCGCTGGGAGTGTTACTGCAAATTGTCAGTATCTGGTGTCCTTCACTGGGAGGAATATGATGTTGATGTTTTATCCTTCCTCACTCTAGAATCCACTTTGGGTCATTTTTACATTTGCTAACGTGCTTTTACACCTTGTTCTTTCTTCACTGGACTGCAGCTCAACATTACATACAAATTTCCTATATGTGGTGCCTTTTATGTATACTAGATACTATTTCTTTTTCCACTTTGTTACCCCTAAAGCCAGTTTTGTCCAGTTCCAGATCTGTATTTCTTTAACTGGCCATTATAGCTGTGGGGTCTCCAGTGACAAGCCTGTGCCCCATCTCTCATCATCCCATGCCTGTACTCCTCAACATTTCATTTTGTGTCTCCACTTCTCCAGGCCTCTGCTATGATATTGGGCCCACACTACATCATATGTTAGAGTCGCAAATATCTCATTCTGCACAGAATAACTATTTGTTACTGCTATCTGTATAAAACTATGGTTGTACCATACAACGATAGCCAAAGTAAAACAAATTAGCCATAGCCACCTGATCAGAAGAAAAAATGCTGTTACAGCTAAACCAAGTTAAAACAAAGCTGGAGGCAGCTGTCAATAAAAGCCGATAAAAGTTCAGAAAAAGCAAACCTGACAGGCCCCCGTCCGGAGGCTTTGCAGATTCAGTACAAAACCAGTGGCCTGTTACTAGTAATGGCAATACTGTATCGCAGGGATACAGGGTACAATAGCGCTTGCTTTGTTTCCTGGTTCTGGAATAAACCTTAGCAGAAAGGCCTTGTGTACTGCGTACTGCTGCGAATGCGGTTTGGGGATATCATCACGGCTGTGTGGTTTCTTCCTACTGGCACTCTGCATAAAGACTTAGAGAGAAATGAGGAGCAGTGTGGGGTCAAGAGTGGATGAAGAAACCTTCTGGAAATCCACAAAAGTAACAGCTGCTTTTGGTCATTGGAACTGAGCATAAATTGTTTATTTGGTTAGGAGTGGTGCTTTCATGTATATTGTTTCACTGCTGGATGAGAATGACGCATTTCCCCACTTTCAGAGAGAAGCAGGCATGCCACAGGGCCCAAGCAATCTGGAAGCAAATTTCATCTGAGCTCAGCTCCCTCCTGTCACATTTTTTGTCTGGGCACACATGTGAAAAACTTCAAGGAAAAGGCTGCTTGGGAAACAGAAGAACAAAAGGCTTTGGGGAAGATTGGGACCTTCTCTGGGATCCTACACCTGTCAAAAACTGCAATGAGATGTTTCTTGCTCCCTTTCTGCTTCTCTTCAGTGAGCTTTATTGGCATGGGACAACCTTGGGCTCCCAGGTGGTCTTGACAGGACATGCAAAGAAGTGAAGGGACTGCCAGGTATCTGCTATCAGAGCACAGAGCAAGAGAGGGTGCAGAAGCCTGGTCTCCCCATTCAGTGCCCTATTCCTTTTCAGTATGTTGTCTGCCTCCCTTCCTTCCTTGGAAGAAAAAGGAGACCTGCAGGTGATGGAGGACACCCCTCCAGTCACTGTGAGCCTTGTAGCAATGCGGGTTGTGTCCTGCACTTCTCATCCTGCCCAGCCTGAGCTGTGCACATTGCAGGTAGGCTGTATGATGAGTTAACACCGTTGTGCAGCACCCAGCTGTGCCTCTCTGGTTTATGTCCTTAATGCCATGGTTGTGAAAAGAGTGATAGACTCAGCTGGAAACAAGGGTGGAGCCCAAGTCAGCAATACAGTGAAAAAGAGCATGACTGAAAAGGCCTGATAAAACCAAGATCAAAGACTGCAGGTGTTGGATAGTAAAGAAACTGCGCAATTACAAAGAAAACAGTGAACAGCTTACCTGTGTCAGGAGACAGGAACAGTATAGCCAATACAGAAGGCTGGTTTTACTGAGCCCCGAGGGTTTCTTTTATACTCTGCTACATGCTTACCCTGCTACATGTCTCTCATTAAGCCAGCTGACAAAACAATGTTCTGAAATGGTGGAAAAACCTACAAACTGACCTGTCCTGAATTGCAGAATATTTCAGTCAGTCAGGCAGAATTCAAACAGCGCATGAAACAGCCTCTGAATATGTGACTAGACGGCTGAAAGGCAAATAAACAGAAGTGAAAATAAAAGAGCTTTACCAGTTTGGAAAGCATTTGAATGACATGTAACAGAACTGGCTGATGTGCTGCATGCAGAATGAATCAATCCCCAGATGGTTATTTACCTGTAGAAGCCTGGAAGTGAAAGATGACTATTGAGAATGCAACAGTCTTATGCAATATGTATAAGCAAGTCATCCATACACAAATGGAGGATGTCCAGATTATGTTCACATAACCTACCAGTTGAGCACTGCTCTAATCCGGACATACATTGCTATGTTCAGACACTCACCTGCATGTTGGATCAAGATCCAGAGCTCTTGCAAGTGGAAGGGGGGACTGGGCAGATGCAGTCTTTTTCCTACAGTCTGCACTGATCAGGCCTGGGAATATGGGCTTAGACTGCTATATCCAAGTGTCACCTAGCTCTTCACTTCTCAAATGCAATGCAGGTGTATTAGGCTTGAGCTGTAAGACAGCAAGCCCCAAACAACACGCGCAGAAAATGCACAAATCAAGGGGACTGGGTGTGTCTCAGCCTGTGTCCGCTCTTACCCTTCGGGTGAAGACAGAGCCCTTGAGATGGGAAATTCTCTGAGTATATATGGATGTAGGGCAAGCTTTTTAGAAGCAGCTGATAGTGGTGTAGGGTCACCAAGAGTGTAGAGCAATACAAGAAGTACGTCATGAGAGCGATACTGGAAGATGACCCCCCCCTCCCCCCGTAATGCACATGTGACAAAGTGGAGCCTGCTGCAAATGTGATAGCATCTTTGCAACTGTGAGACAAGGAAGGTGTAAGACTTCAGATGGATCTTGACACAGAATCTTCTGTGTCTCTCATTTCACAGCATGATTTATACATAGAACTACATTTTTTTCCTGGTTTCTTGTAGGATACTTAAGGGAAATCCCTATTGTATTGAAACAGTGTTGTTAACTAGATCTAACTAACATTTTTTCTTACATCCTCCATGTTTAGGAAAGAGTAGTTGAGAGAGATTCAGATGGCCAAGCATGAAATGTCGCAGGCTTGGAGAAGGCCCCTCACAACTGTTAGGAGAAATTTTTAACAGCATTTCTTGAATTATGCTGAATGCTTGCTCCTTTAGTTCATCTTCTTCCTTTAAGGAACATAAGCTATAAAACACAGGGTAGGTCTCTATCTGTACCCAAGGTGAAAGCAGAACACTTTCTAATAGATGATATATAATAGAAAATAATCCTAGCCACCCTGATCTTTTCTGACATGCGTACTGCAGTGTGCATAACTGCATGACACTAACCCATTATACAGGTGTGTGGAAGACTGTCTGGGTGTCACTAGGCCATCTGAAAGGCAGAGATCTGTGGCATAATAAAAGCTGTGCCCCCCAACCATGATCTACAGCCTCCTTACCTTCAGATGAAGGATGTGGGACTACTGAGCCTTTCCCAATACCACTTCTCTCCACCTTCTCGGTTAGTGTCAGGAGTGTTGCAGAGTCAGGCGCTGTGTGCTGAACAAGCCTGAACAAGAGTTGCGGGTGCTGAGGTCTCGAGGTGGCTGGGGGTTAGGGCAAAGAGTGAGCTGGGCCAGGAGAAAAGGTCAGGAGCAGGGCCCAGATGAGCTGGCAGAAAACAAACTTTCTCTGAGTGCTGCTGAAGACGTGCAGCGCAACGAGGTGCAGCCAGTAGCATCCTCTTGCCGTTGTCTTGAACGGGGCTCTCACAAAGCTGGGATCCAGGGCTCAGCCACAGCTATTTGGCTTATTGAACTCTCTGTTTTCAGGGCGTTTTCGACAGTTTTCAACTGTTTTCAACTGCTTGCGAGCAACTGGCAGGATCGCCAGAGTCCAGCGAATGTCAGGTGCATTGAATGTCAGGTGACCAGCAGGTCAGGGTAAGATCCCTCCAGTCATGGATCAGATGCATTTTCTCTGTCAACTCCCAGGGAGAGATTGCCCATTTCTAAGGGCAGGCACTCAATAAATATCTGGAATAACTCCAAAGGAAGGATAAAGATGTTGCTAACTCTCACTGAATGTCATACATCCCTTCAAATATAGGTTAGATCAAATAATACACTTGTATCTGGAGGATGAGCTGTCAGCTCAGTTTAATCATCTACAAGAACAACACGGCTTATTTTATTCCATCTTTGAAAATGCTGTTGAGACCTGAATGCAGAGTGCCTACATGCCAAAAATCCTGGTGTCTCCTATTTCTGAGTAGCCTATTTGTTTTGGTTCCCAACTCCTGTCCTAGTTTGAGACTACATCTGTCAAAAACAGTATATAAGTAGCCAGATTACCATGCCTATTCCAAAAATTAAAAAAAAAATCTGTCAGCTGAGCTCTGGTTAAAGAACAAAAAGCATTAGCAGACAGTCTGTGCCTACAGATACATTGAACCAGATGCTGTTTTCCCAGTGAATGGATGAGACTGTGATACAGTCTTACATTGTTGGACCTCTTCCTTTCTCATGATGATTACAGGTGTTAATTCCCTGTTTTGCTACACATCTACATAAGTGTCAAGGCTGACAACTACTGAGAAAGCATTTAGTTTTCAAAACTGATGAAAATGAATGCTTTTTTACACAACCCGTAATTAACCTGGGGAATTCAATGCTACAGGATATCAGCAAGGTTAAATGCTTGGCAGATTCCAAAGTAAGATTTTTCTCCCCCAAATATTAAGCCCTTTGCTCTTTGCTTGTACAGCAGCTGACACAACACCAAAGATGGGAGTCTGAGCTTCTACCACCATACAAATAGGCAAATAAATAAAATCTTATGGCTGTGCCATTCCTGATACAATGCTGACCAGTTTGTCTGAATCTTCTTAGTGCTACTGCTTTATAGATATTACAGACAAGAGCTTGTCAGAAACTTGTCTGTGTATTTATGTGTGAGAAATGCCGCTGCTAAGAAACTGAATCACTTCATGGAATATATCAATTTCATTTAATCTTTTGACAGAAAACATGAACCAAAAAGGAATGGAAGTCTTCCCCTGACAGCTGCTGAGGTTTTGCAGAGCTGAGATCCTTGCAGTTGGATTTCCCATTCTGGGACTGGGAACCCAAATGCCCAAAGCAAGTTCAGCTGGAGCAAGATCTGCAGAAGCTGGCAAACTCTCTGCCACTTGCGGGCCCCAGTGTATCCTTACACAGGAACACATCTTTTATTATAATATTCTTGAATTTATTGCAAAAGAGAAATCCAGGTTGCAAGCAGCTCTATTAAACTCTACCACCTGCAGGTTATAATCCCAAGGTTAACTGCTGGAGGCTATTAAGAACAATCTTCAATTGTACTATAATTGAAAAATTATTTGTAAAAGAAGTCTTTGCAGTGTCCTCTGAGGCCTCAGAGGCTGGTTACTGTCAAAGTTAAGTTGATCATCATGAGTGCCAGTTCCTAGGCCTTGCATCTCCTTGTCTTGTAGACAATATATTTCATGCAGAGTCAAAGATAACCACTCACCACTGGCTTCTCTGCAGTTTCCAGCTGTTGTTTCTGCAATTGGCTTTTTATCTGGGGTGAGTGTACAGTCCAATCAGCAATAAGCACTTCAGAAATACCTGAAAACTATATTTGTCCAAGTAAAATCTTTCTGGACTTTATTTCCTCTAATGCTTGGTTGAAAGAACTGCATTAGAATAATGGATTCCATGAACAGGACACTTGTAGTGACTCAGCCAGTGACAAAGATGAATTGTTTCTACTGGCAGATTTAATGAGTTCAGGTCCTGCTAACCTGCAGCTGGTCATCTCTGTTTCTTTCTTCTTTATGATTTAATGTATATGTAAAGTTGGCCAGTGAGAATTCACTCAACAGCTGATGGATTAGTAGCAAAATTAAATTGTGTAAAAGTAGGAAATTCCTTAAGGCTGCTGAAAGAAGAAGTGTTTTGATGCTTCAGAAATGCTCTGGGTATGATGGTTTTGCATTAATTCCATTGACATATGGTGTAAAAGTGTGTTAGTGTGTTTGTGAGAGAGCTGGATGGAGGACTGAAGACTCTGGGATCCCCCTGCCCAAGTTGTTGCTTGTATTGGCATTGCAATCTCTGGAGGTTGCATCTGAATATGTCTGGATTGGGAAATTTCTGTGGGAAGGGCTGCCTTGGTGCTCATTCATCAGCACCCAGGAGAAGATAATTCTGGGCATCCCTGGGCAGTCTCATAATACAAATATTACAAATATCAGAAACCTTGGAACAGATATTAGTGTTTAACAGCCTTTAGTGAGATCTCAGCTAATATCTGTTGAACTGAAAACTGAGGGAGAATCTACAGATTTGGCCCTGTATGCAGTCAGAACCACCCTTTCACTGACTGAAGCCTGTTTTTTCTCTGATTAATACATCTAGTTGATTCAGGACAGAAAAATGAACTCTGCATGTGCTTTATTAAACAAACTGAAATATTGCACAGTAATGCCCCAAAGGATCTAGAATTGCTCCAACATACTGCAGGATCTAAGTTAATGACTCCTATAAACTGTTTAAAAACTCTTCTGCACATAATAAACAAAACTGTCTCCTTTTGATAAAGTTGATAACTGATGATAATGAAAGTGCTGTTACTACAAGGTAAGTAAGGTGAGGCAGAAAAAATCAGCTCCTTTCAGATCTTTGCTGGAGAGATGACTTAAATTTTCAGTATGCATAATTCAGTGGCAAGCTCAGACTGTTTTTTCTTTTTTGTTTTGTTTTTAGGTGAAAATCTAGGAGATAGAAACCCTTACCCCCTCGCAAAATGCAGCCTGCCCAATCTCATTTTTAAAGGCATCTTTCTGGGTCACTCTTGTCAGACTGCCTTTACAAACACACCTTCAAGATCTCAACAGCAAGTTACTGAAATTAAACCAAAACATAAATGTGGACTTCTTTTCTTAATGGGATATTAGATAATTTGCAGTAGGAGAGATACAGCACTGCCAGCAAAATTCCTCTGGGTACCACCCTAATAATAGTGCAGGCTAATGAAGGGCCGTGGCCTATATTCACTTGTTTCTCTCCCTGGCATCATGGATGGTGCAAAATTGCGGCAGGTAGCCCTCCCTTTGCTTCGTCTGACTGACATTGCTCACTACGTTGGCAATGAAAGGGTGTTCACAGGGGGCTGCCGTCCCTAAACGCAAGCACCTAGTACCATTTGAGATGCCCTATGGATCTGAGACATTTACACAGAGCTGCTAGAAGGACCTACAGCAGACCCTCACCTTTGTAGCTGTAGGCCAGGGAAAATAACCCTATAGCTTCTGACTTGGCTTGTATATTTAGACACCTGCATGGCTTCTCAGGCTGCAGTAACCACTCTGTGTGAAATGAGTGGGCACTCCTCCCTCATCTCAGGGCTGTTGTCCCAGACCAGGTGGCACTGTGCCAGTCTGCACACACCTCACTGTCTGAAGGTCTGCTCAGCTGAGGGCAGGCTGAAGACTGTGACTGCTTGTTCAAAGATACTGGGATCTTCAGTAGGGTTCACCAAAACTGGAATGTGTTTATGGAAACAGTTCTGTTCTGATGAGTTCCAGAGAAGCCTCTGACGAGGTCTGACCCTAGCAGGGCTGAAGAGCAATCAGAGTTTCTCCTGTGGCCTCTCTCTGGTCTTCAGGCTGCTGTGGAGCCCAGAGGTCCCCTAGAACAACCTTGCCTTGCAAAGACACAGAGACAGGTCCATGGGCTCTCAGGTTAGCTAGCTCCCTTGAGCACTTGAGCACTTAGGAACCAGACAGCCTCTGGAGTAGGATTCCCAACACTCCTTCACTCCTAGACCCCCTGCTCCTTGACAGCTCAGGCAGGTGGACGACACCAGAGCTGGGACTCCTGATTCTTCCCAAGTCCTGGCTTAGCCTCTGTCCAGCCCAAATGCTGGCAGCAGCTGGGGATCTCAGAGAGCCTTCATGTTGGCAGGATGAAATGTTATTTATTTCTCAGTGTTGATATTTGGGGATTTAGATCTTGATCTGGGGTCTGAAAGTATCCTTAAAATAGGAATCATCCCTGTGAAACAGAAATTCATGCTCCTGGCCAGCTCTGCTGGAATGGCTGCACTCATTCCTTCTGCAAATGAGGCCATTTATCACGGATGCAGGCATCAAATTTTAGACACACAGATTTGAAACCATTGGCTTTAAGATTTGTAACTGAAATTCCAGCAACCCTCCAGCTGTTCTGAGGTTTACACTGAGGAGCCGCATCTGCTGGAAGTAAAAATCTGAATTTACATGAGTCACACATCAGCTCATTCTATGGAAAGGCGCTGTAAAAGCAATGCCAAAAAAATCCTGTCTATGTGCCAGCAAAGCCATGTTTACATTAAAGCCTGTCAAATACAGCCCTAAAAACACTACATAAATAGGTGGAAATATTGAATGTGCTGCTGCATCATAAAATTGAAAGTGTTAAATTATTACAGATGGCCAATATGCATTATCTTCATCATCTGTGAAAGCGAGGACATCTCTTCATCGGGGGGGAGGCATTGGCCTCCTGATATTCATGGCTCCTGCCAGGATAAGTGGACTGTCTTGTGCCAGCTTGTTTTGCATCTGGAGTCATCCTCTCCTGTCACAGCTCTGCTGGTAGTCAGTCCAACGTAGCAGCTCAATGCTAAAAGAGAATAGGCAAACTGTAAAAAATTGATGCAACTATATATCGGGGGCAAATTCTACCATGAAACTGGTACAGTTACCCATCTTTAGTAGGCTGGCACTTCAGAGCCTTCATGGATTTTTCTGTACAGCACTTTATAAGAGTGAAGAATTACTATCAGGTCTCACTTTACAGATTGGAAACTGAGGCAGAAACAGAGTTAGCGATTTCTCCAATAACAGAGGCAGTCAGTGTTTCCTTCATTTCTACAATGTATTTTTTAGCATGCTACAAGTCTTTCTGGCTATCTCAGATTCACACAAGAAGTGGGCCCAATTCTAGCATTTCCAAGCGTGCTTGCAAGGGTCTGGGTGGGTGATGCAAAACTGAAGCACCCCAAATAAAAATTGGTTCTTGAAAGCAGGGGACTCTGTAATTAGTTAGTGGCCATGTGGCACATCTGTAACACAGCTGGCAGAAGATCCTTGGTATTTAGTGTGACAGGCAATGCCTGAAGTACAGGATGACCTTTCTGCCGGTGCCACAGCAGACCTGAGATTCAGTCAGTGCAGCTGGTGAGCAGAGTGGCCAGTGGAGCTGTCAGCCCAGAGGTCTGGGCAGGACTTTGGGGACGTGTCAGCCCTTCTGCTCATCTGCTCAGAGGGAAAGTTTCTCCCAGGGGAAGCAATTGCATCAGCATACCTGCTGGGTTTTATTTTTGTTTACTTGCTATATGGAATTTCTCTTCTGATTATAGCAGTGTAATTTAAAGATCAGCCAGAGCAAAGCTGCCATGTTTAGTCACCACCTGTTATGCTATGTTTTAATACGAATGTATCAGTGTGTCTGTGACTTTCCCTAGCACCGAATGAGTGATGGATGAAAAACACAGAGTTTTGGAGTCCAGGCTAAAAGGGACAAATGATATGGGTATGAAATACACTGCTGTTTCTACCAGTATTAAAGTCTCCCATGTGCATGATTAGTATGTTCTGCTCAAATGCTCAGGATTCACCCCATTGCCAGATATGGAGTCAAGAATGATTTTTCTTGCAATTAGTTTGGCAAAAACTGTTGGATTTTTCTCCCTTTTTGTCTTACTTTCTGTTATGCTTCATTGTCCTATTCTTGGGACAATCTGGGATCATCACCTAACAAATTGTAAAACCCTACCAATGTTCTCAGGCTCTCCTGCTTTCTTCCTGTGATAAATTATTCTGCTCCTTTCTTATATGTTGAACATTTGTCTCAAGGAGTTGGTACTCTATTGTGGTGAGGGAGGCCCTACGGAATATAAATTCTGAGGTCCATTGGGACTTAACATTAATTGCATGGGTCTGCAGCAGTCCAGACTCAGGACTAGGCTCGAGCATCCTTTTAGCTGCGACATACCCCACCTTGCCCTGTTTGTGAGCATCCTGAACGCTGCTGCAGAGATCATTTTCCCAACTGATGTCTGTGATTGCCTTACTCAGATTCTCCCACTAGAGGGTTCCCTGAGTTCCTTTCACTGAGGTTTCAAATGTTTGTTGCTTATCTCTTTAACCTTTAAAGCCTCATTCTTCCCTCCACTGCCATGCAACATTTGAATATTGATATCCATCTCTGATTGACCCAGGAAGCTCACTGCTGTCATCAACTTCCTGAATTTTCAAATGAGTGTTTTCATCTTTTCTCCCACATAGGCATGTCCAGGACACACAAGAGCAAATCCCCATAACTGTCTTCAGAAATGACTCATTTTCCTCTTTCAGATCCCTACTTTAAACTCTCTTTTGCTGTCATGGCTAGAAAAAGTACTTGATGGAGTAGTTAGACTGCTGATGTGCTGAGATCACTGCCTGTCACACCATCCAACTGTTTTCTTATCCTCATGCTTCCCTATCTGTACATCTTGGTCTATACTTTTGTTGCAGGCTCTCTGGGGAATGAAATGTCTTTTTTTTCCTCTGTGCTCATACAATGCCTAAGATGGTGTGATCCTGGCTCATCATCAAGGTTATTTGTAACATGCAACAAGCTGCTCCCTACCTGGATAGCACAAACTCAGGAAACAGATCTTCTCACAGGCTCCAGGGGAAGAACCAGCCAGCAGACACCAGGCTGATGTTGGCACAAAGGTCCCTAAGGAACTCTAAGCTGAGCAGAGCCCAGAGCCTTCCTTTGACTGATCTTATGCCTTCTCACTCCTACCCTGCTCTCAGAAACCTGTCTAACCCCCCACCAAGCTTTTCTAGTCCCTTTCCCTGACTCCCTCCTCACTTCTTGGTCCTCTTGACTTTGGACTCTTGGCTTTGCCCACAGATTCTGAGTACGTCTCTGGCACAACACTGAATCCAGCATGACCTGCCTTCATAAGTAAGCTTAGAAAATTCCTGGATACAGTTGGGTCAGCAAAAGTCCAAAGTCCAAAATTTAATGGGAAGTTTAACCGTTTTTTATTTATTTATCTGTTTATTTTGTTTCTCATCACAGGCAATAAAACTGAATGAATTTGTCTGCTCAACTGCCTATGATGCTCTTAAGATATTGTTCAGTTTCCTTGATGTAGTCTAGGCTAAAATATGCCTTTTGGGGAACATCATCTCTTTTTCTCTTATCCAGAGAGATATTCAAACATTTCTTATCCAAAAGCTTATCCAGGCAGAGTTCAAGAAGCTGCTATGTTTGTTTGGGATTTACAAATGTATGGTAACCATACTCTTGACAAAAAGCTTGATACTCCATATAAGTACAGTCACATTGACCCTCTCATCAGAGGCTACTTTGCATCCTGGAACTCTGCATGCCCCTGATACATGCATTCTGTTGGTGTATGAAACACACACCAAGCAGCAATAGCTTTTTGGGAAGTCTTGGACTGGCGGTGCATGGGCTATTCATGACCAAATGTCTAATGCTTTATAGAAACATTGCACTAACGGACACGCGCTGTGGTTGTCAGGGCAATCCCTAAAGACAAACACAACACTACATATAGTATATTTTCCAATTGCACCTTAGTTCCATGAGGTAAGTGAATTTTGTGATGCATAGACTGACTGCCACATCTATGATGAATTTTATCTTAGAAGAGGAGAAGACATTGCACAAAAGATAGCTGACCTTTTCTTCAGTATGTATTTCAGGGCTTTTCCTATGTATTTCCTCTATATTTGCAAAGTTTTGATTATTGCATCTGTGTTTACAGTTTTCCAGTAAGACTACTAACAAAGGCAAAATCAGTTAAGGCATGAAAATCAACCACTAAGATCTAAGACCTGTTTCTGCCAGCTGGCAGAAAACAAGCAGGAAAAAACAGTTCTTGATGACTGCCTAGTCTTTGACTAACAGTGCAAGAATGAATCAACCTTATCCATCTTTTAGAAAGTGACATCACTATTCAAATGTAATACTGCAGAATCTCTAACAGTGTCAAAGAATCATTGTCTTCAAATGCCCACAAGATGGTGCCATTCAATCATTTTAGGATGAGCGATTCTGCCAGGGCATTGAGGAGGATGAATTAAGATGCAGCTCCCTTTTTGAATAGTCTGATGCACAAGCAACTCATTTTTTCTAAATCCCAGTCCAAGCATCACCCCAACAGCATCCTGTGCTCAATCAGTTCAAAGGATTTTATCAAGGAGTCTGGGCTGCTGTCTCGTGTTTCCTGGGCTTTCCTCCATATGAGATGACCCTGCAGCATAATAAATTTCAGAGTCAAGACTTCCTCCCTAACAGGATGCCTCTGTATTGGATTTACTATAGATCACCTTTAACTTCATGACCCCAAAACATGCAGTTTTGTTTGCTTTGTAATAGGCTTGTTCACAGTACAGGAAAAGTGCCTAGCAAGGGTGACTGTCATCCCTGCAACTATTTCACTTTCACTAGAGAGGCTGCTTGGCTTTTCTGCCTCATCATCTCCTGCTTGCTGGAACAAATCTGGATTCAGATGGTTCTGTTGCTAACCTTCAGGTTATCTCATTTCCTTCAGGTCTGTTCTTTTTTGAATGCCAAACTCACAAGAAGTCACAAGATCAATAACTTCTAAATCATGAAAACAGCATATGTCAGGCAGACTAAAATTGTTGCTTGAGGATGCATACTGTCCTCATAAACACAAACACCAGATTAGCAGAGCAAGGAGTCAAAGCAATCTTTCAGATAAAATTAAAGCTCTTTAACAGATTAAGTTTTTTTTTCCCCCCAGGCAACTTCATCTGTGCCACTATTCATAATTCTAATGAAATTCAGATAATAATCCAGCTGATGCTCTTGATAGCACCTCTGCCTGTGGCAGTTTTTGACTCTGTGGCCTGGAGGAATGCAGAAAAAAATTGTGTTAGCATATCCTTCAAAGGCAATAAGCTAAACTTGTGAGTGTTGCTGTCTCAAGTATGTCAGTAAAGCATATGTTTACCATTAAGCAATTGCTAGAGCAGCACAGGTAAATGAGCAGGAAAATGGTTGCTTATAGCCTCAGTTATTCCTAATTACTATTTACTGGTGGAGTGCCAGAAAGAGGAAGGAGAAGGAAACAGAAGAAGGGACAGTCTCTAAAGATTACATTGAAATGAAGTGTGAGGACCCACATGCTGCAAGGAACAAAGGAACAGAAAGGCAGAATTTAGCACTTGTCTTCATACTTGCGTATCTTTGTCACTTCTTTTGTTATCACTTGTATGCAGATCTATAAAATCATGAAGGATAGGGGTAGGATCAATAGTAAATGATCGTTCATTGTATTTTGCACTACAAGAACAAGAAAAGAAACTAGCACTTAGCAAGTTTACAACAAACAGAAGGAAGTGGTTCTTCATACAATGTACAGGTAATCTGTAAAACGCCATTCTTCGGGATGTTGTAGATGCAAAATTTTATGCAGGTTCAAAAAGCAACTAGACGAATTCTTAGAAGAAAAGAATTCATGGAGGGCTTTTGACAACAACTTCTCATGCAAAAAGCCTGTAAGCTGCAAATTTTTGAGGCTAAGAAAGCAGCCTAAGGAGCAGTCTACAAAAATATCTATCTACAAAAATCATGAGAGCTGGGGGATATTACTGATGACTAGGCTAACTTTACCCTCATTTTTAAGAAAGGCAAGATGGAGGATGCAGGGAACTTCAGGCTGGTCCGCCTCACATCACTCCTTGGAAGGAACATGGAGCACGCCCTCTTGAAATCCATTTCTAAACAGGTAAAGAACAAGAAAATAATTGGGAGCAGTCAACATGGCTTTATTAATGACAAATCATGGTTCACCAACCTGATGGCCTTCCCTGTCAAACAACTGGCTGTGTGGGCAAAGGGGGAGCAGTGGATGTACTTTACCTTGATTGTAGTAAGGCCTAGGTCACCATCTCCCCCAGCAATGTCATTTGGGAGGTGAGGAAGCCTGTGGGATGAACAGCCTGTCGGGCAGGTTGAGAACTGGCTGGACTGTCAGTCTCAAAAGCTCAGGCTGAATGACTTCATGTCCGGTGGCAGCCAGCGATGAGCAGAGTTGGCCCCAGGGGTCAGTACTGGGACCGGCAGCGTTCAGCATCCTCATCTGTGACCTAGATGACGTTCCACTGGGCAAATTTGTGGATGATACCAAATTGAGAGGACGGGGAGCTTGGCTGACACACCAAATGGCAGAGCTTTGCTCCAGAGGGACCGTGGCAAACTTGAGGACTGGGCTAACAGGAGCCTCATGAATCCCCCCAAGGAGGAGTGAGATGCTCTGCACCTGGCATGGGCCCCTCCTGCAGCAGCACAGGCTGGGAAGCAGCAGGTTGAGCGGTCCTGCTGGAGAGGGCCTGAGGGTTACAGAGGACACCAAACCGTCACAAACAGAGTAGGCAGCACACTGGGCAGTGTTTGGAGGCACATGGCTAGCACTGAGAGAAATTGTTATCCCTGCCCACTCGGTGGTGGTGAGGCCACACCTGGGTTGCTGTGTCCAGCCTCAGCTCCCCTTCGCAGATCAAGACGGATGTGGAGAAACTGGCAGGGCCTGGGGGAGCTGCCAGGACAGCCAGGGCCCTCGAGCCCGTCACCCCTGAGGGAAGGCCGAGGGGCTGGGCTTGCTGAGGCTGGGAAAGAGGCAACTGAGAGGGGAGCAGCCTACAACCTCCTGATGGAGAAGTATAAAGACGGCAGAGCCCAATCCTTCTCAGCAGTAGCAGACAACACAAGAAGGCGATACAACAAGAGGAGGTGGCCACAATTTGCAGTTTGGGAGGCTCAGGCAGGATGTTGGGGAAGCCTTTTCCACCAGGAGGGTGTTGCGGTGCTGGGACAGGTTACCCAGAGAGTTTGTGGGATCTCCATCCCTGGAGGTTTTCAAGATGTGGTTGGACCAAGCCGCAGCTGCCCTGGTCTGCTGCTGGTCCTGCTCTGAGCAGGAGGTTGGCCAAGAGACCTGCAGAAGTCCCTTCTTCCAGTTCATGTGAGTCAATGATTCTGTGAGCATCAATTTCAAAACTGAACACTTGTATTTTCCAGGATCCCAAAAGGTGGTGAGGGCTTTCTGAGACAGTCTAGACAGAGAGTATCTAATACGATAACTAGGGACAGCCCCTCCTTGGTGCCCCTATTTTGTACTGACACCGTTAAGAGCTTGCAGAGAGACTGTCTGTTATTAATGCCCCACATCAAACGGAGCATTCTCCGTGTCACAGGGATGACACTGTTCTTTGTATTTTAAGAAAAGTGATGCAGTCACATTATGTTCCAATTAATAGGCCCCGACCTCCAACAACAGCTGTCTGTGAAATAAGTGAGCCCCTGCTAGGAAGCAGGGTGCCTGTTGTCTCAGCCTCCTCTGATCAAGCACTAGTAAACTATTTTGGGCCTCCATCCACATGCAGTTCAGCATGAATGGACTTGTTAAGGCCATGGTTCTAAAGCAACTCACTATTCACAGTATAGTTATTAATTTTATTTCCATAAAATAGAGGAGTACCAAACAGAGTACCCAACTCTGTCACGCTAGCTGAGGCAAGGACTCAGAGCAAAATGGCCAACACTGTCCCAAAGAGTCTCCAAAGCAGAAAAACACCTGAACACAGGCTAGCTGGGAGCTACAAGCAGGAGCTACCAGACAAGTGAACACGAGAACGGCACACGTCAGCTTAAGCACTGCCAGGTTTTTTTAAGCATTCTGGCTTTCTGAGAAGGGTTTCAGTGGAGAGTAACAAGTGATATCTGGGGAAGCTCCTCCTAATCATGAAGAGCATCATGAGACTGTGCTTGTTGAGGAAAATTTAACAAGTAAGGGAAAATGAGCAAAACAGGATGACAGGAAGTGGGATTCAAGAGCTCAGTAATGAACATATGTAGGATAAAGGATATACAGTGGAAAGGGAAGACCATTTTTGTTTGATAAAATAGTGAGGAGGGCATCAGACAAGGTATGTACAGAAGAGATAACACCTTGCTGGGGCAAATAAGCTCTGCTAAGAGTCTAGGAAATCACCCCTCACTTTTTGCAGAATATTTCTATTGCTTATCCAGCTCCCACTGCTGGGGCTAAAAAAGCTAATTCCTGGTGGTGATTTTGTGGACTCCTGTCAATTAGGAACTAGAAATTATCATGTGTTCTCTTTACTGTTTGTTAGGATGGGAACTATTTCTGTCTGAAGTGTCTCAGCCAATTTCAGATAATGGTGTTCTGGAGATGAAACACTTGATAACGCTGGAACTACCCAGAGTTTTCCTTGTGTACCTTTCTTGGCCTGGCTGAAGGAAATGTTAGAATATGGGAAAGGAAGGGAACCTTTCAGAAGAAAACATTTATGGAAAAATATGGGGAAAATGGGGGGAAATACTCTTAAGTCTACTGATCTCTCCCCATTTCTACCTCCACTAGCGCAACATAGCTTTTGACATATTTGATAGCAAGTGTTTTGTCCAGCCAGGTTATATATTACTTAATATTTATATGGTTTGAGATGACTGCACATTTCTCTGAGATCCTGTTGAGAGGGAGTTTCCTTGGTGTTCTTCTGTATTTGCATTCATCACATTATGATGGATGAGCTCAAGTTACACAGGCTGTGCCTAGAATTTTAAGATGTGGTGAGTCTGTACCTGAGGATCCCCAGGCCAAGCAGCCCTGGTCTAGATCAAATGTTAGATTTCCTTAATGTCCAGTCATGTTCAGATCTGAGGGCTTGGAGGCAGGTTCTATATTAATGTTTCATTTCTCTTTATTATAACTCTCTTGTGCTAGCACAGAAACTTTAATGGAGGAGCCACAGGCTACCACTTGAAGCCGCAGTCCTGCTGTTTGAGGAGCAATCAATCAGACAGCAGCGGAACATCACATCTCATATTCTGGACAGCCAGACTCTTCAAAATGTTTTCCAAGAAAATTATCTGCACAGAGTTCTGTAAAAATCTAATTCTACCCCATTAACCAACAGCTTATAACCAGCTCAGAAGAAAATTCAGGTATAATAGCCCTATGACAAATGTGCCAGCACTTAGTCAATTCATTTATCTATTCACTAAATGGATGCTTTAAAACCAAGAGACTGACCTCTTTAACCTCCTTGGTTAATGTTTCCAGATGACATGCCAAACGTATCCATTTTATAAAATCACATTAAAATTAGAGATGGGAAATGTCTGGTGGGTCATCCTGGTTAAGCAGGATTGTTCCATAAAAAATAATACTGAAATTGTATTAGCAAAACTTCAAGAGCTTTTAGACATGAAAATCATTCCCATTCCTTCTCCATTTTGCTCTAACAACCTGGCTGGCCATCGCTTATTATCTGTGGCTCAGCTGCTGCTCAGAGCCTCAGTTTTGTACCAAGGTACCCATAGTACAAAGACAGAAGAGAAGGGCGGTCCATATGCCAGCAAATCAGCCCAATATAAGATATAAGACAACAGAAAAATGCTAGCTCACAGGTCAGCCACACTCATAAGTAATGGGTCAGAGCTGCATAGTCAGAGAACATGCTAGGCAGCAGATTCAGCATACCATCAGTCTAATTCTCAGTGAGTTTTCTGTGGAGTTTATGGCAGAAGAATTTCAGGGAGGGATTTATAGGATGGCTTTGAAGTGATGTCATGGTGTTGTGGTGCCATGCTGTTTAAAAGGAGGTGCTCCTTTGCTACAGGGGCAGAGTGGAATTTGTGGAGTGGTATGTGTCGGAAAAAAAGAGCAACTGGTCAATGAGATTGCTGTCCTTTGCAGAATAGAGACCTCTGGATTGCATGAAAAGAGGCCATAAAGAGCCTTAAAAGCAAAGGTGAGAAATTTGGTTTTGGTGCTGCTGACAGAGGAGTCTGCAAAGCCATGGGAGGGAATGGTGATGATAAGGCAGTAGGATGGTCACCCCTTTTGACCTTCTCAGTGCTCTGCTCTCTAACCCTCTCTGCTTTTGTATGGCTTCCAACCTCACTGATCCATAATCCTCCTCTCTAATATGCCTCAACTTACTGTTCTTTTGAGTAGCCTCTTAGATGGACTTTAATGTTCCTGTTCAAACTGTGAAGACTTTGTCTTATTCTAATCAAACAAATGAACTTACTGGACATTTGAATGGCTCTACTGAGTCAAACCATACAGCCCATTACCCTGTCCCTAACAGTGGCAAAAAGCCAAATGCTTGGGGAGGTTTTAAGAGAATAAGCTGGTAATGGACATCCAGCTGCTATTGTATGCACACCCTCTCTGCAGTAGTGGCTTTTCATTAGCGTGTCAGAAATCTGTAAAAGTCTGGAATCGGAGGTGACTCACCATCCTGAATGTATTAGGAGAGTGACATGTTCGGAACCATTGAGGCTGTCAGATTTACAACCCAGGAAAGTCACGAGGACATACAAGAGCAGTTATGGAGAATTTGGCTGCTTCTAATCAAAGTCAGAATTTGGATGTACTGCAGGGAGGATGTAGATCAGAGGATGAGAACAGAATACTCTTTCAAAAGAAAAATATCACAAACGCTAGGTTTGCCTAGGAAGACTGTGGGATCTTTGCCACTGGAGTGGTTTAAAAATGTTAAGGATGATTTAGAAGTACTTGCTCTTGCCTCAGCCCAGGAAGTTGACCTTGGTGATATCCTGAGCTGTCTTCTGACTCTTCATTCTCTGAGTCTATGGCATCAGATGGTAACTTTCTGCATAAAAAGCATGCCATTGAGACAATGAACTGGACCTTTTTTCTGGGAGTCTTGATAGTTTGTGACAGCTGATGCCATCGAAGCATTTTTATTGCAGTCTGTTGTGGCGATTTGTTGGTCAGACATTTGAACGCAAACTCAGTAAACTTGTATGGACAAATATTGACCTGCAGCAGAATACAGGCAACTGCAGCTGCAGGCTCCTCCTTTATTTATAGCTCACTAGCACAGGCAAAACTGCATGCTGCCCATCTTTGGCTGCCCGCTCATCTCTGAGGTTACATATGAGTTAGCAGCAACTTCCTAAAGGCTAAGCTGTATTTGCAGAAAAGATCACTTTATCCCAGTCATCACTATGGATAGATATAAAGTAATCCCTATTGACATCTGAATGCGAAGCCTGTTTATCTGATGATGTGAGGTCAGACCCATGGAGTGATAGGGGTATTTGTTTATAATAACAATTGTGATTGCTTTGCAAAAAGACATCTCTCAGGGGTTTCTTTAAAATAATCTCAGTCCAAAATGCAAGTTCTTGAGAAAATAAGGGTTTTAATACCATATCATCCCCTATCAGGATGCTTTTAATCACCCAGACAAAAAATAGCTGTGAGATATTTCCTTAGGGAGATCAAGCTAATCAGATGCCTCTTGCAGGGTTTAAGCTGACTTATGCAATGGTTAGGAAAGAAATTCTCCTCACCAGACACAATTAGTACCTGCTGCTAGCAGAGGTCTCACCCAGCCACCGTGGCTGAGCACAAGCTGCACCGGCCTCGGAGCCAAGCCGGAGCTGACAGCCCAGCCAGGACTCACACACAGTTGGCTGCTGCCTGTCTCAACCAAGGGGCTGAGTTCACCCTGCGTTCCCCTACATCAGCTCTCCTGCCTCTACCCACCCACCTCTCCACAGAGGGAAGTGCCCACTGTCCCCGGGTCAAATTTGGCTGACCTTGGCCAATGGGATCCAAATTTACTAGGGAGCAACTGAAGGGGTAACAGACGGACAAACAGCGTGACTGCATGAGCTTTATTTCCTTAGAGAACCAGGCTGAACAGCCCTTACTGCTTTGGAATAGCAAATATGGCCTCACATGTAAATAGTAACTTCTTGCTACAGCCTCATGTCTCTTTGGCTTCAAAGCCACAAAGGCCTGATGACACATTGCAATAACTGCACTCAGCCACTCCTGGCAATGACAGCTGAGCTGCTCTTCTCTATGTATTCAGGTCATATTTTCCAAAGCTCTGCCACAGGGCACACTTTGCCATGTGGCCAGCAAGCTGTGCAGTTCCCTCTCCTCCTCCTTTCCTCCTTCCCCACCATCCTCACCAGGTCTGATTCCAGTCCAGAAGAGCTGCTGCCACTCTGCTTCTCCGTCACACGGAGGGAAGGCATCTGAGAGAAGGTGACTCAACTGGAGCTGGAATAGAACTGTGAATTATGTTGTAGCCAAGCACCACAACTATTTTCAATAATAAACGTTAGTAAAGAATGTAATTATTAGTTATGCAATGAATATTAATCACAATATCCCTACAAAATATCATGAAGTCAAGAGAATCTAAATGAATGTCTCATTCACCCAAAGTAGCAAGGTGCTTGCCTCTGGGTTTTTGTCTCCTAGCAGTGCCTAGACCATGCAGATTCACCAACAGCATCTGGCCTTTAGAGCAGAGCAGGGCAGGCTGGTCAGTAAGACAGGGGCCTCAAGGTAGAGAAAGAGGGAGAGGGACAGCAGCCTACCTGTGGGTGAAAGAGGCTAGAAGAGAAAGGCAGTCAGGATAAATAGGGAACACATTTCTAAGGAGACTGATTGGCTTCTCTTGCCAAAGAACTAGGCTCAGACTTAAGATTTAAGAATTTATGCACAGCTTGTGTTGCACCAAGGTATCTAGGCTTTAAGGAGGTCCTTAGAAACAGCTCTTTCCTGGCCCCCTGTAGGCAGTAGCCTGATTGCCCAAGTTTTCCTGCTTGATCCCTGGAGCAACTAACAGATTTACTTGTCTCGGAGTTGCTATAGCTCTACCTTTCGCTAGCACATCTGCCTGGCAGCCTCAGGCAGAGTGAGTTTCAGCGGGCTAACTGGAGGGGAGGAAGCTGCGCACAGCAATGGTTCGTCCTCATCAAAATGGAAAGGGAGCAGCCCTGTGACCAGCTGAAGGGAGAAGGCAACAGTATTTGTTATTTTTCTCCTGTGGAAGTAATGTAAACTCTGGCATAACCCTGAACTATGTCACTCATCAGAAGTCACTTGTTTGAGGGATTTGGCAACCAGTCAGTTCCTCAAAGGGTTTCCTTCTTACAGCCGCCATCATTTTATCTATAAACATCTGCAAATTATCCTCCTTCAAATCCCTCCTTAAAATTCTTCTTTGCAGGAATGCAAAAGACAAATGAGCCTATTGACACACTGCCCCACAGCCTCTGATGCCATCTATCCTTATCTCATTCTTTCCTTTTGCTTCCCTTGCTGAAATAAAGAATGCTAGACCTCAACATGTTTCTTTAATGCTGTTTACTCCCAATCTGTGTTGTTTCCATTTCTGTGCCTGCAAATACAAGCTACTGCTGGAGCCCAATCTGAAAGAAAATATACTAGCATTTGGTCAGCAAATGCAGCACACAGCTCTTGTCTTTAGATCCTGTTTCCCAGTGCTTCTTCAGGGGATCAGAGCTGATCAAACATGCCAGTCTATTTCGTTGCATTGGGAGGATCTGCAGATTATCCTTCAGAAAAGTGGAAGCATGAAAAAATAACCGAGTAACCAAGAGCAGTTTACTGTATGGTGCAAGCTGTGATTACACTTTGAAATGGTTAAAACACAGCTCCAGGTAAGAGATACCTCAGTGACTCCTGTACCCTTTAACCCCTTTGTGAACAGCAGTTGATGGTGTTTGTGTGATGGTTAAACATCCGCTGCGAGTGTGAAGGAGAAGCACCAGACTCATATCATATGGACTGACAAAAGGGCATTACTTAAGTTCCATGCTCAACCACCAGCCCCACAGACCATCCCAGGGCTGGAGAAATAGGGGAGAATGTCCTACAGCTCAGAAGTTTTCACTGTCCAAATCCCATGAGCTATTGAAAGAGAAAGATAAGATAGCCAGGGTATCACTGAATTACTCCTGGCTTTTCACAGTCAGGACCACAGAATTACAAATTTGCTAGGAGCCTGTAAGTATCCATATTCTAGGAGAAAATGTAAGGGAATGTCCCTCCATATGTTCACTGTGTCCAGAGCAGGCTAAGTGGTGGCAGGATATTCTTCTGGAGCGGAAGAGAAAAAGGCATCCTTCAGGAGCCTGAAACTGTCCATTGAGTAAGCTGTACCTGGCTTAACTTCTGTCAGCTTTCAGTCACCGAAGCCCACTGACATCTGCCTACTGCGTGCAGGACTTTTTCAGGGTGTCTGAAGATTTACGATCAAACATATTCAAACGCTAAGCCATGTCCATCAGCCATTACTCCTGATCATGTTTCTTCAACCCATTTGGAAAATCAGTGCTGTGGGAAGCTTCAGACCCCTGTGGGAATGCAGGATGGCTGATATGGGAGTCTGGGAGAGGGTTTGGCCAGTGGAGCCACATCCCCAGTGTAACTCAAGGGAAGGCTTTGGAAGACATTTCTATTTCAGCCACCTGAAATGTCCAGAAAGAATTAAATCACTAATAACATTTGACATTCTCTGTTGTTGTTGTTGTTTTTTTTTCCTATATGTTTATTTTCTTACTGGACTCTTGAATCCTGAGCTGGCATGATTTTCTCTGGCATGGCTGACAAGGTTACCAAGCTTTGCTGCTGAGGACGCCCTGCTGATCAGACGGCTCAGCAAGCCATCATGAGCTGTCTCAGCTGGAGCCTCGCATTTCTTCATCCTGCTCCAAAGTGGCATGTTTTTTGCTGGCAGTGTAGGATCCACCTCAACTAGCCCAATGTAAGCAACTTTTGTTAGATTTCAGGACCCCATAACCCTACAAGCTGCAAATGTTTTGTTTTGCTTTTTTCAAAAAAGCTGAGATTTTCACATTTTAACATAATCCCAGGAGCTTCTCACTGCAGGGAAAAACCACAAACAGTACAAGGCTAATGTAAACTGACAGCGCTCCATCTATTCCCCCCCCCCAAATGCCACTCAATATTCTCCCGGCCCCCCTGCCCACAGGGCAAGCCAGAGAGACTGCACCATGTTATCCTTGTGGACCTTTTATCGGCCAGTGTGCTACAAGCAGCTTTGACAGGATTGGAGATTGCAGTCTCCTATTGGAAATAAAATGAAAAGCT
This sequence comes from Apteryx mantelli, assembly GCF_036417845.1. NCBI lineage: Eukaryota > Metazoa > Chordata > Aves > Apterygiformes > Apterygidae > Apteryx > Apteryx mantelli. The sequence continues at coordinate 25,368,591 of NC_089980.1, read as the reverse complement.
CTGCCAAAGTCAGATAGTGACTAATCCACTCAAATAATTACTTACGGGACAAATGATGATGATTTTTATAACCCCATAGTCCCTGTGAACCACTGTGACTGAAAACACTTTGTAAATTTGTCAGCATGCCCTCTGTGTAGGTCCCAGATTTCTTTGTTTCTTCCCTTTCCTAATCCAAACTGATATCACTTTGCGTTTTTCAAAGAGCATATTTTTAGCTCTGCTGACAGAAAAAAAAAGGCTAATATCACAAGGTTTTTCCACTATACAGGTAGCAGAAATCTTAGTATGCAGGTGGGATCACTCCCCTCAGATGGAACAGGCAACCGTTCCGTATGAATATTTTCTGCCAGTTAATTAAAAAGCACTGTCTCCCTGGAGAGCTGTCCACACAAGGCTTTTTGGCCCAAATTTTCCAGGTGGTTTAGCTGTGCTGGTGGAAACACTATGGGAGCCACAGGCAGGAATGCTGATTGCAAATGATGAGCTCACACTGAGAGTCAGTCACCTTTCAGAGGGAACTGGGCCAGGAGAGAAAAGAAAGAAGGTGCATCCACAAAGACACCAGTATAATAAAAATCAGTGTTCAAAGATCTGTGCCTCTATGTCAGTACTATGTTGAATTATTAAAGCTGAAATTATTTTCAAAGACTAATTTTCATTTCCTTGCTTGCATTAGCTGATCCTGCCTAGCAACAGAGGTGACCTCTCGAGGTTGCTTCTAGCAGCGTTTCACGTGGCTCTGTTTGCTTGCTGTCTGCAGCTCCTTCCCATCCAGACAGTGCAACGAGAATAGCCAGTTTCTCTTTCTGTTCTAGGCGGTATTATCCTCCAGTTGTTACGTGACAGACCAGCTTTGTGGCATTTTAAGTTATAAACACTCTCAAGGAAAATTTAAATCCCCCAGAAAACAATTCACCTTTAAATAAAAAAAAGTATCTATGAATAATTCCTTTTTAAAATCAGCACTTATCAGAATTCAAGTTGTATCATGGCAGGAAAAGCTTCTGTTTGCCTTTAACAAAATCAGGGTAACTCCATCATAAACGTCTGGTTTTCTTAAGGTTTTCTTCCCTCAGCTTCAGGAAAGGATAAAGCATAGACCACTGAAGTACCAGACAGTCCCAGCTGTTTTCTCCATTTCTCTCTCCCCAATCAGGGTGGATTTAATCTAAGCTCTTAATTATAGCTCCCATTCTAAAAAAAGGCTCACTGCAAAAATAAGGTAGCAATTACACACAGCTCCTCTTGTCACATAGAGGGCATGCAATGAGTTAATCAGTTCCCCACAGCTGGTGCAGCTTGTAGTGCCTTGCAAATCCCTGTGTACAGATTGCAGGCCACTGCAGACTATGCATTAGGGAGTGGGAATAGATTAACCCCTTCCTTACTAGCATCGTAAGTGGTCTAAAGCCTATATTCCAGTATCTTCACAAATGTAAACTGAAATGTTTAGCCTTTGGTTCCCAAATCCCACTGAGTACTTCAGGGTGCACAGTCAAGGTTCAAACAGGACAGATTTGGAAAACTTCCATAAATGAAGCTTGGAATTGATTTCCTTTATGTTTATCAAAATGCACGTCTGAGCGCAGCACAGGTCCTGAGAGTAAGCATTCTCAGCAAGCTTAGGAGGCAGGAGAAATTAACTGTACCTGCTGACCACATGTCTGTGTATCGTTCTTTTGTACCTTGAAAGGATGCTTATTCTTAACTTATTTGCCTAGATATAGCCCATTCCTTTACCTCCCTTCTGTTTTAATATATGAGTTTGTATAAGAAAAATAGTAAAGGTTCAATGGGTTTCTGCCATCACACAGAGCACTATGCGTGATTTGCTCGTAGGACCAACACCAAAATCCTTGCTTTCTGTGAGCCATTTCTTTGTGTAGGCTCATTTAAGCAGAAATTTGCCTCCTGTTCATCATAGCATAGATAGCCTCCTCTCCCCTTCCTAGCCCCACATCAGTCTTGCTATAGCTATGACAATTAGCCATATGTAAAACTAAAGGGAGAGTAGTATCAGGAAATTACTTCCATTTCCATTTTATGTATGGTAGTTTCTATGAACAAGGAAAGCTGAGTCCTGCTCTGCCGGTAGGGAAGAATTTTGCTGATCCTTGATGCTGTGGGTCTCAACTTGAGAACTGCTGTCACGAGCCAAAAATTGGTCTCTAAACTGCCCTGTCTGAGGTTGAGTATTTATAATTCTATAACACTCTACTGGAGTGGAGGGATAGCATAGTTTAGCCAAGGCTTAAATGGCTTCACAGATAGCAAAGCAGTAGAGAATCAAGCGCACACTGCATGGTGAGGAAGAACAATCTCTAAGAAACTCCCAAACAGAAGTTTGCTTGAGGCAACAAAGGCTGACATTACAGTGCCATATGCATAAAAGCCCCTTTTCTAAGGTGGTGTCCTACCTTAAATAGTGTCTCCAGCTATTTCCAAATGGATTAGATACAAGGCTATTTCAGCTTATTGTTTGCTCAATTTACTTACTCATTTTAAGCAGTGGCATCAGACAAATTTCTCTAGGTTTCAACTCAATATATGTTTCTAAGCTTTGTCCCAGCATTACTTAGACCTTCTGTGTTCAACAGCTAACCCAGAATTGGAATTTACCACTGCCTACATGCAAATAAAAGATCAGATTGTGGGTGTAGGCCAAAGAGCTGAGGAACAGATAAACAAGTGGTGTAGCAGCGCCTTGATAGCTAGGGATGATGTGCCCTCAAGTGTGATGAGTCAAGGTAGACAGAGATATGTCGCACAAAAGGAAACCTCCCAGGTTATCCAGAATAAAAACCCAGGAGTAATAAAGTCTTGATTAACCTAAATTGATCATTTAGCAACCACATCTTGTTCAGTGCCAGTTGTTTGCTGACATTTTGCTCACGGGCACACGTGGTGAGTCACCGCACACGAACCTCCCCCCAGCCGAGACCCATCATGTTCATTTTTCAGCATCAAGTGACAACTATTAGTAACAGTGAACTAGCACAGATGCAAGTATGTGGGCTGCCTGCGGATGGCTGTATGGCAATTTAACATGGCTTATGGATGCATCACTGTCCCAGAAGTTGGAATGTAGGCAGCAGTGCGATGCTTCATATGCTATCGATAGCCATTAATGGTGCCTTCAGCAACTGTGGGGTAATTAAAGACTATAGAAAACTCACCTGCCTGACACATGGTTCAGCTGCTTCCAGCGACTTAGCAGGTGCTGAAATAAATTGCTAGGAAAGCCTTTTCACAATGTTTCAGATGGATTTTGACCCATTTATTTTTCATCCATCTCTTGGCTCTGACATTCTGCATTTTTGCCCCTAGTCTTCAGCTATTCCATTTGTTTCATCAGCTCCCTTTTTTTTGCGTAAGCATCACTGGATTCATCTTGTTTACTTACTAGTTTTAGTGAAAAAGTATTGCATTATTCCTTTGGGAACTGCCCACAGGAAGTCATCCAAACAGAAATACATTTGCTCAGGACTTATATAACCTATGAGAAGCCAACTCCTTTTGGTCACAAGTGGTTACACTGCCTATACACCATAAGGATCTCAGTTTGCTTCTCAATTTGAAGCAAAAAGAAAAAAAAAAGAAACAGCTAGAACCCCAAGTCCCAGTAGGTGTGACTTGCAGATTTAAACTGGCAGGGAAGGAAAAGTATAGAAGGGTTCAGTGAAATTACTAGTGAATTGTATGGGGGAGAAATGAAAATAATAAAACACAGGTCAATTGACGGTTAAGTTTAAAAATGTCCCACTCTTGGCTTTCCCATACTGTTCTGCTGATGTTTTTCCTCCCAGTGTGCTTTGTTCTGAGCTATCTTAAACAGAATCTCCCCAAAGTGAATTAGAAACTGCCCATAGTATGCATGATTTTGGGGGACAAAAAAACTGCAAGGAATTGGAATGAGATCAGACACATTTCTCTTGTCAACTGACCAGATCTGAACCCAAGATTCCACCAGTGCAAGGTCAATATGTTTCCCTGGAGTAAGATCAAATTAAATTATAATAGCTGAATTAAAAAAAAGGGGGGGGTATCAGGGAATGCCAACTTGAGTGCTTGACTGTGAAGAATTCAAATTAATCTGCTCCTATTATCTGCTTCCTATTTTAGTGGTGCCATTTTAACTCTAAAATATTTCAGGGCCACTAAGGGCACTAATTGGCCTTACTTGCCCTGACCAGCCTCACCTGGGGCCTCTCCCACACCCTGGCCCATGGGTTGAGGGCTCCACTTAAGCTCAAGACAGGGCACTTGCTTGGTCAGTTCCTGTCTGAGTTCTGCTGTAGAGGTGCTTGTCTACAGCCTTGCTGCTGGGGTGGACCTTGGACATTTGCTGTAGGTAGCTTTTCTCCTGGATGGGCCCCTTGGGTAAGTGCTGTAGCTTGTCTCTGGTCCCGTCTTTGTTTCTTGCCTGGACTCTCTGGATGGACTCTGGACCTGGTTCATTGCTTGCTGTGCCTGGGGCTGTTGATGGACCCTGCTACTGGCACCTGGCTATGCCTGCTGCGTTCAGACCCTCTCGGGCTGCTCCCTGCTGGTGAGGGCACTGCTTGTGCTGGGATTGCCCTTGGCTCTTGGCTGGCCTTCCCTTTGGGAGCAGCTGGCCTTTGCTGCTTCCTGACAGATATTTTGGAAATAATCCTGCCCTGATTTAAATTAATGGAAGAAACACTTCAGTCTAGCATCCTTCACAGGGAGGTCTGGGTACTTGAGGCACTTCACTTCATCTTTACTCATGCAGAGCTGTCTGTGAAGACTTGGGGAAATGGCTCCCATGTGAATACATCTGCCTTATATTCACAGCTCCTTCTTTTATCTTAGGGCTGGGCTCCCATCACATTACTGTCTCTTTTGTTGTCTGCTAAGTGTTTCTTCAGATTTATTTGCTTACCCCTCTGGAGTTTAACTTTCAAATGCTGTTGAGTGAGTCAGTTGAGGGTTGGTGGCATGGGCTAGGCCTCCCTGTCATCCCTCTGCACAGTGTGTATTTTGAGCCTGATTGTCCTAAACTGGATTAAACCACAGTGTATGCTTGGACATGCAGAGGGCCATGTGCCCCCAAGGCTCCTTCAAAACCTATAGCATGAGGCTTACTAACTAGGCTATAGAGAAGTTGATCTTTATAACACACCAGAGACCATACTGGCATAGCCCATGAGACATCAGCTTTTCGAATTGCCTTGTGCCTGCTAAGGTGACATCTGAGTGGAGCCCAACACTCAGCTCCCCTGCTGATGACTTGCACTTGCCTAAATCATGACTGGATTTGACTGTACTTCAGTAAACTTCTCATTGGTGCAAGCTTCATAGGCTGTTTCCTATGACTGTAGTCCTTACAGCTGTAGTCTTCCCTTAAATCAAACTCTATTTAGTTTTGGTAGCTTTTTCTTGCATAGCAACATGATTAGTGTATCTGAATGCAATAAAGGAAGCAAAATATACCTTTGCAGTATACCTTTGTCTGTTGTGCCTGTTCAGAATTTAGCATGAGGCAGAGACCATTGTTCACACTAGTTCTCAAAGGCTAAGATCTAACATTACATTGGTTACTTAGTTCAGTCTAATAAGTCTCTTCAAACCAGTCTAGATTTTAACAAAGCATCTGTGAAAGTACATTTGCTTTCTGCTAGTTAGACTTATGAAGGGATGATCACTTCATCCAGCCTCCCACATTCCAGCCCAAGGCTGGACTGAGCTATGTCCCTGTTGTCAAAGTCTCTGAAATGAATGGGAGTGAGGTCCCTACATGATGCCTTTAAAAAAAAAAAAAAGTCTGTCTTAATAATGTAATAATAATTAGCTGTCACATTAGCAGATGCCTACAAGCTTGACTAATAATGATGCAATAGTCTTCCATGCTTTATTGACAAATTGCTTGCTCTGCTCCTCCTCTGTGCCCCCTTGAAACAGCACAGAGTGTCCAGCTTCTCCTTTAAAAGCTTCTTCTTTCAGGACATGCCATGCTGTGCCCTCCGTTCCATGCTCTGAGAGTACAGGTCCCACATCCAGTTGACACAGCTCAGCTCCTTGTTGGGATAATGTTGATGCCCATCTGCATAATCATCTATGAAGCCTGGTATTCCCCTCGTGTCATGCCTTAGCAAAACTTGGAGGAGAGAGCATGCTCACCTCTGCCAGATGTGATCAATCTGCACACACAGTGCTAGCAAAGTAAGAAAATTGAGTCAGGAACAGTGTGGGCTGGTAGCATGCACGCTGTTCTCCTGCAGCTTCACGAGCATATCTGAGTTCAAACCTGTAATAAACCTTACTCTTCTGGTGCTGACCTATTTCACTGGCTTATGAGTGATTCAGACTTGCTTTACAACTCCATTGCTAGTCTAATTCTGAGCTGGTCATGTGTAATGCCAATCACGTGTACCGAACACTGCAACATTACATTCTTTGTGATGTAAGCACCTGACCAAAGGAAAGTCACCAAGCACATGCTTCCTTTGGGCTCTCAGCCAGACCAGAGCCTGGAGAGTACCACAAATGGAAAACTCCTCACTTCATGCCCCTAGCCTAGCCCTGCCATTTCCACTCTAGCAAAACAGGGACTCCAGATCATTCACTTTGCCTTTGTGCTCCCAGTTTTTTCTCTGCGGTGAGAACTGTGCTGTGTACTCAGCTTTGCAGAGTACTTTAAAATATTTGCATAGATGATACTCTAAGTACAGAGTACCATAGCTGTACCTAATTTCAGATGTAAGACATGCAGCCAGTTTCCAGCTTTTCATTATTACTGTTACCTGTGAGGGAAAGAAATGCCTTCCTCGCTTCTGTGGCAATCTCAGTAATGCCCTGCAGCAAGCCATGTGTCACCTCACCTGCTTCATTCCAAAGAGTCAAAAATATTCTTACAGTTTATTCAGCTGCTCAGTTGGCCTCTGAGCTGATAGCTTCCTTCCTAGAACTCTAAAGCTGTAGCAGAATGGAAGCTAAGCATTTTCCAGTTCTTCAGGTGCTGATTCCTCTCAGCAAGTTTCACTTGCTGGAACAGTGTCTTAAAGGAGATGGTGTCACCCACATGTGATTACAGCTGGATGGAAAATGGAGAGCTGAAGTTTGTATTCTGAAGAGTCTCCATCCGGGAGCGTTCTGGAGTTTCAAGCATGGACATGCATGCACTAAGCTCTCTTCCCAGCATTATCTGCCTTCACAGTAATGTTTACCTACAACCAAGTGTTATTAGGTTGTCATTAAGATCACAAAATAAGGCTCTCCCCCTCCATTTCAGTGGTATGGGGGAAGCTACTTATTGAGTAGGCTTGCATATCCTGTTCCCCCCCCCCCCCAAATTTTCATGTAGGCCAGTTGTTTCCTCTCCAGGCTCTGCTTGCCTTCTGCTCCCTTTTAAAATATCTTAGGATTGTTATTTATGATAGCTAAAAGAGAATATTAAGTCTAGAGTGGGGATGGCTCTTTTTCTTTAAATATGCTCACTTTTGACACCTAGAGGTGTACCTCCTGAGAAGGGGCTGGTACTGTTAGAAGACTAATAGCAATATTGAATCAGCTTCAAGGAAATGCTGTGTTGACCGTAGCTGGGAAATGACACCCAGAGCTCTAAGAACAGCAAACGGAAAAGATGGACAACACTGAGAAGATCCCTCCTTGTTCTCATGTCTGTGAAGTGACAAAGGTAATAGACCAGTCTAATTTCTTGATGAGTGCAGCCAGAAAACAGTTATCAGAAGAATTCATCTGGGCTTCATGTATATGTATTTCCAAGCTAGTAGTTTCCTCTGACTATATTAGAAACCAGTGATCCAGCCTGGCTATTAAAATGTGTCCTATTCTATATGTGTTTTCACTCTCCCTGTGTTGTGCTCTTTCTAGCCCAATCTTTGTTTTCATCCAGCGCTCACAAACAATAGGGGCAGCCCAGACTGATGAAGTCCTCGTGCGTTAGAGTAGCTGCTCTCCCCTAAAGTGTTCATCTCCATTCCTAGTAGATGGCTGTTGTGATGGTGGGTTTTTTTGATTTTTGGTTTTTGGGTTTTTTTTTTTTGTGCTAGAGGAATGGTTCCAGCTGTCTATCTCCTCAGTCCAGTGTGGAAGCTCACTTGAAATCGCCTACTGTAAAATACATGGGAGTTTACAGCTATATTATTCCCTACCCTGTTCCTATCCAGCTGGGTCAATGGAGCACCAGCTCATTGCATCTTCTCTCCACTTGGGTATGTGTGCACTGGGATCAAGATTTTACATGTGGAGGAAGTGGCATAGTCAGATGACTATCATTCAGGTATTGGGCATCTGATGAAAGCAGCCCAAATGAAAAATTGCTAACTCGAATGATCTTGCAGAACACTGCCACTGTGCAGTGTTTTTTTTTTGTTTTTTTTTCCCCCCCCAGCAAGGGAAAGTGCAAATGCACAGCCCTCATAGCTGTTCCCTCTACCGCCCAGCCTCTTTTGATCCATCCAGCAGGGTCAGGCCTTTTCAAGGAAGGAGGAATGGAATGATCCTGTCTCTTGACTAGGTAAAGTGCTTATGAAAACCTGTATGCAGAAGAAATAATAGTCAATCTGACCACAATCTGGAAGCCCACCTTATGTCAGTAATCTTCTGCCACCATGGAAGACTCTCTAAGAAGACCCAGCAATGAAGGGGGGGAAAAAAAACCTAAATAAAATAAAAAAGCAAAATCACTGTTCCATCTTAGATGCATTTGTATCAACACTATTTTGCAGCTATACTGTCCTTACTAGGGAATGGCAGTGAATCACACTCGTTGCAATAGTGACTGGCTTCAGGGCCATTTTCATGCCTCTGGCCTCCCTGAATGGCAGTGTTCACAGTGATGACACTTGAGTTCTTCAGGAGAGCTTTACGCATTCCCTGGCATCAAGCCTGCTTACTGTCTCCATTCTGGGCACCTTAGTAATGGCACAAAAATTCCAAGTCCCTTTTTGGACATTAAGTTCTTTCTTGGATCTGGCTACTGGGTGCATTGGAATTTTATATTTTAAAACACCTCTTAAAACCTAGCCAACAGCTATGAGGCATGGTGGCAAGGTAAAGAGAAAAACTCTGCTATAATGTAGATGGCATGGAGAGACCCTCTGATCACCAATCTTAATCTTCTGACCTTGAGATTAACTGTAGAAGTAATTCCCTCTACAAAAACATAGCCATCTGAAAAAGTGTCTGTAAATGGCACCTGTGTTTCTGCCAGCTTTCAGCTAAGCCAAAAGCAATGGGTTTCAGCCTATGATCTGCAGGGTGCTGAGAGTCAACAGCTAGCTGAGGGGAAAAATAAAAAATTAAAAATGTTTCATGTCACTAGGCTTACTTTTATTAGAATGAAGCTGCAGGCTGACACATCTCTGCTGAAAAATATGGGGTATCAGCAGGCATTTTCAAATAATGAGCAGCTAGTGAATGAACCAGCCTGTGATGAGGCAATATCAAGAACTCGTTCAGGGGACACCTAGGAGTGAAGGTGGCTCTCAGGTCACAGCCTGAGAGTGCTCTGCACTTCACCTGTCTCCTCTCTGCTGTTAGAAATTCTGGGCACAGGAGAGCTAGCAATGGAAAATCACGGTCCTACATCACTGTCCTATCCCAGCCATCCCTGTTTTGGTAGGCTCAACTTTGCCATGCAGGAATTCATGCATGCACTGGAAAACTATTTGTGGTTCTGGAAACTGAGTAGAAGTGAAACCAGTAAGCAGTAACATTCATCCTTCAAGAGAGATCTGTGCAAAGAACCCCTGAGTCCTGACACTAATTTGGGGGACAAACCCAGGTCCCACTGAATTCTGCTGAGGCTTTGTCAAAGGTTTAATTAGATCAGTATGTTGATGTCTGGGTTTTATTGTGCCGCTCTCTGAGTTTGTGATTAATTTCTCAGTTGCCTTTCCCAGTAAACAAATACTTCTTTCAGTGTCACTCACAGTGCTGCAGAGACTGGATTTAGATACAACAGATATGAAAGGCAGCCCTACTAAGGCTGTTGGGCACAAACAGATCCTCTGTCTGTCTAGTTCATTAAGTTCCAGACCTAGCACAGCCTTTTCTGCCTAGTCACCCTGCATAGGAGATTGGCTCCTCCAGAGTCATTTGAGCTATTCGGATATGAATCAGCTGTGGAATGGGCCCAGGGTCTTCCCGAAACCTGGCATGCGAAGTGAAGGAACAAGTTGCAGACTGTACTGCCTTTCCCTATGTCATAGGAGGATTAATGAATGTTTTCAAGCTGCTTTGAAAATTACAAGTACCATGTGGTACAATATTGCTGTTCCTGTTTTTCACTATGTAGCTGGTAAGTAGCATGTCCCTTACTAACTAATTGGAAATTGCTTTTGATATTTTCAGGATTTTTCAGTGAAGCTGTGACAGCCTGCTGCTTCATTCTACAAAATGTGCCCTACCTCATCCTCCTTGTCCCCCCTCTCCCGCCCCAGCTCCTTTACGAGGGAAATAAAAACATCAGACTCTGGCACCATCTGTCAAGCAAAGGCTAATCCATTCTCTGCTTGTCTCATGGTCAATTTGGTTTCTTTGATTGGTACAGCTACCCTTCCTATTGCTGCGAATTTAATACTATTCATAGGTTTGTGCTTTGCTTTATTTTCATGATAATATTCTTACAACCGTTGCAGCATTCAGATGTGTATCCCTTCCACATGCCCAGACTTCAGAGAATGTGAACATTACTTAAGTAAACATGCAACTGTCTGGCAAGGCAGGTAGCATTACTGTCCCCATTTTACAGAGGAGAAAATGAGGCATAAAGAACTGACTTGCCAACGGATGTACAGTTGCCTCAGCAGCAGAGCTAGAGAGCTTGCAGGTCCCCAGATAAAACCTAGTTGTTGACTCTGACTAAAGCACTGTCACTTTCCCTCTTTTTCATCTTGTTTTGTCTTTGTTTACAGTGATCTCCATGGCAGCTTTCCACAGATGATTAAGACATGGACCTTCATATACTGTAACGCCTGTGACAAGATTGAACAAAACCACTAGGCACAAAGCTCATGTATTCAGTAAGGTGAAAGAGCAGAAGATCAGATCAACCTGTTAATGAAATGGGCAACTTAGATGAGCTATTGCCTCCAGTTACTCAGGGTAAATGGGACCCCAGGCAGGCTCTTTATGGCTTCCTTCTAATATTCTCAGTACTTTTGTTGTCCCCATGCCACTAAGAGGTGATTGCTGTTTGACAGATTGCTCCAATACTTCTCACTTCCTTTGCATAATCTAAGAAGAGGTTGATGAGATCAGTTCAATGAGAAATGTAAATGCTCAGCTTTTATTCAGGATCAGGCCAGAACTAACTGTACTGAAGAGAATTGGATTTTTGGACATACGCCCAAAGCAAACACCAGCTCTTAACTATCCCTGTTGACCCATCACTGACTGTTTACCCTCACACAGCCAGCCATGCACTCCCCTATCTAGCTATTTCTAATAGTAAAAGGAAGAGTCCATGCAAGAGGAGACGAGCTGAAGAGCAGCTGGGCATGTGATTATGAGCTGTCTGCTGTATATTCACAGAGATGTCCCTTTGCCTTTGATGCGAAATGAAGGAAGAGTCCTGCTGAGTCATTCCTCTTCCAATTACTGCAGCTACTCTGGTGATACTACATGGATAAACCCAGTAATGGGCACACATGACATATGCCTCCTCTAATGTATATGTATTACCAGAAAAGAAATACTTAAAATGGCTTGGCTTGTCCATGTAGGAGAAGGCGTGAGGGGCACTATATTAGTGCATCTTGTATAACCAACCCCAAAGGATTTTTTTCATGGTATTTTGGCAAAGGTCGTTATTTATTTGCCAAGCTGATACCATATCCAATCTGTATGCTGCTGAGTCTGTAAAAGTGGCAGCGATCTGCTAATGCTTGTAATGCCTGTGGCTAAGAGGTGCCACAAATACCTCGCCTCTTTCTTCCCCTTCACCCCTGCCATTGGCAGTATTTAAGGTGCCCTGCAAAGATTTCAGGCTGTGGGGCCCCAACTTCGCGGCGGCGGGATGGGGCTGGCAGGTGTCTCCGAGCTCGGCCTAAGCCAAGCTAACCCAGGCTACCCGCCGCGGCCCCTCAGGCCCGGGCTCCCGTGCTCGCAGCGGGGCCCCCAGCGAGGCCGCGGTGGCGGCCGCAGCCGAGCGCTGAGGGGCGCCGGGGCCGCGCGCGGGGCACCGCTGCGAGGCGGCGGCGGGGGGGCGGGGCCCGGCAACGGCCGCCTGCCGCGAGCCCGGCCGCCCCCCGCCCGGCCAGCGCTGCCGCGGGGGCGGGGCCCGCCGTGCGCCCCGGGGCGGGGCCTGGGCGCCGCCGCGCCGGTGATTGACGTGAGGCGGGGGCGTGGCCGGGAGGGGGCGGAGCCGCGCCGCGGAGCCCGAGCGTCGGGGCTGTGGAGGGCGGGGGGAAGACACCGGGCACGGAGCCGCTGCCGCCGCCGTTCCCCTGCGCCAGGTAACCGGCGGGGGGCCGCGTCGCGTCGCGGGGGCGGCGGCGCCTGCCTGCCCGGGGAGGTCGGGGCGGGCTGCCGGCGGCGGCTGGGGGAGAGGCAGCGGCGGTGGCGGCGATCGCTGCTGCTCTGGGCCGCAGTACTATGTACGTCGGGCCGCGGCGGGGCCCCTGGGAAGCCGCTCCGGTCCCGCGGCGCGGAGGGGGCAGCGCCCGGCGCCGCTCGCTTCCCCCGGCCCGGCGCCGCAACAAAGCAGCGATTCCCCCCCTCCTCCGCCAGCGTCTCCCAGCGCCGCCCAGCCTTCCTGCCCGGCCCTCCGCCCAGGGCCGACAGCGAGCACCCCCTCCCCGCAGCGGCCGCAACTTCCTCCCCGGCCCCGCACCGCCGCCGCGGGCTCCCCCCCCCGCCGGGGCGGCGGCAACTTTTCGGGCCGGTTCCGTGCGGGGCCTGGGGGAAGGGGTAGGGGGAGCAGCGCACCGGGGCCGCGGCCTCCTCCGCGGCGTCCCCACACACAGCGGGGGCGGGGGGTCGGCGGCGCGGGCCGGCCGGGGCAGCGCCGGCGGCGGGGGGGCGCCGAGCGGGGCGCCCCTCACGGCGGCGGCGGCGGCGGCGGGGCCTCTCGTCAGCTGTTTCCTCCTGTTTGTTGTCAAGTTGCCTGCGCTGCCGGGAGCGCCCGGCTGCGGCGCCGGGGGCCGAGCCGCCGCCGGTTGGCTGCGCGCGCCCCCGTGACGGCGCTCAGCTGGGGCGCCGCCCCCGCCCCCCGCGCCCGGGCTTTGTGTGCGGCGGCCGCGGGGCGCGCGGGTAACGGCCGCGGTGCAACGGCCGCGGGGGAGGTGGGGGGAGCGCTGCCCGCCCGCCCGCCGCGGCGCGCCCCGCGGCAGCCCCGGCGCTGGCGCTCAGTGCGAGCTGCTTCCTGCAGTTGTTGCCGTTGATGGTAGCCCCTCTGGGTCCGTTAAACAACACCTGGCCGTTTCTCTGCCTGCCCCCGGCCCTCCCCTAGCCCGCCACTGCCTCGCGGTGATGCTTCGTGTCGCTGCCTGCTTCTAAGATGGTTTGAATCCGCGCAGGGAAGCGGATGGTATTTTTCAGGGCAGTTGTCTCAATTTGATCTCAAGGCTGTACTTCATCGCTTTAATCTTTTCAAACTCTGAATGCTATTGAGATAGATTATTCTTCATGCAGTCAAGGTAGGCGCTAATTCTGCAGTTCGCCGAATATGGGAGTATTTCCTCCCCCCCCCCCCCCCCCCCCCCCCCCCCGTCTCTCGCCCTTTGCCAGGATCCCTGTGGTTACCGTAGGTCTGCGGAGAGACAGTTGCCGTACTGGCGCAAGGCAAGTAGCTGTGTTGCTTTAAACGTCTGTCTCTTCTTTCTTGCCGATTAAATGGTGTTGTTTGTTCACTCCTTCTTGAAGATTTATTCATCTGTGAAGCAGCCCTAAGTAAGCCCCGTGTCCTTGTCTGATAGGCGTCTCTCTTGCAGGAAGCCCATTTTCAGAACTCGAATGGTAGCTCTTTGCTTATGAAGATGCTTACTGTTCTTTCAGTAATTATCCGGCTTCGTCTGTCATCTTTTGGGATGGAATTTTCCTGTGAAAACGTGGATTCCCGGGAAACTGAAATACTTGGCAAGCACTTCTCACTTTGAAAGAGATTTTAGTCAGAGCAAAAATGAATGTAAAGACTCATCTGTTTTTGTGTTATTCTGTATACAGACCTCACCTGGAATAAAGAAGTAGTTACAGTTTTGATTAATACAGCATGCTTATTTAAGAAAAAGATTTTATTTTGAAATAATAAAGAAATATTTACTAAGTTCTATCACTATATCTTCTTTAAACAATAAACACAATGTTATGGTTAGAGTAAAGAAATAAAGTAAGTATACAAATCTCATGAGAGAGAAACACAGGGCATGACTTGGCTCAGTGGTAGGTGTTACAGAGCAACTTTTGATGTTGGTAACTAATGTCAATACATAAACCATTAGCATAACTAACATTTAAACTGACAGCAGAAAGAGACTTGCATTATGATTGTAAAGACTCCCTCATGTTGCTGCTTCAGTTATATAACTGTAGTCATTATAAACCTGATGTGTATAAACTCATTCTGTATAGTTGAATTCAAGTGTTGTTTTGTCACTTTTAAGCATTGCTCCCCCCCCCCCCCCCAAATACTAGTGTTTAAAATATTATTTGGACGCTTCTGTTATCTGTTACCTTCCCTTCCTTAGTTTTCAAAGTAATTAACTTATAGAAAACAAGATTAATTGTTTATATATAATTATAAAATTTTAATAACGATGATGGGTAGGTTTCAGAAATGGCTACCAAGTGTGTGAGGATAAAAGAAATTGCACCTTACAGCCCAGTAAAGAAGATGACAAGAACGGATGAGATTTGTTACTTGTCATCTGACAGACTAGCTGAGAGCTGTATATGTGTGGGTTTTTTTTCTTTTTAGTGTTCCTTCTGCTGGTAGTCATCACAAGTTTAAAGTAGTGTTACCCAAGTTAGATCATCAGTTAATGGTTGTTTACTTACACAGGACCTATGTTGAAATCTTGAGATGCTCAGCTCCTGTTGAAATGCCTGACTCCCTTAAGCAAGGTTTAACTTCAAATCTTATTTAAAATACAGATGAATTACCTGTACATTGTGAACGCTTGGTAGCAAAGCTCCTTTAATTTTGGAGCATTTGGGAATTTCCCAGTTGGTATAAGAATTTCTTGCTGAGATGCACTAGGTATATCTGCAACCTTTCTGTCAGTGGGTGTAGTTTGCGTAGAAATATGGATGGTCATTGTCTTTTTGCCATTTTATTTAAAGTTGACTTACTGTTTTTTTGTTGGTTTTTTTCATGACTCATTAAACTCTTGGTGTCTTCAGATGAACACTTGTATACTTTGGATACTAAAATTAATGAAAACGGAAAATCTGAATTAGTTCAACTTTGTGAAAGTTGCCGAATGGATTAATAGGCTAAAATCATCTTATCTGCGTAATTAACATGAGAATAAGTTTATTACAAAACCAGGAAATACAGGTTTCTTAAAAACAGTTGAGGAATTAAGGGAGGAAAAGGAGATCTGGAATTGAGGAGACAGAAATAGTTGCTGGCTTTGAACCCTTTGTGTAGTACTGAGAAAAGAACTTAATCTGAGTCTGATGTTTGATACTATTTGTAAAGTAATACTTGTATATCTTATCTAGCAAGAGTATTGTGAGGATGTCAGTTACAGTGTGTGAAAAGCTCAGATATGGGGGCACTATTAATTAGAAAGGGGCACCTGTCAGTATTGCTCTGCTATCTGTAAACTTTTGAAACAAATTAATCTGTATAGTATTTCCATAGACCAATATATATTATCATATTTAAATGCCAATATCCATATGCCAGTCTTTCACTTTACGTGAGAAAGAGCCAGTCTGCACTAGAAAATTATACTATTGTAACTTTACTGATGCAGTTCTGTCATGTAGGGCATCCTGCTCTAGGTGAGCATGGTGCACTGCATCTGGGCACAGCATTCATTACTTTGTCAAAGACTCTTCAGTCATTTACTCTATTAAATTCCTTGTGCAGTTTCCTATAGTAGCTGGATGGTTCTAATGAATGTGGTGTACTGCACCAATTTGCTTGCTTTCTTCACTTTTGGCTACGTGCAGTGCTTTCTTATAAAAAAAAATTCTGCATGTAGGCAGAGGCCGGAGGTCAGGCCTTGCTTGCTTCAATAGTTGCGGAAGTCATAGTGGAACACTGCTGAATCTCAGACCTGCTAACAGACTGACTGGGTGTGTATCTTCAGATGCACCCCCACTTATGAGCAGCAGACACCTGAGGAGGTAAAGAGCAAGTTTTATTATTTTGCTCATCCAGTGATTCTTTAATGTGTAGTCTTGTGTAGCTGGGCTAATTATTCTTTTCCCTCTTTCCTTTGTCTCTGAGATGAGAAGGTGAAGCTCAAACCTTGTTCCTGAGGTGAAGTTTAAGCCTGGTTCCAGAGTAAGTCCATCTTCGCAGTGTCTTACCCTACCTAGGGGAGTACAGCACCATTTTTCAAGTAGGATATAGTGATTGTTGGCTCACCATGCAAAGGTAAATGCTTTTAGTTAGAGAGATGGAGAAACAGAGTCTATCATAGCTTTGTATCTCTTAACTAGCAGCTGTTTTCTGTTGTAGATTTGGGATGCAGTAGATGGTGCTGAAGCAACACTGAGACTCCTGATATCCGCAGTCCAGTGTGTGTATGGAAGGTGCCAGCTTTCCCAGCCATTGATGGTTCTGTGTCTTCAGGAGATTCTCTTTCTGAGAAAGAAAACACTGACTGTTAGTTTAAAAAATGTTAATATTTTTTTTTGCGTTAGTTTTTTGTTGTGTGTTGCTTTTAAAGGTAGGCAGATTAGGTAGTACAAATACAAACCAAGTAGTGCTTCGGGTGCCTTGAGCTCTCTGTGCAGATAGTGGTGAAATTTAAGTTGCTAAATGTCAGCTGTTTGACAGTTGTTGCTCAGTGCTGTAAAAATAAGCACTGAAAGATGCGTGGCTGTTTGGGAGCGCTGCACTGGAAATAGGTATTATGGGTACACAGCCATTGTGCTTGTGTTTTCTTTCGTGTGTTTACTGGGAGAAGCATGCAGGCAGGAAATGTGTACAATGTGACTGAGGAGTGGTATCAAGGTTTGTAATGTGAAAATAATATACTGTCAGCAAGCCTTAATAATCAGGTGATATGAGCTGTCATTGATCTGCTAAAGATACTGTCAAGGATGCAAGCTGATAGTGCTGTTTAGGATGCTGACTAATGACACAGTGATGTCTGCTTTCAGTTCATACAAGTGCCTGTTTCCTCGAACTGTGTGGACATGGAAAGTGGTAGATGCTTTATATCCCATTAGTGGAGGTAATAAGTCTGCCTTTTTTACATGGGATCCATTAATTTAATATTCAGGCTTGCGTTTGGGAATCTGCATGAGGGCAGGATCACTAGGACTTCATCACTGCCATTTATCCAGCAAAGAATATTTAGTTGACTCTGAAGAAGAAATCATGGGCCAAAAAATTCTGTTCCTTCCTCAGCCTTTGGTTTTGTGAGGTTACTGTCCACTGCTTTTGGAAAATTCTCCTAGCAGCATGATGGAATTGGTGTGATATGATAGTGCCACTTTCTGGGGTTGTAGATAGCAATAGGAAATTTGACTGGTGCTCTCAGCCAATGCAGAATATCTCAGCCAATTGCACTGTTTTTAAGTATAAAGAGTAGCTGAATTTGGTATATGCGCTTCTTGTATTTTCTTCCCCCTAATTGGAGGATCTTAAATGTTAAAAATGCTTTAATTTTTCGCAATTCTCTGTTTTTTTTCATTAGAGAGAGCCTTCCCACTGCCTATAAAAGCTGCCTATAAGTGGCTTTTTTTTTCCAGATCATTTATATATGTGTGAACATAAATAGACACCCACATGTTTTACATGGGAAGTGGAAACTGGAGGAAAGAAATTACATGGTTATCTCGGGTGACTTTTTACAAACCAATTCAGTATATAAGGGATATGAGCTTGGGAGCAATGGAAAATAGCTTTCTCTTGTTCTGCTGTGCTTCTACTGTGTTGTTTCAGTGTACACTAAGTATACCTTATGGGATTCAGGGTTGTCGCATATGAGGACAACAGTACCTTCTGGACTGGTCTTATAAGTGAATATTCTGGTTTTGGCTTAAAAAAAGAACAGGAAAAAAAAGAGCCCACATCGAAGTTCACTTTTCTTCCTTGTATGAGAGGAAAAAGCATAAGTTCCTTGTTAGCTTGTCTGCAAAAGTCACAATTAAATGCATTGTTTTGAGGTTGCCTTATTAGCAGTCGTTCTGTAACTTACTATTTTCCCACTTTTTACAACTGTGAGCAGTAATATAAAGACTAATGTAAAGGTGGCTAGTTTTATAACACTTCAGTAGGATTCTTACAGAGCCGTTGAAATACTGTAACAATCAGAACCTGGAGTTAATGATAGGAATTCTAGGTCATTATCTATTTTAGCTGAAATCTATGATAGGGAAGGTAAGCACAGAGGTTATTTTAAATGTTAGAAGTTCTAGTGGGATTAAATTAAACTTTGACTGTATTTTAAGAGACTTCTAAAAACTACTTTGACTCTTTGCTATAATGCAAATAGTAGAACTTTTATTTTCTAAACTTTTAAATGTGTAACTTTTTTTTTTTCAAAAAAGGCATTTTCTTTCTCATGCACTGTATTCTGTAGAAAACTTTCAGTGCTGATTAGTCTGTTAGATTCTGCCATAACCTTAGTCTGAACTCTCCCACATTTATGCTACCATCAAGTGAATCTCATTTTGCTTTTCTGTTAGAACCCAAGTCTTATTGAAATTTTCTTTCTTGTTTAGATACTTGATTAGGTTACTTTTAGCTCTTTGGGATGATATAAATAATTGAGCATTTTAGGCCTTGTATCACTAAGCAAATTTTTCATCCCTCAAATCTTTGGATATGTTTTTTATGCATTTATTTTAATTTTCAACATCTTTGGGGTTCAACACTTTGGTCACAGTCCATGTATAATGCCATATGCAGAAGTAATACAATCTTTATATGTCACTTTGACTTTTAACTTGCTTATATTTGCAAGAATTATACTCTCTTTTCTGAAGTATTTAACTTTTTATTTAACTTTTTTGTTTCCAGGTGTCTTTGGGTTACTGCTTTTCAGGGTGCAGTAACATGAATTGTATTTTTAGATATGTGATGTCTTTACATTTTAGCTGTTAAGATTTATATCTGGAATTTGCATACTTTGCTGGATTAGTCTATGTAATGGATCTGTTTTCATGATTTACCAGGTTTAGTGTTTGTGTTACTCTTTGTAAAAAGATAGGATTTTTGTACTTGCTCTAAGTTAGCTTCTAAAAGTACTGACAGGGTCAGCAATGGGTTGACTCTAAAAGAAACACCCCTTTGGATGTTGATTCCACATTTACAATAATTTACAATTTTTTTTTTATCCACAGTACAATCAACATACAAATAACATTATCCCAAACTAGTAAGAATGGCACATGGAGTTAAGCCAAATGCCTTATGGGCATATCTGTCCACACAATTGCTTTTATTGCTTGCATATGTGGTTTCTTCTGGCTGGAGACTTTTACTGATATTCAATTATTCACACTTACTGTCAGTTGATTTTTTCTTCCATGCTGTCACCATTATTGTTTTAATTTTTTTCTTTTGCCCACACCTGCTACCTTGGAAAGATAAAGCCATATTAGAAAGTTATTATGTAAAAAGAAATTGAAGAATAAATATTCTGAGTGGAGTCACAAGGAAATATTGCCCCCACACAGCAAAATGTTTGAAATATTTTATCAAACTCAAGACTTGTTTCATGTGTCCACTTCAAGAAGAGCAATGGGTTTGTGTCCTTCAAACAGAAGACTTAATAGAAAGTGATTGGAAAAAATCTGAATGCAAGAAACTTGTATTAAAATTGTGCTATTCAATATTATGAACAGTTTTCATTGCCAAATAAATGGTAAGAAAACAAAGTGGTGAAATAAAGCAATTGGAATATCATTATTTATGTCAGTGATTTATATGATTTTTTTAAATGTAAGAATGCTATTTTAAATTTTATACTTACACTTTATACTTTTTATACTTTGCTTTGTGCATGTCAGAGTAAACATTAAGAAGTGGATCCTTTAGGACTTGAAATGGGATTAACTTAAATATCTGCCTTTCTCAAGGCATTTGACATAGAATACTCAACTTGATGAGTACAGAACTTGATGAATTTCTCTATGAACAGCACACTGTCTCCTCCTTTGAAAAATAAAACCCACACAACTTTCATATTGCAATGTGTCAGATTTACTTTGTATTGCTGTGCATGGAAAAAAACAGAAAATATTCTTTCCTGACTCCACATTTGAAACATAAATGGAGGTATATTTAACTTGTTTAAATATAGATGTTTAGTCATAAAACTTTTTTGAGGTTAAAGTGGAAATGACATAATCATTTAATTCCTTTGTCATGTTACTTCATCCTTTGTGATTTAAATTTTCAGTTATCTGACATGTTCTGTGCCTACTTAGTAGCTAACTTTTAGTAATTTATATTAGTTGGTTTAAAGCTGCTGAGATGCTTTAATTTTCCTGACCAGCAAAGAGGCTTATTTGTCAGGTACTTCAGTTCTGGTGCTGTAAACTTTCCAAGCTGTCTTTTTCTGGTCAGAAGGGTTGTTGATTTATGCTAATAAAGAGGCTTTGGAATTTGCTTGGGTAAATGACACCAATATTTAACATGTAGATTAGACAGCTTTAGTTGGTTGTATGTAAAGTTGTTTGATTGTAAGGATTTTTGTGGGCTGTTCCTTATGAGAAATAGCATCTAGACCTTATCTGTGTTGGTGTGTATATGAAACCAATGGGGTCAAGTTTTTAATCAGCAGTTAAGCAGTTAAATACCACAGCCCAGTATGCTATGCTAGAAGACTAAAGCATCTTGGATGGTGTTGCTGTGTGGTTGCATGTGATAAATTGAGCCATGCTGAGGGAAAGTGACAAAATTAAGCGTATATTAAAAAAGGGGGGAGGGGGTGACCTGGGAAAATTAAACTGTAATTGTCTTGCTGACTCAATGTACTTCTCAGTGCTTCATTTCCCAGTGCTGACTAAGATGGGTAAGTCTTTGGGGAATATACTGGAATGGAATTTCAGTGTTAGAGGCAAAGAACATAGGGAAGAAACAGAAGCTTTTGAGTATAAGGACCATATGGTTCCGTAGGAGACAGGGCTCTGAATGTCTGAAATATGTTTTATGTGTTTGAATTCATGTTTCCCTTGTTTAACGTAACTAGCTTCCATCTAGGTGTGTCATCTTACTGGTAAGATGGTCAGTTTTAGGAAAGAACTTCTTGCTTTGTTTAAGTTCTGTGTTTCTTAACCTTGATGGAAAAACAGAAAGGATGATTGCAGTCTATATGTTCAGTAATTCATATACAAAAGTATTTCTGCAATCATTAGCTGAACTACTTTGTAGGATGTTCTGCAAAGTACTTTTTTTTTTTTTTTTAACATGTATGTGATGTTTCTTTTTGCTTTCAGGTCTTGAATATAAACTTACATAAGTTCTGAAAATGGGAAGAATTTTCCTGGATCATATTGGTGGCACTCGCCTGTTCTCCTGTGCAAACTGCGACACAATTCTGACCAATCGTTCTGAGCTCATCTCTACTCGTTTTACAGGGGCCACAGGAAGAGCCTTTCTTTTTAACAAGGTTGGTAAGAAGTCAGAAGCCGAAAGGGAACTACTGTTTGATTTTGAAAAATGAGTTTGTGTGATATGAGTCTGTCATCAAATGCTTCTTGGCTAAAATGTAGTGCAATTATGATTATTTAATTTTTTTTTTCTATTACACTGTCTTTATTTTCGAATTTGACATTAACTGTGAATGGCAAACTATCTAAGTTTATCTGTAATACTAAAAGATGCCAAAGGGGATTGTAATTATAGTGACATCACACCAAAATGCAGGTAGTTTTATCTTTGGAGACTTGAGTTCTGAAATAAGACCCTCAAATTCACTGTGAGAATAGCTTTCATTTATCTAAGTTTCAAAGGGCTTTGTGCTCATTTCATGAATAAAAGATCTAGATTATATTTTGTTGCATTTCTAAAATATGTTTAAATTAACAGCATTTTGGCCACTTTAGGTAAACACAGTCTCTTTTACAGGCAATAACACCTGGGTTCATATTTTTATATGAACACATAGTTTCTTATTTTTTATTGATCAAGTTTGATTGAATTCAACTGATTGTTGAAAATATGAAAGTCATGACTCTTAATGAATTGTGGCATTGTTTATTAACCCTTCAATGTAGACTTGTTGGTTAGACTCATTGAAAAACGGTGATCTTTCTTTACTTTCTCATAAAGTTTCTAGCCATATAATCATTGGTGTGTTTTGTTCTGTTTTTTTTTTCCTTGAAAGCCTGCATTGGCAGAGTCGATGTAGGCATCAGTAATATTTTCAGTTAACCATGGTTTGCCTTGGACTTTCTGGTATTTGCTGAACCCTGTCATTAGTATGTATATGTAAGTGATAGGCTGCATAGCTATAAAAGAGAGCCATAAATCAGACTTTTCTTGTCCAATAAGCACTGGACCCTGGGATTCAATTTTTTTGTGTTAGATAGTGGGTTTTAATCACAGAAGTTTGATACTTCTATTTCTGGGGGCAGAAGCATACATCTGAAGTGGAGAGAGCAGGAGCAGTCAGCTGGAAAACTTAAAGCAGTATAACTCCATCTTTCACAATCCTAATGTGTCTGACGGTTTGGATATAGTTCTAACATCAACTTTTCAGCCAGTTATGCATCCTGGTTCTGTGGTTTTGCTGCTAAACAAGTTAGAAGTATATTTTAAATTGCCAAGATAGTAAAAAGATAAATGTGTCTGTGTAGTGCCTACATTCTCAGCCACTCAGCCTTCCCTTTTCTTAGATGATAATTTCAAAAACACTACAAGAATTTTCAGAAATGCCTTTTTTAATAGTTGAATTCTGATATCTGGAAATAAGTGGTCACATCAGTTGCTAGTAATGGGTGAGATATATTAAAAGTGATTCAATATTGGGAAGTTTATAAGCTATTACACTAGTAATTTCTGACCCAAAGTTGAATGCAGTACTGTCGTAACTTTTGTGGTAATATCTCATGTCCATCAATTAAACAGTGAGGGTTGTACATCCCTGTAAAGGGCATCTTTAGGGTGTTACCTTCTCAAGCAGGAGATTTTCAAGGGCTGCAGACTATTACACTTCAGTTCTCAGTTCATGTGCAGTGCCTCAGGCTCTTTACTTGGACATTTCTTTTAAAATATTGCTAGTCATGCCTGCTGTTTTCAAGCTTTGCTCTAGGCAGACTAATCCTTTCTATTGCCCATCCTCTGTGTATTTTTATCAGGTGGTAAATCTGCAATACAGTGAAGTTCAGGATCGGGTCATGCTCACTGGCCGCCACATGGTTCGAGATGTGAGCTGCAAGAACTGCAACAGCAAACTGGGTTGGATCTATGAATTTGCCACCGAAGACAGCCAGCGCTACAAGGAAGGCCGTGTTATCCTGGAAAGAGCTTTGGTCCGAGAAAGTGAAGGATTTGAGGAGCATGTTCCGTCTGACAATTCCTGAAGGGACTCAAGTCTCTCTTCGGGTTTTCTTCATTTGAAACTCAAAAATAATAAAAATCAACAAAAAAATCTACTTACATACACTGTCACCTTAGCATCAGAGTCGGATTCATGGACTACGGAGTGGGAAAGATTGTGAATTTCAGATGGAATCTTCCTTTCTTTATTCCTTTTATATTTTACTTTCCCTCCAGCAGCTGTTTGTAGAAAGAATGTTGTGCAAATGCTGTAACTTTCTCTCTTGCATTTATATCTGTTAGATCTGAGTTTGTATCTGCAGATACAATGGGCTAAAAGGAAAATATTGGGGAGGTTTCTTTTGTCAGAGAGAAATCAATGGGGTTTTTTTAGTTTGCACAAACTGATGTCAGTATAAAGATATTTTAAAACTACAGATTTTTTTAAAAAGTATCTTCCAATTTTTGGCTTAAGTTTTTTCTTTTTTTTCTTTTTTTTTTTACCCAATCTTTTCACCTGATTTGCTAGCTTAAGTGAAGAGATCCGAATTTGTGTTGAGTGCTAAAGGTTCAGTGTTGGTACAGCTTGGGCTGGCCCTTGTGCCATATTCTTGTTGAGGTTGATTGGTAGCACAGAGCCCATTATTTCTTGTCGTTCTTGACCCAAAGATGTCACCATTCCTCATTTATTTGTGAAGTCCCATTCACCATGTAAACTGGTGTTGATTGGAAACTTTTTTTGAAATAGGGCAAAACTGCTTGGCTTTTTTTTCTTTTAACTGATGTAACTTATAAGCATAGTAATAATATAAAATAATAGTTGTCTGTTTAGTCTTGCGTTGCTTACAAATCAGAAGCTGTGTTTGTAATGATAGGGATCCACTGAGAAACTACTGTTTCAGTAGTAATTTTTTTTCTTTTTTCATCTCTACTAATCTCATTAAGTAGACAGGCAATTGCAAATCTTAATTCTTCTTCAAGGAGCTTTCTTTAAACCCAGAACTTCCTATGTTAAACACAGCTGCTGTGTAAAAGGAGAAGATTGCCAGCATGTTTGTTCATGCATCGAGTATGCAATCTGCATCTCTTGAAAAGATTAACTTAAACAGCTTGTTTTCAAATGCTGCTTCTGGTGTTGAAACTCTTATCTCTTTCAACCTTGTTGAACCTTTTCATTGTAATGTTATATTTTTATCTTTCTGGGCAGCAGCACATGTAAGCCTAGTTGTGACTAGTGACTTGGATTCCTGCTTTTTTCTTGTAGAGGTCAGCTCTGTTTAAAATAGTGATCTTGCTTGCCTTTTAGCAAAAATGTTCTTCATTAACTTAACTCAAGGGTGCCCAAACATTTTCATTGTGTCTTAAGCCATAAGTTAAGATCTCAAGGGCTGCAATTAATTTGAATGTTAGTTCTTTATTAAAGATATGCATTTATTTTTTTTCTCTTTAGACAAATTGTGGTCAACGTGAAGTAAGTTACTCAGACACATAAGAGAAAAACAAAATCATCTGGGCTCTGACCTTTCAGAATAACTTTTCTTCATTAGCCACAGCTCCATAATTAAAACTAAAATGTGGAGGGTGACTATGCAGAGTTTTTTCTTAATTATTTTTGGTTGCCTAGTGGCAATTTGGACACCCCTGACTTGAATCTACTGCCTATCTAATTTAAAAGTAGCTTTACTGTAGAATTGTCACATAGAAAGGAAACAAAGTAGATCACATACCAGAGCTGTGCTTGAATCAAGCTGCTTAAACAATAGTGTACTTGTGCCTCAAATGAATCAGTTCTTGCACTGGGTACAGTAGAACCCCATTATCTTGTACTTCTGTCCTTCACAAACCCCAGAAGTCCCATTAGCATGGTCCTCTGCAGTACTCTTCTTGTACTTCTGACATTACAATACAATAAAGTATGTTTTGTCCTGAACTGGTATCTGCTATTCTTTTTCAGTTATTTTTTATTTTTATGGAATCTGTCAACTGAATGACATAACCTATCCCATTGTCTCAATTGAGTAAATAATTGAGTTTCTACAGTACAATGATAAGCTGTAGATGTTTTTCTTTGAATGGGTGGCTAAAGGGCTAAAGAGTATACTGTTGATTTTGGAAGGTGCTAAGTACAACTTCATGCATAGCACTAGGACGCTTGAAAACCTTTCATTTACTGCTCTTAAAGAGGAAAATAAAAACAGGAAATTGCTCATTTAATAGAATGCTGGGTGACAAACTTTCTTGTCTTTGCAAAAACAGCAAGCTGAACAAAAGTCCAGCTTCTGCAAGAAATGTGAAATTTTAGCTTCTGAAATGGCTTGGAAGCTGAGAATTTATATTTCTGGAACTCTGTGACAGTTTGCATGTATGCACACAGAGAGAAGTCTGTTAGGGAGAAGCCTTCTGCACTAACAGCTTATCAACTTCAATAACCAGCTGTAGA
Organism: Apteryx mantelli; assembly: GCF_036417845.1. NCBI lineage: Eukaryota > Metazoa > Chordata > Aves > Apterygiformes > Apterygidae > Apteryx > Apteryx mantelli. The sequence continues at coordinate 25,342,546 of NC_089980.1, read as the reverse complement.
ACAGAGGTCAAAGGATCAGTGTATTGCTATAATGCAGCCTGAGGGGCTTATTCAAATTTGCATTGACCTCTTCATTTCGGTAGAACTTTAGGCTGTGAGATGTCGGAGATGAATTTCTCCAAAGCCTATGATATAAAGAACGCTACTGATGCGAATTTATTAAAAAGCTATCAGACTGGAGCAAGTTCACTGCAGCTTTAAAATGCAATTGAGTAGACTTTGGATTGCTCTTTTAGGTTACATGCTGTAACTCTCCCTATCACCTTGATGGCTCTGTGGGAGGGTTCAGCCTCTTAAATTTTGACTACTCCTTGAGACACTTTGTGTGTGAGTACACACGAAGAGACTTATCTGTAGGGAACAGGATGATTAGTTACAGTACAGTTAGAGAACAGAGCAGAAATTGCTATTTGGCTTTTAATATTGTCTAGTAGAGCAGTAGCCTTGGATTCCCAAACAAGGGATGGCTGGTACAGCAAAATGTGCTAACGAAATGAACTTGGGCACAGCATGTGATAGTCTGTCCGTCCTGTCTTGGGCAAAGTAGGGAGCAGTGAAATGAGAGCACATGGTATTAGATGAAGACCTCAGAGTTTGTGCTGTTAGACTTCAGCTTGGGCTAACAGTTGTGCTGATGCTTTTGCCACTAACATCTGTTTTACAGATTACATTATCCCATGCTGTGATCTCCTACTGGAATTGCTGTGTAGGTGTATGAAGTGTAATACTTCATTAAAGGTGCTGATTTCCATTATAGCAAAATACAGCCTTGGAAGGATGAGAAGATTGGACACTGTGGGTGTTGAAAAAGCAAAGCACTTTGATTATGTTTTCTGTGGATGTTCAAAAGAACTTTTCAAATGGCATGTCTTGTGCCTGTTTAAAAAGGTAGCACCACAATGAGTTTCGGGGATGGCTATGGCTGTCACAGGCTTATTCTTACAGGGCAAACCTATCTCTACAGCTTTCTGCTAGAGCTGTAGGGAAATAAAGCCAGCAGATCACCAAGGGATAAATGGGAGGAGCTGATGACACTGCAGTTCAGGACACAGTTGCTGGATATAAGGAAGAGGGTGACTGGGAAAATTAAAGCATTGACCTGGGAAAGGCCAGCTGATTGATTAATCTTCTTTAAAAGAAACCTCAGCAGTGACTTTGCAGTAGCATTTTTACAGAAGTGAGAAATACTGTGTTGCATTTCCTGGGCCTGCCTTCACTTTAACAAAACAAAAGAATCCATCAGCAGAGCCAATGAAGCTTGGTTTCATATGGATCTTAAGAGGGTTTTGTGGATTCCCTGATGCTTAATAAAGGGTGAAACACTTGAGACTTTTTGCTTGGGGCACTGATTAGGATTTCTCTCCTATCCAGGGCCTGTTTTTGCAGAAGTTTAAACAACCAAGCCATTCTGAGGCCCCTCTCTTCATCAGCTGTGGTTAAAATTGCCCAATAACTTCAAAAGATCGCTTTGAGTGGTGAGGAGGAGTATCACCTGATTGACAATATTTCCTTATAAGCCTTGTTTTTTCCTGGAAATCTGAAACACAGGCCGAAGAAAACAAGTTCCTGTCTGTCTTGTCTCACAGTGGAGCATATTTATGGGCTGAGTCTCTCAAATGCCGTATTTGTCTGAGAGTATGTTTTTTATTTTTTTGCAGCTCTGATGTACGACTATTACTTGGCAGAGACATTCAACAGCTTCTGATGTGCCTGATTTTCAGTGTGAGGCTGTTCCTGGTCTCATTGTTACTTTCCTCGCTACATTTCTCTGGTATAAGGATTTCTGGTAGGTGTAGGGAATTATAAGGGGAGAAATCTGACCTTTGCCTTGCAGCTTTCTGCCCTTTGCTAGTAGGGTTGTTCTTATTTGAATGAATTTCTGATACACTAGTGAAACTGCGGGCTGTCTAATTCCAGCCTTTCACTGGTAAAGGCCATTCTGGATGGTTATTAGTGACCTAACTGTCTCTCATCCTCAACTCTAAGCAGAGGTTATTTAGGAATGATACCTGACACACCTGATACACCCTTGCTTGGGTAGCGGTGATGTGAAGGAAGAACTTATACACCCTGTTTACAGGGCATTGTTATATTCCACAGATAAACTACAGCTCTTTGCATCTGATGCTGTTGTGGAGGTGATCTGCTGAGACTTGCACTGCAGCTCCTTGTTTTTAAAAAAGAGAGATGACTGCAGGACAGCAGTCTGTGCCTCTTAAATCCGGAATTTTTTTCTCGGGGGCCTGAAATACCTACAGCTTGCCCCAGGTTCTGCAGGTTGCTCAGTCTGCTTTGTATTCTGCTCAGCTCTGAGGGATGGCAGTGTGCAAGTTTGGTAGGGCCCAGAGATTGTACTTGTAACTGCAAAAATAACCCCTGGCACCTGTCTAAGAAGTGGCCAGACTATACACAAGGGAGGGCAGGCTGTGGAAGAGAAACCCAAATAAAAGAGGAAGGAAAACATAAGAGAGTGTGTGGGGTGGAATTAAAGTCTTTCTAAACTAGACAAACTTAGTCATGAGAAACAGCAGAGGTTGAAGAAATTCTAGAGGTAAGTTTGCAACTCATCTCTGAGTTTGGGGATTCAGGGAAAGTGGAAACAACTTAGGAATTGTAGAGGATCTGTAAGGTCCCCTGATAAGTAGGGGAAGAAGCAGTATTTGAGCACTTCTGTTTCTTTAGAGAGACTTCATTGAGTGTCGTCACTGTAGGACATTCATAACAGGAAGTACAGAGTTAAGTTTCTGGCCTCTTCGTGTTTGGGTGAAGGGAACTAGAATGTATTTGTCCTTCAAAATAGGCTCTGGTTTTGTTCTCATTATCTCAAGTGTTTAACATTATCAGAAACTTACATTTCTTATAGAAGTAAAAATCAGAGAAGGAACAAAAAACAATGGCATAAGTTTACATTTCCTAAATGTTTGACAGGGGTAGGTGGGGGACAGAAGGATGTTGGGATCTTTTTTTTTTTTTTGACTCAGCCCATGAGAGAAATGTGTGCTTGCCTGACACTGAGATACAGATTGTTTAAATTTGGGATTTTGCTTTGGGCCTATTGAAAGCCTTTGATTTGACTGTGGTAAATATTTCCAAGTTTTTGAAACAGTAAGTTTACTGAATTACAGCAGACTGCATGTCAGAGTTCTTACAGTCTGATGGTAGACACAGCAATAAATGCTTTGGATGAAATAGGGTGACTCCTTTCCTACTGGGGGAATACAAAGCAGAATGGCTAGCCCATACAAGGGTGCTTGGCCAAATAACTGACTGGTGACTTTCGCCTATCTTTGTAGCCTGAGTATGACAATCTCCCTTCCTTGCAAGAGTCTGAAGGCTAGTATTCTAAGCACAACCAGGTGGTAAGTACGGAAGGAAGAAGAGGATGTTTGTTACTTTTCAGGGTTGTACCTTTACTCCTATGCACAGTCAAAAAAGTGTGTTGTTCTCGGGGAGGTGGTGAGAACTCAGCTGCACTCCACAGGCAGGGTGCAGAAGCAGCCTCTGTGGCTATGCTGCTTCTAGCATTTGGCCAGTAGATCTTTTCCACCCATCTGACCTGTCCTTCTTAGGTTTGGTCTGGAAATACACGTGCAGGTGTGCTTTAGTCTGCACAGAGTGCAACTGCCCATACCCTCAGCTAGAAGAAGTTGTTTAGGCTTCCCTAAGGCAATGTATTTGCTCTAGAGATTAGTGGGAAAGTAAAACCTACATTAGCTCTTTCAGCACCCACTGATGTACATGGTAAAATGCATCCAAAAATGCCATAACTGCTTAAATCTCTGGTGAGATCTGTATGTTCCCTACAGATTAGCTCAATTTAAGGATTTGGGGAAGTGCCTGCTGTCGGCAATATTAGGAGGCACTACTAGCGTCACTATACGAGCATGATGTTTCAGTCACTTCAGCTCAGAAGGGACTGATGGATTGCCTATTCCATATCTCCCTGCAGAGGAGGGATTAGCTTAGTGATGTAAGCAATAAGCTTCCATTTTTGGGATGAATTTTCTCAGCATGATTTCTACTGTAGCCAAAAGTACATTAGAGTAATATGATTTAGGTTGCAAAGTGAAACATTAAAAAAAAAAAATCTTTCCAAAGGATTGTGCAGCACAGAGTTATCCTGCCCTTGTGTACATCCAGCCTGCTGAAAGTGGCAGGAAGGATATGGAATGACAGGAGTAAAGATGGCACCATCGTTACCCCTGTTGTAGGCATGCAGTAAACTTGCACTGACAACCTCTGTTCCACCATTCCTTACATTGGACTATTTGACTTTTTAACAATGTTTTTCTAAAGGTAATTTGGAAATCAACTTTCTGCTGTACATTTAACTGGCAAAAATAAAAGACAGATTAAGCATCTGTAATTGCTGGTTCTCCCATGAATGGGATTTGAACAGGGACCCCCAAACATTTATAGCAGTGACTGCTGCTACTTAAGCTCCAAGGCTGACTACTACTTACAGCCACCAGAGGAAGCTTGTTATCCAGAAGGAGGGCTGAGCAGATGTTGTCAGATCCAGGCTTTAGAGGTTTTCATTTGACAGAATGTCTCAGAATGGGATAGGGAGCTCTGTTCAGTTCATATGCTGGTTCTGGTTATGTTCCCCCCCACCCCTCCTTCCCCCTTGATGCCTGGAGCTGGTGACTTTCCTGGCCTGTGTGGGGCTTCGGAGGAGATGGTGGGAAGATGGAATTTTTAGTCTGTATTTCCTGCCCAGATAGCTTGACTGACTCTTGCTTCCAGCCTGAGTTGGGAAGGGTTCCTGCCCCATGCATGTTCCCTGTCAAGGAGGGAAATGCCTTATGATTCATGTGCTACATTTCTGAGGAAGGGAGGTGAACCTGGAGGTAGCTTGCTGCCTGTCTTATCTTGCTTCATTTGCTCCATCAGGCTGCAGGTAAGCTGAGGGCTTCAGGAAACTTTGTCAGGCTGCCAAAATGAACCTGAGGCATAGAAAAAGAGCAGCTTTTAACACTCAGTCCAGTGCAGGTTTGGGACAAAATTTGCAACGTTTTTATGGAAACAAAAATAATCATGAAAACTATTTCCCCCATAAAACTTACTTCAGCAGCACTGGTATTTTTATGTCAAAAGGCTGAAAGAGAAGCTGGTGGTAGTCTGCCGTGGAGTTGTGGGGGGACACATAGAAAAGGACACTCTGCCAGAGGTTTTGCAGTTATTTTCTGGCAGAATTGAAGCTCAGAAATTCTGAGTTGTGCTCCAGGTGTCTTGGGGAAAGCGATATTTGTCACTGGCTCCTCTGCTTCTCTCCTTTTCTACCATTTTTCTCCCTGCTCTCTGCAGTTCTGTTGTGCTTTACTCCTCCCTGCTGCAGTCTGTACTTCTGCCTCTTCCCACACCTTCGTTTATTCCTCTCTCCCCCTCCTGCCCTGCTTCTTGCATCCCTGCTGAGTTTTCAGCAGGTGACCTTGTTGCTCCCAGCAAGGCATCAGAGGCTGCAGTTCACTGGTGCAGGGCTCTGCTCTTTGCTAGAGGCTTCTTCACACCCCTGCACTGGGACAGCAATGCTGACGGTATGGCCTTATGGTGAACCGGAGAGGGAGACAGCAATGGTTTTGCTCCTCTGATTCACAAGGCTGTCATGCAAACAGCTGTGCTGGCAGGCTGCTGGAGGCGATGGAAAGAGCAGCCAAGGCCTGCTTACACTGGTGTCACCTCTAAAATCAGGTTATTACCTCTGTCCCTTCTGTGCTGCTTGGGCAGCTGGGGAAGCATGAAGAACACAAGTGCAGTGATCTTACTGTTCTCTGTTCCAGTGTCACAAAGACTCCCCAAACACTCAGGAGAGACAGGGATGGAGAAGGCCCTGCTCATCTGTTCTGCTTTCGGGAGGTCTCACGTGTGGACAAGTACCTGGTGCGGACAAGGAACTGAGCTGGAGCACTAACATGTTCCTCAGAAGACACTCAAACAACAAGTGCACCTCACAAGAGGGCCAAAGGGCATCTCACCGAGGTGACAACCCTACCAAATTTCAAGTCCCAGCCCCAAAGTATTGTGTCAAGAAAACTTTTTAACAAAGTAAGTGGACTTTTTGTTTTAAAGAGGCAAAATTATATACAGCCCCTGAGCCTTGTTTTCGGAAACACCTAACCATTTCTAGCTGAACTATTTTAGGACATAATAATGCATCCTGAAGCAGACCTCCAGCGTGAAAAACTTCAGCCCAAGTGTTTAATGCTTAGTGAAAATTATAACCAGCTGAAAATAGAGTTGTATACTGGAAAGTGTCAAGCAGCCTTAATTTAGGAGTCACTTCTTGCACAGACATTTCAGTCTGCCAGAAAAGAAAGGAGAAGAGTCCAGCTGCATCAGTTTGTGCATCAGTTTGGACAGAGAGGTGGAAAAACACATTTTTGCCTCTTATATATTGTGCCATATGTTCATGCATGTACCTCTTTTCAGGATACTTGCATACATCTGGCTTTCCTTGTCTTAAGTGGGTAGTTTTATAAAATCTAGCAGAGGCCCATGTTTTTGTCCCTCTGTTAATGTTGTCAAACCAAGGGTTTATGGTACTGTTCTGGAAATGGGTTAGTTCAGTGACTTTTCCCAGCACTGAACTAGCTGCCAAATAATCAGTGCTTGAAACATTCTGGACCTGATTCTTCTTTTCTTTACACTGTTTTTTCTCTTGTTATCAGCTGACTTCACTGGAGCCTAATCTTCATTCCCAGCAGCCTTGGTCAGAGTAGAATATACAGACACCTGTTTCTCTAAAGAATGCCTTTTCAGGTCTTCTTTAGAGAGCTTTGTATAACTTTGCTCTGTTAGCTGTAGATTTTCCTGTCTCTACCAGTTAAGAGGACTGGACAGAAATGTTTGTTATAAGAACACTGAACGCTTTCTTTTCTTTTTGTAGGCAATACAAGACATCATCCTGGTTTGAGGTCTAAGAGCTGGCAGCTCAGATGAAACCCATGCTCTGACCACTCACAGCTTTGGTTTTGCACTGTAGCATAAAGTGAAAGCAGTTTCCTGCTCTGCTACTGAGCTTAGTGATGGATGTGATCAGTTTTGAAAGGACTGTAGCAAATAATCAGAGTTTTCCTCATGGCATGTCATATGCTGTGCATGTTTGGGTTTGACAGGTGAGAATCATATTACCTAGCATTCTTTATAAGGCTTTCACCCAAAGATTTCAAGGCCTTTTACAAAAAAAGATGAGTATGACTACTTTAGTTTTGTATAAGGATGCTCAGAGTCTTCACATGATTCCCCTAGAGTCGCCACTATGGTACTGAGGTCCTACAGTTTGTGACTCTGACATTGAATTGATCCTGCCCTCCCCCCCGCCCCCCCCCCCAAAAAAAAAATCTTAAAAATCTTAATTAAATTGCTGGCCTGTGGTGGCAGGGAAGTGCTGTTTGTTGAAGGCACACTGAGGATGTGTAACCTGAAGGTGTCAAGTGGTCCTTCAGCTTTCTTTATAAAATTGCTGCATGGAGATGTTTTTGTAGAAGCTGTTGATCTTTCCATTTGACTGTCCAGCAACACTTTGCTGCCTCATTCACCTTATTGATCAAAAAGGCAGCTTTTAGCTCTGGAAGGAAATTTTGGTTAAGAAGAAAAACAATTTGAACCTATCCCTTCTTCATCTGTTTAGACTGTGCAATAACAAAGTGATATAGCCTCTGATAAGGTGTTTTATGGTGAGCATGCAGAAGTTCCTGGGGGGATGATCTGTGGAAGTGGGCTAGGACAACTCTTTTTATCCACCAGACACAGGATCAGAGACAACTTTTTCTAGAGCTGCATTTTTTGTATGAGATCCAGGATGAGAGACTGTCAGAAGAGCTCTGGAAGAGTCAAGAAAGTGGCCTTCCTAAGCCAGACTAGCCTGGAGAAAGTAAAGGGCATGAGTGCCTGCAACCTTCACTGCAAACTGTAGAAGAGGATGAGCTAATGCTGTTTCTGTTGATGAAGAAACACAAATGGAACCAGTCAGTGCATCAGTGCACCCAGGACAAACCACCATCACAGGGAGCTGACTACACCAGAGTGTGCCCTGGCAGTAGTTTGTAGCATTATATTATTCCAAAGGTGATGAGGTTTATAATTTTGATAGAATTGTGCCTTTTGGCAAAGCTCAGACTGGTGCTGAATTAAAATGACAGCAAGCAATGAAATGGCATAATTTTTCAATTATCTTTCAGAGTAATTCATTGTAAGTCCTCTTAGATTAACAAATTCAGTGTTCTGCAGTCTTCCTTTCTTCTTGCCCTTTTTCCTGTCTTTTGTCTCCATCTTTTCATCACTGTACACTTTTCATCATGACATCCTGCAAACTGCCATCCTCCTTCTTGAAAACCCTGTTCTTCCCATCTACTCTGACCTTCAGCAGGCTCCACCCTTCTCTGGATCCCACCATATACTTTCTTTGCTTGGCCTTGACTGATTTCTGCATCCTCTTTCTGCTTCATCAAATCTACATGGTTTCTTACTACACCAGCAGAGCTCTTTTTCACTCTTTTTTCTGGGTTGCAGGTCAGATTGGTGCAGAATGTGCCAGAAACCTCAACAGGAGTCCTTTGCAGGTCCTTTTTTTGAAACTGAGCCTGGAGGTCTTTCAGATTAACATAGGATCATTTCCATTGCTCCCTCCATAAATGCAATACTTCTGACTGGGCTTTTTGCCTCTATGGTTTGAGTATCTCTAATCATCATCACCAGTTTACCCTTAACAAAATCCCAGGTTAACCTGGCTGCAGCTGGTGAGGTGTGACGGAGGTGACAGAAGTCATTTACAGGAGAAGCAAACAGTGACAGGGACTCTTGCACACAGAAATACAATTATTTTCCTCTCTTAACCTAGGAAATAATAGAGAGAATGCTGCAGCTGGGCACTACAGTATGTGTCCACAGAGGGTGGATTGCCTTGCATACTCTCTTCCATACTTGTTTTATAAGGGGTATTTTCTGCTTCTCTGATATCTGATATGGCCGGATCCCAGAGATGAATGCCAGCCACAGTCTAGTATCTACTGCATACGTGGATTCATTTGCATGTCCATGTGGGATGAGTCCAGCTCCTTTGCAAAGCACCAGTGTTCCACACAGCAGCTCTATTTTGAAGATTTCTGTTGCCAAGGAAATGCTGTTGCACTTGTTTCCAACATTATCCTTGAGTTGACCCTTACAGGATGGTCTAAACCCAGCTCAGTGCCAACTTGCCTCCTGGGAGCACCTGCAACGCGCTCGCCCCCGCTCCTTCTCCTTCATTAGCTTTACAGCGAGAGGTGCCGGTTGTAATAATCAATGTTTGTGCTTGAAAAATGTTAATAGCTGGGTGCATGCCACATGTCACACGTTATCAACCCTGTGTTTTGATGAAGAGTTCTCTCATGACAGGACAAGGGATTCAGTGGAAATTTTGAGCTCCAGAAATGCAGGGGAGTAAAACCTGAAGCAAAATTTGGCAGCCTGCAAATTATTTATTACTTGAGAGCCAAAAAGGAGCAGGCAGACCTTTCACTGAATCACTGCAACCCACACTGCAGCCTAGAGATGTGGTCCTGCCTGCTGCTCCTGGCCTTTGCCAAGTTCCCCCCTTCTAACCTTTAGTTGAAAGGAGAGGGCACCCTGCCCTTACAGTGGAGAACCTTTCCCTGATAAGTGCACCAGTGCCTCAAGATAAACAGATGTTCTCAAAAGTTTAGAAAAAGAGGGCTTTTTTTCCTGCAGCAATCTTTACTGTTTTTTTTTTTTTTAATTCCCTCATGTCTGCTTGTTCTCCAGGTGATCACATGACCACTGGAAAGAAACCAAGTAGACAAGAAACAGATTTCCTGTGTAAAAAAATCCAAGAAAATAATACTGAAGAAATCAAAGATTATAAAAACAAATTATTTTCTCTGGTTCCTGTTTATGGCTTCTTACTCCAGTCTGGTTCCCTACTGCTCCTCTCGGGGGTAAAAATCATCTTATTTCTTAGTATTTATATGGAGACCCTTCTGCTTTTCCCATGACAACCCTCATTTTATTATCCTTGTTGGTAAAAGCTGCTAATGAAGATGATCTGATTTGTCCTTACAGAATAACTTCAGGTAACCTTCCCAAGACTGAACTAGATGTTTATGGAATTCAGGGAGGACGAGCATTTGTGACTGACTTGAAGTATAATCTGTTGGACTTGGACAGCAGCCTGTATTCTTTGGGATAACTACACTTGCGTCACTTCAGGTTCTCAGGCCAGATCCCAAGTTCATGTTTGATCTGTCTTTTCCTTTTGAAATAAAACTCAGATCAGCTTCTTCCTAAAGTTGTGCTTAGGCACTGTTTATTGCAATGTCATGCTTCAGAACAGATGTTGTTAGTCTCATTGGTTGGTTGTTGGTTAAAGAGGTATTTATAGGAAATATAATGCAGCTTTGTTTTGTTTCTCCAAGGTTCCATGCCAAGGATGTCAAACTCAGAGCTTTCGAAAGCAGCTGCCTTCTTAAAATAGACCAAGAGAATTCCTCTTGTTCAGATGACATAATGAGGCTGAGATACAAATGAGGAGGGAAGCAGCAGCAGGTATGTTTTGACTGATTCTTCTTTCCTGGCATCTTATTAAAATAATATGGGGGAGATAATATGCAGAAAAATCAGGGGCCAGCTTCTGGCTGGAAAAGTTGGGATGCACAGTCTGTGCAGAGGATGAATGTGACTTAATGCCTACATCTGACAGGGACCAATTTAAAAATTGTCTCCCTCTCTGCAGAGGGTTGCACTGCAATATTGAACATTGCTTTGATTACCTTTATCCCCTCTCTTCCCTCAAAGGAGGTGAGAAACAAGCATAAGATCAGAATAACTTGCAGTCAGCACAGTCACCTTACATTTAGAAGCACTTTATCAAAGTCCTTGCCCTAAAATGTTTAGCTAGGTTCTATTATAAAGCCAGGTACAACCTACAGACCATGAATGTTGCACTGTGGACAGGGGGAGCTGTTATGGGCATCATCCTGATGGGAAATTCTGCTAAGGACCTTGGTAACACATCCTGGCCAAGCTTTACAGAACCCACCAGGTCCTCACTAACTGTTTCAATGAATCAGCATTTCCCAGCACTGGGCTAAATTTTGTTGTTGAAAATCCTGCTTGCATCAAGTGGAGTCAGAACAAGGGCGGCTAGTACAGTCTAATGGAAATGAAGAGGCCTTGGTGCTGTGCCATTGGCCTTCTGCAACCTCCGAGAAGTCATTTCACCTTTCTGGCTTCAGATTACCTCCATCCTCTGTGGAATAAGAGAGGTCTATGAAAGACCTAGAAGTTATATATTCAAAGTATTATTTCGTAGGCTAAAGAAGCCATAGCAACATAAAGCTACAACACAGTTTCCATCACAAGACTAGCTTGAGTCAGTTACTGCCTTTGAAACATCTGTGGTATGCACTAAAAGTAGACTTTTCTACCAGATTTGAAGTAAATTGAAGGAGTTGCAAAAAATATCTCAAAACAGGAGGAGGAAAGGGGGAATATCAGAGAAAAGGGGGGAAAAAGGCATGGAGAGATACAGAAGTTGTTGAAATGTCTTAACAATTTCCCTGCTTTTGTTGTTGCTATTCTTTTTCCAGCCAGATTGATTAGTTTACTGAATTCATTGAATCATGATACGGTGAACAGAAACACTGATTAGACTCTTGTTACTAAGATTCTACTAAGATTATTAGTGCAGCTAACAGAGGCAGCGAACAGACGCAGCAGTTTGCGCAGCAGTGTTTGGGCTCTGACTAGAACTTGAGGATCTTGTTGGAAGTTGTGGGCTTTCGGAGGACCCCCAAGGAACTAGAAGGTGATTGCTGTGCACAGGAAAGGGGAAGCTAGGCAAGGACAACTGCAGGAGGCCTTGACTTCTCCTGGGAAAAGCTCTAGCTAGGAGTGGCTGCTGTTAACAAGTTCTCTTGGTTGCCCCTGACCAGAGGGAGTTGGGGGCCTTTGATCCTGGTGGCCCTTGATTAGGGCAGGTCAAGCACCCTCTTAGCCAGTGCTAGGGAGAGGCCTATATAAGAGCCAGGCCCAGAGCACAGCTCCCAGAGTGCAGCGAACAGATGCAGCAGTTTGTGCAGAAGGGCGCACAAAGGTACCTTCATTTCTGTTCCCTGTGGTGTACGTTTCCTCAAGTACGGTTGTCACACGCCGCACAGCGCGTTCCCCAGGGCTGTTGGAGTTGCTGTGTCAGAGGCTGCGACCCAGACCGACCCTCTGACAGCAGATGCAGCCCTACAGGTCTCAGGCTGCAGGGAGTGCTTGGGGCCTCTCCGGGAGGCCTGGGCTGGCAGCCAGCTCTCCTGCAGGAGGTGTGCTGCTGTTGGCGAGCTGTGTCGTCAGGTAAGGGAGTTACGGGAGGAGGTCAGCAGGCTGCGCAGCATCCGAGAAGATGAGCAAGAGATAGACAGGGTATTCTTGGAGACTGTGCAGCTTCGGGAGTCCCAACCCCCCACAGCAGTGGAGTTACCAGAGGGCTCTGTGCCGTGTGAAACGGTACATCATAACATTGTAGAAGAAGGCTGGAAACTGGTCACTGCTCGTGGGAGGAGAAAGGCTCCTACTCCTCCCCAAGACTTGCAGCTGAAGAACAGGTTTAGTGCCCTCCAGGATGAGGAGGACATGGGCATGGCTGCAAGGGAAGTACCTGGGACAACAGACCCTGTGCCCTGCCGGAACGCCCGGAAGAAGCGGCGGGTGATTGTTGTGGGGGACTCCCTGCTGCAGGGGACGGAGGCATCTATCTGCCGACCTGACCTCATGTCTAGAGAGGTTTGTGGCCTGCCAGGGGCTCGTGTGAGAGATGTCATGGAAAGACTGCCAAGGCTTGTCCATGCTTCGGACTATTACCCGCTGCTGCTCTTCCTTGTGGGCACCAATGACACCAAGGGCAAACTGGAGACCATCAAGCAGGATTTCAGAGCTCTGGGGATGGTGGTCAAGGGTCTGGGAGCCCAGGTCATCTTCTCCTCAATCCTGCCAGTGAGGGGGATGGATGAGAGGAGGAGGAGACGGACTTTCCAGGTTAACGACTGGCTGCGCCACTGGTGTTGGCAACAGGGTTTTGGTTTCTACGACCATGGGATCCTGTTTGAAGATCGACAGCTGCTGGGGAGAGATGGGATCCACCTCACTAAGCGGGGCACGCGTGTCTTTGCCAACAGGTTGGCCAACCTGGTAAGGAGGGCTTTAAACTAGGAAAGACGGGGGAAGGGGAGAGTTATAGTGCCAGGGTAGTTGGCAAAAGACTGCTCAAGTCAGGATGCCTCCAGCAGGTGAATGCAGCCAGGGAAGTGCGCATGGGATGTGGCTACGGAGGATCCTCTTGTACCCCTCCTGGGAAACCTGCATGCTTGATCACCTCTCTGAAAAGCCTGTACACCAATGCACGCAGCATGGGGAGCAAACAGGAAGAACTAGAGATGTGTGTGCGGTCGCAGGGCCATGATCTCATTGCCATTACAGAGACATGGTGGGATAGCTCGCATGACTGGAGTGCTGTCATGGATGGCTACGTGCTTTTTAGGAAAGACAGGCCAGGTAAGTGAGGTGGCGGAGTTGCTCTTTATGTGAGAGAACAACTGGAATGTATTGAGCTGTGCCTAGGGGTGGATGAAGAGCGAGTCGAGAGCTTATGGGTAAGGATTAAAGAGCAGGCTAGCATGGGTGACACTGTTGTGGGTGTTTACTACAGGCCACCTGATCAGGAAGAGGAAGTCAGTGAGGCCTTCTACAGACAGCTGGAAGTAGCCTCACGATCCCAGGCCCTGGTTCTCATGGGGGACTTCAACCACCCCGATATCTGCTAGAGAGACAACACAGCTAGGCACAAACAGTCCCGGAGGTTCCTGCAGAGCATTGGTGACAACTTCTTGACACAGGTGGTGGAGGAGCCAACAAGGAGAGGTGTGCTGCTGGACCTCGTACTAACAAACAAAGAAGGACTGGTGGAAGATGTGAAGGTTGGGGGCTGCCTTGGCTGCAGTGACCATGAGATGGTGGAGTTCAGGATCCTGCGAGGAGGAGGCAGGGCACTGAGTAGGATCGCAGCCCTGGACTCCAGGAGAGCAAACTTTGGCCTCTTCAGGGACCTACTTGGAGGAATCCCATGGGTGAGGGCCCTAGAAGGAAGGGGAGTTCAAGAGAGCTGGTTAATATTCAAACATCACCTCCTCCAGGCTCAAGAGCGTGCATCCCTATGAGTAGGAAGTCAAGCAAAGGAGGTAGGAGACCTGCATGGATGAGCAAGGAGCTCCTGGCAAAACTCAACCAGAAGAAGGAAGTATACAGAAAGTGGAAAGGGGGACAGGCCACTTGGGAGGAATATAGGACCGTTGTCAGAGTATGCAGGGATGTGACAAGGAAGGCTAAGGCCCGTTTGGAATTAAAACTGGCGAGAGATGTCAAGGACAGCAAGAAGGGCTTCTTCAAATACATCAGTAGCAAGAGGAAGACTAGGGAAAATGTGGGCCCTTTGCTGAATGGGGTGGGTGCCCTGGTGATGAAGGATGCAGAGAAGGCAGAGTTACTGAATGCCTTCTTTGCTTCAGTCTTTACTGCTCAGGCCAGCCCTCAGGAACCCCAGACCCTGGAGGCAAGAGAGAAAGTCTGGAGAAAGGAAGACTTTCCCTTGGTGGAGGAGGATCGGGTTAGAGATCATTTAAACAAACTTGACACCCACAAATCCATGGGCCCCGATGGGATGCACCCACGAGTGCTGAGGGAGCTGGCGGATGTTATTGCTAAGCCGCTCCCCATCATCTTTGAAAGGTCATGGAGAACAGGAGAGGTGCCTGAGGACTGGAAGAAAGCCAATGTCACCCCAGTCTTCAAAAAGGGCAAGAAGGAGGACCCAGGCAACTACAGGCCAGTCAGCCTCACCTGCATCCCTGGAAAGGTGATGGAGCAGCTCATCCTGGAAGCCATCTCCAAGCATGTGGAGGACAGGAAAGTGATCAGGGGTAGTCAGCATGGCTTCACCAAGGGGAAATCATGCTTAACCAACTTGATAGCCTTCTATGATGGAATAACTGGCTGGGTAGATGAGGGGAGAGCAGTGGATGTTGTCTACCTTGACTTCAGCAAGGCTTTTGACACTGTCTCCCATAACATCCTCATAGACAAGCTCAGGAAGTGTGGGTTAGATGAGTGGACAGTGAGGTGGATTGAGAACTGGCTGAATGGCAGAGCTCAGAGGGTTGCGATCAGTGGCGCAGTCTAGTTGGCGGCCTGTAGCTAGCGGTGTCCTCCAGGGGTCAGTACTGGGTCCAGTCTTGTTCAACTTCTTCATCAATGACCTGGATGAAGGCACAGAGTGCACCCTCAGCAAGTTTGCCGATGATACAAAACTGGGAGGAGTGGCCGATACACCAGAAGGCTGTGCTGCCATTCGGAGAGACCTGGACAGGTGGGAGAGGTGGGCGGAGAGGAACCTCATGAAGTTCAACAAAGGCAAGTGCAGGGTCCTGCACCTGGGGAGGAATAACCCCATGCAGCAGTACAGGTTGGGGGTTGACCTGCTGGAAAGCAGCTCTGCAGAGAAGGACCTGGGAGTGCTGGTGGACACCAAGTTAAGCATGAGGCAGCAATGTGCCCTTGTGGCCAAGAAGGCCAATGGGATCCTGGGGTGCATGAGGAAGAGTGTTGCCAGCAGGTGGAGGGAGGTGATCCTCCCCCTCTACTCAGCCCTGGTGAGGCCACATCTGGAGTACTGCGTCCAGTTCTGGGCTCCCCAGTACAAGAGGGATGTGGCACTACTGGAGCAAATCCAGTGAAGGGCTACAAAGATGATTAGGGGACTGGAGCATCTCTCTTATGAGGAAAGGCTGAGAGAGCTGGGCCTGTTCAGCCTAGAGAAGAGAAGGCTGAGAGGAGATCTTATCAAGGTGTACAAGTATCTGAAGGGAGGGTGTCAAGAGGATGGGACCAGACTCTTTTCAGTGGTGCCCAGCGACAGGACGTGAGGCAACGGGCACAAACTGAAACACAGACAATTCCATCTGAACATGAGGAAAAACTTTTTCGCTGTGAGGGTGACAGAGCACTGGAACAGGTTGCCCAGAGAGGTTGTGGAGTCTCTTTCTCTGGAGATATTCAAAACCCTCCTGGACGCGATCCTGTGCAACGTGCTCTAGGTGACCCTGCCTGAGCAGGGGGGGTTGGATTAGTTGATCTCCAGAGGTCCCTTCCAACCTCAACCATTCTGTGATTCTGTGATTCTTAATACTTACAGTATTCCTGCAGGGAGTTACCTGCAGCCAGGGGTTTATACCACTTCTTGCTCCTGCAGGGATTGGAAAAATTGCATGAGCCTTACCTGAGGGCTTTATCCAGATGTTTGTACCAGCTCCTGTTTTGCCTTTATCCTACCTTATGCTAACTTCTATCTTCTCTTTGCTCCTACTTGTTCTAGGAATACATCTAGAGGCTAGAAACATGGGAAAAATATCACCAAATGAGATTCTACCTGGAAAAATGCAAATGTATGCACTTCGGAGGGGGGGAACAGGTTTTCAATGAGGCAGAAGATTTGGGGAATTTAAGAGTTGAGATGTAGTGGAGAACAATTTGTATGTGGCTTTGTGATGTGACCAGGAAAAACGGCCAGTCTGGGGCCTGCCTGTATGAAAGAAGCTTGCCCTTTTGCTGTCAGACACTGCACTTGCTTGGATCTGTTAACTGAACAAAGGATTCTTATTAAAGAATGGCGTTTCTACAATGCTTTTCATTTGATTATCTCAGAGCGCCTTTAATAGGCATGGAAGGTGCTGTGGAACAATAAACACAGAAGCAGTGCTGTAACGTTTGCAGCATGTGTTTCTATGGAAGTCATCTTTCTTACTTTCTTTTATCCAGGCATCAAAAGGAAAAGAAAAACAAAAAGAAGAAGGCGAAGACTGGAGCACACACACAATGGTTTTCCCTGTCATCTTTGCCAAAGAAAAGAAGAAAGGAAACAAACACCATTGCATGTAAATAATCCTTTTTTTTTTGCTTATTTCAAAAGGTATTTTCATTGGTTCATTGTAATTAGGCAGAAGGTACTGAATTAAATTATATGTCAGACCTAACGGAGACTATTTTACCATTCTTGTAATAGATATTTAGACTTCTGAAAACTTTGAATCAAACCCTTCATTCCAGATACATGCATATTTCAGGGAATTTCAGAACTAGTTGCTAGTTTCATAGTTTGTACCTGATATTAGGTTGAACTAAAGCCAGAATTTTAAAGTTTGGAAAATATAGCTTCAGATTTTTTAGTCAAAGCCCATCTGAAATAATATGAAAGAAGAAAGGAAGAATGTTAATGAGTTATGGATCAGGATGTGCAGTGCTGTGTGATGCTTGGTGCTTTCAGGATATGCAAGAAAGATGAGTACTTTGACTTTGAGTCTGACTTTGAATCAGGAAGGCAACTCAGCAAGCAAAGGAATCTGGATGATAAAAGGAATTATCAACACAAATTGACATGCTTCACTGAGACGAGTGTGGTTAAGCTATGCTTTAAGGGGAGTTTAAAACCCCATGAGGCGAGAAAAAGGCTCTGCAAGTAAGTTCAAGACAGCAGTCCTGTGGGGAGATCATTGTCTGAGGGATGGACAAACAAGCAAAGCAAGCTGGTGAAGAGGCACAGGTTTATATGTAGCCTTGAAGGAGAATAGTGAACCGCATTGGGTCTAATGCTCCGGCTCTGCCTGACTCACTGGGCTAGTCCAGGCTGACAACCCGCAGCCTGGCATACTAGGTGCCTGTGTTTTCAGTGCTTGACACGGGAAATCTAGGGCCAGGTTTGCAGAGCCGCAGCGAGCACCTTTTGTTCTCACGGGAACAAGTGAGAGGTGTGGGTACTCACTTGCTCTGAAAATCAGGTTTTGCTGTTCTCAGACTAGCCCTTTTTGTAAATACTAACCTTCTCAGCTTTGGGGCCTTGGAACACAAGTTTTTGGAGATCCGCCTGTGAAAAAGATAATTTCTTTTTCTTTTTTTAATGTTTTATGTTAAAAGCTGCTTCCTCCCCTCCTTTCTCCCTCTTCTGGCTTCTCTCCTCCCCTTGCCCCCAAACCAGAGTCTCATCTTGGCTGTGGGTTGTCTCTCTGTTCACTCCAGGGACATTGGCCCTTGATGAATCTCCACTGACAGTGAGCTGATGAAAGCTATACATGAGATACTGAAGGACAAGGCATGTAAAAGTCAGTCACTGAGGTAAAACAAATCATTTCAAACCCCTTATTGACAGGCAAAATAGGAACAGTCAGTCTCTGATGGTAGCTGGTGCAGGGTGTTTCAAGGTGCTGTGTTAGTTACACCACGTAATGCTCTGGCCCCCAGGGTGACTTTCTTAAGGGTTGGCAGCACCAGCAGAAGTTACTGGGTTTGCTCACAATGAGAAGTCAAGAAGTTTGTTAGAAGGTATTTATTAACGTGAGTACTAGATATGGGATGTAGCAGCCATTACAGTTTGATGGCTGCATTATCTGTT
The DNA here is from genome assembly GCF_036417845.1 of Apteryx mantelli. Classification (NCBI taxonomy): domain Eukaryota; kingdom Metazoa; phylum Chordata; class Aves; order Apterygiformes; family Apterygidae; genus Apteryx; species Apteryx mantelli. The sequence goes on along the minus strand of NC_089980.1, from coordinate 25,324,068 downwards.
TTCCTGACCAAGGAAGACAGGTGTGGAAGGACCACTCTCTCCTCCCCAACCCTGACCCCTTCCACTGCAGCTAATAGTTGCTCTGTTCCCATGTGATGGACAGTCTCCCTCAGCATAATGGACCACCTTTGGAGGATGGAGGAGTCAAAATGCTTAAAGCATGTACAAACAATATTGTTTACACCTTAAAAATCCTCAGACACAACAGGACAGGTGCCCTACATTAGGACTGTTGATATGGGAGACAGGGCTTGTGCCCACTGGTTTTAAAGTACAGTGACCTGTGAACCTGCAAATGATGACGCTGTGCTTTGGAAGTCAGGTAATTCATGGATTTACGTTTACTGTGAGGAGGAGACTCCCTTAATCACATGTTGAAGGACTGGCAACACTGCAGGGAAAAAACAAGAAATCCTGAGATGAATTTTCTAGTAAACTAAGATCACAAAGACCAGTGGGAACTTGGGCAGATGAGAAAACTCACTGGTGAGGAGGATTACTTCACACCAGTGTGTGGTTCCCAGGTTAAGGCTGTGAAGGGTGGAGCTTACCTGGGCCCAGTTTTCGGAGGCTGCAGTTGGATACTAGTCCTTCTCTCCATCATTATTTCAGTTTAGCAAATAATGCTTCACTGAAGCCTGGATTGCTGCACCACAACTTATGCCGTTTATGTGGGCCAGAGAAACACACCTTATATGAGGAACAATATAATTTATTGTTAGCCTAATTAAAGGTTTTAACAGTATTATCAAAGATTTCTCATTAATCCACTTACTGTGATACTAACAATTATAGACTATATCATCTGCAGCAGTAGAGAGAAAAAAACCCTTAACAATATCAGTGTCAAAATTGCCATACAAACACCCCCCCCGCCCCAGCTGCTATCACTTCCCCTGCGTTGCACTCATCCATCTGCTGCCCCAGGTGCCTGGCTTTGGTGGTGCTGGCCTCCTCCAGGAGAAGGGAGCAGGGCTGCAGGCGTCGCAGTGCCCCGAGTCCTTCGCTGATGGTGCGGCCCCTTCGTCCGCCTTGCCAGGATGATGGTGGGGGTTTCTTCCTCCTCCTCCTCCTCCTCCCCTAGGGTCCACCTGGGGCTGTTTTCACTCAGGCCTTTTGTAAGGCTCTCCTCGCCTTGCTCCTCTGCTGCTGGTCCCCAGTGTCCCGTGCCTCCGCACTGGCTGTCTTTGGAGAGCTTTATGCACCCCGGAGACTTGTTCCTTGCTCGCTGTGCTGCCCCTCAGCGTGGTGTTTCCCAGCCCCCAAGGTCACATTCCTCCAGCAACACCAGCAATTGCCCGCTGATGAGTTGTTTATAGCCCTGGGGCCGCCAGTATCACCCTGTGCCTGTGGATTCAAGGCCTCTGCTATCATCCCCAGGCCCAGACTCCCCTACATCCCCTACGCTGCATTTTTGCTTGAGGGTCAGGGATAGTGCATTGTGCCCGGAGGAAGACTGTGCTGCTGCAAGCCCTTTTTGAGCACAGCTCGTTTTGTCGTGCTCACAAGAGGCCTTTCAGCCCCCCACGGACAAAGCAAAGCAAAAATTCACAGAATCATAGAATGGTTGAGGTGGGAAAGGACTTTTAGAAATCATCTAGTCCAACCCCCCTGCTCAAATAAGGTCACCTAGACCAGGCTGCCCAGGACCCTCTCCAGACAGCTTTTGAATATCTCCAAGGATGGAGACTCCGCAGCCTCTCTGGGCAACCTGTTCCAGTGTTCAACTACCTTCATGGTAAATAAGTTTTTTCTTAGATTCAGACGGAACTTCCTGTGTTTCAGTTTGTGCCTGTTGCCTCTTGTCCTGTCACTGGGCAACACTGAGAAGAGTCTGGCCCCATCCTCTTTACATCCTCCCTTCAGATACTTAAACGCATTGATAAGATCCCTCCTCAGTCTTCTCTTCTCCAGGTTAAACAGTCCCAGGTCTCTCAGCCTTTCCTCATATGAGAGATGCTCCAGTCCCTTAATCATCTTAGCCTTTTGTAGCCTACCTACTGGAGCGTAGTCAGGTGAGGATCACCAGGTTGTTGGATGATTGCTGTTACAGCTACACAAGCCCACACAAAGCTCCTGGCAAGGCAAGTCCAGACAAAGCAAGGCTGACAAGCCTCTGTGCTGAGGCCTTGCAGAGTTACTACAAAGCCTGTTACTGGCAACGGCAAGATCATATTTTGTGGGCTATAGGCCTACGGTCCCACTTCTGATAGTCCATGAACATGAACTATCACTCACGAGTCCAGCAAGGATGTTGCAAACCCTCCTGTGGCTCAAGGCTCCCGATCAGGACCGAGCAATCGATCTTCTTGGAGGCATTTGCTCTTTCCTACCTGGTCTTGCCTCGTGTAGGTCTGAGGGTGGCCTGTGTTGTAGGCTTTGGTGTTTAGCCACTACTCAATTTACTTAGTGTTTGCTTTTGTAGCCAGGATAATTTACACAGTTAACTAAACTGTTATGATAGCCAGGATTACACTTTTAGGGTATAGAGCCCAATTCAAAATTTCATTAGCTGATGGAAGGATTTCCACCAATAATGATCTGCCGCATCTGTTATTGCAGTGGTAACACGAGTAACTTGCTCATTCTTGCCATGTACTGCAAACCTTGCTTTGGTGGCTTGTTTTACTACCTGTTGGACTTCAAATGTTACAACTGGATGCTCTGTTACCTGCAACAACTGATTAAAACCTAAACCAAATGCTGCTAGGCTTCATTTAGTACACAGAATAAAAGTTTCTAGTAACTTTAGCATTGCTTCTAAAAGCATTGCATGATTCACATCATACTTTTCATTTAAAGTTATATTACATACATACATATTATCAAGCAGCTTACACATACTGGGGTGATTTCAGTCATTTTTGGATATTGAGTATGCACACAAACACAGCTGGATCCCACATAAACAATTACAGACCCATTAGAAACCAAAGGATGAATTCCATATTTACAGCTGGTTAAATTTTGATCTAAACAGTGATCCAATGATTGAAAACTGATATGTGCTCATATTTAATTCACACACGTAAGTGATTCCCCTCTTGCTGGTACCTTTCCAAAGAGGCAGTCTGGGACATTCCCCCTTGCTGCGCCACCCATCCTCGCTGCTGTAGGGCTCTAGTTGCAGAAACACTGCTGCTGTGTGTTTCTAAAATCACCTAATCGTCTTCTTCGTAACAAAAAGAAAATTTTCATCAGACCAATACATGATTATGTGTCATACACATATGTAGTGGTTTTGATATCGCCGTAACTGAGGAACCTTTGGTTTTCTACCCATTCAAAGGCCATCAATTTATACATAGGTGTTCTAAAATATACTCAAAACTATGCTATGTGAGGGTCCAGTCTTCCCAGTCCCAGCATTGTAAAGCTACAGTAAAGGTATGTAATTTAAAAATAGAATTAATCATAGTAGAAATTTCTATACCTAATTGATTCACTTTGCTTTTTATAGTACTCAAAATATTACGTTTTTGCAGATACACAGTCACAGCTACGTTTTCTAAGTTACATATACAAGTTGTTGTATCATATGCTGGCGATCTATTAATAATGTTTACTGTTCATAATAGGGGGTATGTAAATCCTCATCAAGGGAAACGGGGTTTCTCTTGTTTGGAGATGAAGATCCCTTTAAATTGGATCCATTTTTTCCATGTTACCTTGGTTTACTCAAACTTTTCTTGTTTGAATTTCAGCCACAGCAAATGATCTAAAAAAAAGAGATTATACTTTTCCCTTCATGTATAAGTATATGATAATAAAACAAAATAAAAACAGCTAAGGAAAAGCTAAGCAACATGCAACTAGTAATATTCATAGGTTTGTAATGGATTACTTGTTCTTCTGTGCTACCTATGGAAGACAAAAATAGTAAAGATTGTTATTAATAGTAATCTTAATTACCCAGGCTAGAAAATTTACATCTGTAGAGCTTTCTTATTATGTTAAGCATCTAATAAATTGCATACTTGCTTCCACATTTTTATCTAATTCATTAGATAATATTCTTAAACAACTGCTCACCAGTACTCCATCCATGTTCGTTATTCGTTGGTTCCATCTCTTCTCTGTAACAGATGAACTTTATATTTTGATTTAAATGAACACTCATTACATTAATACATAAGTTTAACCATGATCTCTATCTTTTTTATTTTACCTTTTCTTCACTCTAAAAAAATGTTGGTGTTAGCACATCAATTACAATTATGTATTACAGGGCTAACTGTTGGCTTTCAAAATAAACTCTACCTCAGGTCATCTAGAATATTTTATCATTAATTATCCCTCGCCCCCCAAACCTTCATATTCACATGCTTAATCCACCATTTTTTCAACCTTTTAAGTATTGACAGCACTTGGTTAGCATTCCTCTTTTTCAATCCTTTTTTTCCATTTTTTTGAAACCTCTCCTAAATTTCTTTCAGGTATATACTCCCATACACTTACTTGAGAACGCAGTACTGAATTTAACGATAGTAATGCTAAGCATAAATTGCTTCTTTTATGCTGATATCTTTTGAATTTGCTCGGCTTGAACCTCTTGATCTAGCTGCTTTACCTCTGATAACAGACAGGTATTCTTTTGTATGTGGCTTTTCTCTTTACTTCCAAACCTGTTTGGCAAGCATGTTAAAGGCACCACAGAGAAGATGCTACTCTCTTTTCTCCTTGCTTCTCCACCTGCAGGGTTCACACCATGCCTGGGACTCCTATTATCTTCCTTACACAGTGCTTCATACTTAGAGCTCTTTCTCCATCCCACTGCTGCACATCACTGCTAGCAAGTATTACAGCCCAGGCTGCTGATGGACCGTAGTGGTTAGTAAGCATTACAGCCTGGGCTAGTGGCAGTGTTTCAGCCTTCCTTAAAGTCTTCTGCTCATTTCCCCAAACTGCCTCTGGGGGCTCTGCCCGTGGAGGGGTTGGTGTCCGGGTCCCACTCCCAGGCTGCCCAGGCAGCCAGGGCAGCTGTAGCTGTGCAGCACCAGCAGCGCCTGCTAATGCTGTCTCTGTCTTCGCAGCAGCACTGCCTTCTTCTGCTGGAAAATTCAACAACTTCTGCTTTGTTTCTCTTGTAAAAGTCCATTTAGCACTCTATTATTTTCCTGCTTTTGCTCTGTTAGAATAGCCCTCTTAATTTGCATTGGGCACAGCCTGCACCTGGCACCCAGGCTGTCTGTGTCGTATGGGTGATGTGGCAGCACTCAGCAGCCATCGGGCTCTTGTTCCTCATCCCCCAGTCCCACCAGTGCCGTGGGCCTTCCCCAATGGTCCAGCTCTGATGTGACCACGAGCCCAGGGAAGGCGGGGGACAGGCCTCCCTAGACTATGACCGGGAGGACAGGGGCCCCGGGCCCACTTTCCTCCCTTCTCCCGCTGATCTCCAGCAAGCGATCCAGCAAAACGCCCGTAGGAGCATTGTCCCAGCGAGTCATATCCTCCCCCTGCTTCCGAAGCTGCCTCCATATGTCCACTCGCATTGTGTTTAACTCCTTTCTTGCTACGTTATTTCTTACTACTACTTGGGGGGTGGTGCTATTCTGCCACTGCTTCTTACCCTGCCACCTTCCCCTTGCCACTTTTCCAGAGGAAGAGTATTGGGGAGTCACATTGGAGGAGGCAACAGTTTGCATCACCTCTAAATCATTTCTCTCCCTGGGGTTCCTCTTCCCCTTACTGCCATTTGCTCTCCCCCAGACCACCCCAGCTTCCCTTGTCCAGGCGCTCCTTCCTGACTGCTCATTCCTCTCCTTGCAGCTTCCTTGTTTTAACTGGTATGGCGTCAGATCAGTAGCAGTTGTTTCTCGCCTAATAACTCGATCTCCCTGTGGCTGCACATTTCCCCTTCTTCTCCCTTCTTCTGTGCCTCCAGCTTCCCTTTTCACAGTGACCTGAGCAGTAGTAGGGGAAACTGGATTTCCTTTAAACCTTTCGTGTGCCTCAAAAGCTACAGCATATGGGCTTGGAGCGTTATGCTGCTCTAAAGAGGGGTTATCGCCTTGGTCAGTCCATGTTTCTCTGTCCCAAGGCTCATCATCACCTCCGTAGGGTGCTTTAGGAAGGGCTGTGACCACACCGTGCTTTGCCCCTAATGCTGCTTTTAACTTTTCCACCTTGGCCTCACATGCTCGGTGGTCTGTGCCCTTCTCTTTTAGGCTCTGTATGTTTTGCACTAATACTCGGATTGCTCCTTGAACCTCCTCTACAGCTTTTGTACTGATAGCTAGTCTTTCTTTTAATTGCTGATTTTCATTCATGATTGCCTTTTTTTGTTCACATACTTCTTGATATTGTAAGACACTTCTAACTTGTTCCACAGCTGCAACTCCTTCTCGTGTTTTACCCTCTTCTAGCTTAACTCGTTGAGCCTTTACTTCAGCTTTCAATTTGTCATTTTCCTCCTTTAGGTTCTGAATTTCTGCTTGGGCTGTCTGTTTTTCTTCAGCTAAACTTTTGGCCACTAACCACACAGCCCATGCTCCTGCACATTTTAAGAATTTTCGTGAGAAGAGTTTCGACTTGGTGGTTTCTTTTAATTTTGCAAACTCTTGGTCTGCCTGCTGGATACTTTTGCAGGAATTTGGACCCCAGGGATTTGGTCCCCACTGAATAACCCAGTTCCCTAGCTCTGTCATTTCTTCCAAAAGTGTGAGGAGAAGTGAGTGTTTTAGGAGTAGATTGACTACACTTCCACTTTTAATTGTGATTGATCTAAATATGAAGAGATTTCTTTCCTCTTTCTTAGCTCCCCTAAAGGTATTTCCAGCTTTCTGTTTTTCCCCTTCCTTTACAGAAAGGCCAGCTCTAAACTAGAGCTCAGCCAGGCTGAGAGAAGACAGCAGAGGCTCACCCAAATTTAGGCTGCCGTTCTGTTTTTTTTCTAGCGTACCCCTTCTCTCCAGAGGGTTTTCTCATGCAAGGACACTTACAGGACTTTCTGATGTAGCTCCTCTCACAGCTGAGGTGGATGGCTTTTGTTCCTGTGTCCAGGGATGCTTAGAGGGATCCCCGGAGTATTCCTCCTCCTAGTGAGAAGGCAGAGGGCTTTCTCTCCCTCAGGATTTCCGGCCTCAAGATTTTCAATAAGTCTTTAAAGGGTTGCTCCAGTTGCCCCCCAAATTGGGTGACAAACTTTAAACAAGACGCTTGCCAGAACTGTAGGAACACAGGTTAGCCTTGTCCCTTGTCCTCCAAGAGCCGCAAAGGCTCTCAGGGCAGGGCTGCGCACAAAAACGCCGTAAGGGCTCGCAGGGCGGTTGCCTGCCTTCTCCACCAGTTTGATGAGCCACAGCTTGTGCTGTTGATGTGGGCCAGAGGAAAATACTGTATGTGAGAGACTCTGTCGTCTGCCTAAGTAAAAGTTTTGATAGTCTGATCAAGGATTTCTCATTAATCCACTTACTGTGATACTAACAATTATAGACTATATCATCTGCAGCAGTAGAGAGAAAGGGGGTAGAAGGAAAAAACCCTTAACAATATCAGTATCAAGACTGCCACACACACACGCACCCCGCCGCTACCGCCTCCCCCGCGTTGCGCTCACCCATCTGCTGCCCCAGGTGCCTGGCTTTGGTGGTGCTGGCCTCCTCCAGGAGAAGGGAGCAGGGCTGCAGGCGTCGCAGCGCCCCGAGTCCTTCGCCGACGGTGCGGCCCCTTCGTCCGCCTTGCCAGGATGATGGTGGGGGTTTCTTCCTCCTCCTCCTCCTCCTCCTCCCCTAGGGTCCACCTGGGGCTGTTTTCACTCAGGCCTTTTGTAAGGCTCTCCTCGCCTTGCTCCTCTGCCGCTGGTCCCCAGTGTCCCGTGCCTCCGCACTGGCTGTCTTTGGAGAGCTTTATGCACCCCGGAGACTTGTTCCTTGCTCGCTGTGCTGCCCCTCAGCGTGGTGTTTCCCAGCCCCCAAGGTCGCATTCCTCCAGCAACACCAGCAATCGCCCGCTGATGAGTTGTTTATAGCCCTGGGGCCGCCAGTATCACCCTGTGCCTGTGGATTCAAGGCCTCTGCTATCATCCCCGGCCCATACTCCCTTACACTGCATTTTTGCTCGAGGGTCAGGGCTAGTTCACGGTGCCTAGAGGAAGGGTGCGCTGCTGCGAGCTCTTTGCTGTGGAAATGCAGCCAAGCGGTGCCCACAAGAGGCCTTTCAGCACCCCACAGACAAAGCAGAGCAAACCCTGAGCGCAGTTAGGTGAGGACCACCAGGTCGCTGGGCGATTGCTGTTACAGCTACACAAGCCCATGCGAAGCTCCTGGCAAGGCAAGTCCAGACAAAGCAAGGCTGACCAGCCTCCGTGCTGAGGCCTTGCAGAGTTAGTACAAAGCCTGTGGCTTGTTACGGGCAATGGCAAGATTATATTTCGTGGGCCTATGCTGTCCCACCAGCATACTTGTGCTTTGCCCTGAACAAAAAGGGCTTTATTTCAGTTCAGTAGCTTGCAGAAGTTGAGGTACGGCCTTCACTTTCCTTCTGGTTTCATTCACACAGGATTTCCTGGGTGTCTGTGTCAGAACAAGGCAAGCTCCTACGACCCTTCCCCTGGGCATGCTTCTGGTCTCTGCTTGTTTTCAGCCTGGGGATCACCCGAGCGGATGTGGTTTCTCTGTTTAGCAGCCCTCGGGAGCGCTCCTTCCCTGCGCTTGTCTCACCTCCCCGTACCTGGGTTCGCTTGGCAGGGCGTCCTGCGGTCAGAGACCGGCCGAGTGAGAAACCACCTCCTCTCCCTTGTGGTGGCCCCGGCTCCCGTTAGCCTCACTTGTTTTTGTACTGCTGGAGGCAGGAGCTAGCTGGCACCTCTCCTATCCTCCCTCTCCTGCCTAGCCCCCAAAGACCTGCCGTTCCCATCGCAGCTATGCGGGCCAAAGACTCTGATCAGCCAGTGCCTGTGGCAAACACAGCCATCCTACAAAGAAACAAGTCCCAGAATATGTACAATAAAAAGAAATATTTGAAGTTCCCCTGACTGTAACTATTAAAACACATAAATCCCTGCTTATAAACCCCATAGTCCCTGCAGATCAATACTCTGAGAGACATCTGAAGCTTTGTAAACTAGAAGATGTAATAGGATTAAAGCTGAAATGTGACAAGACAGCTAATTTTTAATTATTTCTAACTCATTTCTAATTTCTACCTCATTCTGAATATTTAAAAGCCCTTCCAAGTATATTTCACAAGTTTCAATAACAAGCTAGTAACTGGATGTGGCATTATAGCAATTTATAATCACCTCCTAAAATGGGGATCTAAATTAATCTTTCTACATCTCATTAGTTTAGCTATCAGAGATCTTTTACAAGATAATTGGCTTTCAGTGGCTTTAATTTAATTTAATTTATTAATATCTTACATCTATATTTCATAGATGCTGTTTTAATTATTGAACTGATACATCTCAGAAACATAATTCTTTTATACAGGACCCAACTTTTGCTTTTAGGGCTCTAGAGCCTTTTTAAGATGTTTTAATGATAAATAATAAGTTTTTGTTTGTGTTTGCCTTTACAGTTAATATCAATTTACCTTTGCCTTAGGTTCTTGCAAAGGGAAATCAGATCTTATTTTGGAATTAGAACCTTGGAACATTCTGTTTAGCAAATGAGACTAATTTTATTCTTATAACAAAACTTGTTATGCAAACTTTATAATGCTGCAAAAGTACAAATAATGGACAACAGAACTAATAAAATAATGTCTAATAAATAGTCGATTAATAACTGACAGATACATATGAAAACAAACTCGGCAAGCAGCAGCATTAGGGAAACCCTGTTTCCCGTGGGTTTGTGTCTCATGACTGAATTCCCTGGTGCCAAGAGCGATGCAGCCCTGCCTGAAACTTTTCCCGTGGCCAGCAACATTTGCCTCTGCTCCCCCAGGTGGGTTTTTTCTTTGGTGGCAGATAGGAGCATTCTTGCAGTGATGCCACTGATCTTGTCTCTGTGCTCCCTGCTGTAGCATCCTCTTTGCTGACAAGCCTGTAACAACATAGCATTTTTGAGACTTCCAGCCCTCTGTAAATTCAGGCTGGAATGAACCAGTAGGTTCCCAAGTTAGGGAGGACAGACAGACAACCAGACCGTGTGACCCCAAGAACTTCCTTCCTTAGGAAACTAACCTAAAAATATGTTCTCTTCTAGAGCAGAATAGCAACATTAAAACATCTGTCAGTAAATGTAATGATGATAATTGATGTTTAATGAATAATCCAGGATAGTTTTAATATTTCAGCTCTATAGAATACCTTTCATCCCCAGGAGCTAAAGCAATTTATAAAAGGTGTACTGTTACCCTGCTCTGTCTCCTTTTGCCATTAAATCCCCTATCTTCATGAGGTCTTATTATGTGACAAGGTGAGTCTTGGGCAGGGTATACAGAGACAAACCTGGCCCAGAGGCACAGAGGTCCTGTGTCCCCCTGTCCTGCTCTGGTACCTGTTCAGAGGGAGGTCAATTTACGGCATTTACCTCTGGGCGGTCAAGGGCTGAGTCAGCCCTGCTTTGGTGGCAGCCTGAGGCTCCACGGAGCTGAGGACTGCCAGTCTGTGACAGGAATAAATTTTCATCCTGCATCAAGACCCCCTCAGGGGACACCTTCCAGGCAAGAGGTGTGGGACTGAGTTTTGCCTGTGATGGGGTTTTGCCTCTCACATTTAGTGAGAACCGCCCAGGACCTGCAAACAGTTCAGTGGTGACCAAGAGGCAGACACAGCTCTCTGAGGCAGACAGGGCGAGACCTTCCTCTCCCACCTGAGGGCCCTCAGAGACGACGTGAGGGTAGAAAGCCTCAGTCAATCCCCCTCCCCGAGTTTTCTTTCCGACTGCCCCACCGTGCACGGAGCTGATCCAGTGATTCATTCATTTCACCCGATGTTAGATGAGTTATGCACCTGTGCATCCCTCAGGACGCGAACACAGCTACGTGAGCAAACTCTGTTAGCTATTGACCCCCAGGACTGGGAGCAGCTTCACGGGACCAAAACCAGCTGCTTCCCCGCAGCCGTCAGGTCCATGAGGCTGTTCTTCCCAAGGGCTCGGCTCGGCTCGGCTCCCTTCTGCGGATAACAGAAAGAATCGGGACACCGAAACGTGAAGGGACCAACATCAGGTCCTGGTGGCACCTGTGAGACCTGGGTGAGCCCCGGCACAGGGCTCTGCGGGCGGCAGGGCTCGGCAAGGCAGGCAGAGGAAAAAAGTCCAATAACCCCCTCTGCTGTCAGGAAACACGGTCGCGGGCGACTGGCAGCACAGGTTGTTCCTCGCCTTATCCCTGGCGTTTTCTGCTTTTTCCCTCCCCTCCGGCCCAGACTCGCACCCCCAGGGGCAGACCGGCTCCCAGGTGCGGTGGGTGCTCCACTGGCGAAAGGCCAGGATACGTGAGCTGCCGGGACCTGAAAGCTTGTACGCCGGTGGATCATCCCAAACACAGGCAGCAAGCTCGTGTCTCCTGCAAAATGCAATCAGCTGGACTGATTTTTCCAGTTAATGGATAAAAAAAGTCTACGCTGGGGGAGAGGAGAACAACCAGTAAGAACTATTGCTTCTTTCAAGTAACCTCTGAGGTCGCTGAGCCTTGAATAAACACAGGTTTTGTTTTTGACAAACATGCTGCTGGTGCTTGTTTGGTTCTTTTAGTTTGGGGGCTCTTGTGTCCTGCTCTCAGATGTACCACCCACAGCAGGTAAATGTACAGGTAGGAGAAGGGCTGGAGGGTGGGAAGAGTGAAATGAAGACAAGGCAAAGTAATAACCTCCCTCCTTCCCCATTCCCAAAAGAAAAGAGCTGTTGCTGTACGATGTTACTCTGCTTCTGCCACGTCCCTTTATGCTTGCAAATCACAACCCCTTTGGAAGCGAGGTTGGTTCTCTGGCTTTGGGCTTTTTCTTCTGAGGATGGAGAACAGCAGAGGGTAAAAAAAGGGCAGGGAAGTCCCTGTTACATTTTCATGTTGGTTTTTGGCCAGCTCTACTTAGCAACCTTTTGTATTTTAGAAACATTTTACCATTTTAAAATAATTTTAACAGAAGAAATGCTGCCATTCTCTCCTCTCTCCATCCCCACTCCAAATGCTCCAGGCTTACTTTGCTCTTTCTTGTAAAACCGGCTGCAACTAGGACATATGAAAAATGCGTATGCTCTGCAAGCCGCCTCTAAGGAACGAGGGGTGCCATCAAACTGGGACATGCAGGGCTCAGACTTTGAGATGCCTGAGTAGCTCTGTGGGTCTTGGGCAGCTCTGCAGCGTGTACGGGTCGTGCTGGGACACCTTTCTGCTCTCCAGCCTTCTTGGAGGCTCCGGACACGGTTAGCCTGCGGTCCAAGGCAGTTCCTGGCTTTTCCCTTGAGGGCCTGTTACTAAAACTGCACCAATAATGAATTGTTAGGTCTATTAATCAATCAGAAAGAAGGCCAACTTGGTTCATTTTAGATCAATCTGAAGTGAACATTTCTGGTTGTTTGGGTTTCACAGCAAAATGAAAAATCATCCCAAAAGAGGTTTTCTGAGGTCAGCCAGGAGGGTTTCATTGTGTTCAGTTTTAACCCCTCCCATCTGAAATGCTGATATAGCTCTTTGCTGACTCAGGTCGGCATTTATGAACATTTTTGTTCAATCCAAAACAGTATTTTCTACGAATAAATGATTGATCCCACCACGTCCCTGAGCTCTAGTCTTACGCTGGCTGGGGTGGCCGAGTGTTAGTCAGGGTCAGCTCATGGCCTTGGTGTGCACTCTCGCACCGGGCGGGCGGCTAGGTGAACGGACAGACAGCTATGAGGGGTCTCTTCCAAAAAAGCTCTAGGAAATCCTCAGCTGCCCTGCAGGCCTCTAGCTGTTCATAAAAGAGGAGCAAGAGGTCCAGAACATGAGCCAAGGCCTGGATCTGGCCTTCTGTGTTTCCGCCACTGTAACATGAGTCTTTTAGCTCAGCCTGTCAGGAGACAGGGCAGTTAATGTCCCTTGTCACTTAAAAAAAAAAAAAAGAAAAATAGATTCACCTCTTTTGGGGAATTAACTAGTGATACTGCTACCTTCTAAGTCAGAGGCACAGGTAATCAAAACTACTTCTTTCTAGTAGCATCACTCCAGTTCTTCTCCATTAACAATACCACCTGCAGCCAGAACTGAGCCCTGCAGCTGATGACTGCTGTTTATGGGATCTTAAAATTGGTATTATTTTCAACGGGATCAAGTTGCTTAACCATTTGTTTGCTGGAGCCAAGAATTAATCTCTGAGTTTTCTAGGATTACTTGCATGCTGCAGCTGGAAGAGTCAGGCCCCAGGATGGCAGGTTCTCGGCTGTACCAAAGGAGAGTACACTGTGTTTTGTTCTAGCCTAAGGTTGTTATAAATGGTTTAGTTTCAAGAGAGCTCAGTTAGGTCTGAGCACTCTTGCAGTGGGTCCCTGTGTAATTACGGCTCTGAGACTTTGCAGTAGGCAAAAGATAAATGAATGCAGAACAAAGAGGCAAACAACAGTGGGCATTTCCATGATTTCTGCTTTGCTGCTCACAGCTGTGCCTTATATCATACAGAGTATTTGCCTGTGAAAGCTGAAGCTGCCCTCCCTCCCTGCACCCTTCCTGAGCTCAAGCACTTTGCTTCTCACAGACTTCAGAGAGGGACAGATTTCAGTTTCTAAGTTTCCAGGTCGTTATCTTTCAGGACAGCAGCCAAGCATGCCACCCACCGCCTGTACCATCCTGCTCCCTCTGGGAGCCATCAACGCTGGGAAATGCTTGTTGCTGCACCAAAATGCCCGTGTATGGATGCTACCGTGCAATGGTTTTGGATCTCCTTCTGAAGGTCAGAGGAGATCAGTCCTTGCAGACAACGGCTGGCTAAGCAAGATAAAAAAGTCCACGAGAAATCACACTGGCAGATGCCTTTTAATGGGACTTTGTTGTCCTGAGTCCTGATAATGGCCTGTTTTTTTGGGGATTATGGTGCAGTTTATAGTTGGCATTATTTTAACTTTCATCTCAGCTGATTGTGGTCACTGAAGTCAGCTCCCTTATCTGAGTGGAAAGGCTCAGTGTGCAGATCCTCCCATGGAAAAACTTCTTGGTGCTGCCTTGTGCGTGCTCCCTCCTCTAAGATCTGGTGCTGGTGCTGGTCCTGTGGCTGCCATTTTTTGCAAGTCAGAGTAAAACATTAAACTACCTTTTCTCAGTTTCGTTGGCTATGAAAATACATCTGTGGACAGGATTACCATTAATGACAATCAGGTGGAACCAGTGGCATTGTAACATCCCTTTGTCTTTGCTGTAAGGGCATTTCATCCTTTGGGGCAGAACCTAGGTCCTGTCTCAGTGGCCTCAGTGCAGGTGAATGACGGGACCCAGTAAGGAATGGGTCTGGTCTCTCCCCTCCTTGTCTTCCCTGCCCAGTTGATTCCTATAAAGCCAAGCCCCTGTGATCCTGTACTCACGTGTTGCAACCGGGAGCTGCCTGACAGCTCACATAATGCTGACTGGCAGGTGACCATGGGAAATGCAGCAGGGGTCATGTCTCCACAAGCCTGGATCAGTCTAAGTCTCCCAAGATGCGTCACTAAGACTCTTAGGGCTAAATTCACCCCTGCGTGTAAGTGCTGAAGGAGCATCGCTGCAGCAGGGATGTGCCTGGCCCCTCATTCCTTATTCAGGTGCAACTGACAGTGACCCGACAACTCGTCCTTGGCTGCTCTCTGCATTTCTAGCTTCATTTGTTGAATAGCTTGTCACCTAACTGGAAGGACTTTACTTTTCAGTATCCCAGAGTAAGATGTGCTCTACCTAAGCAGCTCCCTGTTCATCATTTGGTTTAAAGTATGGCTCCACAAGCCATCCCAGCCGGAGCTGAGGGATGAAGCCCTGCCAGGATGCCCATGGCAGCAGAGACCACATGGGGGGACCACAGCATCATCTGCCTGGGCTAGGGGACCACAGCATCAGCTGCTTCTCTTCAAATCCAAGCCCTTGGCTTTAACACAAAATTCATGGGGTGCAAGTGGAGCTGCTCTATCAGAAGGATGTTGTCATCCAGTAGGTTTGAGGCAGCCACCATCTGTGCAGGTTAGAAAACCTGGCTCTTACATAGCAGCAGAGCTTAAAGCCAGGTAAGACGAAGTTAAGCATTACTCTTGGTCTTTTGCAGAGGAAGAAAGGGAGTGTTTGAGTAGTGAGTCCCCACAGCACCTCTTCTGCAGAGGGGCCTGTGCTGCCCAGGTGGGCTCCAGGTTGAACCTCTCTGATGCTTGGCTGGCATTTCAGACTGACTGTCCTGATGTGAACACATCCCCTGTCCTAACTCAATGGCTCTAATTTCTTGCCAGTCCTGTCCCAGCTGCCCGGTGAGCTCAGGTTTCTCTCCCTCTCCTGGTCTTTCCTTCTCTCTCCCATTCCCTCTCCAGGGATCCTGTCTCTCCTGAACTGGCCTTGCCAGTCTGTGTCCCCACACACACTGGGTCTCCTGCCCGTCTGGGGCAGGTTGTCACCCATGTCTCTGGCAGGCACAAGCCCCATGCCCTACCCTTGCACAGCCCAGAGCGGGGCATTGCGCTCCCTCCTGGTGAGAACCAGGGCTCCCCGTCCCATGAGGAGGGCAGCAACAACACCTCTCTCCCAGGCAAGAGAGGGAGGCCCTTTGCTTTTTTCCCCATGAGAAAGAGATAGAAATAATACCCAAATAATACCCAATAATACACCCGCCGGTGTATTGCCCTGCCACCCACAGCAATGTCGCTTTAACGAAGGGCCCTGGCCTGCACAGACGGCTGCTTCAGAAACAGTCAGTAATTAGTGTCGGAGACAACAACGAGCTTTGCAAGAAAGCTGTGAGCGTTACTGAAACTGCTCATTAAACCTCTGGTTCCTGCAAGCCGGCTCGTGGCTTCCCACGCAGGGCAGGCTCGGGCACTGGGCGCGCAAACACCCTGCGCCCCTGCCTGCCATGGGGCACCACCGTCCCTGTCCCCGTCCGCACTGGGACCACCGGGCTGTGGCACAGCACCCTCGCCACTGTCCAGGGGATGGCCTGGGCTGCCCGGGCTCCCCTCCGTTGAGCTTAGTGCTTTCAGGGCTGAAGGTGTCCGTGTGACCTCATGCACAGGGGCTGCCACCGTCCCGGACACACCAGGAGACGGAGGGAAGTGTCTACGGTTGTGGGATCCTCAGCCTGGCCCCAGCGTCCCACACAGGGCAGGTGTGTTTGCATGGTGACGCAGAGGCTGTAGCTGGAGGATACGGCGCAGGTTAGACCCACTTTTCTCCTTAGGGCTCCATCCTCTAGATAGTGCTGCTCCCCCTCCTGTGGGACAGGCACTGTCCAGCCGTGACCCAACGGCATTTTGTCCCCTGAAGCTGTGCTTGGTCACTGCTTCGTTTCTGGTTGCAAACGCAGACGGGCTGGAGCCCAAGAGGCCTTTTGCCTCTGAGAAAATGCTCCATGTAAACATTTTGTAGTTATCCTGGGAAACAAATTATTAAAGGAAGCCTATAGACGCTACTGTGGCAGGTCACTGCTGAAGTACCCCTGTCTGAGACTAGCTGGGTAGATGTTATTGAGATTGGGGTGTTGTTTTAAGTTACCTGGAGGTGGGTTTGCCACCATCTGGAGAAGAGAAAGCAAAAGGGGGATCAAAGTCAGCCTTGCTCTGAGCAGGACTTGGACAGGAGACCTCCAGAGGTCCCTCCTGCCCAAAATTGTTTTGTGACTCTGTGGTTCATGGTTGATTTCCGCAAGAGATTTCCAAGGTTAACCCAACAGTTTACTGATGTGCAGTGTCACCGAAGTTGTTGTAGTGCTCACACCAGTGGGGTAGCATTGGGGTTAACCCCTGGGACTCCCTAAAACAACTGGATGAACTTCAGCCACTGCTGGATCTCAACCTCCACCATGCCCAGGACTCCTCCAGGCTGCAGCAGCTCTGGGCAGACCCATGTTTATTAGCCAGGAGAAATAAGGGGAGTTTCAGACTGGAGGTTTTGCTCGGTCTCATGAACAGGTTTGTCAGCCAAGGCGTTTGGCATGAATCTTTTTGTGGGGTTGGAACAGGACCGTCGTGATATGGGCTTGTCTTGCCCTTGCTGGGGACAGGCAGACCACGGCAGAATATCCCTGCAGTTTGGGGTGTTTGCAGTTTTGTTTCTGATACATGGATTAATATGAGAGACTGAAAGGCAGGTGCTGCATAGTGTTGGACCCAGCTGTGTATAAAAATATAATGTTCCATACATCTTAATATAATAAACACATTAAAAAGGAATGGGGCGTGTCTCTAGCCATCTCCAAGGCTTTATATAGTCCAAGCTATGTTTTCTTCTTTTTTCACCAAGTGGAAGTAGAGTAGTGTGCTGGTTTCAGGGGAGAGAAAGGAGTGGGAGGCAGAATATCACATCCTATTTCCTCTTTTAAACACTTGGCAAGGGAGTGAACTTTCCATTCCCATCTGGCACAAGCAGACTAAACACAGGTTCCCTTCTGATAGCCATCTGCACTCTTCTGCTACCTTTTCCCATCAGTCCTCTGTAGACAAAATGCAAACCCGTGCACTATTTAAAGATACTTGCATTTAGGGAGTGTAACCAAATGATCCCTTTTAGTTACCTTCCTTCCAAGTTACCGAGCAGGGAGAGCCAAGCCAAACAATAACCTTGGTTAATCAACAGGCTCAGGACATGAAAGCAACTCCATTTCCTATTTGTGAATGCACAGATGTTGTTTATCTTGGATCTTCCCATGTTGGTCCCCGGGGATTAAATCATAGGCCTTTAGATGGAGCATGAGTGATTGCTTTTCTATTGAAGCAGCCAGCAGCAAGTCCTCTGCAGCCCCATTCCTCTACTTGCCTCCCTTGTATCTTCCTAAAGATGGGTCTCTTATGCTCCCCAGAAGAACAGGCGCAGGCTGTGCTGCCAGGGGACGTCAGCCTCTAGGAAAAGGCAGTGAAAATTAGCCCGGTGGGAGCTCAAGGCTGCGGCGCGGGGCTGTGTCTGCCCCGTGAGCCCCCTCAACTATCTCCAGGCCGACCTGCACCAGGCGCACCCTGAGGATGGCAAAGCTGATAGCACGTGGAAAGGAGGCGCTGCCGAGGCTGGGTCGCCCTCAGCGTTGATAAGGGCTTTCTGGCGTGCACGTGCAGACGCGGGCGTCTTGCACCTGTGCAACCCCCGTGCTCGTCCCGCCGCTCGGACCTTGCAAGTTCAGCACGATCCAGCTGGGTGAGGGAGCACCGTCTTTATTTCAAGCGAGGTGCTGGTGCTGGTGGCAGTCCCGTAGCTGGCTCTCCTGTAAGAAAGCTCGCCCTCGCTTAGGCCCCTCATGCCCTCTCCCCAATTGTGCCCCATGGCAGTCGCTCAGAGGAAGCACAGAAGGAGACCGAGTTGAGCGCGATCCCTTTCCGGCACAGCCATCCTGTCCTGGGCATTGCAGTGGGGTGCCCCTGGAGCTGGACTGCCCACGGTGCCCCAGCGACCTGGCTGCTCCGGCCGCCCTGGCCCTGCATGTGGGCTGGGGCGCTGTCTGGTGTCTGAAGGAGGTACACAAACGGGACCCGCTGAAGGTCTGGAGGTGTTTATCACCTGATGCCAGCGACCTTGCTAAGCCGTGGCAGGGGCTGCGATGAGCTATCCTGCTTCGTTACATTCCCCATTTAATCTCCAGTGGAGAAGATAGTCCTTGTTCTTCCCTGTACCTGTCAAACTGAGAACACACTGATCAACAAACCTTTCCCCAGAGGTGGCTGGGGCTCCCGGAGCATCCTGAGCCGCTGCTTGTGGGATGAGAGTCACTTCTCACAGCAACAGTCGGGGCTGTGCTCGCAACCTGCATCCTTGGCTGTCAAGCGTTCTTTTTGGGGGGGAAGGGAGCGATGGTGATAGTTTTCTGCACTGCAGAAACACAGGGACTGCAAGACAAAGCTGGCCATGGTTTGAGCTCTGTTCGGGAAGGCACCTTCCCACCCACAAACCCTCTGCCACGGTTTGAGTACTAAATGGGTGTCTCCTCCACAAAAAATGATACGTTAACATTTATCCATAGCTGTGAAATGCCAAGCAGCACTGCTCTGCTTGTCATAGATTTTGTATAGCATAACTTGTCTGTTCTCTAAATTAAGATGAATATATATGTGCCCCAATGCAGGGGAGAGACTGTGCAGTGAGTTTGCAGCGCCAGGCAATGAGCCGAGTGGCTGCAAAGCCGCCCGTTCCCCGGCAGGGAGCGTGTACTTGCCGTCCAAAGCAGCTCACCGCGTGCGTGCGCTCGCAAGCGCAAGCCTCGCCGCACGCAAGGAGGAGGAGGAGAGCTGGGAGTCATCCCCTCGGAGAGCTGCACGCCTGCAGCCAGTGGCTCTGCAGGCCTCCTCCTCGCCAGGCTGAGGCCCTGGCTCACCACAACAGCAAATGCAGTTTTCGTGTGCCTGATATCAGATCAAAACCGTTTAAAGCCTTGGACAAGCATCAGCGCATGCTGCGGCTTCAAATACTAGGGCACTCTCCCCACCAATACACTTCATGCAGGATGGGGCATCGCCTGCACTTCAGCAGCAGGCGCAGTGCAAGCAGGCAGCACCCGCACCGCAGCGCAAGGCCGGCTGCTGCTGCCTGATTCACATCAAGCTGGTCCTGCCAGGCCCGGGACTACCCAGACCTAATGCAACTGAAGCGGGCACCAGGGCCTACGTCATGTCCAGGGTATCTTCACACTTCCTGGCAGCTTGCAGAGACACCCTCCGTGAGGCAAAGCAGTTGGTTTTCTGCTGGTGTGATTCCACTTAAGTCAATAGCATTAGATTAGCAGCAAATTCAGCACCTCTTTTGTGCATGACTGAGCTGTCTGATTAAAATTCTTCAACAACAGGGACAGATTTAAGATAAAATCGGGCTCTTCCCCAAAGGGCTGACCAGATGATGCAGCTGTCAGATGACAGCAGCAGTCAGACCACTTCCTGCGATGGGAAAACCTCCGGGCAGCACCCAGACCAGCACAAACCCAACTGCAGCGTCGAGTGTCGTGGGTCTTACTGGAAGAAGAGGTTATGAGGTGGATTAAAGACTGTGTCCCACTCCCAAGCCTGCAACCATAAGGGGTCTGAGCAGTTGGGGTGCAGACCCTTCCCCTGCCCACTTTGGGAACTCTCTTGCAGAATTGGGGATCTCTCTGCTGGCCCCAGGCTGTAAGACCTTGGGCAGCTGGCAAGGAGAAGTACAGCGCGGCAGCATAGCTCTGAGCAGTATCGGTTCTGCCCAGGTTTTCCCCTGGCAAACCCAAACCTTGGAGCAGGGAGGCTCATCCATTAGCAGCCCAGAGGAGGGGGGGGTCCGTGCGCAGTGAAAACGCCGTCACCTGCTCACCATCAAGGAGAAAGATCTTCCCACAGGGAGGAGATCTGGCTGTTGTTTCCCCAACAACTAACTGGGGAACCAGTTTGTTCCCCACCATCCAGCTCCGTCTTTATTCTGGATGGTGGGTCACAAAACAGGGAATGAGGTGTCTCACCAGTAGCAGAAACCATCGCCCCCATGCTGGCCCCAGACTGCAGACTCTGGAGAGGTGGGGAAGAGCTGCCGTTCAGAGCAGGCAGCAGCTGGCACAGGATTGCAGTGCTCAACTACTTTAGCTATTCATTCCCAGGTCCCAAAAGAAGCAATTAGTGCATTGATCCCTGCCTTAGTGAGCTATCAGGGCAGAAGGCAAAGGATAACTAGTCTATGCTCTTAAGTAGGAAGCTGAGGATTTTATGGGATTACTTCTTGCTCCTTGACAGATGTAGGTCTTTTTAGGTCAGGGTTAAGGTCACTGTTGAGCATCATGGTTTGATTTAACAGGCTTCAGTAAGAACCATTCATCAAGTCTGGGATGGGGCAGACTCCTAATCATACAGGAACGTGCTGCCACTTGCACATACACACACACACACACACACACACACGTGCCGAGGAGCGGAGGAGAGACAAACACCACCCAGGCCTGAGATCCCACTCCCCGACCTCTGCGGAGACACAGCCCATACCTACAATACCTCTCTCGGTAGTGCTCGAACCGGTTCTCCAAATCCAGATGTCCCAAAGCTAGAGGACCTGGATGTATGCAAGGAGTCAGGCTTCCCAGTGCAGGCTGTTTCAGATGCCCTTGCCCCCTCATGTGCAACGTGGCTGTAGCTCTTTCTAATCTGACTTTAAAAGGCTTTTATCCAATAATCAGTGGAGCTTGGGGCTCAGTGTTTGGTGTGGAACTGTTCTCCTAACTTCATTAAACTTTTGGTATTGATTTTCTCTCCTCAATTCTTTTGACTCTTTGGGAATTAATTTAGCTGCACTCGGGGAACTCCTCAGGGTGCCCCTCACCGAGGCGTTCAGCCTCTGGCTCGCTTTTTGCTGGGGATGTGGTAGTTCACCTGTGCAGTTATGGCAGCTAAAGACAGAGCATCAGCTCACGCTTGCGCTGGGAGGTACATGGCTTTCATAGTTAGTCCCCTGTCCATGCAAAAATAGTATTACTAGTATAAAAGCTCCTTTGTGCTATTATAGCAGCACCCACAGTGGCAGCCTCATTGCTTTTGCTATGCCAGCAGAGCCGAGCAAGCAGTGCAACAGCAGAGATGGGAACTTACAGAAGTGATAATTGTTCCTGCTCAGCTCCTGTGTTTTTGTAGCTTCCTGACACTTGGATTTATTCATTGGCTCCTTCCCTTTTGGGCAGAGGAGTTGCCTCTGCGTTTCTCAGGCCTCCACCGGCTCCCTAGTGCTAGCCAAGTGCTAAGCGGTCTGTGACCTGCCATAAAGCGTGAAGGGCTGATGTTGCCTATAGGTCAAGTCTTCTCAGTGAACCACTCCTCTGACCATCAGGTTGTAAAAAGAACATAAATAACGGTGGGGCACCCTGGTATGTCAGGCCCTGTTACAGAAATAAACCTGTTAATAAATAAAATCCTGGTGTAATGAAAAGCTGAAACGCTATGATTCAGTAAAGGATTCAATCTTTTAAATGAAAATATTTTCCATAGACAGATTCCAGCCAAAATGCATTTCACTTACACTGATAGAATATAAATATTAACGCAGACATCCTTTGTTCTTAACGTGTCCTTCTGTATTGGCATGATGCTCAGCTGCACTGAGCGCCCGCACCTCCCGCTGACTGTGCTGCGAGCGCTGGGTCCTCAGCGCATCCCGGGAGCCGACCAGCCAGGACTGGCTCTCGCCTCCTGATGCGGCGGCAAAGCTCCCCCTCATTGCAGCGGGAAGCAGCCGTGGAGGCTCTGCTGCTCGTCTGAGCCATTTCAGAGCAGATTACCTGCTGCAGTCGAGACTTTACTCGCATGCCTGCATCTGCAGTGGGGCTTTTGCTGTGCTGCATAGGGAGATTCATTTTTCCGTTTTCCTGACTGTTGCCCGACGCTGGCAGATCATGTAAGCATGGACCAAGCCTTACAGATTCAGGAGACTGAAGCCACTATGGAGTGAGATTTTAAATACGTCATGAGTGCAGTTTGTGTAGAAATATTTAAATATATGTGAGTGATGTGATGGTTCAGCAAAAAGACGGAGATGACGTGCACTGGAGGAGGTGCTAGCAGGACATGTTATGCATGATTACAAGCCATGCGATGTCCCTGGCAGACCCCCTTGCCCCAGGTTTCAGGCCTGATTCTCCATTGCTCGCTGGACTTTACCTTAGTGGTTACCTTATGGCAAAACGGCTCTGAAACGCTGCCCTGCTGGCGGGAGCAGCGGTTAGGTGAGACGGCTGTGGAAGATGAGAGACCACGCTGCTTCTGTCCTCTACCTTTTGGACTCCAAGAAGGAAGAAACTTCAAGCAATCCCTATGATTTAGCAACACAGAAGGAAAGGGCATGGGCTGCTTTCCTGTCCTCTCTCTCCACCTCTCTCCCCAGCCTCCATGAGTTTTGTGCTGTTTCTACACAGAAGGTCAGTCAACAACTTCACAGGCATCGTCTCTCCGTTGTCCCTGTCACGTAGGCAAGGCCCCGAGTGACACCGCTCTCGGGCAGCCCGTAGGCTGCAGGAGGGCACGGCCAGGCCCACATGTCGGCCTGAAACCCGGGCAAAGATGGGCAAAGGGCTAGTGAGCTGCACGGCGTTTAGCAATGGAAAAGAAAGTCCTTGCAGAAAATAGGGTTATCGTACGGTTATTTTCATTTTTTTGAGTTGGAGAAGTGCCCCTGTACTCCGTCCTTTCCTTCACCCCGTCCACCCCTCCCCTCCCTCCCTGTTACCTGTAGCAGCTGTCACTGGGCGAGCAAAGGCCCCAATTCAGCAAAACCCTTAAGCACAAACTTCATTATCAGGACAGGCTTAAGGGCTTTGCTGAACTGGGGCTCCAGAGGTGCATGGAAACCCGCGGAGCCGCGCAGACAACGGGGCAGACCTCAGGAGAGGGCTACGGGCTCAGTCCGACCCTGGAGCCTTCCTTCTTAGCATGAAATAAACCCAAAGGGTGTGCTGCAAAAGTGGATCCTTCTCCTGCCCCCGTAGCAGCACATCTGGGTCCTGCAGTGCCGTGACCGCTGCTCTCCAGGCTGCCGGCAGTGTCTGCCCTTCTCGCTTCACGCGGGTCACAAAATACTTCCCTTTCTCTTCTGCTTTTGCTACTGTTCCCAGCAGCTTCACAAGCAGGCACGCGGGGCAGGACAGCCAAATGTTGGTCGGCTTTTTCTGTTTAAGCACCATCTGGAAGTCGCTGCGAGACGCGATGCGCCCAGGGAGGTTCTGCAGAAAGGGACTGGAGAGAACGACACACCACGAGATCCCCTTTTCCCAGGAAGTAAATAGACGCTGCTCTGCAGCTGGCCAAAGCGCGGAGAGGAGGAGGTTCCCGCCGGGTCAAGCACAGGTAGGGCCGTGCACAAACAGCCCCGAGCTTTTTTGTGCAATTCAAAGCGCCACGCTGCCGCTCAGGTGGCTTTTGCTTGCGAGAGGCGCACGGGGCGGACTCCAGCGATGCCACCGAGGAGGCAGGTTGTGTATGGCAGCGGTTTCAGCCCGTGGTCCGTGGCATCCCTGGGGGATGTCAACTACTTTGAAGGGGCCCATGAAACATGAGGGTGGAAAGCAAGGTAATGCATGCTGCACAACTGTTCCCGCACGTGCAAATCCCAGAAATTGGGGAGAGGCTGGAAACCGCTGCCCTCTGGGCTAAGGAGAGGCGGTTTAATG
Source organism: Apteryx mantelli (assembly GCF_036417845.1). Taxonomy (NCBI): domain Eukaryota; kingdom Metazoa; phylum Chordata; class Aves; order Apterygiformes; family Apterygidae; genus Apteryx; species Apteryx mantelli. Next base: position 25,299,896 of record NC_089980.1, on the reverse strand, counting down.
TCCTGGGTGCTGCAGGGGTGCCAGGGGGGGCCTGAGCTTGAGCCCCAGCTCCGACGTGGTTGCCGCTGTGGCCTGGATTCAACTATTTCAAAGGGCACCAGCCAGTCAAATTGGGCCCCGAATTTAAATTTGTTAAAATAACTTTTTGCAAAACATTAGACTGAGAGAAATGTTTCCGCGGTTTTGTTTTTAAATTCCAAATGGGAAAGAGTTTATTTTTTCACTAGGAAACTTTCCCTCTAGGATTTGCAGCCCTGGCTGGGAGACAGGAGCTCTCGAGTTCCTTTCCCAAATGGAGGCGACCCCAGAGGTGACCCCGGGCCAGTCACGTCGTCGCCTCTCGCAGCCTTATTTACCCCCTTGGCAAAACGGAGGCTGCGAGGCGAGGCGTACGGCCGCAGAGCACCTGGGACCCCAGCGCTGCCGCCGAGGAGCTCGTCAGCACGACGATCCCGTCCTTCGCCCACGTGTCTCCTGGCCCTCCCACCCCACCACGGCCTGGGCTTAAATTCGGCCGAGTAGCGTGGTGCCACTCACATCATCTCAGGTAAATGTGAATTATGTTCCAGACAGGCTGGGTGAAAACCTGGGGCAACGGCCCGACAGCAGTTTTATTTCGCCGTGGCTGCGGTTAGGCACAGATGCCCTCTGCAGGAATAGCAAGCGCCCTTTCTGCACCCGCATGCTGCTCCCATGCTTTTGCTGTTAGATTACTACAGATCTGTAATGGAGGAGTGAATGCCTGTTATTACTTGTTTGTCTTTCATTATTTTATACTCTCCTAAAAAACAAAATATTTATAAAATTAAGGGGAAAAAAAGAAAAAAAAGCCATGAGAGCTCATCTGGTTTCAATCAGCTCAGCTCCCTGAAAATCAGTTTACCCCAGCTGAGAGTCTAAGTGCTGCTGTTTCTGCCCCCAGATGACAAGGTTGTCCCAAGTGTTTAATGCAAAAATGTGCAACAATGAAACGAGGGATCTGGTGAGCACATTAGATGAGGAATAAAAGTGGAAATCAGGGCATGCTGGGCTCCTTTTACTAGGACTGACTGAAACCAAAAAGCAAAATGTGGTACTTGGAAGTGCTTGCATCTTGCTCCCATTGCCGGGGCAGGGGAGGAGCGGAGCGGTTCATTCTAATTTTCAATGAAATACTATAATCTGAGGCCATTTTATTTTCTGTCCCTGTGTCCTGCCTTACAGCTGCGGAGCCATGGATTGCAGGGAAGCTCTCCTTGTTCTACATCATGGGAGGAGCAAGAATTCGGTCTTTTAGGATCAGGTGAAGGGTTAATGGGGGTCCCTTGCTTTCAGCTGAGATGTTAATATAAAGGCTTATCTACACATGAAAGCATTTTCTTATTAAGGTAAGTGCCACAGAACAGGGTAAAACAACTCCTCCCTCATGGCTCAGCCTCTGTACTACACAAGAACAAGGTACAGGTATCCTTGGATAACTCCCCTTCATCCTGAATACCTCTCCAGGCTGACAAAACTTGACCCATCACGAGGATGTCTGAATGCTCCCACACATGCTAGGCCGTGCCTGATCCAGCGAAGCACTCAAGGGGAGCTGACTGAAATCATGCGAGGTGTGCCTTTTCTTCCAAAAGCACTGTTAATGTGCGTATGGTTAATCACAGGAATAAATCTCTCACTGGCGTGGAGCCAAAACAAATAACAAAAGCATCAATCTCAATGGTTCCCTATGGGAATTCACCAGGGCTGAGGCTGATGTTCTCACCAAGCCAATGGGAAGTAATCCGCGTGATCGGTGCAGAAGTGCTTGGGGATTTCTGTTAGTTTTCCCCCCAAAAGGCTGTTATCTAGGTGGAACCGCAAAACTATCCGCCTGTGCCAGCTTGGGTGGAAAAACAGCCACCCAGATGCCAAACCAGCCCTGGCTTTTCCTTGCAGTTGAAGCTTCGAGTGAACAGTTCATCTGGTCTGTTTTTTCTCAGCGATGGCTGCAGGAGTCCCAGAGGGGGAAGAAGGGGAGGGAAAGCCCCGGTCCCCCTCTGAAGGTCTCTTTCAGGCACTTGGTCATATCAAGAATTAGATATTTAGAGAGGAACGTGCTTTCCACCGAGCCAGCCCTTAATCTCACTTTAAAACCAAGCACTTGACAAGAGCTGTCTATCTGCAGCGTGAAAGCTGCTCAGGCCGAAGCGATTTGCTGTTTCTGCAGGTCTGCGTTGTAGGTTTCCTTACACCCAGACCAGTGAGTAAATGCAGAGCCGGGCTCGCATGGGTCCTGCTAGCCCTGGATTCATCCCAGTGCCAATCCCCCAGCACAGGGCAGAGCAAGACCTGAGGCCCTACCACAACCAGCCCAGGCCCAGCAGGCAGAGGAGAAACCTTACACCTCAACCGCTGCTGAATCTGGAAGAGCTTTTACAGAGACAGTTCAGTGCATCTGGTGCAAGAGGGACTCTGAGGGCTCTCATTTTTTCCCTTGGCCTTTATTTTGTATGGACGAGACCAGGAAACGTATACGAAGGACATGCATGTCTGAGAGGGACAGACGGGTGGAAACGTTTCTGATGAAACTTCAGCGGGATTTTAGATACGGCCCCGCTTGGTGTCCTGTGTTTCAGCTGGACACTCTGGGTGATGAGGGCAGTTCGAAGAAGACCGTACAGTTATTTTCAAGAGATTTAATGATACTGTAGGACACCACCAAAAGCAGCCTGCACCTCTCCTCCCAGCGCTGTCTTCCACCCTTTGTACAGACCACGAGACATCTACCTAGGTCATTCAGCTTCAGAAAACCTTTTAAAAGTCTAGCCTTGCCTCCTCTGAGGACAGTGCCCATGTTAGCAAAGCCAGTAGTGGTAGGACTGCAAGTCTCCCCGAGGCAAGAAGCAACATGAGGGGGATCCCTGCTGTGAGGCCGGTGCCCTGACCGGGAATGGCTTCCCGTACACTGTGCAATCCGGCTTTCTGAGTGCTTTTGAGACATGGTTGTCTTCTTACTTCTCTCTCTGCCTCCAAGCCGTGTTCCCTGTTTGTACAGTCGTACCAGCAGCAGACATCCGGCACCAGACGGGCGCGAGGTGGATGCGCTTGCTGCTGGGGAAACTCTGCTCTGGCGTAGTAAGGCAGCGAGTCAGCCCGCTTCCTCCCATTAAGCGTTGTGTTAACCTTTCGCAGTGGGCTTATTTGCACCCACCCAAATTTCCATGCGCTTGCAGGGGCTAGATCAGCTCCTTGTGATTCATTTTAATCTGGCACAAAGAAGAAGCTGAATCCTGATGTAAAACACCCACATGCGCTCCCATTATATAATATGAATCTAAGAAGATTAAATTATTGGGTCTGAGGAAACACATGTACGTATGTATGTACACATTTATATACAGTCTGGGGGTTGATTAAGTGGAACTGAGGGCAAGGTCTCTCTTACACTGAACTTTAAAATGTTAGCACTCGAACACTGGGGCAAATAATGTCCATGCATAGGCACACATACATAAGAAGAGCTGCAGCGGCTGTATACTCTGTGTTTGACCATTCATAGTTACGTGCGTAGTGATCCCTTTTGCTGATGAAATCTGAGTCTTACTCAGCCCTGTACCTTTTCCAGGCAAAATAGCTCCACGGGGCAGCAGAGGAGCAAGCATCCTTCTGACGAAGATGGTGGCGCCTGGACCTGCTGGTCCAAGAACAGCATGGAGCAATGGGTGAAACAAAAACAGCCCCTGAACTAAGCCTTACCTGCCAGCTTAGGGCAAGAGACTTCTCATGGGATGGGAAAATGGAGGAGAGAGCAGTCACCAAAGCCACCGAGCAGGTGCCTGCACTGTGCCGGGCGCTGCACGTTCCTGAGAAGCCAGGGCGAGTGCGATCGGCTGGTTGATGGACACAATCAGGGCTTCAGCTGAATTTGGTGATGCCCAAGCCTTTTGCCCAAAGATGAATCTTATTTTCTAGCAATTTAATGTCAGGAGGATAACACAGGAAATGTGCTTCACCTATGACTGCCCACAAGCCTCTCACATTTTCAGGCAGTAAATGGATTCACCTCCTTCTCTTACTCTGCCTTGCCATTATTGATTCTCATTGTTTTGCTAAATATAGCTCAGCTTTGTGTAGCTTCTCGTTCTATTTTTTTCCAGCTAAAGGTCCTACGGACAAAAGGTTTTCTGTGGATCAGGGCTGGGCATCTACTGTCAATTTTATAGGCTGTGGGCTTGTATAAGACCTCCCTCCCCCGCTGCAGAAATGGGAAGGGAGACCAGTGAATTCTTGGCTGCAACGAACTTTTTAGTTAATCCCAAATCAGCAAATACAAGGACTGATTTGTCCAGGAGCCTGGCCTGCAGATCCCCAATGTGTCCTTCCTTCCAGTTAAGTATCTCTGCATGTTTGCCCTGTCCTTTCGCTTGCCTGCGCGGCTGCTGCGGGCTGCTGTCAGGGCAGGGCACAGATTCCCTGCACACCTGGCCCCATCCAGCCCAGCCACTCTTACAGCTGCCGAAAACTCGGGACTTTCGGCGGGTCGTGCAGTGCACTCTGATTTATCTCCCCAGCAGGCCCTGTCTGCCGGGGGCCTCCAGCTGCATGTTGTCGTAAGCAGCATAAACGGAGTTTGGAGTCCCGCAGAGGAGACGGGGTCCCCTGTGCTGGCTGCCTGTGGCCAGGGGCCCTGGGGACGTGCGGGGCCTGTGGGTGCTGCGCCCCCTGCACCCTGGGGGTCCGAGCCAGACTAAAAGAAAAAAAAACGCAGCACGAGAAAAAATTTCTCCCTTCCCCCCACGAGGGATCCGGGCTCGCTAAAGGCAAGAGCCAACGGCGACCAGCGGGGTCGGAGGAAGCCCGGCCCACGCGCGGCTGCCGCCCCCTCCCCAGCACCGTGTCCGGCCAGCAGCGCCGCGAGGTGAGGGGTGACGGGGGGGGCGCCACCGCCCGCGCCCGCCGCATCGCATCGCGACGTGACGTGACGTGACTGCCAGTCGCGACCTGCCGCGGCGGCGCCGGGGCCACGCGGGCTCCCGCCACGGGCGGCGCGCGCCGAGGCCATTCATGAATTTGGTGACGTCATGCGGGGGAGGGCGGGCGCGCGGGCCCGGCCCCGCCCCCGGGGCTATATAAGGGGGCGCGGCGGCGCCTGGCGGGGCTCAGACGGGAGGCGGCGGCGGCGGGCGGCGCCGGGTCGCTCGGTTCCTCGGCCGTTCCGGTGGGTGCCGGTGTTGTGGGTCGGTCGCCCCGCTCCCGGAGCAGCGCCTCGGTGCCGTGCCCTTCCCGCCTCCCCACCCCCCCCCCCGAGGGCGCGGGCAGCCTCTCCGCCGGGACTTCATGTCTGTGCTCTGCCCCCTGCCCTGGTGAGTGGGCGCCCCCCGACGGGGCGGGCGAGCGGGGGGCGGCCGCGCTGGCCGGGGCTCTGCAGCGGGGCGGGGAGCCGGGCTGGGCGCTGCCGCGGTGCCGTGCAGCCCGCGTCGGTGCGGCCGGTCTCCCCGGGCCGCTTCCGAAAATCCTCTCGGCGCTGGCGTGCGCCGAGTGCGAAGGTAACGCAGCGGCGGGGGCTGCGCTGCCCGCGTGCGCCGTCGTCGGAGCGGTGTAAAACAGGCTTGTATCCGCGGTGGGGCATGTTTGTGCGCACCGCAAGTCAACTCGTGTTTCTCGCTGAGGTGTGAGTTAAGTAATAGCGGCATAATCTGAGATAGAGGAACTATGGACTGTGGGAATTCACTTCACTTTCTCGAACTGTTGAGCTGGAAATTACATTATGACTATAAAAGCAGACCTGGAGTTGGCACAGTTCACTCCACTGGCGTGGAAGTCCCTGATGTTGTAAAACAAGTCAGCAGGAGCTAAAGCATGCTGGCTTTAAAAAAAAAAAAAGCAGCAAAAAACCTCCAACGCTTGCACTTATTTACTGTGTGGTTTTTTCCTCTGCCCCTTTGGGGGCAGAGCTGTAGGAAGTGGAGTGAAAACTGAATAGCTGCTGTTAAAAATCTCACAAGGTATTCTTGAGCTATGTTCTTGGAGAGAAATGGGGAGAGTTGTTCCTAGGGTGCTGGAGAGCTAGTGCCAGTTTACTTGGTACTGAGTTCTTCCTCTCCCTTCCAAAGGGGGCAGGAAGGAAGGGACCAGAAATAGGCTGGTGACAACCTCTTCTGCCTGCTTTAGTTTCTTGATGCTACTTACATTTTGCTCAGCCCTTTTGGAGCCCTCAGATAATTTGAATGCTGTCTTTTGTTTCTAGCTCTGATTATCTGAGATCAGCTGAAATGACTGAAGTGATGATGAACACCCCAACTATGGATGAGATTGGGCTAAGCCCCCGCAAGGATGGCCTGTCATATCAGGTAAGTGCTCTGCTGGCTGCTTAGGCAGTAATCCCCTATGGAATTGCCTGGGCTGGACTGCAAGCTCAGTCTAATGTACCTTTCCATAGCCTGGCCTAATAGCAGGTCTTGCTGCAGTGAGAACTAGTCAACAGACTGGAATGCTTGCTTGGCAGGAGCAATTTGTCTAAAATACCGCTTGGTATCAGGCTGGATTGGCAAAAGACTTTATTGTTTCTGAAGTGATGAAGCTCCCACTCATTTAGCATTCTTGGTGGCTCAGCGGGAGATGGGAAGATCTGCTAAAGCAGGATTTGCACCAGTCACGAGAGTGAAAGGATTCTGGGCTCTATTTGTAGTGTGGCATACAGATGATCTGCCTAGAGCAGATGGGAGCTGTTTATATGGCATGTAGATCTTTTGAGCTATTTCTTTGTTTTCCTGACTGCTGGGCTTATCTGAGTGGGTTAATGGTCTTCCATAATGTGAGGTAAGGCCAGAGACAGCCTTTAGCAAGCCTTGAGATGTCACAGGAGATACTGATATCTGAAGGCAGGAGCTGCATTCATTTTGAAAGTTGTGGACAGCGTAATTAACTCTTAACCTCTAGATCAGTGACTGGAGTTAGGAGATGGTTTTAGAAGCTGCCTTTAGTCTTGCTGCTTTCAGTCTCTTTTATTTTCTGGCTTATAGTTAATCACAGGATGAGTGTGTGCATCATGGACTATTAGATATGTTTTCCTGACTCTTCTAGGAGACTTGTTGATGAGATTTAACATAGGAGTTGAGTGCATGTAGATGACTTGCCTCTGGTCACTGCACAGAGTGAGTCTTAACGGTAGGTCTTGATGCAGAGCTCTTCCCTTGCAGATGTTACACAACCTTCACAGGGCAGTAGCTGTAAGTGTGCATTCAAATTAGGTGTGCTGTTGTATGCTTGCATATTCAAGTCTGAAAAATGAGCTGCAAGTCTATAACAGTGCACTGAAGCATGAAATCAACTGAACTTTGAGCTGCAACTCAGGCAGCTAGCATAAGCCAGTGCTGCAGGGAAGAAAAGGGGATGCATAACTTTTTTTGGGTCAGAATTCTGGATCTGGATCATGCAAGTTGTTTGGTTTATTGCCTGTGTATGTAGGAATAGCTGTGCTGCTTTAGTGCTCTAGTTAAAGGAAAGCATATGGCATTGCTCTTTTCTCCCATAGAGGGAGTGTGCAACAGTGAGAATGGTCATTAAACCTGAAATGATCAGACCAGCCCCCACACACTGGATGTTCAAACAGTTGTGCTAATGGGTCACCATATGAAGAAGCTTAACCCAGTCAGGTCAAATGCTTCTTTTTACTTCTCTAAATTTTCCAGTTCTGAATAGCAAGTCAGAATCTAGGTGCCCTGCTTCCTCTAACTATTGCCTCAGCAAGGTTTTTCCCCCTAGTGCTAATGACCTTGATAAATCTATTTGGGTGAACTGGGGAACAGGCCTGTTCAGTTGTTAGTGGATCATCTGAACCTGAAGGTGTGAGAGTCATAAATTCTGACGACTCATGCCTATGCAGGGCTTATGCGCCTTGGATCTCTTCTCTTTAGTGGTCTAGTCATAGATTGCTTTTTTCAAAGATCTGCAAGATCTGTTAACAGTGTGTCTCCCAGCAGTCTGCTGTGTTGCAAGCCAAATTGTTGGCGAAAGGCTGCTTTTGGTGATCGTGCAGAGAAGTCACTGTCTGGATTGAGGGCCAGAAATAGAAGATCCTGATAAGATACTAGCCATGTGTGGGCTGTGTATGAGGTCTGCTGCTAAGTCAGGTTAGTGTAAAGAGGATTGGAGAGCAGGCTGCAGCCTTCCTCTAATTGCTAGGCTGAAAATGTTGCAGCATAAATGAAGGTAAGTTGAAAGCATCCTTAAACAGTTGAAAATTCAAGTTAAAACAGCAAGGACAAATCAAATGCAAATGTCACCATGAATTCCTTGTTCTACCTCAGACTTTGGCACTTTTTACTCCATCCTGCTGGTGGAGAGACTGTTTGGTACATGGAAAATTGTATGATAGTCTGAGTGCTGTAGTGCAATAACTTAAAGCCAGACAGGGCTAATGGAGCATGACTGCTCCTATACTGTGAGACTTGTTCTAAGCTATGTCTTCCTCCACTGATCTGCAGAGTTGGGCTCCCAAGGTGCAAGTGTAATAGCAGTTGGCTACAGGAGGCAAGAGCTTAGGGCCTGGGTTGGGAGAGGCAGGCTTCTAATTTCAAATGTTTCTCTTGTTCCAGCAGCAGAACTTGGATTTCTCTTCCTGTAGAGACGACCTTAAACTGGAGTTCAAAATGTCATCATTTGGGTTGTGTAGAGCAGGGACTGCCTGGGGATTGGTCCCTCAGGTCCTGGCAGTGAGATGTGTGTTGGCTTCTTCTACCATATTCAGATGTGAAACTGCCTGGATCAGATGAGATGGTACAGCAGCTCTGGTAGAATTGTGAAGAAAATCAGTATCTGCTGCAGACAAGCTTGTTGTACAGACAGTACTGCCTTAAAGTATTTTGGCTTTTATCGGGAGGTAAACTGAAGATACAAATAAATTGTACTGAGTGTAAAACTTCAGCAGTTTGATTCCCCTGCCCTGTGGAGTTCACTGAACTTCAGGGTTCCTGTCTGTCTCTGGTGACTTTCTGTGGGAACTCGACATGTTCGTCCTTCTGCCTCCTCCACCACCTTACCCCTGCACTCACTTGTCTGCTGTCTTGCACTAGTGCCTGTTTGTCTAGACATTAACTGAATTGTCTGGCACTAACTGCACCCTGCTAGTCAAGCTTCCTGGCCTTCAGTGGGCTGAACATCACTGCTTTTAAAGCAATGATGTGAAAACTCAAATTGCAGAAGTTGTGTATCTGTGGTAACTGGGTTGACCATGTAGGCCTAGTAATTTATAGGCAGTTTCATTTACAAAAAGGCTGTGTGTATGCTGTTGTCTCTGTGCAGAAATGTGTCCAGCTGATGTGTAAAGGCTTGCAAGCTAACGTGCTAACTTCAGAACATTTCTGTGTAAAACAGTTTTTGTTACTGTGTTTGTGATGTAAAGCTGTGCTCTCAGCCCCTTAAAGATGGTTCTGCCAATAGATTTAAAGGGCCTGAGCAGAAGTGAATGGTGAAATCAGGGCATGAGTCTCTCAGAACAGGGAGGCATAGACAAAACAGAAGATGCAGCTGAAAAGATGATGTCATGCTGGGTCTTGTGCCTGCAGTGAAGAGCTATTTCTGGATCTTTAATAGATGTCCCATAATTCCCATGGGACTACTAAACAAAAACTCGTTGAAATGCAGCTGATGGCTCAAGATGCCCCTGCTACAAGCAGATGTGCCTATGGAGGGCTTTGCTCGCTTCCTGTCTGGCAGCTCTCTGCCAGCTGGGCCTTTTCACTGCCCATTGGAGCTAATGTACCATTTGCTTTCCTCCAGCCCCTAGATATGCCCATCCTCTGAAAGGCCTAATCAACCCTCTGCCAGCTTGTCCTCTAATGCCATTTCACAGCAGCACAAATGATGCTCCTGAAATTAGCTTTGTTCGAGACTGAATTAATCATTTAACAGAGCTGTTGTCAAAACAGTGTCTTGACCTGAATCCTGCCTTGTTTCTTGGAAGTGGAGCTGGGTCTGAGCATAACTGAAAACACTTTGTTGCCCAAAGTGTTTATTTTGAGCAAACTGTGTATCCTGAGCTGAGTGTGCTGCATGCCTGCAGACCGGCTGTCCAGCTGATGGGTTGGCTTGCTGATCCTGCAGGACCTCAGGCTCCCTTTTAAGAGAAATTGGCATGCAGAGTCGGAGCTTGTCTCATACCATCGGCTGGGTTTGGTTGTCATGGGGAGTTTGAGCTCTTTTAAGTCACGATTGCATCATGCTGGGATCTGTCTAGGTTAATCACAGCCACAGCTAGCTGTGAATCACGTCAGACAGACCAAATCTAGGTAATAGCTGTAATGCTTGAGTCCGCGTCTATGGCAAAAGCTTGGGTTTTCCATTTTGTTGGGGAAACCAGTTGCTGTGAGCGTGACAGCTCTGTGGAGGTTGGGGTGGCTGGTGAAGTGCTGCCCTGGTGTGCAAGAGCTGCTGATGTCTGGTGTGAGTGCAGAGCACCTCCCTGACACTCAGCTCTGCATCCTGACTAGGGAAACTGAAACCAGCAGCATCAGGGACGCCTGTGAGAGCCTGTAGCTCAGAGACCAGCCTGTTACTGACCCAGGGTCTAATGGGAAAAGGTGGAAATTGAGCTTCCTCTCTATAGTTGTCTTGTTTGATTGTAAGATGCTTCATGTTGGTGCAGGCCTGACTTGTATGATGTGCTTGGTACTGCCTGAAGGTCTTGTGACTGGGCTGCAATAATGGCTTGTGATGCCAAGTGAGTTCAGGATAACTTCACCTATTTGTCTTCCATGGTACATAGCGCAGCCAGTGCATGGTTACTAGAAAGATGTGCCATTAGCCTTAATTTTTTTAGCCTGAGCCAATGAGTATTCCATGGTCTTAAAACTTAAAATTAATTCAGAATTGAGAAAAGGAATAAACAGCCAAAGCAAATTGTTCAGTGCTATGCAAAAGTGTTCCACTGAAATTCAGGCTGAAGAGAGCAGCTAATCATCATGTTTTTTCCTCCTTAGTCAATGCCTTGTTACTCTGATGGAAAATTGTGATAGTCTATAAAGTTTACCTGCCACTGACCCCAAGATAGGGCAAACTGACTGTGGAGTTTTCATAGTTCATAAATTTGACTAAATGGACATACTAAATGGAGCTCGGTTGCAAGTCATGACAACTATAAAAGCAAAACTTTGCAGGACTGTTTCTTGTAGCTGGAAAACTTCTCCAAAAAGGTGACTGAGGAGACTTAAATATTTCCTGGATTAAGCTTGCCTTATTTCTCTATGGCAGTGAAGTTTTATACTGAACCTAAATTCAGATCTCTGATTTTGAATATTGACTTGATACTGCTGAAGAGGCATAAAACTTAGCTTTTTTTAGTATTGGAAGGGTGAGCACTTACATTGTGTTTACAGTATGGGTTTACACTGTATCTAAAGTGATAAGCCCCTCAATGCAGACCTTTAGTCTTGTATTAGTATTACCATAATGAAGGAAAGTTTTTCCCAAAAGTAATAACTTCCCTAATTTGGAAAGATCTTACCTTATTCTCTCTGAAAACAGTTTTCAGGCCCCTGTTGGGTGGGTGGGAGACAAAGTTTTAACTATTGATATTGCTATGGAGTGCACATGTGGAAGTTGTTTTGAATTTACAGGTGTCACTTGGATTATGGTAGCTCTGTAGCTAATCCTTTTAATTGTCTGAGATATCCTGCTTTTGGTGTTTCTCTGTTCCTAGGAATACTGAGAGAGGGTATGAGTCTCCCCAAGGCAATGAAAACTTTCCATTCTTGTTGCCAAGACTTCATTCAAGGATAGTAGGGCTAGGTCATCCAAAACAGAGGCAGACATGATCTTCCTAAAGTCTAAGGCTTTCATCTCAAGTATTGCTTTTCAGTGCTCTTTCCAGCTGAAAGGCAAGAATGGCAAGGAGGGGGTTAACTTGTGTCATCTGAAGCAGTCCATGGAGATAGCAGTTCTCAAAAGACAGTCTGGAGAGGCCTCTAAAAACCGCTCTTGCTGCAAGTGTGAGAGGCTGCTGTATTTTATAGTTTAAGAAGCAACATACACTTCCTCTGTGGGCTTTAAAGATGTCACTGTAGGCTAGAAATCGGGGCTCAGCTACAGAATTATGGCTTTGCAGAAGCAATTGCTGTCCCTCCCCTTGCATTGACTGGGGGAGGGTAGGGGGGATTTCTCTGGTTTCTAAATTTGATCTTAGCTATCCTCCACCAACAACCAGTTGGTTGTTTGTCCCCCATCAGGTGACCAAATCAGCCAGCAGTAGGCATCTGTTTCACTGTGTGCAAGGTGGCTTGCTCTGATAGATGGGGGAGAGGTTAGCCCCTCACTGCTGTGCTCTTCAGGTGGTGGTGGGATGCGAAGTCTTCATCTCGCACATGAGCTGAGTAATGCAAGCAGGAAAGCTTGTCAGAGGCTTTGCTAGGAGGCTTTGCTAGACAAGCTGTCACTGCTGCTGTGTGAAGGGGTACACAGCTCTGGGTCAGACCTGAGCCTGCTGTACTCCCGGGGGGAAACTTGCTTCAAGTTCCTTAAGCCTTTTCTTCCCATTACCTAAATCTGTAAGGGGCACAGATTAGATGTATGGTACCATCAAATGCAGCCTGGCACTTCTGGTGCGGGACAATGAACCGCTGGTGCTTACTTATCTGTATAAAAGAGCCTGGCAACTTGGCTTATTCTGAGCCACTGGGGAGACTGATTGGGGTAACTCTTCTACCCTTTTGCCTGAGTGTGCAAATGAAGTCTTAATTTAAAAACCTTTTCCTTTCAGTCCCTGTACTTGGCCTGCTGTGTTGCCTGACTTGTCACATGCTAGGAAATCTGCCTTTGTATATTTTTTCCATTGACTGTCCACACCCCTTGAAAGTGCAGTTGCAACATCTCACTTCATGCTGCCTCTACGATTAAAAAGCATGACTTAGTGGAAAAAATCTTGACCTTCTTGGGTTCAGCCTGTCCTGCAGCTGTTTGAGATAAGATTGTGCTAGCTTTTTATTAAAAAAGCTGCACACCACATTTTGGGGATACTTGTTTGTAAGGAAATGACTACTAAATTTCTGGAAAAAACTCTGGCAGGCTATTTTCAAAGAAATTGCTCCAATTTGACCTAATGTGCTTAAAATGATAGCAGCCAAAGGTTAGTTTAATTATTATACTGCTATTTTTCTTGCACAGGAGGCTATTTTCATGACATTATCAGCTTATATAACCTCCTGAACCGCACTACTTTTTCCATTGCAACCTTCTAAACAATGTAATGTCAAGGGTATTTTTTTCCTATCCTGAGTTTAGATAATGAGTTGATGCTTAAGAGCCATTGACTGTACTTCCAGTAATGTACAGGGTGTCTGAAACTGCCTTTGTTTGGTCAAGCAGAAGCCACAAAGCTCTAAAACAGTCTTGTGTTGGGAGCAACTAATAGCAAGTAGCTCATATGCAATGCTCATGTTAATGTGGCCATGTTCAAAGACCTTGCTCACACTTGTGCACCTGAAACGCCTGCGTGTGGTGGGTGCAGCTGTGGCAACTGGACTCATGTACCACTGTCCCTGGTGTACCAGATGGGGCTACTGGTGTGCAAAGTCATGGCATGTTGTGCACTGCCTGCACATTGAGTCACTTTTCTGAGTATCTCTTCCTAAAGTTACCTTTCCTGGCTTTGCCTTACATAGCAGCCCAGTAGCTTTCTCAAGTTACTTACCTAGCAGCTGATTAGTGTTTAGTCTCCTCCAGGCTTTGAACTCAAGGGAGGAATGTGGCTAAATACTAAAAGTCTATATGACTATTGAAAAGGAGCTAATGGTGTGGTTAATAGATGCTAGACTGAAGAACAAGTTGGCTGAACTCCATTCTGCTTTGGGGTTTGGGCCAGCCTTTCCCAAGGTGGGTGGGCACCTGCATGATTGGCATGAGGAGCGTGATGCTTTGTGGTTAATGCTCACAGCTCATGGACAGGGATCTTGCTTTTGCAGCTGGCACCTCAAAGGTCAAAACAGATCAGATTTGCTCTCAAGCTGAGGTACCCAAGAGCGTTGTGCTCATCTGAGGCTGACAGTGCTGTTTTCCTGCAAGGGCACTCCTGGGGCCTACCTAAATATGGTTGCTTTTCAGAGAAAAGTGCAAGTTACCTGACTTCTGGCCTCACCTACAGACTTGAGGGGGAACTGCTTTGTTATTTGTCATTTGCCTTTTAGGGTGTTTTAATGCAACTGTAGTATGAAATTGGCATTCTAACAGATAAAAATGTTTGAAATAAACAGGTGGTAACTGATTAATACTCTGGTTACCAGCTGGGTGGTCCAATGTGGCAACTGGTTCTTGTCAACCAGCAGTTCTGCTCTGGGTGAATTGGGATTTGAAACTCTACCTCTATGTAAGGCATTTTTTTGCAAGCAATAGCAAACTTTTCTGTTCAGACCGACTTACTCATGCAAACCTGCTGTTAACACTCCAGTGCAATGGCAGTTCTTCCTTTGCTCATGCCTTTGCTTCAGTAGCTGGTAGGATCAGAGTGCAGCCCAGTGGCACTGCCAATGAGTATAGGCCCTGGTCTGCTGTAGTGCATGTGCACCCCTGTGGCAAGCTACAGATGGAAAGGAAGGAGGCAGAAAGTACTGCTTAGTGCACTTTGGGGGGGGGGGGGGGGAAGGAGGGCCAAAGATGAGCAGATCCTCATTCCTTTCACCAGGGTATGTTGCCTGGCTATGCCACAGCCCTAAGAAAAAAGACAGTGGGACCAGTCTCCAACACTTCCACAAAATAGCAATGTAAGTCAGCAGGAGGACACTCAATGTCCAGTAATTGTAGCACATAGAATGTTGCCAAGATTATCTTTAAAATGCAGTTGAATTTTTGTCTTGTACTGTTGCCCTGGGTTGATACCAGCCCTGGGCCCTTGACACAAGACTCTGGGTAGCTATAACTGTGTTGCCACATACCTCCTTTCCCTTCTAGCGGCAGAGCCTGGAGCACAAGTCTGTTCTCATGTGTAGTTTGACCAGAAGCAGGAAATGAGATCTTAGATTCTCAGATCAAGATAGCTTAGCTTAGTTTGCAAACTCATGAGCATTAATGCAAAAGTGGTAGTGGTGGGAGGTGTGGCTTTTAGATAAATATCCAAAGGACAGATGTGTATGTGAGCACTATCCAAGCAAGTGTATACTTTGGAAGCCTATCGGGCAGTGCTTATTTCAAGTACTTAGATCAGAGGTGCTTATTTACAAGTTTTAGGAGTCTCCCCATCACCCAGTGGTTTACTTTGTGTCCAGACTAGTCTGTCCTAGAGTCCTAAAACTCTTAAGTTGGGTTTTGGCAGGTGTAAGACTGCTTGAAAGCAGCTCCTCTCATGGACTGTTTCTTGGCTTTTTCAGATTTTCCCTGATCCCTCGGACTTTGACTGTTACTGTAAGCTGAAGGACCGTCTGCCCTCAATTGTGGTGGAGCCGACGGAGGGCGATGTGGAGAGTGGTGAGCTGAGATGGCCGCCTGAAGAGTTCCTTGTGCAGGAGGAGGAAGAGGAGGAAGAAAGTTGTGAAGATGCAAAGAAGGACAACAAGGAGCAATAAATGTCATCTGAGGAAAGGCAAGGGACTGCACCCTTCTGAAGGAAGAGCCACACTTCTTTTGAAAGTCTTTTTTTAAAAAAGACAAGTTCAATTTTGCACCTGCAAGATCTTAGTTTTTTTTGTATTCTCTGTATCGAGAACTGAAGCCCTCGATGTGACAGAATCACCAGACCTTCTGAGGAAGGAAGGAAGTAACGCAGAGAAATGTTTGCTGTTCTCGAGATCACTATCTGATTTTTTCCGAGGCTGAGGCAGCAGAGAAATTCCAAGTGCATGGCGGAGGGCGAGCACAAGGAACGCTTGAAGGGGGAGCTTGGGGAGGGGGAATAAAGAAAAGTAAAACGCAGCAGTGTTCAGCCAAGAACTTCCTCTGGCTAAAAGCATGAGAATAGAGTTGTCATCTCTCAGATTTGCCTTTCTTAAAGCTTCCATTTTGTGTGTTTGGGGGTAGAAGGGTGTCTGTAGTGAAGTATCACTAAATGCTCTACTGACGAGGGGCCTGTAGTTTTTCCCCAGTCCAGCACCTCCTAGAGTAATGTGAGCATCTGTAGGAGTAGTGGGTTTCTTGCTCTTGCTGTTGAGCCTGTTCCAGCCACTTTCCCAAAGCTGTTTTCTCCCCTCTATTTGCCTTTAGACTCTTCAATGCTAAACAGCTGTATTTGCAGGATAATGTTAGGCTGCTGCTTGTCATCTATACTGCAAGGCCCTAGTTTATCTTGCAGGTGGTTAGCATGAGGTAATGTGAATCTGATGTAAAGACTTGTCTGCAGCAAGAGCTAGTGTAGATTTAAACACCTTGGATTTTTCTCTCCTATTTGCTGAGGCTACTGTGATAAGTCTCATCTTGCTACAGTGCCCAAAGCCAACTGTATCTGGAGGGTGGGCTTACACCTACCTCCCCTGATGTCTTTGAGGCTGTATGGTTTCATGTCTCAAACTTGCTGGTCACCAGGCTTGTGAGGACTGGGATGGGGGATCTTCAGCTTTGTGTGCTGCGGGGCCTCCTCAAAGCCTTGGCAGTGCAGGACAGGCCTGACTGCTCCCATGTGGGGTGTGCAGAATGGGGAAATGCTGCCAAACCTGAGGGGGAAGGTAACCCAAAGGAGAAACGCCAGATCTAGCAAGGATCATGAGTGGGAGAGGGGGGTTTTGCAGGAGAGGTCTATTCAGAAAGTATTGTACTGAGTGTCCTAGACAGGAAATGCTTCTGGCTTGTAACAAGGGTGAGGCATGCATGGGTGTTTAATGAAGTGCAGACAGGTTTGTGATGTGTGGTTATATCCTTTTCACCTTATCCTGTTCCAAGGAGAAGTAATCTGTCTCTGTTTGGGGAGGAGGGAGGTCTGCTGCAGGACAGGCTAACCCTCTGCTTTCCTGGGAAGTGGTGATCTAGCAGCTTCAGGGACCAGCTTGGGAGCCAGTTGGTCTTGGAATAGGATGAGAATAGTTACCACCTAAACCAAATCTGGGGTCATGGAAGAGAAAAAAAAATGTCAAGGCCTTAACCAAACTTTCATAATAATCCCAATGCCACCCCCCTTCGCTTATAACTGGTTCCATTTTTAAAATCTATTTGGACATGTGTGTATTTGTATTTTTAATACCTCATGAGTAGTTAAACGCTGGTGGGGGTTGAGAATTGCTTTTAACATATTGGCAGGATTGTTTTAGTCTTGTCTTGCTTGTGTATAAACATAATGGCAATAACTTATCAGCTCTGCATAACTGTTTCAGACAGATGAGATTGGAGACTAGTTAGCACAAAGCAGGAGAAATTGTGTCCTGACACTGCAGCTGGTCTCTTCCTATTCTGGCAACCCAGAACCAGTTACACATGCTCCCTGCCAGTCTTGGGGGACGGTTTATCACCAAATGGTCATGATGTAGTGATACCATTTTCTATGAACAATGGATTCAGCTGTTGTATCTGTAACACTTGTTCTAGTCTTGCTGTCTTACTGGAATGAGCTTGTACCCTGCATACCAGCCAATCGTCTTATTTTTAAGTGTTACTCTATTGGTCTCCGGTCTGTACCACCAAGTTCAAAGCTGTATATCAAAGATACTACCATGTGGGCAGCAATGAAATGGCAATCCTTGGACTTCAGACCTGCTGTCTGCCCTAAAGACTTGCATATTTCTGTCTGCATCCTTTTTTGGAAGTATTGTGTATATTTCTATTTGTTGTTGAACGTATCTAAAGAACAAAGCACTCCAGTAAAACTCCTCCTGTTGTATGATATACATTCTATATTTCTGTAATTCTTTTTTGAGCCTCAGGGAGAAGCTAGCATTTTTTTCAAACTACATTTTTGTCACTGTGACAGTTGTAAATAAAGTTTGAAAATGCTTTCCAAACATACTGACTTTGTGTTCTTGCTGCCAAAGGGGGTTGGATGGTCCTTATGCTTTGAGTATAAGGTGCTGGCTTGCAAGGCTAATGCAAATATCTTAAAGTACTCATGTCTGTCAGTTGAGGCTGTTCTGTGAACCTAGGGACCTTTGTGCTTCATGTGGCTTAATTCAAAGCATGCATATATGGGACTTGTGTGCCTGAATCCATTTGGAGTGAGGGGCAGTGTCTCTGCTGCTTTGCATCTTCCTGCAGCTGCTTTTTGCTGTGCTTATGATCTTGAACATCTACCCCTTAGCTAACCTTGCAGAGCATGAAATCATGGAGAGCTGAGGCAATTCTTGGTTGTTCTTGGTAGTAAAATGGTACTCGTGCATTTTCTTACCTTGCCCTGAGCAACAAGTATGAAAATAAGTCTTGCTATGCTGTCTGCTTTTAGGGCCTCAGCCAAGCTGCATGAGATTGCCTACTTCAGCCATTTAAGGTCTAAAGGTGAACTCTTCAGTAGTCATTAGTGCCTTGTAGCACACCTGTGGTTGTAGGCTACAGTTTGCAGTGCTATCAGAGGGAGGCCTGGAGGAAACTTTTTCTGAGGGTGATTATAAGCTTGCTTGGTACCGAAACAGTGTCCTGAATGTAGAAGTCTGACCACACCAGGCTTCAGTTAATTCAAGTTGTGTTCTTAATGGGATTAAATTTTCCACTAAGAAAACAGGTGATAAGAACCAAATCCCTGGAATACTTGTGCCTTTCAGATGCAGGGGAAGAAGTTCCTGTGATTCAGTAACAGACTCTAATCTTACCTATGCAAACAAATTGGGTTGAGGCTGGAGTTTGGTTTACACTAGACCTGTTTAAATATACTAACTAATGACCCTCAGATTAAATGCTTGAGTTGAGGGCATGTTCAACATGAGCCCCATAGTTCAAAGATGTTTAATTCTGTTGTACTTGGCCCTTGTGGATATTTTCTGCCACAAACACAATGCAAAGTGAAATTTCTCTCCTGTTGTGCTTAATTAGCCTCTAGCTAAGGTGCCTTGATTGTTTTCTTCCCTTCCTTAGGCTTAGAGTTGCTTTCCTCATAGAGATACTGCAGCACTTTCAAGATGAAGTGCCAGTCTGAAATCCCTAAAGAGATTGTGTAGTCCTGTCCCAGAATGTTTTTGATTAAAATACAGCACTGTTCAGGGCTAGGGAAACAGCAAATGAATTGAACTTGTATGCTGCTTCCATGTGCTTCACGTGAACAGGTTTCTTCTGGCTCATGTTAGAATGAAGCTACTCACTGTTCCATGAGGCTTTGTGCTAAGACTGAGCTGGAAAGAGGCTGGCCTCTGAGCAGGACACCCTCAGTGTGATGGTCTGCCTTACATCAGGACTGAAGCAGTGCTGGCAGGACAGCCAAGTCAGGAAGGAAGCTTTTCCCTGGTCCTTGGCTCCAGCTGTTATGGTCAAATTGAAACTTGCATCACCAACTGAAAATGAACTTGCTGCTGAATGGGTGGCCCTGAGTCACTTTAAGAACTTAATCTTGGGTGGCATAAGGACCCTTCTTTGCAAGGAGAGCAATGTTTCTTTTTTATTTTCCCCCTCTTGAAAGAAGTACCTCTGGCTCTCACTCACTGTTAAGGCATTTGTCCTTCTCATTCTGCTGTGTAATGGTGCCTGGTGACTCAGCAAGCTGTGCACTGCCACCCTCTCAACCGCTACCCTCTCCCATGTATTTGGTCTGATGTTTTCTATGTGTATCTACTTCTGTTTAACCGGAGCAAAGCACAGAGTCACTTGAAACACACTGAGCAGATGAACTTTTGTCATTGGGCTTTGCCTACCTTAGGGTGCAGCTAGGCAAAGATTGTTGTTATGCAGGAGTGCAAAGATAATTCACCATCACCACAGCTTGTGGGGAGCAGCTACCTCCTGGACTGGGTTTCCTAGTGCAGTATGAGTCAGTCCTCCTCTGATGTAACCACACTCCTCACCTCTGTGAGCGGCAGGGCAGCTGGTGTCTTTTTTGGCTGCTGGGTGAGGATAGCCCAGGCTGCCTGCTTCCTGTTTTAGCCCCTACAGGGAGCCCCCAGCTGAGGACAAAGAGTCCATCCCTGTATGCTGGTTTCAGCCACTTGCTTAGCTCTGAGAAGCCTTCAAGCACAATTAAAAACAAAACCAAATCTCCCAAATGCTAGTCTAGTCATGGGGAGCAAAATGTGAGTGTGAGGAGCAATGGCCTCTAATTCATGTGCTCTGAGCTCTCCAAAAGCAATCCTGGAAACCAAACATCTCTATATAAATGAGAGCAATTACCTAATCCCTAAATCCTTGCTAGAGGAGAAAAGAAAAACTCTGAACTGTTTCATGTTTCAAATGAGTGATGGCTTTCTGCTTATGTTCAACTGGACAGAAAAGGAAAGATGTTTTAAGAAGGTAAAGAGCTGGGACTCCCTAACTGAAGCACTATATAGTTGTTATGTGCAGATCTGATCCAAACTGCAACCCCTCTGCTCTGCAGAATGATCTGAAGGAGCTTTGCTCGTTAAGAACAAGCTGCTGCTTGGCTTGGAGTAGCACTTGCTGCTCCTCCTGGCTTCCTCAGAAGCTTACAGGCATGTGTATGTAAAAGCATCTGCTCTTCCAAGAAGTATGTTGCGAGGTGGGCGCTCCCCTCACCTCTGAGACATGTCTACCAGTCTTTCCGCAAGTTCATTGCTGCCATGTTTCAGGGTTTCCTGGTGAAAAGCTGAGAGTAAAGATTGGGACTGCTGCCCTGTCCAGTGAATGATGTGTAGAGTTTCTTTGCCCAGGTACGTCCAGCCTGTGTTTGCAAGCAGCGGTGAAGCCTGCAGAGATCCCCAGCTGTGCCCTGTGTGTGATGTCTCCTGCACTGCAGCTCTCCCCAGAGGTTCGTGGTATCGATAGCACGCCAAGCACAGTGGCATCAGTAGGCAGACCCGCACTCGCTCTTCCCCTCATCCAGATGTGAGTTAACTCTCATCTGGAAGCGGAGCATGGCACTGTGCCCAAGCTAACAGGCCCTGCTGAGTGACCAGGCATGTCTGAGCTAATACCTCTTCCAAGCAGGGTGTATGAGGTCAGGGCTGAGCATCATGTTAGCGTGGCTGCGTAACTGCATCTGGCCTGGATCTGGCCAACACAGCACGTGGGCAGAGTGGACACCGCTCTGCTCTCCTTGGACCATCTGGGCATAGCAAAGGAAAGGGCTGAGCAGGCTGGAGTGCGGAGGTCTTGCCGGTGGCGTGCTCTGTGCTTGTTCTTTCTGCTTAAACAAGCATCCCCAGCTTTTCATCTATTCTGATGAAAAATGTCTTTCTTATCTACAGCTATGGGTAGCCTTCACCTTCAGAAAGGGGTATGCGTCCCTCTCTGGAGAGCAGGTCTGTTGAAGTAAGTGCAAATTGGTCATGACAAAAACGCAAGTTTGGGAGTGTTGTTCTTAACAGGAGGAGGGAAGAGGTTTAAGGCACAACACCTAGGGGTGAACTGAGTGCAGAAAACCTGTAAAGGGTGCTAGCTTCACTTGGAAAATGTCTAGGATTGGTGGTAGTGCAGTTTATCAACAAGGTTATGAACAGAGTTAGAGAAAAGAAGAAACATGCTGAAAGGAGAGACGGCGTCATGGGCGGCTGTGAGATAGTGCTAGGAAGGGGATGGGGACTAGGTCATAAGGAGCGATTGCATGTGGTGGCGGGGGCTGCACTTGGGGACAGAAAAGGTCCTTTTGGTCCTGTGTTTTTATGTTCCTGTGCATATCCGAAGGGTTGGAAGTGCAGCCTGGATGTACCCCTAGATATTTCTCCATTTTGAAAATGAAGCTGGCAATATTTATCCCTGGTGATTGTTCAGAAGGAGCCTGGGACTGAAAGAAAGGGGATCATGTCAAAAACGGTATGAATATTGCCTTTCTTAGGATACATTAGTTCTTCTATACTAGCTGCCCTGTGAAGATGAAAACAAGGATTATGGGCAAGCTGCATGGAGAGACCTGGGCTTGTTTTGGAGCAAGCAGGGGGGCTCACGTGGGGCCTCTTGGCCTGAGGAGCCTCCACCGGTGGGGGCATGGCCTGGCCCAAACTGCAGCCGCTTGCCTGGTGGGACGAGAGCCCTGGTAAATCCTCATGCGGCACCGTTTCCCTTCCAGGTGACATGGGCCGTCACTTGCTGCCTGGGGCTGTTGTGTGGTCCTGGGAGATTAACCGGTTTCCAGGGGGTAGGAGAGGGCACCAGGCCTTATCCTCTGGTCCCACATTCCTTATAACAAACCTAGGTGGGGAAGGAAAGAGCTGAAGAAAAGAGAAGTATTTGTATCGTCGTTTCAAATCAGGCTTTATCCTGTCAGTGAAGAGCTTTCTCCACCAACCCAAGTTATCAGCCCCTCAAGAGCTGTGTTGCGCTTTTTCCACATTAAAAAAGAACAGCAGCCGTGTACTTGGGGTCAGACCGACCTGTACTTGGCCCATAGGAGACAACCGAGTCGCACAAGAAGAGGGGGAGAAGGCAGTAGCTGGTGGGCCAAGTGAGCAGAAGCTGGAGGAGCGAACCCCCGGCCATCACAACAGGCATATGCCTCACAAATCAGGCTTAACAGTTAAACACGCTGTTCTGAGAGACTTGAGGGGTGGGAACAAGGAGCGCGGAGGGAAGCCGCAAAGGAAACATGCATTGAGCGCTTGCTCACTACCAGAGCTGTAACCACACAATGTTACCGTAGCAGCGACCATCAGCTTCATCTGATAAAAATAAGCAAGGAAGTCAAGTGTAGAAGAGGGAGAGGATGTCATAAGCCAAGCATGAAAATGTCACAGCAGCCTTGCTTTTATTTTCAATACTTCCTTCTTCATTCCGTGATTCTGCACTCGACAGGCTCAGGAGCTCTGGTAGTTCCTGCTCCATCAGTCCCTGTGTCTGTGTCCTGCTGTTACTCACCTCGCTCCCAAGTGTCCCCCGACCCAGGTGCTTTCCTGGCCATACGCCCTCGTGCAAAATGCCATGCCCTGCCCACCAGGAGTGACCTGTGCGGGGCCTGCAGCCCTTGAGCAAGTGGCACCGACCTGCGCGCCCAAAGGAGAAGGACCAGCAGCCAGCGCCTCAGCCGTGCACGGCAAGGCAGCTCCCCTGACGTGAGCACGCACCAGCTGGCCATGGGAAAGGTTAAGGCCACGTGGCTCTGGCCTGCAAAAGTGGGGATGGATGCATGGAAAACACCGGGGCAACCCCCCTGAAGCAGTCGCTGTGCCCACCAAGCTCAGCCCAGCCCAGCTCCTGCTGGGCTTCCTGCTGGGACTGGCCTTGCTGGGGTGAGGGGATGGTCTGGCTGCAGATGCTGCAGCAACATTGCAACTTCCTCCAGCTGTGCAGAGCGTCGGGGAAAAATGAAGGGTGGTCAAATTATAGGTGTTTTAAAATCTTTTCCACAGGTTCTCTGCATTCAGAAGCTGGAGCCAGGCGAGCTACAATCAGCTCTACAAATATTTGTCAAACGCGAGCCTTCCCGGGCTGTGTTTGACAACTCTTTTCCATTGTGGTTGTTACCAGTGCTGCTTTGGAGGCTGCCTGTGGGGGTGAGGACCAGCCCGGGTTTTAACAAGAGCTGCAGTGGGATTTCCCCTGTTTAAAACACTATTTGGTAACTTGGATGGCAACATCCCTGCATTCAGCGGGGTGGTTGCGAGCGGGCTGGCAGCGTAAGCAGCTGCGGAGGTGGAGGTGCTTGCCATACCCCTAACGCCCTCACGAGAGGCCCCAAAGGGGAAAACCCTCCCCGGCGGCTGGGAGGCAGGGGTGGGCGCAGGGGTGCAGGGCCCGCCGCTCGGTCCCCCTCTCTCCTGCTCCGGCACGGTGCTTTCCCCGCTGCAAGGCCTTTTAAGTAATTGGCACATTCTTCTACTTAATTGGTGGGTTTAATCCGTTAATGCTCCAGCTGATGTGATTTGTGATACTCTCACAAGAGGGTGAGGCAGAGGGATTACTGCTGGCTTTAGAGCGGGATTTGGCACGTAACCCTGCCCTGATGATGGGGCTGAAGGCGCCACGGGGGGGCCAGGGGGAAGGAGTGGTGAGCTGAGTTCCCAGGGCAGGTCTTCTTGGGGCTGCTCAGGCCTCCCCAGGTTCAGCTAATCTGTGCTCGGGTTATTATCCCCTGCACCTGAGAACAAAGGAAATTAAGCAGCTTTCACTCTTATGACCTGCCTGCCCATGGGGCGTTCATCTGAGCTCAAATGGGATTTGCTGAAATATGCAGTGCTCCTGATGCCGGTTCCTGGCTGGGTCTCCTGTGGGTGTTGGTGCGTGTGGAGCAGAGGTGATGGGAGAGTGTGCTGGCAGCTGTGCGGGACGGCCCTGCAGAGAGTCAGCCTGTGCCCTACCTGCCAGCGGTCCCAGAAACCTCCCGTGCTGGTGCAGGAGTCCTGGGCTGCCCCTGCTTTCCCAGCTGTTTTCAGCACCTTTCTGAGAGACCCAGAAGGTGCTTGCTCTGGTGGGTTTTACAGACCATGTTCTTCTCATGCTCTACCAGCAGCATCTTTTCCAGTTTTTCCCAGTAGCATGCTGCTACTGGTGCAAGAGACTTCTCCAGGGCCTCCTGACATCTCTGCTTTGCTTAATTGGAGAATTTAAGTCTCCATAACTATTACTGACCTCTGTAAAACATTTTTGGCTACAGCCCACACAAAGTATAATATTTAACTTTAACGAGTATTCAGTGCTTTATAGAAACTTCCTATTAGTGTCTTTCCATACCGTTGCCTTCCAACAAACCTTAGGCATTTGTCTGCAGGGGAGGTTCCTGATATGATGAAATAGCAGTCAGTTTTGAAGAAACTTGATCAAAAGAAATATCCAGAGCCATAGCTATCAGAAAGGGAGATGGTTTATTTGACCAGGTTGTACCGGAAACCAGCAAAAAGTTCCAAACTGTGGTCACTGTGATACCACTTCCCATCCTGGCGCCAGGCTAGCCATGCAGAACGGCATCCCTCTTCATTAAAACTTGGGTGCCTAGCCTAAGATCATTGTTTAGTCTCCTCCTGTACTCCCTAGAAGAAGATAAACACCTCCAGACATGATTCATTTTAACTGCCTATCTGGAAAGAATGACTTCTTGGAGGTCCTCTGGCCCTAACAAAAGAGATTTAGATAACCAGTTTAGTTTGCATGTCTAACTCTTAGGTAACTGAAGCTAAATGAGCTAAACCTCACCCTTAGTTTCTTTTGTACTTGTTGCTTTGTTCGGTTTGTGCTTTCATGTGTCAAAGCCTCAGTTTCTATAGCATAAAATGTCTTCGTATTTATTGTCGCCCATTCTGCATGAGCACAGTGGATGGAGTCAGGCCAAGCCCTATAAAATTCTCATCCCTTGAGGGAAACAAAAAAACCCCAAACTAGCAGGGCATCTGCAAAATAAGATGAATTAACATGGTAGAAAAAAAAAAGAACAGGGAATGGGAAGAATGAGAAAAGTATGGCAAAAATGTGGAATGAGGACCATAGAAGTGGAAGGAGAAATTCCAGTGACAAAATACATACATTTTATACCATCTGCACACTGCTTATGCTAGCTTAACTTTTGGAGAGGGGGGAAGGAAGACAGAGTGGGCCCTTCTGTCTCATAGGCAGGTCCGGTTCAGGCACACATTTAATCACAGTCATAACTGCAGGCACCTACGAGGATCCCATTGACTTCAATGAGATTTAACTGCATGCTGAAAGTTAGGCATGTGCTTAAAATGCTACCCTAAGTAGGCAAACTTTCCTGAAATGTAGCCACATAGCACAGGCCTCCCTTTAGCTTGGAGAACATGTTTTAAATATAATCTCCCTTGGGGAGAAATTAGTTTAAAGTACAAGAAAGAAAGTGTTTATGAACTCAGATTCATTTTCTGAACTGTCTGAACCCCAAATTAGCTAGAGAGATTTGCAAACCCTTGAACTTTGTGAGGCTCATCCTGCCTGAACTGAGAAGAGCAGTTAGACCTTAGAAAAGTAAATATACTCCCTGTTTTTTAGCTTGAGCACAGCTGGAGGGCCTGATCCCGTTCATTCCCTCTCCAGCACCCACGTGGCTTCACTCCCACACAAACCTCTGGCGGTAGATGGGTCTTGGACTGTGCAGTTATCTTTCTGCATGCATTTGAGCTTCACCATAACAAATGACAGACAAGCACAATCTACTTACCAGAAATTCATAGACTGAATTATTCAGGAGGAGTTATTCTTCCCACTCTAATTTTTCATATTAAAATGTTGCTGACTTAAGTATTTCTCTTTAGTATTTTTCTGCTACCATAGATTTCAATTAAAATACTATCATGATACCTCACCCTCATAGGATGGATGGATTAGAGTCTTTCCATGGATTTGAAAGGGACATTGATCTTTCATTCCACTTCTACTGTGGCCTTGCAGCCAATATTACCAGATGTCCTACCAAGAAAGGAAGAAAGACTACCACCAGTGTGTTAGAGGAAACGGCAGTTTCTCTCTGTTCCCTCACTAAACGCAGGCTTTGTAATGTGCTTTGAAACATGCCTAGGACCCATGAACGGTGGTAAATAACAGACTATCATTCGCTCTTCATCTGGCTGCAGGTTCAGTGGTGTATGGTGATGTATGCGTAGTAAAGTGCTTTGTGAGCAGACCAGATGAAAGATACTGTTAAAAAAAAAAAAGAAGAAGAAGCAACACCATTAGCGAGGATGATATTTTCACTTTGTGGATGTTGATGCCTGCCTAACCATAACTAGAAAAAGAAGTGAGAAAATGATGCCTCTAAAGTTTTATTTCATGTCTTGCCTACTATTTACCATGCTATATAAAGATCCAATCCGGAGCTACTTCAATGAAACTATTCAAGTACTTAAAATTAAGATGCGTGAAAGTGTTTGCAGGTTTAGGGCCTATTTTCCTCACTCGACTGCCTCAGTCCTCCAGACAAATGCAAGCCTTGAGAAATGAGTGCCAAAGTTTTGTCTGTGACCAAAACAAAATGAAGGACTGGCATGAGGACGGGTTACTGACAGGAGCTGATAACAAGCTGACTTTGCTAATTACTGTTTTTAAAGTCCAAAGTCATTGGAAAAAATGACTAAAGTTACATTTCACACACCAATGACAAGCAAAAAGCTTACTGGAATGTCTGAGTCATCACTCAGAACACTCCTAATTATACGGAGATATATATTTTATACACTACATTACATACTATAAATGTGCAGAGATGCTTAGAGGAGCAGAGTGGCTATTATTATAGATGTTGTTTACCAGAAGATTTGAGGCTGGGTGAGATGACCCAGTGGGCTGTGGTTACAGTTCTGGTTTGTAGCTGATTTTGTATGTTTGTTTTACAGAAATTGGAGCAAAGTTTGTACGTAATGATTTTCTTCCAACCCCGATTTACAGCACAGCAGACATATGGAACATGTCTAACAGCTGTTTTATGCATGTGTGTATATGCATGCATGTGCGCACACATACACACATATATGTATGTGTACATATATATATAAATATATAAAATAAATAAATATATATATTATATGTATGTGTGTGTATATATATAAAAACATACATGATGTTTCTTCTAACCTGTGTTTTTATGGTGCCCAGCATGAAACCTGGCACAACTCCTGGTTGCTCAGGAGTTACTTTAACACAGATAATTTTGCTATCTATGTGTTTCAGCCCCTTGCTGGCGGTTTAACTGGCGCACTGAATGAAGGAAGCTGGGAACCAAAAGCTGGTACAGCTTGAGCTGAAGTGTTAGATGTGTTTCCATGGCCTCCTAATTCGCACAGAGTGGCACGCAGGAGCAGTGTCTCCCCGCGCAGAGGTGCAGATGGGGCCAGGGCCAAGGGCCGCTTGGGTCTGCAACCACATGGCTGCCCTCGGGGCGAGGGGGCCCTGCTCTGGAGGGAGGGTTTTGCACGTATTTGCACATGCACATGTGCCTTGTCTGCTAGGTGAGCCCTCCGCTGCCCTCCCACGTGCGGGTGTCCATCACTCAGCGCAACAGGGACTGAAAATACCACGGTAATCAACAGAAACGTGTTCAAAGGAAAGCGAAAGAAAACCTCTAAGCGCGCTTCTTCCTTTCAAAGAGGCGCCTGCAGATTTGGCTACACAAGAGATCGGGGTGAAAGTCCGTGCTGAAGCCCTTGCGGGTCCCTGTGCCCAGCTCCTTGGTCGTGGTGCTTTTCCTCTGCCTCTCAGAGAGGCCACCCCTCTGCAGATCCTGGGTCACATCTGCCAGCCTGGGCAGATACCTTGGGCGCCCAAAGGCATCTCAAAAGGCGCTTGGTACCAACGTGTAGGGTGCTGCATGCCTCCTTGGACGTAGGGTGGTTTTCCCAGGTACCCCCAGGGCCCCAAGCTCCAGGCCTGGCGGGAGCCAAGTTTCCCATGGGGTACATGGATTGCGATCCAGATAGCCTGGTCCAGTCTGCATGGAGAAGCATAAGGATACCCTGTCCCCAGCCAACCTCCTGAGATGAGGCAGTGGGCAGAGTTCAACATCAAAGCCAGGAACAGGCCCTGTAGTGGCATATGCTGATATTACTTTTCCTGGATTACCTTTGCACCTGTGTGACCGAGATTTCTCAGCAACCACAGAGCAATTAAGGAGCTGAGGCCTCATTAAAGAAATGGCACTTATGGCAGGTAGCTGGCATCTCAAACACAATTACCTGATAAGCATAAGGTATGAGGCTTTGGAAAAATCCAGCATGGAAAGGGTTAGGAGCTCGGTTGCGTAATTCCTTTAATAAGTTGTTTTGTCATAAGCCATATAACAAACAGGCAGGCACGGGGGGAGCGGAGGAGGAGGGGGTGGAAGATCCCTCAGAGTCACCACCGGCCGAGGCAGGGTGAGCACTATAATTCCTTCACCGACTGGTGACTAACGTCATTATCTACTTTTTCCCCCCCTCAGGAGGTTATGTTTCATTTGCGGTTTGACCTCCTTATTCTTCTTTTGTTCAAAACATGCCCCCTTCCCTTTCACTTCACCCACCCCCTCCTGCCGCCTCCCCATCTTTGCAATAGGTATGATCCTACCCACCTCCGTGCTATGTCCCAGCAAAATGGCTCCTAGGGCTCCCCAAGAGCTGCAGGTGCATGGACAAGGACAGACAGGCCTACATGGCAGGCCAGGAGCTAACGGGGGCATCTGCATCTGGGAGGATGAGGGGCAATTTGTGAGCTTTAGACCCAAGGCCAAAATGTTTCCAATGCGGAGGATTGTCTCCTCTAAAACAGACCCAGCCACGCAGCGATGTCTGTAGCAATGACCTCAACCCCTCCAGCTCCACTGGGCAGGCAACCAAAATTTCCCCAGCCCACACCAGACATGTCAAGAGAGGACAAAGTTGTATTGCAGTGAAGGTTTGTGCTATTTATTCATTTATTTAATTTAACCTCCCAGGAAAATAATGCCTGTTGGATGGGCATATTTTTCTGGCTCAAACTCTGAGGAACCACAGTGGCCTTTGTGGTGGCCGAAGGGTGGCATCCCCAGACCTTTGAGGGCAGCAAGCCTGGCTCTGGGCAGAGGTGTGATGGTTGGTTTCTCCCATGGGAAGGAGAACCAGACTTTTCCCTGCGAGCTGGCAGATACCACTGGTGTCAAAGGCAGGATGTGCTGACAGGGATCCTGCCAGGCCATTTTGATGCGGGCAGGGAGCCGGGGAAGAGATCTTTGAAGAACATCTCTTTTTGATGTTAGAGAGAAAAATAACATGACCCCGCTGATAGGAGAGATGTCAAGAATGCTGGGCTGATGAACTCACAGCAAAGACACTTGGAGCAAGTGTGGAGGGAATGACTCGTATGACTAATCCCGTCTGTCCCAGGGGTTGTGTGCGTCTGGCCTCTGAACAAATCTGTCTGCCATGTGTGGGTCAGAAGTGAAGAAGGAGAGGACTGAGCTGACGCCACCAGCCAATGCAGCACGCTCCTGTGAGGAACCTGAGCTGATTTCCTAAAAAAGGCCCTGTGGCCATCGCACTGCTGGTGCCGTGAGTGCAAGGGAGGTAAGGGCAGGCTGGCTTGGGAGGGAGCGGGGACCACCTGGGCCCATGTCCATGAGCTCCTGCCGTGTGCTCGGGTGGATAGTAGCAGCGTGCCGCTGCGCTGCAGACGGTCCTTCCTCCTTGACCATCGGTGTGCCTGGAGGTCTGCTCGCTGGAGCTGGCTGCGCTCCCTGGGATGACAGGAAGCAGGGCTGGGAGGGAGCCAGCCAGCGCCATCCAGGCCGCCGCTGCCCTCGGGGAATGGCTGTCCCTGGATTGGGAGCCGTCTCTCTCTCTCTCTCTCGCACGCAAGGCAACCTCAGAGGGAGGCGTGGGGAGGAAGGGGTGTGTGGCACAGGTGTCCGAGCTTGCGTCACACCAAGCCAGTTCAGCTGCTGCCCCGAAGGAAAATCCCGAGCTCCTGACCTGGAAAGATGAGAGGGTGAGAGTGTTGTGAATGAACATGAGAGCCAGCTTGCCGAGGAGCCGGGGAAGGGAGAGGAGGGGTGAGATGAGGAGCGGCCTCTCTGCAAAGCCACGGGCTGGGTGCTGGGCTGCTGACCAGGTGGAGAGGGCACGGGCTCCCCCTGTATCCAGCCCTCAGCGTGTCCCGAGAAAGGAGGGGAAAATGGAGTGAGGCGATGTTGGACCTTGACTCCCCTTTTGTTCTCCAGAGAAACAATTGTTAGGGAGCAATTGTTCCAGAGCAGGGGGCTACCGGTGTTCCTTGGTTGTGGATTTTAGTCTGTGCACACTGTGGCCTGAGCCCCAGACCATGCAAAATTGGAAATAATCAGCCTGTGGGGAGAGCCTAGGGCACACGGAGCAGATGAGATCCTCATTTAGCAGAGAGTGGTCCTTGGGTAGCATCGGCCCTACTGCAGCTGCCTAGTGCCTTCCCAACGCCTAGGAGAGCACAGCATGCTGATGACGGGAGCTGCTAATTACTGCGGGGATCTGAAGAGACAGGCAATTAGTAACTTGTGCAGTAGCCAAACCCCACTGAACGCGTTAGGTAAGTTAGTGTCCCAGGGTGTTTGCTTTAGTCACCTCGGGCCTGGCTTTCTGTGGAGCCAGGGCTTTTTTTAGAACATTTGTATTTTCTATCGTATGGCAGGGTTGGTGCCTACTCATTCACGCTGCTTCTGTCCTGCAGAGGCGTCACCGTTGCCCCAAGAGGGAGAGATGTATTCAGGCATGGGTACAAACAAGGAGGCTGGAGATGACTCATTGGCACTTGAGCTTTCCATCAAAGTCCTAGAAGAACAAGGGAAAAGAGGTAGGGGAAGGGCAGCATCGCTGGGTGACCGTTACACATGCAGGGACATGCTGGTGTACGGAGGAGCATCTCAGCCGCTCGTATTTGTGTGCACATACCTCTGAACATGCATATGTGTGTCCATTCAGCCAGATCATTATGCAACATGGTTTTCCCCATAGTCCGTAGAGCTGGGAGAGTGCCTGACAGTGTTTGTTCATGTTTGCTGCACATGCATATTCGAGCGATGGTCTGTGCATGTGAATTGGATATTCATATGCACAGTCATGCCTGCACAGCTCGCTGTGCCTCTCTGTGGTGGTGCGCCGTGTACGAGCCTGCTCATGTGGGATCACTAAGCCTTCCTGACACTCCCCAGGATGTGTAAGAAAGAGTAAGTGAGGCCTGTTCTCTCTTGGGAAAAAAAATAACCAGCTTGGATGATATAAGAAATGACTTGAGTGTCCCCTTTAAACATAAACCACAATTAAACATTAAAAAAATAAGAGCTTGTGGAAAACGGCTGATGCTGGAAAGCATCAGAACAGCCTGGCAAAACCTACCCGAGCAGATTTCCCTCCCGGGGGTACGGAGCCCAGGCGCAAAGGGACCGTCCCCCCGCCCAGGGAGAAGCGGTCCCACTATCCTTCCTCCAAACCTGCGTCATCGCCCCCTTGTCCTCTCCCCAGAGGAGCTTTCTGTTGCAGACAGCTTACTCATCAGGCCCTTCTGCCAGCTTAGCTCCACGCAGATTTCATACAGGCTGGCTCTGCAGAGGTTGTGGAGCAGCCGTTGCAGAGCGTGGCTCCTGCCTTCCCCTTGCAGCATGCCCACCAGCTGCCTGACACTCATCTTGGCGGAGTAGCTTAGCATCAGCCCACTTTACAGATGAAAAATAAGAGGCAGAGGGGGGGGTTGTGACCTACCAAGACCACACCTGACTTCATGGCAGAGCCAGGAAAAGAGCAGAGGACGTGGCAGAGGCAGTATCAGCATGCATCCCCCACGCAGCCCTGCCAGCTGGCTTCGCAGTGAAGCCAGAGATGTTTTCCTCTCTGCCCGATCTTCCCGCTCCCCAGCAGCTCTCTTGAGGTCTTCTGGACACTCACCAGCACTGTTGCTACTAGCTCTATCCACATCCTGGACTGGACGGCCCATGGTTGTGCTCTTTTAGTCATGGTTCCCTGGCCATCCCGCGACATTTCATCCCCATGCTGCGGCCCTGCCAATGCACCTCAGGCCTGGTGCAGACCACCACTTGGTGATCTGTCCTCGACAAGGGCACCTGTGCTTCTTTGTGGTGATTTCACTCTGGGGCCAGTGACATTGAGTTGCTGGATTGTTTTATTGCAACAGGTCCATGAGATGGGCAAGGAGAGTGAAGGCAGTCCCTCACTGAGCTAATGCGTACCTTTTTCTTTCAGAAAAACATTGTTTTTATATCTAGGTCTGAACATTTTTCTCCCAACTACCATCCTAAGCTCTGAGCATTTTACCCTTCTCTTTTGGGGGGACAGGCGGGTGGGCAGTGTGAAGTCTGAGTTGGGTTGCAAATGTTCAAATTCAGCAATGCAGAAGACACCACAACTACTGCTTCGGGAGGAATAACTGGGCCCTGGAGGTGTTTGCTGTCTGCCTTTTGGGGGGCTTGGCTTACGAGACAGGGAATAGAGCAGAAGCCATTAAAGACTGGCCATTGAAGATGGTTGGGGGTGTGGAAAGAGAGGAAGACTTCAATTTGAATAAACATTTAAAGTTTGTGACTAAAGTGACTGTGTTTGTGAGAAGGGAAGGCTGGGGGATCTAATTTTAAAATAACGTCTAAGGGCTCATTTGAGCACTGTCACACCTCTGCCTTGTGTCAGCTACCCCACACCCTCCAATAAAAGTCTCATTACAAAGAGGCAGAAGGAAAAAGGAATAAAAAGAGAACGGGGAAATTCTTGAGATTCTTTCCGATGGAAAAAATGTCTCCACTTATCACTCAGTGTCAACAGCAACAGACACCTGTGTTTAAACACTGAACAATGAGTGGCAAGCCAAAAGGGAACTTAAAGCCTTAGCTTCCACCCAGACAGGTTTCCAGGATGGCTGGGAAGAGACAAGCTGCCCTTCACCTCTGCATGCATATGCAAACAAGAGGGGCCAGAGCCGGAAGATCTGATTCAAACACCTCTCAATCAGTCCAACTCGTGCCTGCTGGCTGTACCTTAATAGCTCTGTCCCAATATGGATGTGTCCTGCATCTGTATTACACGCTAGAAACCACGTGAAGGAAACTCAGTGGTGGCAAAGTTGGCAACATCCCTAAGTCAGGAAATGCCTGCAATGGGGTTGCCAGTGCAACACACTATAGTACATTCCTTAATTAGATTGTCACCTATTTCTCCCTCCTACCTCCCCCCCTTCCTCCCTCAGACTCTTGCTTCACTGAGCACATGGAGTAGTACTCAGTACTCACTCAGCGGTGCTCAGTACTTTGCTGGCCTTGCTGTGTGGGAAGCTCAGGAAGAAGGATGGAGTGAATCGCCCAAACCTGTGCAATGAGTCAGTGGCAAAGTGACATCCTGCTGATTTCCGTGTCTGCGTTCACTCCTGCAGACAGCCACGCTGCACTTGGACGCAGGATACATGATGGGTAAACATGGAAAATCTCCATGCAGAGTCATACCAATTTCCCCAAGCTCTGGGATGCTTGGAGTTTATATGCTGTAAAATGACTCTCAGTGAATGGCAGGGTTATTTGTTCTCATGAGGAAAGTGGGTGCTGAATTTTCATCTCTCCTTACCGGCCCGCTCTACCCCATTTAACAGTATTTCTATATCTCACCCTGTGCTGGCACAGCACAGCCCCTCATGCTGGCATGCCTAAGCCATACACTGGCTGGCTGTGCCTCCCTTGGGAGTCTGCAAAATGCTAGGCCCTTCACCTACTCGCTGCTCGAGTGGCATTTCTGCATGGAGATTTTCTCATCAACCCAGCAAGACTCCCTCCTGTCCCACTGCCCCATCCGTCATTGTCGTTCCTAATCCCCAGGCCTTGCTCACTGAGGGACTGAGAAGACCACCAGTACACACGAAGCAGAGGCGAAGTCCTGAAGGGACTTTCCTGTGTTCCTTTTCCACCTTTTCCACCTTCTCCCAAGTTCTTG
This sequence comes from Apteryx mantelli, assembly GCF_036417845.1. Classification (NCBI taxonomy): domain Eukaryota; kingdom Metazoa; phylum Chordata; class Aves; order Apterygiformes; family Apterygidae; genus Apteryx; species Apteryx mantelli. Next base: position 25,265,604 of record NC_089980.1, on the reverse strand, counting down.
TCCACATATAAATACCAGAGCTTTGGGGAAAAAGTCCTCCAAATATTACAGCAGCCTTGTGTTCTCCAGGACCTGTGTAATGCTACAGTGTTGGCAGGAAGTCAACACCGTGTAATGGGCAGGTCAGGGGAACACCTGTTTCCCATCCCTTGTTCCATCATCAATTTCCTGTGTGATCTTGAGCAATTTGATTATCTTCTCTGTAGCTTCATTTCTACATCTGAAGAACGGAAATAATAATACTGAATCACATTTGTAAAATATACAGAAGTACACTGCTGGGTAAATGCATACAGAGATGATCAGTGATTGCTGAGTGCATATGACTCTGTGGAGCGATTGTGTTTACTTCATTATTTCTATTGCTGCTTCTTTGCTTTTGGGTGGGTTAGTAATAATGCCACTGAGACAAGGCCTGAAGCCTTTACTTGTTTTTAAACAAAAAAAATCCCTCTCACAGTCAGTAGGAGTTAATCTAAGCATGCTGGGAAGATATATTTTGGTGAAGGTACGTGCATCCCACAGCTTCTGAGGCTACAGAATGGAAATACTGGTTCACATCTGCTTTGTAGATCACTGGAGCCTGGTTTCATCCTAGCTAATGTGAGTTACCTGAAGCGCTTCAGTTTTAGGCACGTAGTCACTCTCAGCTCCTTTTACAGCCACACAGACACTTCAGAAGAGGTATAGTAATCTGATGGATTGAAATGTTCTCTGAAGGGACTTGTCTGCATGGACTTTAGAAGGAAAATATAAGGAACTCCGCACTTCTAACCTAAGTGCCTCAGCCAAATCAGTGCCTGAAAAAAAGTGCTATGTGAGAACTAGATTAAGTTATGACTGTGATAAAAAATAGTAACACCTCCCTTCCCTTACCTGTCATCTGCCCTGCCTCTGGTCTGCAACCTTTCTGGGACAGGACCCAAACTGTATTTGTCTACATTTAAAAGGACTTACTGATATCACAAGATGCTATGAGTATATCTGAATCCTCACCCTCCCTCTTCCTCCCAGGGGAGATGTGGCCTCTATCGCAAAGAAAGTTCCTTTCCCAGCATAGGTTTAACCAGGGCTGGCATGGTGGGGGCTGTAGAAAACATTTTTGCTAGTGAAAACAGTGAGAGTTTTAGCTAGCATTGCTGTGCTGTTTGGGGAAGTGATTTTTTTTTTCATGTTTCAACTGCTAATCTGAAAGCAGCATAAACCTCTGTGTTTGCACAGTGCCTAGAGCAGTGTGGGCCAGGCTCAGTTATGGCCCCTAGGCTCTGCTGTAGTAATAAGTGTCTGATGATAAAAAGCTTCTGCATTTGGCACATAAACAACACAGTCAATTGACTGTCAAGTCTGTAAGAAACTCAACCCACTGCCTCACTCACTATCTATATCTCATGTTACAGTGCCACACTCTTCCCAGAATGGCCTCAGCAAAGAAAGGGCTATATTCTGCAGCTCTGCATTGCTTTCCATCACACAGTGTCACCTTCCTGTTCTTTAATATTTTTAATTCAATTATCTAATGCTTTTTTTCCCAAAACAATTCACTAAACAGCATCCGCTAAATGCTGCATAATTCAGCATCATTTGGTCCCTGTAATGCTACAATTACTCTTCAAGGCTCATTTGCTTCAAGGTCTGCAGGCTGTAAAGTATGGGATTGTGGTTAGTTGATTTTCAGGAATGTCTACTCTCTGGCAGGGGTAGAGGGCTGGAGAAGAAAAAAATCAAAAAAAAATGCATGCAAGTTCAGTGACAGAGCAGGAACTTCATAGGCATTTCAACACACCAATACCCACAGGCAAAGAAATCATAATTGTTCAGGGCAAATATGGCCTTGCCAACTCCTACGATTTTATCAGGAGTCTCATAATTTTTAGAGTGTCCTTAAAAGTCCAGCTGTTGGAGTCAACCCATTGCCAAAGAATCTCAGCTTTCTTTTAAATGAAAAAGAACGTTTCCAGCCCTTTTTTGCAGAGAAGGGCTTGAGAAAGTAAAGTATGCATATCCTGAAGGTTCAGAACCTGGAAGGCAAATAAAGAGAACCCAGCTTACACTAAAAACAACCCGAAAACAAACACAAAAACACGTGACCAAAAATACTCTCATTGGCTTTTGGAAAAACACAACACCAAAACCAAAACTATTGCCACTTTTGTTGTGGACACCAGAACTGTGAACGCTCGTGCTTGGCAGGACTGGCCCTGTGCCCTCCTTGCAAAGGCGCAGGCAGCCTTTGGTGCCTCCAGGACAGAGCAGGAGAAGCCGCTGGGGCTCCACCCTTGTTCTTTTTCCCTTTCTGTTCTACCCATTTTCACCTGCGGCTTTTAGCTCTGAAGCTCTTGGAGACATTGCCAGCTAGAAAAGGGATGTGTGGCCCCATACAAATGCTTGTTGCTTTGCTACTGGCCAGGCAAGGTACCTGTACGTTGTCTTTGCCAGGGACATAGTCCCTGCTTCGCTATTCTTCACTGACTGGCACAGCAAGCTCTTGCAGTGGAAAGCTGGCTGTGCTTTGCCCTCCATACGGGTGCAAGCCAAGTTAAAACCAAGATAAGCATGGGGGAAGGTGTGTGTGTGTGTGGGGGGTTGTAGCTCTCCGTTCTTGCAGGAATTAGGTCAGGTGAGGGGACTGAAACCCAGCTACAAAGGCATGGTTCTGCTTGCAGGGTAGCTGGGCTGTTAATGATGTGAGTAATCCTCCTGAGTGGGCTCTGCAGGGTCACGTTTGCGAGAGGAGCCTGGGCTTGAAGGCCGGTTAGAGCCTGCACATGGACACGGAGGAGAGGCAAAGAAAGGAGAAAGGTAGGTGAGGAGCAGGGCAAGGGGAGAAGAACAGTCTCACTTGATTGGGGGTCATTTTTTATTTGCCTTTCCTATGATGGTCATTGTAAAGTCTTTTGAGACTGGTTAGCATATAAAAAAAGTGCTGCTATTTTTTTCTTTGAAAAGCAGCAGTTCAGAAGCCTCATGCTGGGACGAGACAGGGGGCTGCTGGAGGAAACCCATGCGTAAACCTGTGTGGAGAGCTCAGCTCTGACGTGCTCTCTGATGCAGAAAAAAACACCTGGGGTGGGAAGGGGGAAGCAGCCTGCCAAAATTGAAAGTGAAAAGATTGTCCTTCTAGTTCGAATGGTTTTAGTTTAATTATACAGTCTTATACAGTAAAAACAGAACTTTGGCTTGAATCAAACTTCTCTCTCACTTGCAAAAAAAGCTCTCTTGGTTGCAAAAGCTTTCAATAGTCTCATTATCTTTTTATAACCTAAATGGGTGGGTAAAATTATAGGAAACACTGTTTACCTTTTTTTGGATGTGGAAAAGCAATTCTCATCCTGCTCTAGAGTCATTTTTCTGGGGGGAGGCAGGGGAGGGGGGGGGGAAGCTGAGACTAAGGTGATATGATTTGCTTAGCAAATAGTGAACTGGCGAGAGAGCCACGAGTAGGACCTGCATCTCCTAGTACCAGCTCAGTGCCTTCTCCTGAGGGATGGTGCAGGTCTGTTTCCCTTAGCTGAAACATGCTTCCATTTCAAAACCACCATCTCGTGCTCGGGTTTCTGGGCACTGAGGCTCACTTGGGCCCTAAAGGGGAGTCCAGCCTCACTGCTAAAAGATGATCCTTCCTGATTTTATTTTTTTCAAGTAATGCACCTTTCTATTTGGAAAATGGCACTGGGCTTTTTTGTTAAAGACTGTGAATCTTAACAGTACATTGTGCTAGTAGCATGAGTCATCAGTGAATTGCACAGCACCTCGACTCCTGCTCCAGAGGGAGCTGTGTGAGTCTGTGTGACACAACTGCATCTGTGCTCTCATTCCTTGGGGCAGTTGCTAGATGAAGGCTAAAGGCAACTATAGCCAGGGAAAACTTCAGTTTTAGAAGCTTTACTGATTATTGGATCAGCACCCAAAAGTTTCACTACTTTTTTTTTTTGAGCATTTTTGGCCATAACTGAACCTCCTGACTCTCAGATGCAAAGAATAAACTTTGTCACAGCACTTGCTCTGCTTCCAATACGTCTGTGGCAATGAAAACAAAACACCACTTTCCTCTACTCCTATGAATTAAACCTTCAGCTAACCAAGAGTCCTCCCCATGCATGGAAGCTGGTGACTTTAATCTTTTCCTGGAAAGCTGTTGATGGTTACAGAGGAGGTATATGTACTGTGCTCTGTCCAGTTTTGTTGTTAGTCCAAAATACAAATTCTAAACTTCAGAAATGGATTCTGCTCTTTGTGTATGGAAGCACGAAGTGTTGCAATTCTGCAGCCTACTTACTAAGCTGTAGCAGCTGTGATGTAAGGTACTATTCAGTGTGAGAAAAGGTACTGCCATACCACCATTACACCTTTTGTGTAATAGCTTTGTGCCAATGGCTCTGTGGGCAAGAGAGTGCCTCGCAGAAAGGACTTCTGTTTGGAGCTTGGGCTCCTGCAGAAATAGTTCATGCAGTGTCTAGCTGTGATCCTGTTTGCTCTTTCATGTTTCAGTGAAGTCTCTCTCCCTCTCATTGTCTGCACAATCCTGCCAAATGTTTAGATTCATAACATTGCAAAAATGTCTTACTGAAGTCTAAAAGAGAAAATATTTCTGTTTCTAAAAGGACACACTTTGCTGTTGACAAGCAGTGAGCTCTTTCTTCCCATGCAGAAAAACAAAACATATGTTCTCATTCTAAATAGATATTAGCTTCAGCTTAAGCAAAATGGCAACAAATCAGGAAAGAACAAAAGTCAAGTTTCCTGCAGAAAGCCCAGTGTTCGTCTGTTTTGTAACTGAGTAGTAGCTCCAGGAATAAAACAGCTGCTATCCTTGCACACAGGCAGTTGTCTTGGAATTTAAAGAGGAAATGAAATGAGGAAAGGAAACAAAAAATTAAAACATCATGTATAAAACTATGTCAAAGGTATAGAGAAGCAGAAGTTCTCATTTAACTAAGGGTTACATGATTACTCGATAGGTCAGCAAATATTGCAGGTGAAATCCTGGTTCCTCTAAAGCTAATTGTCAAAATTTGGAGGCTGGTTCTTTCTTGCATACCAAGCCTTGCATGTGTACCTTGTTTTGTTTAAAATGCCTAATCTGCTTTCATGCCATTCAGTGGCAGAGGCTTAGTCCTGATCCATGGAAAAACAGTGCCAGAGATGCAAACAGCGCTACGTCAAGACTGTCCCTAAAATACAAACTTGGAGAGACTTGAAAATCTGGTGTTAGGTTAAAGTGGTCACTGAGATAATTTCCTCTACTGATCAAGTTGAAACAGAAACTTTTACCTATGTAGAAACTTGCATGACTCCTGTTAGTTCAACATCTTGGTGCTGCTTCATCTTTATTGTGTACCCTACCCCTGGGCAGGGTAGACTGCAGGGCGTTGTTGGGCCAGACTGTGACAGACTCCTCCTGGGGTAGCCTGGGGTCCTGCTGGCACGCCTTCCCTTTGGAGACACTTCCTTCCCTTGCCTGTGTGGAAGACACTGGGCTTTTTTGCACCCTGACTTCAATCTGTCTGTGTCAGGAAACATTATGGCTCTGGACAAGGGATTGCAGGAGCCTTATCTTTGGACTAGCTGAGAAGCTGACATCTCTCAAAGGACTTTAGGACTCCTGCCACTGGTCTATAAGGACTTTGGAGTGTGTTTGTGTCTCCTAGACTTCCAAGGAAAAATTCTTCCCCTGCTTTTTTTGCCTTTTCCAATGTGGAAGGAGAAGCAGCACTTCCAGCCGTTTGACTGACACTCTCTATGCTGTCCCCTTTGCAGAAGGTGGGAAATCGCCGACTCCACCAAGCCTTTTGCTTTGTCTCCCCCACAAAGTGCCACGACTGGCAGGGAGTCGTGGATGGGGCAGCCTGCTGGGATGCTTCGCTCTTTCCTCCTCGCTCCCGGCAGCCTCCTGACTGCATGGAAACAATGGGATGACGTGACCAGAGTCATATAAATACTAATTCCCCTTTGAGGCTCTTGCACCAAGCAGGAAGTGCAAACAGCCCCAGAATAGAAATTCAGTCCTCACTTTGCTCCTAAACAGAGGCAGCTAGCAAATAATGCTGCCTTCCAGATTCCCCCATGCGCGGCTGAACCATTCTGCCGCTGTTGATTTTTCCCTGGCACATGGTGCCCAGTGCCTTGGCTGGACCTTGAGAAGGAGGTGGTGGTTTCCTCCCTAGGGCGAGCAGGCCGGTGGCTGTGTGGGACTGGCTTTGCCTCGGCGGAGCTGGAGAGCTGGGGCTGGTAGGGGCTGTTTCATATGAGGATGGAGCTACACTGGGGGGATCGCGGAAGGCTCGGGAGGCTGAACCAGGAGGTGACTGTCTTTGAGGGCAGGCCAGCACCCAGTACAGCGGAGTTCACTGAGCTGTCTGAGGGGAGGCTGCCCGTGTTACCCCTGGCTCTGGCTGGGCTGCTTGTTGACAGAGCTGTGAGCATTGCATTGACCTGCCAATAGCCTACCCTCTGAAAACTCATTTTCCTCTTTGCACTGAACAGTGGGGTATTGCCACATGAACTTTCCATTCCTGCTGAACTGTTGTTCCCTCTGTAACACATTTACTGGGACATCTATTGAAATCAATAGAACATTAGGAAGTGCCTTGTAGTGAGGGAAATGTTGTTCCAAGTGATGATGCACCCCGGGTGGAGTGTTTGGATGTGTCAGATGGATTACAGGGCCATACAGTCCCTCCGTTAAAGCAAAACTTTCATGTCTGATCACTTCAAACTGCCCTGAACACTCAGAGCAAACCACTTGCTCTCTTTGCTTGTCCTTCTTATTTGCTCTTTTTGCTGTTTCTGTGTGTGGGATCTCTGTGCATTTAAATGAGGTTTTGGTCCTTGTGACCTGCTGCTCCTTCTCCTTCAGTCCAGCAGTGACATGACAGTGCTGGATTTTGGATGTCAGAAAATCTGTTGGTGCTGAATGTGTGTTGGTGAGCAGTGCAGATACATTTTGGCTGAGCAGATGCAGAAGGGTGATCGTGTAGGGCAGTATTGAACTTGGGCTCAAGACAACTGCCATAGACTTCTCAGGAAAACCTGTTCATCCTCCAAGCTTTAACTGGCTTTATGAAAAATGAGGATAATGGATCTCTGTCCATTAGACTGAGATTTTTTGAGCAGGTACCATCTCCTAGTCTGTGCAGTAATAAAATCCCTTATGCTAGGAGAAAGGTATTGCCTGCAGTACAGTTCCTTCTTACAGAGACAGGAACAATGTTGTAACTACAGCCTAAATCTGCAGTGTTCGCTTCAGTAGAAAGTGCTTGGCCTGGGAAAGGGCTCATAAGAAGGAGATGGTAGGATGCCAGTGATGAAGTTAAAAGAAGGGTGTCTTAATGTGTGTGACTGAATTCCCTCTCTGGATGAAAGAGAGAAGTGATGATGCCAGTGCAGCCCACAGCACCTGTGTGCTTTCCTGGGGAGGAAGCTCATCTTCCCAGCTCTGGGACCCAGCAAACTGCACAGTTTCCCTTAAGACTGGTGCACAGCTGGATTCTTGGGCATGGAAATGGACCGTGAAGTCGTAGGTGTGTCGTAGCCCAGACCTGGCTACCTGACAGCATGGCAGGCCTCTGTCTCTGCTCCTCTCGGTCTCTCTGTCAGTGTCTGTATTGGTCCAGGCTTTGCTGGGTTAGGAGAAGAGCTCAGATGGCTTGGGGACAGATGAACATGTTCTTCGCTTTGTGTTGGTTAACACATTTTATCCCAGTTTTATCTGGCTTTTCCTAGAATTAGCTTTGAGTGGCTAACTAGAAGTAAAAATGAGGAAATCCACACAGAAGAAAAATACCAGGTTTGGTGAACCCCAGTCTTCCTTATTGGATAGTCTTTGACACAGCCCCTTAAAGACCTGTTTCCAGGGACTTTCTCTGAAAACAGGGAGACCCTGACCAGTGTTGGTTACAGACCTCAAGAGAACACAGAGCTTTGCTTCCTTTCCTTGCCAGTCTCGAGGGAGATGGTGTTGGGTAGAGCAGGTGCTGGGCTGGGGGCCTCCATTTCTGTCTCATTTCCATTGCTGTTCTTTAAACTCAGCCTTGCCATCTCCCGACTGCTATCCTAAGTCTGTAATAGTGATAACAACATATTTCTTTTGTCTGCAGAGCACTCTGGCACCTATTGATGAAAACAGCTTTAAGATACTGCTTGTACTGCTGGTAGTGGAAGGATTTGCTGCCTTGGATTGTAGGCTCTGCTATACTTTCCTCATATATGCAAGCAGCTGGGATAGGTCACCAAGCTTGCAGCATTTCAAGATGGGGGCAAGGCTTCCTGGTGTTTCAGATAAGCATCTGTAATCATTATTTTAACTAGGGAAGCAGGCATTGAACTTGTTACTTGTGTGAGATTGCAGAAAACTGGATAAACCTCCAAGCAGTTTGTAGTATAGCATCACTCTGAGTATCAGGCTGAGGTAAAAGAACACATCACCGAAACCTTCTGAGGCTATGCCTAAAGTTTCCTAAGTTATAATGTCCTTTATCCTCAACTTCCTGCCCACTTAGCTACTGATAACATATGTTTCTAGCTTCCATCATGCATGAGGTTAAATGTGCCATCCTTTCCTTCTAAAATGCTAAGTGTCTTCTTTCCCTCTCCCCCAAGGTGATGGGCTAGTAGCAAATCTGCTGAGGAGGAAAGAAAAAATATTTGGAGAAAGTGAAATCTATTTTCACATTGTGTTTCCAGGCTGAGCTTGGAGGAGGAAGAGAGCACGGACACAGCTTCTGTGTAACACAGTAATCTATCAAGAGCAGTGGCAGCTGGGAACTGCATGGCTCAGGAGGCTGGGTAATGGGCTATAAAAGTCCTTCACCTCTAGGTTCCTCATATTCATTCAGGCCCAGGCCAGCAGGGAGAGAATAGTGTTGCTCTGGCAGAACTGCTCAGTGGTATCTGTGAAAATAAAGGGACTCATCACTGCTTCTAGTGGTCAGAGCAATAACCACAAAATTTTACCTTGCGTTTGATACTTTCATTTGACAGAGTATACAAGGCCCAATTGGATGAGTACTGCTCCAGTGGGGAGTCCTAGTGTGTACTTAGAAAGCCAAGAGCTGTTTTAGCAAGACCGTCTGCCACCATAGAAATTACAGGAGAAATGATTCTGATCAGACCAGCTGATATTGGTGCACACTTGGGATTTGAGTATACAAGTGTTTCCTCATCTGCTAGGTGCCAGGTGAGGAAATGTGTGTATACTCAAATCAAAAGAACTGAAGAGAGAGAGGCTGGATATTAAAAAGCAATAACTGGCTGGGATAACATATGACCAGAACTGAAACTGGTGGGAGTGCATTCATGTGGGCAGATCAAACCCTGATAATTGTAGTTGATAGCCTGGAGAATTGTCCAAGATTACAATCTAGTCCCTGATGGTTCCTTCCTGGGAAAGGGATGGCTTCATGTGTTGATGGAAACCACTACACAAACTCATTATCAGTATGTGCTATCAAAATATTGCTGTGCCACATCCTAGAGGAAATTGCACTCAAGATAGAGAATTTTCTAGCTTAAGAACCAGATGGGTTTAAGTTCAGAAAGGGAGCAAGCTAGTAAATATTTGCTATGTAGGAGCGTACTGGAGAATGGAAGGCAACATGTGTTTTTGGTGATTTTTTTTTTTTTTGCAGAGTTCAACAGCAAAAAGCCTTAAACATCCATGGATAAGGCTGCAGGTAGCTGGAGCTGGTGAAAATGCTATCAGGTTGGCACAAAGCATGATTGCTTCAGCACCTGTGGGCAAGGACTGAAATAATTGGTTAGACCTTGGCATAGGTATCCGTCTTGCACTCAAACACCAAGTTGTTTCAAGTGGCATCTGAAAGAAATGTTCAGAAGAACCACTGAAGAAGATCTACAGGAGAGTGGGTTGTAGCCTTCAGTGGATGGGAAAGTTAACTGTGTGTTTCACTGGTGAGACTGGCCTAAATGCGCCTTTGCAGGAATAACAATGAAAATTGCTAGGGGGAAAAAAAAAGAGAGAAGTGATGGAAGAAGACAAGTTAGATGTAAAGAACTAATGTGGAAAGACAAAGAAAGTGTTAATGTGCAGCCTGGCAAATGTACCCCTGTGTAAATCTGGAGAGAGACTGCAATGCTTTACCCTTCCTATGTATTTTACACACCTTGGTAATGTGGTTACAAGGAACTTTAAGCATTGCCTAGAAATCTGATGTCAAGCTGTGCATGTCACCCTACTCTAGTTTAACTCGCCCACTTTTGGAAAAGGTCACATGCCACAGTGAAAAGTGTAATAAACTCCTGTGGTGTCTGGTTCAGGATCCTTGTACTACAGCCTGAATTTACAGCCCCATCAGCATGGTGGCAGACATAGGGCCAGTATGCGTTCACTGCTCGTGATGATGCTACTCTGCTGTGCTTTGCAGTGCAAGGCAGGAGGGGAGAAAAGAGATGCCAAACCCGTTGTGCGGGTGCAGATGACAGTCTCATCCCTGACACTGATCCTGGGGCTCGGGGGAGCTGCCATGAGCTGATGCCACAGACTGAAATCCTTCTGCCAGGAGTCAGGGCAGGGGCTGGGGCTGTTTCATTTACCTTAACATCCCAGCGCCAGCTCCCTGGAGCCCCTTGGGACTTTCTGAGCTTATACTAGCCCTTGCATTATTACGGTGACCTTTCTCGAATTGCTTTGGGCTCAATATCAGCACAGTCTACCTCTGTCTATATAGAAAGTAGGATTAGTCTCTACTTTCTACATCAAGGGGCAAATGGGAGTTCACAGAGCAGGATTTAAGCCTTTAAGACATTCCCATTAATTAGTCTCCTTTCCAGCAAACTCCTTGGAAGTGGGAAAGGCAGAGAGGTAAGAAGCAAGGCCCCTTTTCTCTGGGGTAGGCTGTGCCAGAATTGTTGTTTGTTTGGCTTTTTTTATTTTTATTTTTAAGTTGACTCTGCTTCTGAGGTAAGTATACTCACTAATATCCCGTGGGGGGAGAGAGCAGGCTTTGGTGAACAAAGCCCTGTGAAAAGGGAGAGCCAGAAATAGAAGGGCTGTGAATATAGAGGCCTCCGGCAGTGTCTTCCTCTGCCTGGAAGAAAGCTTTCCTTATTACAAAAGACACCTTCTGACTGGCTCTGTGATCGCCCCAAGCAGTCAGGGGAATGTGCGAGGCCATCAGCGAGACATTTTTTTGAGGCATAGTAAAGACCTATTCATAAAAGGACTAGCAGAAGGGAAGGTAGGGAAGGGAGGATGGGGGAAACAAAGGGAAGTTGTAGACAAACCTTCTTTTTCTGTATGGAAAAAGTCTTGATATTAACCCTTTAACAGTACTGTGAGCATCCTCAAGCCCTAAAAATCTGTTAATTAATCCAACAGACTTGCCTAAGGTCAGCAGGAAGCTGGGAACTGACTCCTGAAGATTTTGGTGAGCTATTCATCATTGCTCTATGTCTCCTTATCCACTCTGGCAGGTGGGCAATGGCGTGGGTCCCGGCAGACATATCTTCTCTGTAAAGTACAGACCTCCTGGTGGGGAAGATTTCAAAGCAATTTCAAAGAAATTGGAAACTCTCCCACTTTTTAATTTTATTCCAAATAAGAAACTTGCCCCCTAGTTCGTGAACATTCTGCAAGTCCCATGGTCTGGCCTGAGAATTTTCACTGGAATTGTTTTTTTTAAGTGAGAAACCAGTGCAGACTTGGCCAGCCTGGACTGGGCTTTGCCTAAGAGGTGTTCTGCTTGCGCTTGATCTTAACAACTAAAGAGAAGCACTGGGACTGAGGAGAAAGTTCCTTGGGCAAAAATTTGAATGGCTGAAAGGAGGTAAATCCGCTGGGAAGGAAGCCTGAGGGAGATCTGGCAGTGTAAAGCTACTGAGTTTCACATGCCTGTGCTGGGGATATGGACATGCAGTTGTCTCCAGAGAGAGCTCTGTCACAAGTACAGAAGGGTTAAAAAGTCACAAGGCATAGGGAGTTCTGGGCTTTAAAAAACAGCGCTCAGTGTAGTTAAGCAGTGCCAATAGAATGCAGTATTATGCAATATTCCTTTGTCATTTTGCATTTCAATTTTTAAATAAATGTTTTGTAATTTTGGGGGAAAGTACTGGAAAGTTGTAGAAAACATTAAAAACCTGCTTTCAAACTGATTTCCAATTTCTGAAAATAGGTTTTGACTTTTGCACATAGCAGTAGTCATAGCTGCAGCATGCCAATGTCTTGTAACATCTCAGTGCCTTTCCTTCACTTGATTTACATCTTGACACCAGATGCAAAAGAGCTACCACCATGCTTTTAGTGCCTGTTGGTGTTTCAAGGGGCCTCGGAGGAATTGCTCCATGCCAGAAGCAATATCCCTATTCCCAGGAGCTGGGTTTGCAGAAAACCCCCTTGGAACTGCAAACTCCGAATGAAAATCCTTTTCCTCGCTGACCTCTTTGCAACTCTTGTGGCCCTGCTGTGTCTGGAGCAGAAGTCATGCTTGTCTCTTAATTTATTACATGTGCGTTTCTTAACCAGAAAGGCTCAGATGGGGGATGCTGTATCTGACAAAGAACAGGAATGAGGAAAATGAACTAAACGGTTCCAGCCGGAAGCTCAGTGGGGATGTGGAACCCACTCCTTGGGTGTCAGTGGCTCTTTCTATAGGCTTGTTCCACCAACGTTGCATTTCTTGTTGATAGTTTTCAACAGTAAGTCAGTGGGTAATTTGAGACCTGAAATGAGGGATGTCTGAGGGGCGGATGAACACATATCATGCCTATTATGGTGTCATATATATAAGCAGCTAACCTGAATTATTTGATCCTGAAGTATCTTAGAAATGTGTATGCTTGCTAAATACAGTTAATGCTTCTCAGGGTGACAGGGTTGTTGAGGAAGGATTAAGTAGAAACAATGGGATAAACTGGGCAAGGGGAAACGTAGGCTGAATACCAGGAAAACATTTCTTAACACTAAGGTCACTTGGGCTGTGAGAGGGGGAAGTGGCAGACTCGCCAGCACTGTGTTATCCAGGCATGGGATAGCTGCAACATTTGGGAATGTTTTGTGAAGAGGAATTGGATATGGTTGAGACTCAGGGTACATGGCCACATGTTTTCTGTCTCTCTGAGTGCTTGTGTGGGGCTGGAATGGGAAACGTCCTAACGGTTGCTTCCCCCGAATGCTGCTGCAGTCCTGCAGCATGGCCAGGTCCTTTTGAAGTAGGAAAGAAGGAAAAACAGGGAGCTAGTAAGGAAAAGGAGTGGCCATAAAAGAATTCGGTGGAATTCTTCCTCTGCACATACAACGATCATTGCATAGGGGCAAATGCCCAAAAATATCCCCAAGAGAGATGTAGAAGGGACACCTTTGTCCATGAACAAGGCTAATTAGGGATCCCTGCGGGGCAAGAGGAGCAGAGTGAGACTGTAGGCTGGGGTTATGTGCAGACTTGGCACTAGGATTACTGTTTTGGATTCAGTTGTAACGTTTTCCTGAAACAAACCCATTGATGCAACCCATACCCCAGGAGTGAGGGATGGCCAGGCAGTTGCGAGAGGTCAGGTTAGCACATCTTGAGAAAACTCTGCCCCTCAGCAGCCTGTTTTTTCTGCAGTGGAGGAAGTAAATATGTTGACTTAAATCATAACTAAATCAGTCGTGTGCTGCAATGTGGATAGTAGTAATTTCTTCCTGGGGATGAAATGCTAAGGTAAACTGCTATGTGCAGGTATCAGAGTTTACCTGTCTGAGAGGAAAGTGGATATAGATATAAAATATATGGACAAAATATAGACTCTTGGAAGAATTCTTTTCTTTATTTAAATTTAAGGTCTTCAGCCCTTCATGGTGAAGGCAGTTTACAGTGCATGAGTGAAAGGGAATAAGAATCTGATGAGACACTGGAATATGCCCTAGCCTTTCTGTCTTTCAAGCTGCAACAAAAATAATACTTTGGAAAATTGATTTTTTTTTTCTTAAACTTTATCTGTAATGTTTTTGGGTCAGGCCTTTTATCTGCCTTGGAAGGGTGTCTGAATGGAGGTAGTCTTTGTGTGCCAAAGCCTAAATCCTCTGCCTTCTGAAAAGGTCACTGTCACAGCACAGAATAGATATGGCCGACACTGAAATGAATTCTGTAGTAATTCACCTACCAGTCAGCTCACTCAGTGGCTTCCCTGATCTAGTATATGCAGTACTACAAATCATCTTTAATTCTTCTTAATTTTTAGTCACTATTTCAAATATCTACTAAAGGTACACAAGAAGAAAACACAAAGACCACCCTTCATTACTTGAAGGGGTGACTTAGAGGAATTGCTCAAGGTATATGTAGACATCTGTGCAGCACACATGAGGCCACTGAGCTATTACCGTAACTGGAAAAACAGTAACTAGGAAAGCTCAGAAAACCATCAGGTTATTTCAGTCCTCCACTGAAGCTCTCAGAAGAGGAGGCAGGAAGCCCAGGGAATTGGCTGTGGGATCAGAAGGCATTCACACCTGGTTTCACTCTAGCTTGGGCACAAAAAAGTCTGAAAGCAGTTAGTATTTGAAGTCTCGTTTGCCATATGAAAGTCTGCAAACTGGTTTCTGATGGAGGTTTGGTCTTGTCCCACTCCCTAATTTAAATGGCATCCTTTAAATCAGCTTTAGTAAAGATGCTGCTGCCTGAAGAGGTGTGTGTGGGGAACTGGAGCTTCCTCTCCCTCTGCAGAGTCAGAGAGGTGAAGGACTGGCTGGGGTGGTTCATTTTTAGGACTAGCAGTGGCACTGTTTCTGTGCAGTGTGCATACATGGCTGTTCAGTGACTCCTTTCTGTGGCCTTCCTGGTCTTCCAAAGCTAATGCTGATGGATCTGTGCTCTCAACAGCTGTCTGCTTCCAGCTGGACTAAGACCACTAGAGCATTGCACACTGGTCACTGAGCAGCTCCTGAGTGATGCTGACTACTGGCCGCCAGTGATAAGTGCAGCTTTTGTTACAGACCGCTTACCAGAACAAAGAAATACAAAATGGACATCATTAGATTTTAGCCTGCCATATGGATACAGCATGCTGTCTGTGTTGGCACTGCAGCAAAACCCCTACAGGGGACTGAGCCAAGAACAGCACAACCAATATTGGGAGGGATTGTCCTTAGCTGAGAAAGCACTAGGGCAAATTTAGGCTTCCTACTTTCCTCACTGGTGACACCAGGGTAACAATACGAGCAATGAGGCATCACCCAGAGCCTGCCTAACCTACCAGAAGCTCTTACCTCCTCCAGTACCCCCATGAGAACTGGCTGTGACTGGAAGCACTGACTGAAGGGAAACAACACAGTAAATGAACAAGGGAAAAATCAAGGTTTTGTATTTCACCCCCTTGCCATGTTCTCAACTGATGGCAGAGTGGATCAGTGACAATGGGGTAAGGCAGCTGGCCCTGGCTGAAGCCACAGACAGGCTCCTGAGTAGCCCAGGAGAGCAAATGGAGTTAGCCCCTGGCAGCTGGATGGTGGAGTAGGTGATCACAGCACTTGCTTCCTTGCTGGAAACTCTCCTCCTGCTTCCACATGCTCTCTGTCTCACTTGGTTTATGTCTCCCTGTTCTAGTAATTCTGCCTGGGTGAGACAGAATTTATTTTAATTTTTAAAGTGCAGGAAATCCACCCAACACTGTTAGAGCTGGGATGTGATAAACCTGTTCTGTAGAAGTGTGTGGGCAGCTGAGAGACATTCAGAAGCTGCGTGGAGACACTCAAAGAAGGTAAACAGGGATAGGGAGGTGAAGCCTGACTCCCTACCCAGGCAGGATTA
Organism: Apteryx mantelli; assembly: GCF_036417845.1. Taxonomy (NCBI): domain Eukaryota; kingdom Metazoa; phylum Chordata; class Aves; order Apterygiformes; family Apterygidae; genus Apteryx; species Apteryx mantelli. Next base: position 25,249,861 of record NC_089980.1, on the reverse strand, counting down.
AGAACTGAGACCTAAACTCTGGTCATAAAATGAGGAAGTACAGACAAAGCCTTTATGATATTGCACAAAGTTTGAACTGCTTTGGCTTTGTTGTTGTTTCTTTGGCTACAAGTGGAAGCCCCTTGTGAAGTTTGTAGGGAGAGGGAGTCTTGGGAAATGGGGCTGACTGTCTCGGACCAAAATGTCCAACAGGACAGAGAGCTTGCCACCCCCAGGCGCCAGATCCTAAACCTGGTGGGAATAATCTCCAGTGCTCTGTCGCTTATGGAAAGCAGAATTACTACAGTGCTTGAGATTTTTAAGGGAATGTCTACATTTTGTTTTCTCTCTCTCTCCTTCTTCTTTTTAAAATCAGAGCAGAGATGTTCCTCCCTCCTCAAACCACTGGGCTGAAGTTCCAGTCTAAGTTGCGCCCACAAAACCACACTGACTTTAGTGTATGAGCTGAATTCAGCCTTTGGCCCTAAAACCCATGGAGTTCAAGCCACCTCAGTTCTGGGTTTGGCCAGCCCATATGGAAGTGCACTCACAATTCAGCTGTGGAAAGTATGGGAGGAAGAGCTGCTGCAAGCTCTCTTTTTGGCCCTTCACATCTTGCTGATTTACATGTGGCTCAGTTTGACTTATCTCTATTCTAGCAAAGGCATCTACACGCTGCACACCACCACAATAAATGGCAGTGTGGATTTCAGCCAAGCTTCTTTACTCTTGCTGGGTCAAGACTGACAGCTGTCAAATGGCGGTCAAGTTAGAGCCATCCGTACTGGGCCCCAGAGTTGTCTCTGGAGCTGGTTGCACTGACCCTGTGCAGTGCATTGAGCCACACCTCAGATTGGTGGCTCAAGTGTGCATTTTCCTCCAGCTCTATCCAGAGCTAAACAGAGCCAAGTGAGGAATCTAACTCTGTTCTCAATGGACACTTCATCCAGGCCGTGGATTAAGCACCCTTGGGTTGCAGTGCAACAGAAAACAAGACACAGCACCGGAAAGCAAGAGTGCAGGGCTTCAGAGAAACAGTTGTAGAATAGTTGAGTCCAAGGATTTTTACAGAAATCCCTGCATTTTGTTTGGTGCATGGACAGCTTGGTTCCTGCAGTAGCCACTCATGCAGAGTGAGCACTGATATTCATTTCCAGAGTCAGCTCTGGCCTGGAAGCAGTTCTGAGTTTCCTGCGGGCTGTGGCAAATAAGCCCAGCCAGACCAGAGCATTAAAAACCACAGGGTAGAGACAGCGCTAGCCCAGGCAAGGCTAACGCGGAGCCACAGCCGTATGGATTTGCTGGAGGGCAGCTGAGTGTGGGGAGCCACTCTGGTGCCTTGCCTCCCAGCCCTCTGCGTGTCTTGCAGTACCTCTGCTGTCTGCTTTCCCTGGGATGTCCAATTTCTCCTATACTCCAACAGAGAATTAACCACAGGAGCAAAGTGGCTGAGACTTTCTCAGGAAGGTTTTCTGTCATCATTTCCTTCAATAGATGTGGTCCTTTTTCCTCTTTCCAGTGCTGGTATGTGTGGTTCTTCAAGGAAAGCTAAATTCACAGCAAATCCAACTGTGTTCAGGCATTTGGGAAAGAGGTGTTGGGTTCACAGCTTATAGCTGATAAAACCGAGACTTTGTTGACCTCATTTTTCAGAGATAATGAGCACATGTAGCCCTCCGACTGTATCTGTAATGTGGGCATTCACAGCTCTATGCATTGGGGCCTGAATGTGTGGGGTTAGGCACGCAGAAACCATGGCTCCTGGAACCAGGAGCCCCCTATGGAAACTTAGCCAATGTAGTTTAAAAGAGAAGCATAAAACTAGAGGTGGGAAGCAAGGGAATTGGTTACAATCCTGTCCTCTGCTACAGAAAGGTATTTTCTAGGCCTTTGAAGGACAGTGAAACACTAAGAACACGAGAGTCTGGACCTCTGAGTTATCAGGGTTCAAAATATTCTTCACAGTGGCATAATACCTTTAACAGGAGTTGGTCTTTGGATAACTGGTTGAAGGAAGTGTGGACTTCTTACATAGAAAGAAGGATGAGCTTACAGCTTTTGATTGAGAACTGGGTTTGAATCGGGAGGTTGGGTTTGATTAAAATATCTCTCTGTCACAGACTTTCAGTATGACCACAGCCAAATCACTTAATTTCTGTCCCTACTGAACGTAATGACAAAACCTCTCACTGACTTCAACTGGTTTAGGATTTCAGCTAAGTAGTCAAAAATTATTATATATTTCATGCTTCCTTATAGCAACTGACATCCATTGTTGGACCAAAGGTCTGCACAAGCTTATCTCTGTGATGCTGGTCAGCAGTGAATGATTAGGGATAAGAGCATAAAGAACAGGGCACGTATAGAACACTCACTTTTTTTAGTTTTACATTATGTGCTTGCTATCGTCTTGGTAAACCTGGCATTTGAGTCACTCCACTCTCTCTGTCCCTTCCTTGGTTATCTCTTCGCTCCTGGTGAAAATTATTTGACACACAGCAAGGCCAACCCAGTGTTTCAAGTCTCCTCGCCTCTGTCTGCCTTCCAGCATGGTAAGCAGCATTATCACAAGCTTGAACGAAGAGCCCTCCCTAGGCTTTGAATCAGATGCTTTCAGAACTTGCTCTGAGTTCCTGGGAATATTTAAAGCAGCACACAAGAGGTTTTTTTTAGCTCTGCATTGACATTCCTCTATTATCAACCTCCAGAGCTTGTTGCTTACGTATGCAAGGAGAGCTGCAAACAGTCCAGGCATGTGATATTCCATTCACTTAACCCTATCTCTTATCAGCACAAATGAGGCTACTGTCTCTTGTGGAGAGGTTTTCCACTGACATTAGCAGATTGTTTCTGCTTCTAAAACTGCTTTTTATTTTATATATATCCTGACTGTTCCCCTCCCCAAAGTACTCATCCACCTGTAATTGCAACTACTTCACTTTCTTTGAAATTCCTTCTTCCCTCCCAGCTCCTGCAAGCCCAGTGCAGGCTATTTCAGCTTGCTACTAGGGATTTGCATGGTGTCCTTCACCACCTAATCTCTTCTACAGGCAGGCTGAGCTCTGCACTTACCTGTGCAGGGGCCTCCTCTGGAGAAGCATTTGCTCACCCCTCGGCACTGCAGGCAGCCTCTGGCTGGCTCCGGTTCCCTCCAAGACCCTGTTATAGGTTCAGTGACTAAGGGAGGCAATGAAGCTTTTCAAAGCTTCCAGAGAAGGCTTAGAAAGAGTCTTCTCTGAGGAAGCAACAGCAGTAGGTGTGTGCTTAAGGGGATGCTGTTGGCCAGGGAAGCTGTTGGTATGGGAAGGTTCATGCACCCCATTAACATGATGATATATGAAATCAAAGCACATGCAATATGCAGATATAAACATACAGATCTACATCTGTAAGGATTTATGTCTTTACAGCACATAGGATCAAGGAATAACTCCAAGGGCCAGTCTTTTCCCTCTGCACAGGACCCAGCTCACTTACTATAATGGGCGCTACTGGGACGTGCTGTGATACATGAAAAATCTGATAATGTGAAAAAGGATGGCAGAATTTGACCCTTGAAGGAGTCCTTTGGAGAGACTGACTAAGACAACTAGGCCATAAAAAAAAGCTTTGGTATTTGTTTAAGAGATTAGATAAGCTGACAGAAATGTAGAAGATAATTGTTTACACACACACATAGACACATACACCAGGAAGAAAATTCTTTTCCAGAAATAGCCACTTACTCTTTATTTATAGCTTTTTTCTTTCCTTTCTTCTGAGACGACGCAGAACATTTACATAAGGGGCAAGGAGATATGATGATGAATAACCATTTCTTGTGCAGACCAAAATCCTCATTAGACCTGCCAGCAGGGATAGATGTCTGGGCCTAGCAGAGCACCAGAATTAGCAAGTATCATTTAACTGTCTGAAGTTTTAACTAACTTCTAAAAGTTCAGCATTTTTTTCTTCAAAGCATCTAAATGATAACAGGCCTGATATATTCAGTCCTGAAAGTTTCACTGCACAGGATGGAATCAAAGGCTTAGCTTGCAATTGAGCTACACCCTATTCATTTTGGCTCCCATTCCCCCTCCCTCCCCCCAGTCACCTGCCAGCCAATAAAATATATATAATGCTCACTCTGTATGAGATAAGGCCATGCCATTATCTGATTTTATTTATAGAAGAACCAAGGCACATAGCAAGACTAAATCCCCGCAAAGGGATTTAGGCACCTGACTTTCAGTGTTTGGCCCACTCCTGGAAGCCTTTCTGTATGTATACCTCGTAGTCTGTGCTTAAGAGACCGACACCAGATCACCCAGGAAATCTTGGGCAGAGCAGGGAACTGACCATGTTACTTGGCCGGGTCATCTTTACGTGCCCTTCTGAGGCCAGAGTATGGACCTATGGGAGACTCACTTCTTTGCAACACTTAACAGGGTCTTTTGTTAAAATAAAGAAGCCGTTACCCATGAATTTGCCTTTCCTCTCCCACTTGCCTACAACCTCCTCTGTTCCCCTCACCTCCCTGATAGGACTCTTTGAATTCCTTCATCCTTGTCATCTGGGGTTACAACACCACCATGTTGCAAAAGAGACTTCACAGCATGCAGTTAGGGACCCTGAAAGCTGGGCTTTGCCTGGTTATCTTCAGTAATCTGCGGCTGATGTAAACTAATTACCTTATTCTCTGCTCCAGTGTTGCTGTCACATTTCTTTGCAAGGAAAATATCTGTGGTGTCATGAATACTGGACTGTGGTCCTGGAGGATGCTGAAAGCCGAGGAGGCAGCCAGTTACAAAGGAGAAGCCTTATTCTCTGCAGTGTGTGTAAAAACTTCAGCAGTTGCCACCAGTGGGAGAAGAATCATGGGAGAAAGGGCATGACTGTTTAATGAGTTTTAGAAACGTGTTCTTTAACTTTGTATGCACATATTTTTAGTCTCTCAGAGTACAGAACTAAACTTTGAACAAAAATAGCTTGCCACTTGCATAACATTCTCGTTTACAAAACTCCCACAGCTCAAACTCTCCAGAGTCTCCTGGAGCAGAGGGCTGTCAATCAAATCAACACCATGACTCAGATGAGTACGCACATCTCAGCAATGCAAAGTCAAGATTTGCACTGTTTACACAGCATACTCCACATGAGGCATATGACAGCAAGTGTGAAGCAGCATCCTTGTCTCACAGTCTCAAAGACAAGGCAGGGGGTTGATCAGAGCAAAACCATGCAGATGGGAAAAGGGGACAGGGCTAATCCTTCCCATTTCTTCCCATTTGCCCATGCCTGGGCAGGGGGGAGGAAAGGAAAATGGAAGGATTTTCATTCTGCAGTTCCCGTGTTTTATTTTGTTTGAGTTTTTTTGAACCAGGGCCAGGCTCCAGACACCAAGACCTTGCTCTCTGTTCCCTTACAGAGCGAGTTGCTTTGTTCTGCATGGCCTTGCATCTGTGCCACCCTTGTAATCAACAGTCTCAGCCAAGAAACTCAGGAGCAGAAGAGGTTTGGAGGCTTGGCTTTCTGCTCGACCCTCTGGCTGGGGCAGCAGCATACTTGTGCTATGGGGAAAGTGACCCGGTCACAGCAAGAGCTTCATCTCTTCTGGTGATAAAACAGGGCACTGTAGGGTCAAGGGTGTTCATTCTTTCTGTTTGCACTTTGAACACCGGTGGTTAGAGATTAGTAATGTGTTATCCTTTCTTTATCCCGTTGTCCCTTGGCAGCCATGCTGTACGTGGACAAGCCTAGGCAACTAGGTGACACTAGTGTGTTTGCCAAAGGGAACATTATGTTGTGATAGCACATGTTCATGCTAAAGATCCAGTTCTGCTGAAAACACTTGTTTTCCTGGGACACTGCAAGGTGGAATGGCTTTGTGTTAAAAATAACCAACCTCCCCAGGCTGAGCCTAAGACCTTCCTGGGAAGCCATTTTTAACCACAGATTGTCACCAGACACACTAATTATCCAGGAGATCAAAGTTTGAAGCCCGTCATGGGGATGAGCTGGATTCTTTCCTTTTTCTGTCACATCTTCTTGAGCAGAGCATCTCCTGGGTCATCCTGTGGCAAGAGGAGAAATGCCTGCTTGGTGGGATACGTGGGAAAGATACGTGGGTCAATGTGAGACGTGCAGTGGTGGGTGTACGTGTGTGTGTGTGCCTGTGGCCGCCTGGGAACAAACGTTTACTGTGACGCTGGCGGATCCTGAGAAAGCCAGGGCTGGCGGTCATATCTCGAAATAGCTCATGAAAACAGGCGGTCTTACACCGTTTCCATACTCTGTGATGGAGATGTGAAACCCTGACATGTAGTTCATTATGCAACTTATCGAAATAGTTAACCTCTGGGGACTGTAGAGCCCCAGAGAGAAAAGACAAGGAAAAGCTAGAGACTAGCTTTTTTCAGTGAGATAATCAGTAAATTGTATTCTGAATGCCTTGGAGTGATTTTATTGGGAGTCTTATTCGACCTCAGAAGAATACAGTGGTGCATTTATAGAAAGGTTATATTTATCTTAGCTATGTGGACGGCAATGCTAAACCATCCATATTGTTAGAGACCATGAAGAAAATATTTCAAGTTCCCCATCCTTTCAACAGGATCAGCTTTGAGTGCGGTTGTGTATCAGGTCTCTCCTGTCTCTCTCACAGAGAGACACACACATCGCATGTAAGGGCACATATATGGTCTATGGTCATATATGTCAGGGAGAAAGCAAAGTCTAGCAGATTGGGCACCAGACAGGTAAACCATCCACTTTCTATGTTAATGCTCTTCAATATGTTGGCCTGTTTGTACCCAGAGCCTCTGTGCTCTGCCACTGAAATGTGGAGAACCTTTTCCTGCACACCCCAAGTGTGCCTTGATGACAGAACCCATAACTGCTTGGGAGGTGCCATGAGGCTGTCCATGTTGGATACAGAAAGGCTGAGATATATTGCTTGCAGCTGCCATCACTCACTTCACCCTTGCCTAGGATTCCATCAGATCTCAACCACCAGCCTGACATTTTTCATGTTGACAGTTTCTACCTCCAGCTCAATTTTTTAATTTTTTTATTTAGAGAAGCTCAGAAATCTCTGAAAATAAAGGTAGTGAAAATTCAATGTTTTGCCCCAGTTAAAATTCTGGCAAGCTTCTTTTGGAATAGCTCTAATATTCACACTGCTGGGAATTATGAAATTTGGTGGCGTCTAGTCCATTTGCTAGTCTAGTACATCTAGATTTTGCTATGCTAAACTTCTGAAAAAAATGTAATTTGCATAAGCTCTTATGGGTTTTACAGAGAATTTCCCAGAGGAGTCTGCATGCTCTAAGCAAGTCCTAGCCAGGGGCTGAGCAAGGTGCTTGGCATCTGGCAGGTCTGGGTCCAAATACCTGAGTTGGAGGCAGGAAGACTTTCTTCTTGTGCTGTTAAAATTCACCTTGTTGGTGCTCAGACCATGACAAAGATCAAGCAAAAATCCTTGAGAATATTAATAGGTCTGTCTTCAGAGCAGAGTTTGAGTATGGTATGGTAAAAAGGCAAAGGAAGGGGAGTAAAATGAAATCCTGAATTCTCATTGACTGAGCGATCACTATCCAAAATAGGAACTGAATGTGGGAGGGGGGGAAATAGTCTGTAATCATGTAATTGATGATTATATTGTACTACCTACACAATGAGGAGTTAAGGAGCACACTACTGAGTGTTTCACTTTATAGCCTAAGCAAAAGAAATTGTCTTCAGTGTAGACTGCTGTGAATAACATGATATACACATCCCACAAAGCTGTGTACAATACGTACTCTTTAGGAGTCTATCTATTTTAGTGGATATATTCTCAGGATCTGTGTGCACAAGCAAACATAGATACATGTATTTATAAAAGCTTGTCCTGCTGGTATGTGTACAAGAGAAGGTATGTGATTATAGGTACTAGATTTATACCTCCACAAAGCTCAATATCTGCGTCCCTGCATCCCCAGGTAATTGCTTAAATCCATTCTGCAAGCTCCCTTCATATTTTGTTGTTGGAGTAAGCAAACCCCAAAGGCTTTTGGAAGCTCTTACTGAGCACTGACTCCTGTAGCTTTTGTCTAACTCTGGCTTTTTCTGTACCATTCACAGTTTCCACAACCTGGAGAGTCCAGGATCCAAGAGAGTTTTGCTATTGATTTTCACAGGACCAAGATTTCACCTTAGGTGTTTAAGATTACATCAGTGCTGTAGCTGCACAACTCTCCATGACCCTGCTTAGCCAAGCTACAGGAATAAGCTGAACCTGTTCCCCCGCAAGGCATTTTCCCCACTTGTCCGTTGTTCATAGTGTCTGAGAGGACTTTCCATCCCTGTGTGATGGGGTTTCCTAGAATGTTCAAAATACTAAAAGGCGGCAGATTTTCATGAAAAAGAAAGGCATACACCAATCTGACACCTAGCACTTCAATATAAATGGGAAAACAGAACTAGAATTCAAATGTAATTCCCTTACCCCTGTTAAGTAATGCCTTGATTACTTGCACAACAGGGCTATTCAAGAGATAGGTAAGGTGCCATGAAAAGCGACAAGTGGCATGTGACACACAACTAGTGTCTTCTTTATTTAAAGCTCCACATAACTGAATGGGCTTTTCTCAGCAGAGGAAAGGCAGATACGTGCTGAGTCTTGTTTCTACCCACAGTGCCATGCACGTTCTAAACTTTTTATAGAAACACTCATGATTTTCTGGATTTTTTTTTTCATCTGTGGGGTTTTATCCCACCAGTTGGTCTAATCAGCTCCCAAAATTGAGTGATCATGGGAAGCTGTGCAGAGAAAATAACTCGTGAGAACCAAAAAAGAAAAATGCTTGGGACATCCAGGCTATTAATAAAAGTGAGTGTTGCAGAGCCCTGTAAAAGCTTGCTGCATCAAGGACACAGAAGTAGCTCTCTGTCCATCTAGGTCAAATTTCTTTTAAATTAAGGGGAACGATACCTCAGCTTCCCTTCTCTAGTGTGACTCTTGGGGTGCCTGGGAACACCAAGGCCAGAAAAACCTCAAGGTTGTGGGTCAGCTTGGCAAAGTGGAAGCCGCTGCCCTTGCTAATGGGAGAGCTATTTCTCAGAGCGTTTTCTTTTCCTTGCAGGACCTTGGGGTTGCCTGTGTTGAGAATGGTGGGATGTACAGGTTACACAGGACGTAGGAGATAAAGGTTCAAGCCTATCCAGTCCAGGCTAGGAACTGGAGCCTGCATTTTCCATATCCCAAGGAAACGTCTGGACCTTTGGGGCAATGGCCATTCTGCGCACATATGCCTTATCTTTAGACCAGTCTGTTGCAGTATAAGTGAAACCATTGTGGTGTCAATGTGATCATAGCTCTTCAGTGTGTTTTAGGCAAAAACTGTTGCATCAAAACCTTCCCATCCCAAAAGATTTCAGCAAGGCACCCAGGGAGCAGGATGCGTGGCTGCTGCTGAGGTCTCTGTCAGAAGGGAAGAGCCATTGAGGAGGAGAGAGAGAGACCCAGAAAACGTTCTGGGTGTGGGCCCTTCCTGGGCCTGCCAGCTCATTTTGAAGATGAGACATTTCGGCATCTGGCCTGTGACAGAGAAGCAGGTACAAACCTTCCCTTGGGGCACTTGCTATAGCAGTCTCCTTCCTGGGGGGTGAAGATGTAACTGTGCTCTGAGACATCTTCAAGGTGTGCACCCAGCAGCAGATATCTCTTGCAGGCAGTAAAGCTGTCCTTAGTTTCAGCAAGGTTAAGTCTACAGTTGCCTTTGGAAAATCTCACCCTACAATACAGCTGAATTTCTTTCACACTTAGACATGAACATACACATTTCATTAGCGCATTGCCAGGTTTTCTACTTCTTAATAAACTACTTGCAGCATTGATTTCCAATCTTTGCACTATGGGAGCAATAACTAAGCTAACTGTAATGTTTTCCATTTCATATTTAACTTTATGCATGGTGTGTCATTCCCAGATCTTTTATTTCAAATTCTGTGGCCTGGGAAATGAATGCATGAAGTACATCTTTAGTGAAGGAACCCATTCAAAATGATGCACTCTCCACCATAATTTTAAAGATCAGTACATGGACAAATTGCTTCCCTTCTGACAGAACGATGCTATAAATATAGAAAGAGCCTATTTTTCTGTGATCCACATCTTCCAGTCAGATCACAACCCCCACCCTCCACTTCCCTCAGTATTGTGCTAATGCCAAATCAGCAAATGTTCAGAGAAACTGGATAGGCCACAGCTGTAAAGCAGCGTTGGCATCTTGTGTGTGTGTGTGTGTGTGTGTTTTTAGTGTGAAAGAGTGGAGAAGTGCAACATATAAATTGCATTGGACTAAGATAATAAATGGATCAGACAAATATATCTGGGCATATGCTGAGTGTGGGTTTGGGTTTTTAATTTCCCTTCCTTAAACCAAGATCTATAATAAGATATTTCCTGGCTTGTGTGCGAGTGTTTTTAATAGCTTCATTTTTTTCTTGCTGGATACTTCTGGATGTGGCTGTACTAGCCAAGCCCTGCACAGTAGCTACAGTGAATATTGTTTTACAGCTCAGAGACGAGTGTACAGTAGGTGCCATAAACCATCCCGCAACTCGGCTCTGTCAACGGGTGAGTATATTAAGAGCATTTCTTTGCAAACTGAAACGGCGTCAGAGACAGTAGAGAAAAGCGTTCTTGTTTGCAGGAGAAGAGCACACTTCTCTGCAGCTAGAAGGCAGTTGTCAGAACAAGGGAGATTGTCCTTTATTTCATCTCGCTCTGCAGTCATAAGAGGTAGTGGGGTTTCTGCTTGGTCTTCTCCCTCCAAAGAGGCCAATCCCAAACCCAGTCCAATTTCCTCCCCAGTTCTTTGGGCCTCAGCAGATCCCATCATTATGCAGTAAACAGGAGCTGCTGCAGGATTAAAGGGCAGGGAGAATTTATAACGAGGAAGTTTTTACACAATTTCATGCACGTTAACACACACACACACACACACACACACACACACACACACCAGCAACTGTTAGATCCCCAGGCTTTCCCTAAACCAACCCACTGTTCATGTAAGTTTTACTGAGTCTGTACTGTGCCCTTCATCTCATAAGATGAGCTAATTTAGATTTGTATTCATCATTCATGTCCCATTTTAGCAAGGCAGCATGTCCAGAAAGTCATGCTGTGTGGCAGCATAGGTCCCTGGTTACTGTTGGCCGATAAGTTTTTATTAATGCCCATACAAAAGGAAGGTTTCTTCCTTGCTGCAAGGTCTGGTACATGGCCTATGAATAAAGTAGGGCCTCAGGGTTTGGGTGAGTCATATATGGTGACCAGTCCTTGCACTAAAATTTAAAGTAGCTGCCAGCTGAGGCTACTTCTTAGAAGTCCTACAATAAATGTGTAATTGTTTAAAATCCCAACTTCAGATGTCATTTGAATGATGAATCTCAGCTTTCACTTAAACAAAATAAACAATCACATATCCAGCCTGAGCAACTTTGACCTAAGTGGCTCAGAAACCTGAAGGTGTATCCAAGATATGCTGTTATTTTAACCCTCAAGATTTATTTTTAAAGCCAGCGTCATGGCTGGGATAGGCCTGAATTGAAGCCACATTCAGACTGGAGCCAATTCCCATGTCTCAGGTAATAAGTTTCTAAGCCTCCTGCATAATACTTGAACTTTAATTTGACATGAGTCAGCAACGCAGTGATGTTATAAAAAAGGCAAACTTTGTACTAGAAATGTGGCCTGCACAAAAGATCAAATGAGCCAGACCTACTGAAACAGTAAGAAGAGAAAACGGAGGGATGGACATGTCTCCAGAACATAGAAAGCAATCCAAGAGAAGGAGAGAAAGACCTCTTCTCAATATGCATAGTGAATAGCAGCAGCTGTATCTCAGCTGTGTCTCAAGAGCACCCTGCGACTCATGCCAGGGTCCTGGTCCCTCAGTCAGCCAGGGCACCTGGTGTTGCTGGAGCACCTACAGTCCCCAGCACAGGGGCACCATCCCTGATGGGCATGGGTTTTCTTCCCATGGAAACCAAATTGTTATGGTGCACAGCTGAGTCTAACTCCAGTCTGGGTACAACTGGGATTCTCCTGGGGAGTTCAGAAATGGAAGGTGCATGTGAGCCTCTTGCTTTAAACACAGACATGACAGCTGTGCCTCTTTGGAAGAAAATCCTGTGTGCTGCACTTGGGCACACCCAGGACATTTCTGCCATCATACTAAGATGCTTGCATCCCGCTTCATTGGCAACAAATAGGAAGACATCCCTGGTTGAAGAGGGATGAAGGTGCAGTGGTAGAGTGCTGCTTCTGTACCTCTACTCCTCATCTCAGAAATGGGAACAACACCATTGTTCTCCTTTATGCATGTTAACAGAGCTGAAGTGATCAGACATTATAATCTTAGTGTCATGCCAAGCCCTCTGATACTTGTCTTGATATCTCCAAGTGGATGCAGAGTCAGGAGTTAGAAGTGGCTCTAGGAAGAATTGAGCATGAGTGTGGGATCTTCCATGGGTTGGTGGAGAAGGAAGTTACCCTGGTCAGATGTGCTTATTTTATTTTAATGCACATTTCCACTGGATCTCTGAAGCAATCAGTTAACAGGAGACAGGGGAGGAAAATAGGACCTGAACCAGGTATTTCTACAGAGATACAATTCACTACTGCATCTTAACTACCAGTTCCCATTATGCTTTGCCACTTTACCACCAGAGTGATCCCCTACTCACAACAGCTTCAATGATCTAAGCTGTAAGTGGCTGTCTTTGCAAGATGCATTGGTAGGAGAGTATGTCTGCAATCAGCTTTACAAGGAGGTCTGTCCCTTCATTCCCCTCCTGTACCCAATCCAGCTCCTCTCAGCTGCTGGGACGATGAAGGCTCTGAACAACTGCAGGCACAGCTGCTCCTCTGAGCACGCCTCTTCTGCTCTGCTTCACACGGCAGCTGCACCCTGCTGCAGGGACGCAGGCACCAGTGGTGAGCCAGTACCCCGACAGCATGGTTTGCGGAGCTCCAGATGCATCCCTTCTTCCTCGACCTCTGTGAATCGTCACCATCATCCTTTCCATCTGTAGTGAGACCAGAATGACTGCTCAGGTTGCACTGGCTGCACTTCCCGTGGTAATGTTGCCACCTCAGAGACTTTGGGTTCAACTACCCAGTCCTTAGGACTAGCTAGAGCAGACATGGTTGTAGGTCCCCATGTCTGGGGAAAGCATTGCTACTAGAAGTGCTGCTCTTTAGGTGACACTGAACAGGTTTTGCCCTTTGAGAAAGGACTTTCTGTGAGAGTTCCCCAGGCTGGCTACACAACACAGTGTCTTATTGAAAGCTCAGTGAAACTGCCCCACCTGCTCTGCCTAAGCTGCAACGGAGGCAAAATTCACATTCTTCTGCAATATATTAAGAATTTGTCTTTGCTCCACAGACCTGTTGGGTACCTGGGCTACCTGGATTCCTATTTCACCTTTGGGCTGAAATGTACCATGGTGAAGTTTACTACTGCTGCTGCCAGGAGCTCATTCTGACTCTACTCAATTGATTTATCATAACCTCAGTACTGCATCTGTCCTCATTTATTATCCTATGTATAACAGATGGGACTGCCAGAATGTCTCCATGGGAGGAATGAATTCTGGGCCACAGGTGCATCTTTGTCCTGATACGAAAGGTTAGAGGCACGTGTTGATTAGCAGAGCAGAGCACCCAACTCTGCCACAATGTGCCAACATACTCTGCCTTCAGGAAAAGTACGCCTTATTGCCTGAGCAGAAACCCTAGAAACCTACACATTTGCTTACCAATGTAATAAGGATGTTTGTGTTCCTTTTGTGCAATAGCTCTTACTTCCAAAATATTATCCATGCATTCTCAAGAAATAGTCATGCCCTTTGCAACTGTAAGCCAAGGCCCAAGGAGTTGTGCATGTCTTCTAGGTCACACGGTGACTCAGAGATGCATCTCTCTGCCCAGACAGTTTGCCTGACAGACACATTGGGCCTGTGTCTCTTCATATGCACCTGGTGTAAATCAGAAGTTAAGGTTGCGTAACACTTCCTAAATAATGAAAAGATCAATTAGATTTTGGGAAGGTGCTTTTCTCACTTAGGAAATTCTTCATCTTCAAATACACACGTAACTGACTTCCTTCCTCTTGTGTCAGCTTGTGCTGAAAAATCACATTCCATTTCTCTCAATTCTAGTTTTTCAGATGTGTATGGACACCTCCAGCAGACCATACTATCAAGTCAATGGAATGATAACTTTGCACCTGTGAAAGCCCGCACACAAACATCTCATATAAAAATAATTAGCTATCTGATTACTTCTATTACTGCTGTGGAATCATCCCCTTTCAGTATGTTAATTATCTTTTTCCCCCAGGGGATATTTTATTTTTCCAAGAGGATGCAAAGTTTTGATTGCAAGCAATGGAAGTGGAATGTAGCATATAAACATTAATAAACCATTCCCACGTTGACATCAAGTAAGACTAAAACTAGCTGAAGAAGTTACATCAGGGTACAAAACAGAGAGCCATCTCTGTGTGCATACCACACAGCACCCTAACCTCACATTTCTGAAGGACTGTGGATGTGGCCTTATGTCCTAAACAGTTCTGTGCTCACCACGGATTTGGTCAGCAGCTACAGAGGAGAGAAAAAGGCTATGCGGAGCTTTTGTCAGAAGTCTGGTTCTCTGCAGCTGGAGTTATATATTGAAATGCTCTCTGATATTTTGACAGAGCTATCCTAGCTTTCCTGTACTTGTTTATTTTTCTGAATGCCTACACAGGGGAAGGTTTTTCCCCATCCTTGGAGCGTGTGGGGTTGATAGCAATACCTTTCTCCCAAGCTGTGATGGGAGAAAGGGTTAATTCGCTGCTGACAAAAAGTGCTAAAGTGTTTCATCTGGCAATGTTTGTGCCAGGCAGTAATATACTTTCAACAGAGAGATATTATGTAAAATGGAGTGGTGACCCAAGGAGGTGTAATTAGCTCTGCTGTCACATAGGAAAAGAACATGTTTGTACAGAATATTTCCAATTTCTAGCAACACCTGCTCACTTGCCTTAACCAAATTTCTCAAATGGGAACTAATTAGCACTTCCTTGGAAGCCCAGCTCTCTCCAGGCAATGGCTTCACCTCTCAATTGGTATTCCTTCTGAGGGAAGGCACATTAATTACTGTATCAGGAGAAGCTGATGGAAGCAGGAAAGTATTTTAATGCCTAAAGCTAATTAAAGGAGGAAGGGGAGTTTGCTTGACTTGGTTTTGTTCTTTCATGTAGTGGCCAGAGCTGTGTAGTGAATTTCCTTCTCTGCATCCTTGAATGAAAAAGGTGTTTTGTACCTGTGCTGTGCATGTGCTGTGGATGAGGACTGTGTGGTGCTGCTCTCCCAGGGTCTGAGCCCAGCAGGTGCTTGGCAGCACTTGTCCCAGCTGGTGGTGGCACAGAGCTAATGCTGACTGTTCTGGTGACACGTGGGCTGAAGGGAGCCCTTGCAGCTCTCTAAATTTCCTTCTGAGCAAAAGTGTGCCAAGGTGGGGGATGAGGTGTGTGGTGTGTGGTTTTTTTTTTTTTTTTTTTTTTTTTTTTAAATAAGCTTAATTATATGTAAGCCTCTGATCACAGTTAAGTATTAACTACAAATTGGGAGTTAATGATAAGGCTAGAAGGCACCACCAGTTTGGCCTCCTCTGTACTTATGGCCATGAAACTTCACCTCATTGCTCCTGTATTGAGTTTGCCAGCTTCTGTTTTGGCTAAAACATGTTTTTCAGATTGTTATCCGATCCTGCTTTGGCTGTCTCAAAAGGTGGAGACTCTGCTGTTTACTTTGGGGTTTGTCCTGCTGCTTGTCTCCAGTTCTAAGGCTTGTGCTGTTTATGTATCTCTAATCAAGTTTGTCCAGCTTCAATTTGCAACCTTTTCTTTTTGTTCTCCCTTTTTCTGACAGAGCCTTTTAGTGCCTGGAGTTATGTGCTCATATATTGTAATTGGATCTAGTTTCTCAGTAAGATAGATGGCTCTCAAGATGCCTTACTATTAGACACGTCTTCCAGCTCTGAAGCTACTTTTGTGACCTGGTTCTGCCCTTTTCATGGGGTGTGTGATTTATTTATTTATTTATTTATTTTAATTAGTGTCCTTTTGCAAGGACATGTGGACAACAATGCCCAGATGCTGTATTTTTGCTCCGAGTTACATACTTGAAAGAGATTTTGTGTAGTGATCTTGTTAATGCTTTGTGCCACAGCATCTTGTGCTTTTATCTGCCATTACTCTGTATCTCTTTCCCTGCTTTCCTCTTGTGGCTGTACTGCACTGGACTCTTGGATCCCTAAAAGAACTAAAAAGGCCCAATTCAAAACTCATTTAAGGAAGCGCCTTTTTTTTCTACCCAAACTATGTGGAACTTGCTGCCATAAAATAACAGTGAGGCCAAGCAGGGTAAAATATCCACAAATAATAAAGACACCTACAGGAATAACTATAAATGTTTTAAAAGAGCTTTCAGAGAGCTTGAAGTCCTTTAAACCCTCTGGGCACAGGTCAGTCTTAACTCCTGATGACTTAGGAGAAGTTTTGCTTAGGGAAGATGACTCAGAGGTTTTTTTTTTTATACAGTGAAATATCTGGTGGTGGTCATCGCCAAGGTACAAAAGGAAATGGACCACTAGCCTGAGACACCATGAGAATTTCTACATATCTGTTTGCTATCATATCTCCAGTGACCTTTTAAGAACAGAAATCCATATTCCACAGCTGACATCGTTTATTTTCATGGATCATTTAACATGCTTTATAATTTTTATAGGCTCATTTCTGTAACTCAACATTGAGCTATTACTTAATGAAATGATCCCCAAAAGGGGCCTTAGGAGAGCTAATTGCCTATGAAAGCCTAAGGGTGTGGGGAAGGAAGACTTCACAAATGCTCTAAATGCTGAATTTTTCTGCTCACTTTATTTTATTTTTTCTTAGGTCTGATTCTGGATGCACTTCTGCAGATGCACATCAACTAAAGATGATGAAATCTTTGGTGTGGTGCTGGTGTAAACCAGCATCAGAATTGGGCCTATAGAACTAGTCTTTTTAAATTCTCTATGACTGTTTAGCTGGCTAGGACCTTATTTTAATGCCATCAGTAGATGTACGAAAAAACAGTTGCAGGAGACTTCTCAGAGGGAGAAATTCAAGAAAGATCCTTTATCAGTGGTACTGGCCCTTGCTTAGGGGAATATGAAAGTTGCAGCAGAGTGTTGTAGCTCTGTATTTTCCTGAGCCTTATGCAAGATCCAAACAGGTGCTTCCAAGGCTACCTGGAGTTGCTTGGCTGGGGACAACTGCCTCTTCGGGCTGCAGGAGGTGGCAGTGCCAGGAGCTGGCTGGGTCAGCAGCAAGTCACAGCACAGCAGCAACCCTGCAGGTAGGCTGCTGCAGAACAGGAA
This sequence comes from Apteryx mantelli, assembly GCF_036417845.1. Classification (NCBI taxonomy): domain Eukaryota; kingdom Metazoa; phylum Chordata; class Aves; order Apterygiformes; family Apterygidae; genus Apteryx; species Apteryx mantelli. The sequence goes on along the minus strand of NC_089980.1, from coordinate 25,232,436 downwards.
ACCTAACCGCTCCATCAGGAGGCTTGTCAGCCTTGCTGTGTTTGTGTAAAATGTCTCGCTTTAGACAAATTGGCATCTTCTGTTGGAGAAGAGTGTTTTGAAAGGCTTCCAGGCAGCTCTGCTTGAGTTTCGCTGCAAATTTCTTCTGTCCAATTCTGCTGCAGCAGGAGGCTGGGCTGTGCTTCAGGCGGTGTTAGACAGAACGCCCTTGCAAGAAGGGAGCATCTCTTTATTTTGTTTTTTTTCTGCTTCTTCCTCAGTGAAGTGAATATGATCTGTAGGTTTTTTAGGGTTTCTTGAATGTTTTGTGGTAATCTAATGAAATATTATTTTTCTTTGCATCCATTAATATCCAGTATCTCAACAGACCTGCAAATGTTACAACAGACCAACCTCCCCAGGTGACAGAGGCCAGAGCAGTTCAATGCATTGACAGAACTTGTGAAGGTTTACATGGAGTCAACTGCCGTAGCTTTGTATTAGGGAGCAGGGGAATGAAATGGAGCTTGTTTTAACTTCCAGGACTCGGAGGACAAGAAACCTTAAGGAGAACCTGTGCACCATTGATGGTATGAAGTGCAAGACAGCAGAGGAGTTTTTCTGTTCCTTATTCAATCTAGTCTTTTTAGCATGCCAATTGCCCTAAAATCAGGGCAACTTCCAATACAGGCTGAGTGGCTTCCCCCCTCTGCTGCTGCTAAAGCCACTGGAAAAATCTGATGGATCCAGGATATCATGTCAGAGTCTTAATGCCCCTCTCTGCAAACACCCATGTGCTCATATTTAGTGCTAAATAAAATTTAAGCTCCAGTCAATGGGAAAATATGCTTAAGAGCTTTATTCACTTTCTTAAGTGCTTTGTTGGGTCTGGCCCCATGCAATGTGTCAAGCACCCGTTAGTCTCATCATTTATCACTGTAATATAGATAGTTCCCTGGAAATAGCATTGCAACACAAGGTCTTTTTTTGGGAAGCCACCCTATATGTATATGCACTTACTGATGATGATATGCATTTGGGTGATGCTCTGGCTTTCTAGTCTGAGGAAATAATAGGAGGGAAACATAATGGCCTTGGAATAGGTACCAAGCTTTTAGACACCTGGCTTGTACAAGGTTGCACAAAGCATTTCTTCTTGTGTTCCAGGGACTGACAGCCCAGTGAGATAATAAAAGGTAAAGCAAACTGTACTAGAATGGAATATGCTGAGCTCCTTGAGTAATTAAAGGTTATGTAAGATGGTTACATGGTTTGCAAGGATTATTAATACAGTCATGTTTGCATTATATAAAAGGTAATTAAAATGCAACCTGCTTACCACTGATTATACCCTTTGCCTTACATTTGCAACAGTGGGTGCACCGGAGAGACCCCCAAAAGCAGCCTGGGAGGCAGTGACTGCCAGTGGGTGAGAGAGGCTGCTGGGAGCCAGGACTCCTGAGCTCACAGGACCACTCTGGTGCTGTGCAGCCTTGGCCAAATCCCTGTTGCCTTCAAGTGCTTGCTTTTCCCTGCTGGCACAGGTGAGTGTGCCTCCTCCTTCTGCAGTGCTACAGCCCGGGAGAGCCTTCCAGACTGAGGAATGTGGGCTATGGAGAGCAGTGAGATTATAAACAATCTATGAGGTCTTTGTTGGCTTTAAAGTTAAGCTGGTCCTGTAGTACAGAAGTGGGCACCTGAGGAAGCTCTGCCTGAGCAACTTAGGGAAGCCAGGAGGTGAGGGATCTCCGATGTGAAGCGGATTGATTAGCTATAGCTGCTACATGTCTGGGAGTCATCGTTATCCATAAGTGGACTGAGTTGGTTTTCACTGTCCCGCTTCACTGTGGACAAGCAGCCAAGCCCCATGGGCACTGCGCAGTGCTCTCGGGAGCTTGTGGGTGGCCCGGGTCAGTGAGCAACAGCTTCCTGCCAGCCCCTGAAGAGCAGTGGGGCAGCACAGAGCAAACCAGTGGTGCCATGTGCCAGCTGACCTTCTGTCGGACTGATTTTTGGTCCATCACCGTTTTGAAAGCCTTGTTTCATTAACAATGTCATGAAGGACAGAAGCTGGCCTGGCTGTGGCTTTCTGGCAGTCCAGCCTCAAAGATGTAGGCCAGCTTAATTCCTATGCCAGTGCATGTGAAAGTACACACCAAGAGGAGTCTGAACTGATATATTACTTGTATGAAGGTAAGCATTTAGCATTTTCAGCTAGTTGCTACCTTGTCTGATATGCAACCAGGGTCTTACATATATAACAAAACTGCTGTAGAGAATTTACAGACTGAACAGATATCAATAAAACTGCTAATGGTCTTTACAGAAGTGAAAGCAGAGAGAAAACTTCTTTCCTAGGTAAAATCATAACTGTTGGCTCTGAAAACAAGAATGGCACCAGGGCCAGGCTCCAGGACAGTGCCTGCAGCTCGCAGCTTGTAGAGCATGGAGACCTTGGCTGACAGACCTAGAGGCCGTAATGTTACCTTCAGTGCCCCAGTTCTGTTAGGGAAAGCTGCTAGAATTATTCTTTGAGGAAATGGCACTGAAATTTCCTCCTTCATTCTTGCTGGTTGCTGGCTCTGCTGGGTTGCCTGTTACCATTGCAGCATAGGTATCCACGTCCAGTGTCCTAAGTCTTCACTGGAGATCTGATTCATAGCCCTTTAGGTTTGTAAGGAAATCAGATGGTCTCAACTGTGCTAACACTTGCTAAAGCAATCTGATCCAATGGCAGGGAGAGGTGATGCACCCAGGCCAAGGAGAAAGGACTGCATACTACCAGAAGTCAGTTCCTGTGAGCCCTCAAATTTCTAGTTTGAATTTCCTATTGCACGAGTTACCTTTGTGGTGTTGAGAAATCCCTGGGTTTTGCATTAGCTAATTTGTCTGTGATGTTGTTCATTAGCACCCTGAAGTCTGGAGCGTGATGGTGACTATGAGGGTGCATGGGCAGTCTCTTCAGCCCTACCTGTGAGTTGTATTGTGGCTGTTGTGACAGTGGAACTGAGACACCTGCTAGTGTGTGCCAGCTGGCATCCCTTTCTCAGACATGTTTCCCATTTAATTCCAAGCTTTTCCCATATTAGAACAGTAGGACTAGGGCAAAGCGAGCGTGGGTTTAACTTACTGGCCTGTGTCAGATGCTTTCAGAAGTTTGAACAAAGCTGAGGAGACTTTATTTCTGCAGGATGTCCCACTTTTCTGATCTTTGTGATTTCTGGTTGTGGCAAGGCTGGCAAACAAAACTCCTCAGTACCAGGTAAAAGGTTGTTGTGACATTGTGAGCTCTCTGTATCTATGTTTGCAGTTATTTCCTCAGGACTCCTATCTTCAGCGTGAGGGAGTTCTTCAGGTAGCAGGCAAAGACCGTGCCTCTGAGGGAGCTGAAGATAAGAGTACATTTGAGAATGAGCTGTACCTACTGTTTTCTCCATGGAAACACAATTGTCACTCAGCTGTTATATGCAGTAAATCCAATTATGGCTGTAGACATAAATGCATTAAAAAAAAAAAAGTCAGGATGGTGTAAATGAAAATATAACCAGGTCCTTTAGAATTCTTGGCTTTTATTTATTTATTTTTTGTTTTTGTTTTTGTTACAGTTCCAACTACAAATCATTCTGCATACTATAGGTACATATTTTGCCCTTCTTGGCCTGGAAAATATGAAATTAGGGTAGCATTTAGCCATAATGAGAGCTGGTAAGACAAACTCTCCATCTCTGGAAACCACCCGTTTCTCTGTTGCTCACTGAGTAGATCATGTTTTTAACTGTACTGTCCCCGTACTTTTCATAAATATATTTACTTCTATTGGGCTGTTTGAAGACTATTTTTGTAGCAAGTGATCCATCAAGTATTCCCTGACTGCTGCTGGAATGCATCCCGGTCAGCTCCCGGTCCCACGTGACATCTGTCCTCCTGCAGGGGCCCTAGGCCATGCATGGCTGGCATAGATACGCCCAAGCATTCACAGCTATCCACCTGCATGGAAACGAGAGGACAATCTCACAGCTGGCGGGCCCATCTAATGCCATTGATTTCAACAGAGTTGTCTGACAATATCAGTGAAGGCCTCCCTTTCGTGGGTACTTGGGGAGGAACATGACAGGCAAAACAGAGCTGAGTGGACCTTTCTGGAAATCACTAAGAAAGCACGTGAACCCTGTATATTTAGACCACATTTTAAACTGAATGTGCTGTGTGCCTGTGTTATGTTTCCCCACAGTGCTGCTGGCAGCTAGCTAACCTGTAAAACCATGGTTAAACCATCCTAATCCTTCAGTGGCAAATGCTAGCTTGTCATAGTACTCTACTCCCAGCTGAATTACGAGGCTGGACAGGTAACAAAACCTGAACATCTAAGGACTAAAGTATTTCTAGAAGGTCACTTTCCACCCTAAAATGCAATGGGCCTGAATAATCGAAATCTGAATGCATGCTGATGTCAACATGGAGCCTTTAGCCTCTCTTCCAGTCATTCCTCCTGCCCCAACAGTCCTTCAGTGGTTGTTGATAAAATTGCTTTTAAATACACATTAGCATTCCTTGTAATTCAGAGGATTCTTCTTTAAAGACACTTAACAACCTAATGCAGAGCAATGCCATGATGTGGAGATGTCACAACCTGTTCTTGAAATTCCTACTGGTCCCAAGATACAGATGGACCTCTCTAAAAGCCTGGCCTTAATATCCGTTGACAATTTTCTTCCAGTGTTTTTGTAATTCCCTGTCACTATAGGTAATCTCCTCTCAGCTGAGTTGGGAGCAAAAATAATTTTTTTTGTAACTGAAAAATTGCAACTGGAATCTAAACATAGCACTTTTCCAAAAAAACCCCCCCCCACAAATTAAGATCAAAAGTTCCCCCAACCTCAACCCTATCCCTGGCGCAGCATTTTAGTCTGCGCAGCCATTCCTGTGTGGCTCCCGCCCGCCGTGGAGGGCCACAGCGGCTGCACAGCCCCAGGCAGCACTGAGAGCTGTGCTGTGCCCCTCCGACCACTGTGCCAGGCAGGGGAAAAGCAGTTAATGCTGGCTTTTCTAATTGCAAGTAAGTGGAAGGAATTTACCAGCAAAGCCACAGACTTCAAGACTGTCTTTGCTGTCCATGGAAGGAATTTATCACTTAAGCTGCATGTTGAGGAGGGTAAAATCTAGTATCTTTTTAGCTGCCATTTCATCTGCGTTTTCCCCTGCTCAAGCCATTCCTCTGTCCAGTAGGCATGTGATTGTTATCACTTCAGAGTCCCAAGAGAGATTTCCTCAGCGGTGGCAGGTTTGAGGTCTATTTTGTTCATTTAGTCACTGGGTGGCAAATGAACCACTGGGTGCTAGAGAAGTCAGCAGTCCTGAATGGCTCTTCAAACTCTGCCGCTTGACTTTGCTTGACCAACTTTCAGATGTTTTTCCAAGATATGATTCAGTTCCCCCATCTGTAAAATGGAGTTTGATGCTTAATCCCCTTTAAAAAGTGCTTTGAGGGCTAGGAGTAAAAACCAGTCAGCAGGTTCCAAGTTGAATGAGTTTGTATTTTTCAAATCCGTGAAGGCTTTTTTCTTAATTCAGTGCTTTAAAATGTTGAAAAGTATGGGAATGTTCATCTTTTCTTTTTTTTTTTGGATGGTTTTTAAAAGCTATATAATTTTGCAACAGTGGAAAATTTAAAATAAATTCTTCCCACAACATTTTTGCCTTGCACTGGGCCAAATCTTGAAGGAAGCAGTACTGCTGTCAATTATAATTGTCAGGCTTTGGTATTTCTCTGCTGTGGAAACCAAGTATCAGTGCTAGGTGTAGGGTCTTGTCTCTGTCGTACCTTACTTTCCTATCTTAGTTATTCCTGACTGACATTTCTAAAATGCCCCTCCTCTGAAAGGATACATTTCAGGCTCTTCGGGGAGGAAACATCATCCATCAGCGAAATGCAGCTCCCTCTGCAGAGGAGCACGCTAGCACAGAAAGCGAAGCGTGCTTTTGCCCATTAAAACGGAGAGAAAAATCATACGGTTCTTCCAGGTGGAATCAGTCCAGGGAATTAGGCCCAACCGATTGCTCTTGAGAAACTGGCCTGCAGATCTTTAGAGTGTGCAACAGCTCCAGTGACCTTGGTTCTGCTCCCCTTTGCAAGGGCTGGGCTCTCAGCAGCAGTGCGTGGCCGGCACGTTCGCGGGCTGATTCACGGGGTCAGTCACTCCTGATGCAGAGGCAAGGGCTCGCTGAACTACTCGTGCCATTTGCAGACCCCGGGAGGGTTGGGCTCAGCCCTGCTTCACCAGCAGCTGGAGTAACCCACCGCCTGGAGCGGTCCGAGCGCGAGGGAGGTCGTTCCCGGGCTGCAGTTGCCTCCCTCCCTCCCCCTGGGGCTGCCGGGCTGGAACGGGATATCCTGTAACTTGGCCACAAAAGAGTCTCGGGTTACTGAGGTGGCCAAATGCAGGTAGTTTTGCTTCATGGCATTAAATACAGGATGATAATGTTACCGTGGGGATCGAGTTGTAAGCTTTGCACCGTGCGACCCGCGGCAGCAGCAGGAGCCGCTCTTGGCACAGCCCGGCGTGGCATGAGGAGGCCCAAGATGTCCCAGGACCCACTGGCAGAGGAGAGATTTACTGCAGAAGGAGGCTAAAGTCCTGCAAAGGGAACTGGTGGGCTGCTCCTGATAAAACCCATTTATTCCTAATTGCGTGCCTCCTGCCCCCATCTTAGCCCAAGCATTTCGTTGTATTTTGCAGTATCTCAATTACTGTTTTCTGTGCATGCTGAAGGAAACAAGACTCCCCTTCCTCCTTGTTTGATCTTTGGTGAATGCATCGACCCCAGCCCTGCATGAGCAGCCAGGCCCAAGCGTGCAAAATCCAGGCAAGAGTAGAAGCAGTAGGGTTTGATGCTTGTTTTCCTCCTCCTCTTTCCCTTCCATTCTTCTCACCCAGCATGTGTTATGGCTGCATCATGGTTCGTAATGAAGTGTCACGGCCGTCAGCCCTCAGCGGGACAGAGGCTTCATCCCCTAGAGCGGAGAGGGCAACTGGTAGCAATACAAAGCCGTTAGCATCCGGGGAGGGGGCACATGTCTCTGCCTCTCTCCGTGGCTGTGAAAACATCACTGGGTCGCTGCTGTAGGAGCCTCCCAATCTGGGGCCTGACCTGCACCAGTGCATGGTGCCCAGACCTCTGCGGCAGCCCGTCCCTCCGGGAGCAAGCGTCCCAAAGCCATTGCGGGGGGTGGGGGGTGGGCAAATATCAAATAACATATCAGTTAAGCAATGTCTGTTTGCTGACATGCGGTGGACGGGAGAAGGAAAATGTGCTAAGCAGTCGCTATAAAGGCTTGGCTTGGCTCCAGGGGCAGCAGCAGACCGTTCTGCAGCCAGCACTCGCCCCCTCTCTGAAAGGCCGGCCACCGCGGGGGGGAGCATGCTGGCTGCCCGGCACCCCCTCGCCAGGGCCCTGCACATGCTGGGTTTTGGACCAGGCTGCAGGCTGTGCATCTGGTTATAAAAAGAAGATACTATAGCAGGGAAATTGTCCCTTGGACCATGAACCTGGACCATCTCTGGATACCTGAGGTGTGAGAACAAGGTTCGGGTTGGGGTATGCGTGCTTCTCTCCAGCCCCTGAGCTCACTGGAGGAGAAAACATGGCAGTCATACAGGGGAGGACTTGAAAAATGTGATTACCCCGTTGCATAAAAATGAAAGGCAGGTCCTTGGCTGACGTGTGTTGGCACAGTTCCTGTGACTATCACAGAGCGATATGGGTTTATAGAGCGGGGAGTCTGGCCTGAACTTCTCCGATAGAGAGGCAAAATGAGTGTGAAGTGCTGCTCATCTGCATTGTCAGCTGAGCAAATGGCAATTTCAACAGCATTAAACCATTAAATAAGCTGCTCCCTTAACTTCTGGGAATGCAGCATTAATTTTGAGCTGGGCTCTTTTGGAGCGGAGATCTAATGAACTTCTGATGCGCTGGGGCTAGAAGCAGACAGTTGCCTCTATTGAATCAGCATCATGTAAGGCTGGCCTCATTAATGAATGTCAGAGAGACTGACTGAATCAGAGGTTTCAGGCCTCTGCTTTTTCTCTTTTAATTGCATTTTTCAGAGTTCACAGGCCAGAGTAACCAGGGAAATTTGTGATGGGTCAGAACTGGCTGCGGTTTGGAAAGAATTTCAGGCATCCTTCATGTGATCTCCTCCTCCTTCTGCACAATTGTTACTTTTAAAAGAAACAGTGATAATGGGGGGTGAATGGAGCTGCTTTGCAGAAATCTTGCCCTTAGCCCTGCAGTTTGGAAACCCCTCCTTTGATCTGAGGGAAGGGAGTGGTACATGCATGCAGTGGTGGGGGTGAAGTACAAGTGCAGGGACCCTGCTCGGGGTTAGCAGCCAAACACTGCTTGCCTTCATTTCATGCTGGAGCAGGCAACCAAGAGCCTAAAGCAGGGATGAGGCGTTTTACAAGCAGTGAGGAAGCAGATTCAGAATTAGTCAGCCACTGCTCCTGTGCAATCTGTGGGGTTTTTAGTTAATGGAGCCTAGTCAAGGCTTGCAAGGCTCTGGGAGTGGATAGGACTTGCTCCCTTTGCAGTCTCCCTGTAGACCGGGGGGGGGGGGGGGGGGGGAGAAAGACCTTCCTTGCTGACTCAGCTGGCCAGGGCAGCTGGTCTAGTTAATCTTAAATAAGCCAATTAAGGCTGCATGTTAGGAATGCCTCTCAACAGAAGTTTTGCCTGAATAAAGGCTTCAAGATTTAGCTAATAATGCCTCAAATCCAAGTGGAACATTCCCTACCTGGAGGGCCAGTCATGCCCACTCAGACCATCCCATACCACAGTCAGGATACGACTTAATTGAACCAAACCTTCCAGGGAGCAACAGCCAGGCAAAGCAGAGGATATAAGCAGCAGAGCTACTAACTAAGCTGTTATGAGAGCTGCTGAGTCTAGAGCACTGCATGGAGGGGAGAGTCTCAGCTCTGTTTGTTGCCTGCTAGGTAAGTTGTGATATAACTCCTGTGACTCAGTTTCCCCACCTGTAAAAACAGTGATACCAACATGGTTCTCTTGAAAGATGTGGGCCTGGATCCTTGGGTGTCCCACAATGAATGTGCTGTAGTTGTAATGCCAGATTAGGTAGGCTGCACGTCCTCAGGAGAATTGGGGGATGCCTTATAACTGTGCATAGGAGGCCAAGGAGTTTGACCATTGAGCATCCTTGTGGCAGCCTTGTAGTGATCTCTCTGTGAAGCATTTTTAGCTATCCTGACAAAAGTCCTGTAGGTGAAGCCAGATGCGCTTAGCTCCAGCTGAATATGCTGTGCTTTTTGACATTAGCATGGTAGGAAGTTTGACCCAGCATAAAAAGGGTACTAACTCTATTATCCTTGTGAAACTCGGAAGTAAACAAATTGCTTTGCTCAGGCCCAAGACATAAAGCCAGGGCTGGCTGCAGTATAGCTGCCACCTGGAATTCCTAAGCTGCAAAAACTCGCTCTACTTAGATCTAAGAGGCAAGATGACATGTAGGGGCCCATATCCTTACTTAGATGTTGTGCTGCAAAATAGGAGGGTATTTGTAAGAGGAGGGGTGTTTTTTTTTTTTTAATAGAAAAAAGCTTCCTTCAAAGAATACCTCCTTGTGAATTTATAGTCCTCCAACCCACTATTTTATGACCTCAACAAGAAACTCATAAAAACAAATCTTTAAAAAAGAAAAAAAAGTATAAAAGAGGCACCGGCAAGTCTCAACCTAATAGGTGGCAAGAGGGCTCCTAAGGTGAGAGTTCCCATAGAAGGAGATCAGAAAATGCAGGGCTGGCTCCAAAGGGAAGGGTGACTTTACGGGATACCAAGGAGGGCCTCTGACTCAGACCTCGTGTTCAGGCTTTCCTCCATGCCGGCAGGTCAGGAGGCTTGGCAGCAGTGGTGAAATGCTCTCAGCTCCCTCTGCAAAGGGGAGGGGTGGGGGAGACGATGGGGTTTGATTCACTCGGCAGCAAAACCTGATTTTCCAAAGGTGTTTCAGGGGTCTGTGATGGGATCACCCAGATGGGAGAGGGAATGACCTGCTTAGGGGCGGTTTGGGCCCGAGGGGTGGTGAGCATGCATGTTGTAACGGTGAGAGGAAACCCAAGTGAAAAGCTCAGACCTCGATATTCCTGGAGCTCTGCAGGGATTTGGAAAGCAGATTTGGTTTCCAGGCACCTTCCAACTCCACAAGGTCAAATGGAGAATGCTTCCTAGGAGAAAAGCCCTGTCCCGTAAGGGCACAGGACCTGCTATGTGCACATAGCAAAGACAGAGCTCCTTAAAGAAACTGAATGCTAGGAATGGCAGAATATTACATAGTAAAAAGCATGAAAGTGCTTAAAATCTAGTATCAGCTCCTGGAGACTCAATTATCTCTTGGGAGAGGGGTGTGTGTGTGTGTGTGTGTTTTTTAAGCGAAAGTGTTTTTTGCTTTTGTCTTCATCCTCCCCAAAGATGGTACTCTTTTTGAGGAGAGGTTTTTGCATGTTGTGGTGCAAACTCCCTGGCAGCAGCCTCTGCTGAGCCGTGTTCCCATTCTGGGCTGCTGAAAAGCAGCAGGCTTCGCTCTGCAAAAGAAATCTCAGTAGGTCTCTTGAGCTTGCCCTGGTGACTGAGCTTGGCTGTCTGTCTGCAGTAGGGAACTTGAGCGCTAAAGAGACGGTCTTCTACCATTTAGATAAATCAGGGCTCCTTTCAGGGACATTAAAGCCAGCCAGGAACATTGGTCTGATCCTCTCCCACTTACCCCAGTCCTGTCCCAGGAATGCCTGTTATCCAGAAGCCCATTTGATCTAAAGACCTATTGAGACAGATAATGAGCCACTTCCCTTTCCAGGCAGTCCGATGGCTACTCACCTGCACTGTTAAAGAGCAGGTTGCTTTTCCTGTTTTAGTCTGTAATGCCTTTGATTCCACTCTTTCACTACATCTCTGTGCTGGATTTAAGAGTCCTGACAGTGTGTCCATGAAAACACAGATAAACTGTAATCAAACTGCCTCTCAAGCCAACCCAAACTCTCTGGGATTCTTTCTCCATTTACAGCTTCTGTACTCTTTCTGCATTTTTCTGCATCCTCTTCAAATTGTGAGCTTCTGGACCTAACGCAATCAGCATGGGCCTGATAACATCGAGCCCTGCCTTCACTGCCTCTCGCTAAAACATTAAGAGATCTTTTGCTATGGGGTTGTGCTGGCAGCTTTTGTTGAGTTGCTTGTCTGCCTTGCCTGCCTAAGGGAATGCCTAAATAAGCCTTGGACTTCTGCGCTGGGATGGGGATGCATGGGCAACTGTGCCCCTCTGCGGAGGGATGCAGCAGACAGCTGGCAGGGGTGGCTTGCAAGGCTTGCCAGTCTCCAGAGCTGCTTGCTTAAGGCCTTGCAAAGCACTCATCCCTAAAAAGGCAATGAGGACTGTCTCCTGATGTAACATCATGTCTTGCTTTTCAACCCTTTCTTTCCCCCCCCTCTTTTTTTTTAACTCATAATATTAGAAAAATCAGTTTTAAAATGTGTAAGAGTATCTTTCACAATTTGTATTTTGGAAATGGAAAAAGTGTAATACTTCCCCTACGCTCTCTGCAATTTGCTCAGTTTTTCCAAAACAAGAAATTTACCTCCTGGCCAAGGTCCGGAATGGAAAATTTCAAAAAAGTAAACATTTCTGAGCATGTGTCTTTCTTTTTTTTTTTTTTAAAGTGGGGGAGTGGGGGGAGAAAGGACACGCACCCTCTGCAACCTTTCCCACTGACTCTTGGAGATGCTGCCCTAGTGGGGACAACACTAGAATAGCTATTTGGGGAGGCACAAGCTGAGATGATTCTCCTTTGTTTCCCCCACTTGCAACTCGAGGGCTCTGAAACCCTGTCGGAGAGGTAGCCTGTGTAAAATTGGTTGTGCATGCATTGTGGGACTGGTGAGCTTGTGAGCAGTGGGAAGGATGGGCAGGGTTATGGCAGATACCATCTCTGCCTTTGCATGCACGTACGTAGACGTGCATCCATACAAAGCCACAAAGATGTCTGCTCTTACCTGCACTGCACTGTGCTGTGCTGGCATGTATATAGGTGAGGAGAAACAAACTTTTATAGGCTTCCTGTGCTTTACTCACTCCTATCCACATGCGTGTCCTCAGATATATTATTGAGTATAAGATGTTGGGAAATGACTATTCAAGCCCCATTCCTTTTGGTGGTGGAATCATTTCCCCTTCATCATTCCACCCCTGCATTTTAGAAAGGAAAGAAATATATTATGAGGCAGCACTGTGGAAAAACTTCCTTAGAGAAACATGTTAGATGATCTGGGAAAGGCTTGAGTAATGGAGCTTTTTGTGGGCTAATAGAATCAAACTGTTCCACAAAAATATTATCGTTGGGAGCATGAGCTGAACAGGGAATGATTCATGTGAGATACGGGATATGCCTGTATTTCATATGAATCAGTGCTATGCAAAGTAAGAGAGGACTGGGGCACTGACACCTGCCCCTAAGCATGGAAAAGATAAAACACCCTTATTAAAGACCTCAGAAGCCTTAAGGAGCATGAGATAGACTTGGGAAAAACACAGGATAGAGAGTCCCCAGGGCTAACAAGAAAGCCATGTTAGAAGTCTGGAAGATTGCTGATAGAGTTATGATTAAGGACAAGCAGACAATTTCCCGTGATTTTTTTCCATGCAAGCTGAAACAAATCTCTTTACCTTTCCGCGCCTCACTACCTCATTTGTGAATGCTGAGAAAAGACTGCTCCTGAAACGGAGCAGTGTGGACTAAATCTGTAGTTTTTTGGGAGCTATTGCTTTGGAAGAGAGAGTTAGTGGAAGAGATCAGTTGGGAGAAAATGGGTGATGTAGTGATCCTTTTTTCTCTTTAAGAAAGAGAAATGATTCCCGTTAACTATTTAACATTTCTCGGTCAGCAGAACTGTGCTCCTAAATCACCAAGGGCTTTTGAAACCCACCCCAAACTTCTTTCCTGATGTGGCCATAGGCTGTTATTAACAGAAAGAGGTAACAATATTCTGGATGAGAATTACAAGATCTAGTTTTCCTGTACTAACCAGAGGTTCAACCTTTTGCCCCACCAGTCCCTGTGTCCTGGTCATGCTGTGGACAGGACAGTCCCTCAGTGCTGCTGGGGGCGGCCCTGGGGCCGTGTGTGATATGCCAAGATGCCTACTTTAAGCTACATCAGGGGCTATTCTACTTGCCGTAGCAGCACGTAGGAAAGCACAAAGGTGGCTTAACACTCTCTTCTTCCCCATGCTGCATCCCTTCTTTGGGTAAAGATACAAATGATCTATATTTGTGGCATCTTTGTTTTAGTTGTACCTTGCTGGAGACTTCAGGATTGTGCTGAGATTATCCAGTGATGCATGCAAACTGGGCCCGAGAAGGCAGACAGGGCCAAAAAGCTGCCCGTGTTTCCTATGACTTTGCCTTTGAATGTCCGCCTGTATAGCGTGACTGTGCTGTTACTGTCTCTGACAATCCCCTGAGGTACTGTATTGCTGTACTCAGGCTGGGACTTTCTGTCTCATACTATATTTAGGTTATAGATTTGCATTGTTAACTTGCTGATTTTAATGAGCAGACAGCTTACTTGTTGCACCAAGCATTCGCTTCTTGTGGCAGCCTTTGAGCATCTCTGCGTTGTGTGCTCAAGGATGCCTCAATAGGGGAGAGAAAATAGCTCATAAAAACCTGTTTGACATTTACATAAAAAGGGGACAATTATCTATCTATCTATTTATTTATTTATTTAATAAAAGGCACTAAACCCTCCACAACAGACAGGACTTGGATACCTGTGGGTCCAAACCCTTTGGCAGGTGATGGGTGAGGTAACCTCTATGGCTATAACCCACTGAGGGATCCCTGTGGTGCTTCGCTTCTCGGGGCAGTGAGGACATGTGTCCTGCTGACCCGAGCTGGGGCTGTCAGGTGCTTGGAGGGATTCCCGACTACCAGGCCTGTTTCCTGTTCAAGCCCTGAATGCTCATGGCTTGAACTGCTTTTCAGAGCCTCTTGCTCAAGCAAAGTGGTCTGGGTGGCAAAATGGGAAAAATGGGTCACCAGTGATTCACAGACAGATCCTAAAAATATATGGCTATTGTTCCTTTCCTTATGACCCAGCTGGGATGAGTTGCTTCATAGAGGAAGCAGGAAGATAAACAAACAATTCCCACATGCAATAGTGAAGGCTGCAGTCCAACTTTCTCAGCTTCCAGGATTCAACTATGAGACTGTCCTTGGCCGTTGGACTCCTCCTTGCCAGCTCCCTCTCCGACAGGAGGGCCCGGGAAGGGCGGTTGAGGACGTCCCTGGTGAAGGCAGTTCTGGGCTCCTGAATGTGCCGATAGACAGACGACTCAGGAATCCTCGCAAGCCGTGATGCTGCTTCTCTTCGGGTCGCTGGCTCGGCTGTGGGCCATGGGGTTTGGGGAAATGATGCATAGGAACGCTGGCTTGTCCATCACCGATTCACACGCAGCCTCAGGGGCTGGAAGCTGCTACGGGTAGGAAGTCTCATTCCTGGAGGTCTCATTCCTGGTGGAGGATGCTGATTTGAACATGGCCCTGCCAGCAGTGACTGGAAACTTGATTAATACCTCTGACAACATCTGAGTAGTTCATGTGAAATAACCTTGATCATCCCAGCCTGGTCTTTCCTGGAAAGACCACTCTTGTACATAAACAGCCACTGGAGGCTGTCATCTGGAGCATTGTATGAAGGGTGGGCCACGGACAGAGGCCAGCCCTCCAAATACCACCTCTGAGTATATCTGGAATGAATGGTGGTGCTCCCAGGAGGCAACTGAGTACCTTCAGGGTGCTGCAGCTAGCACAGCACTGCTGCAGGGTGGATGCGCTCTGCCTGGGCTCTGCTGAGGACCAGGGAGCATCACCCAGGCCCAGCACGGTCCCAGTGAAGCTCTGTGGCTTCAGTTTTCTGTGCTAATAGGGATACTCCTGCCCTGATCCGAGCTGACCCGCCTCTTCCTCACCGCCTACCCGCATAGTTGTTATTCTGCTTAGCGCTTTCTCCCTTTTACTCTAACTCAGCCTTGCTGAGTGCAGGGAGGAAGAATAGCACTCATTAATTAAAAAAAATAAACAAAGCATATTGCAGGGGGCATGAACCTGAAGTACATAAACCATTGCTTGGGATTAGAGGAAGCTCCTTTTATTAGCAGGTTGCTCCATAACAGCTCTTTTCAGGGTGTGGGTTTTTTTGTTTATTTTGTTTGTTTGTTTTTTTATTTTTTTGTACCATCTTTGACCTACCGGCTCTGTTCAGAGATGACACTGGTTCTCCAGGGTAATCTCACATGCTTGTGTTTCTACACATGTTTTTCAAAATCACAGTGAGTGACTTAGTGCAGAGCCTCACATGGCCTTGATTTGCCCCTTGGCATTACATAAAATAAGAAAAATATGGAGTGAGGCAGTATTATTTCTCAGTAATCAAAGCTGCAGCTGGTGTAAATCAACACAGCTCCTTTGGTTTCAGTGGAGTTACACACTTATATAAGAGAAATGGGGCAACCCCTCACATGCAAAGGGTTGCTGTAAAACCCAAAAGACCTGTTTCTTAGTGTCAGACCTTGCACGAAGACCTGGCCAGCAATATTTAATTTTGTAAGCACTGTGCTCATCACTGCTTTTCTTCCTTTCTTATAAGTCGGCTGCCCTTAACAGAGCAGGAACAGGACAAGCAGGAATAGCACATCTGTCTTAGGGCCGCACAAGTGCGACTTCACTGTATTTATGCTGTGCGACGGCTGGGAGGCACTGGAAGGAATTAAGCTGCCTGAGCAGCTCCAGTCTTGTTTTTTTTTCTCTCAGATAGTCCCTTGCCAGCTAGGAAGATAAAGCCAGTGTGATGTTTTTCGATGGGGAGGGGGCTGTAGGACTGTATTTCACAAACTCTACCTTGCCACAGAAAATCGCCAGAAAACCTTGGTTCTCTTGCCCCCAGAGCCATCTCTTGCATGCTGAGGAGGCAGCGTTGCCTTCAGGAATCTTTGCATTTCCAGTCTGCGCCGCTGAACAGTAGCTGCATCCGTGACTGCTCAAACAGCCTAGGTGTACAAGCAGCCATGAAATGACCCATTCACCCATTGCTCTGCTCTCCTGTTCCACCAGAGCTGAAGAGCCCCACGGTTCTGCTCAGCTTCTGACACATAAACCTCTTCCCTCTTTCTTCTTAGATTTCCTGTAGCCAGTATCCTGTTCGCCTGACAGGTAGGGAAGTCAGCTCCATTTGGGACCCTCTGTCCCAAGAGTTAATGGGACTGTCCTGTTGTTATGAATACTGAACTGAGGGAGAAGCCTGTGCAATAACCTCGGACCCAAATACCCCCTCAGCTCTGGACAGTGACACACTTGCAATTGAGTTGGAGTTTTATCAGTGGTTTCCCAATGGGTTACACCAGACATCAAAAATCTGAGCACCTGTGTATTTGCCAGCTCAGAGCTTGGCTCTGCAGCCAAGGAAGATGCTGTTGGGCTCCATTTACACTTGTGAATTTATGATACAGGCTTGCTAGGGGTTGGCCTGCATATCCCATTGTATCTGGATTCATGACGCTGGAGAGGAGCACCCTAGATTTGGCATATTCACCTTAGCCCTCAATAAGCTCAGAGAAGAACAAGTTTATCCTCACAAAAAAAGTAAATATGTTTGTGATTCCATAACTTTGTTTTCTTTTTTTGTCATGTGAAAAGGAACCTGCTATTCTAAATTACTTTTAATAACAAGGTTTACCGCTTCAATAGTTTGGCAATCTACACAATATCTCAGCCTTGGCTGCTGAGCGTCAAGTTTCTGACCTCTCCAGAACAGTCTAAGTATTACTCACATAGCAGTTCTGCTGATTTGATAATCTCCAACACATTTCAGCTTTTCATAGAGGCCTGTGCATGACACCTTTGTAATGGCATTTAGAGTACTATCATCTTCACCACAGGTTTGGACACCTGTAGTGGTGCAGGCTGTCGCAGGATTGTTGGCTGGATCAGCATGACATATTCCAGGTGTACTGCTAGTTTGAAGCTAGTGTAGGGAGAGAAAATTGGAGAGGCCGGGAATGTCCCTTTTGGACCCCACCTGCTGATGTCATC
Organism: Apteryx mantelli; assembly: GCF_036417845.1. Lineage (NCBI taxonomy): Eukaryota > Metazoa > Chordata > Aves > Apterygiformes > Apterygidae > Apteryx > Apteryx mantelli. The sequence goes on along the minus strand of NC_089980.1, from coordinate 25,215,302 downwards.
ATCCAGCCTGCTGGGCTATGCTCCAGGACCTCATGCCCTGGTCTACCTCTGCGAGGGCCGAAAGTGCCCTTGCCCAAGTGTGTTTCTATATACTGAGAATGGATAGTGTCTGCACACCAGGACCTCAGTCCTGGAAACTCAGGCAGTGGCAGAGAAAGCAATACAAGGAGTTTTCTTCTGTGATCTTTGTCTGCAGGAGGAGAAACCAGAATACATCAGCAGCCCAGAGCAGCCGCAGAGTGAGGTGGCAGTGTTGGGGAGGTAGACCTGGAGAGCAGGTTGTGAGACCGGGAAAGGTAGGGCAGAACCCATTATCCTTAAGTCACACCCGCGTGTATCGGACAGCGCGCACCCCGCTTACCCGGCCAAGACTTGGTGTGGGTGCCTCAGAGAAGAACCTAACTGGTGGTGTGCAAGCCTCTGGCCGAGGAGAACGATTCCCTCCCATTGAACTCTGTTCTGATAGATTTGAAGTGAAATCAAGGCTGAGCTCTTCACCGAAAGGGGCATCGTGCGTTCACCCTCACTCCGTTTTTGATCCTAGCCTTTCTTATATCTCTGTAACTCCTGCTCCCTTCTCATTTAACAGTTGTCCCCGGGAGAGCCACCTCTGAGCACCTGGAAATGGCTCACTAAGGAAGACATGCAGATGTTCATCAACTTGTGCATTATGCAGCACACTGCTAAAAATAGCTCAGGTTGCACGTCTGGGCCTGACTTTGCTGGGAGGGATTTGCAGGCCAGATTCAAGAAGTGATTTGTCACCTGGTGCCATGGCAACCTCTCTCACTAATGCAAGCGGCAGGATGTCAGCAGCATGGCAATGCTGGCCGAGGGAGCGGGCACAGGGTAACCTTGGCCAAGCGCACAGCAGCAAGACGGACCATCATTCCCACCAGCCACACACAGGGCTCCCTCCCCTTCCCTGTTCCCCAGTTCTGCAGCCATTCGCACCTGACTGGTAGGAAAAGAAGAGGCTTCTAAAGGAGGAAGGACTAAAATAAGGAAAACAAGGGTTGTTGCATTTCCATTCAGGTGAGAAAGACAGTGCTAATCTAGGAATTACCATTAAAGGTGACATGGGAAAGATTCAAGAAGAACTGTGAGACATATTTCTGGTTTGTAGCTTTACTGTTTAAAGGCCCTGTACTTTTTTTTTTGGGGGGGGGGGAGGAGGGGGGAGTATTTCCTGCTCTGCTTGTTTTTAGCTTAGAAGTATTCCGACCATTTAGTGTGGCATTCTGGGTTCTTGTTCGGGGGGACTTCAGGGGGACCTTATCTGCGTGATCCAAGTAGGTTGTAGTTTTACCAAAGATGTACTGATGCCCTGTTGCTTGTTAGGAAATGGAGCTAAGCCAAAGTCTTAAAAATGCTGTCCCCCCTGCAGAAGTCCATTCACAATTGCTCACTGATTGCTGTTTCAGCACATCATAGTTTCATGCTTTGTCACAGAATCTCTGAAAACTGATGAGTAAAACTTGACTGCCTAATGGGATGGAAAAAAAGACAAGAAGGGAACTGAGATAAACAATTCAAGCACTTTTATAAGAAATTTTTTTTACAAAGGGCATAGGTGTAGGAGATGAATATTGTCCTTCACTCCAAGTAATCTTAAAAATTCAATTTTCATTTGCAGTAAGTTGTTGGATGCATCTTTGCTTTCCACTCTGTTCTCATCTAAACGAACAGCTGAGTATCCGGGACCTTATTCTCACTGTGGAAATGACTAACCTCTATTTTCAGAGAAGGCTTGTGATTTTCAGTGTCTCCGATTTTTCATCGTCTCAGTTCCAGTTATGCTACATGGCCTGTTTTGAAATGGGCCAAGCAGCAGGGCATTTCAGGCCCCTTTGAAATATCTCAGTTTGGGTATTCAAAAACAGACAACCCAGCTGTGCAAAAGTGCCTTCACTCTGGTTCCAGAGTTATTTATGAATATGAGCATTTACTGAGCTGGTGGCAAGTATATGATGTGCTCACTTGGGAAGGGAAGCGGTGTAGAAAAATTGAAATGGAAAGGCTGCCCAAATGGTTGGGAATAGGAGAGGAATTGAAATATAACCACCGTTTGCATAAATCTCTGTCTTGATCCGTGTTTGCTGGTGTTCAGTGCTATAATTCCCTCACAGAAAGAGAATCAATTTGGTTCTCTTAATGGGGATGAGTCCAGACACTGGAATCTGGATCCAAATTTTTGAAACGTGGACACGCGGGTCTTTAGGGCTTGGTTCAGCTTAATGAAAAGCTAGCAACTGTTTAGGAAAAAAAGTCAGGTTTGGATTTGAATTTTATGTGTAAAGTCTCAGATTTTGTGCTTTTGAGTATTCCGTATTTTCTTCTACACCCATTTGTCAGTAAGATTCAAGAAAAGTCCCTGCTCTCTTCTGCCAGACCCTTTTATGAGAAAGTTTAACACATGTGCTACAGAGACAGCCCTGCTTCCTACGGGAAGGACTTCCCCTCTCTCAGACTTCGTTCTTGGTCACGTCTCCCAGTTTCCCTCTTGAGGTCAAACAGGAAAGAATGGAAGGGCAAGTGTAGTAAAAGCAATCAAATCAAATGCAATTGTGAAATATGGTCATCAACCCTGTTTCTGGGACCAGGCATCCAAAAACTCCCATTTTGATGCCATGACAGGTTTAACAGGGTGTGTTAAATGATAAGTTGCCTGAAATGACAAGGCTCTGTCTCTAGTGTAACGAGCACTGCGAGAAAAAATGTGCTGCAAGGACCAGACACTTGCAGAATTCAAATCGGGCTCCAGCAGCTCCCTCTTTTAATACAAAAGAGCTCGTCTGCCTGCTGCCCCTGCGAAAGTGCCAGGCACTGCACAGTGCCTGGAAGTGCAGTTCCCCTCCACTGGAGCCTCTCACACTTATCTGGTCCTGGAAATGTTGATATTCCTCGGGGTCCACGCCTTGTGTCCCTGCCGCATGGATCTGCTGCATGCCGCTGCTGGCGTGTACTGGGAACAGAGGTGCAGCTGCGAGCTGGGATTGCCCTGGCACTTCAGCAGCAAGCAGCAATACCCCATCTCCCCACGCTTCCTCGTTCATGTTTTCCACAGCTGCGTGGCCTTCAGCAAAGCGGAGCTCCGTTCCCACAAAAGTCAGATTTTTTTTCTTCATGAGGCCCACCTCTTCCTTTTGATAAGAGGGGCCTGTTGAGATAGGTGCTGAGTGAAATCGCACCCGGGGCAGGGTGGGGTGAGGAGCTACGTTGCCCCATGGGGAAGGTGGAGAAGTGGCTTGTGGTCGCTTTCTGCTGCTGCTCCTCCTCCTGAGCCGCCTGCTGTGAGCCCTTCCCGTGGTCGTGCCAGGCTGGGGAGACACTGCTCCAGAAATATCATTCTTTCCAACCAAGAGCTGTTTGGTTCCTCGCGGCAGGACAGCAAGTTGCCCCGAGGTGGCTGTCTCTTGGGGTGCCCCGTCCACGTTTGTCCTGGTGCAGTCCGGCGGACTGCAAAACACTAAAAACATGAAGCTGTTATTAGGGTGAAAACATCCACCATCCGATTCCCAGGAGTAGGCTCTATTTTTGGTCGGGTTTCTGGCTGCGAGAGCACCTGAGCGGCGTGCACGTGCGCGCGTGGCCCGTGGCCTGCCTCACTGGGAAGCGCCGAGAGTCCCGGCGCTAATTACCGCAGCAACACGTGCTGCGCCAAGCTGCTCGTGGGAGCGGTGGCAGCCACGGCAGCTATTAGGAGCTATCATCAGTCTTCAGCCAGGGTGGCTGCAAGACAAGGAAGAGATTAGGAAATGGGGATGTGACGGACGAGTGATCTGTCAAACGGACTTTATTAACCTAAATGTGTCAAAGAAGTTTCCACTGAAAGGAAAAAAGGGGAGAGGTTTTTTTTGTTTTTTTTTGGTTTTGTTTTAATTTGGACTGATTTCAATTGGATAAAGAGAGTCTCATGTTATTTTATTATTTAGATAACTTTGGTTATTCCAGCGTCAGATACCACATGGTTATTTGTTCACCTGCCTCCCAACTTGATAACAGGTAGCAGTAAAGGAAGGGGGATTGGAACAGCAGAGAGAACAGGCTGAAGAGAGTCTAACTTTTTACATAAGAGATTAACACCATTGTAGAGCTCTGTCTGTCTGTCCCTTGCTTTCTGTCTGCATGGCATTTTGCAGGCAGATGTGTTTGTGCTGCCTGCACTCTGGGCGGGTAGGACGCGAGCCAGCTCAGACCAAAAGCCACGTAGCCGCGGTTAGCTTGGTTCCCATCCAGCTGGCCTGGTGCATTGGAAGAGCATGCATGTATCTGCCGGCAGTGACTGTGTAGATAAAGCTTTGTTGCCTTTTGGTGGCATAGAGATATGATATGGCACCAACTGGTACTGCCAGGTAAATGTATTCAGCGTATTACCATCCCTTGCTGCCCACCCTGCTAGAGATGATCACATCAACAGCAGATGAGTGGAGTATGTGTGTACAACACAGTCACGACAGTGACTCACTTCACTGTACATTGAGCTCAGCTTACAGAAGGGGAGGTTGCCTGTATGAAGAAGACAGATCATGGGGGTCTGAAATGCAGCCAGCGGATGGTGCTAGGTCTGGGCATACATGTGGTTTTCCAGCAGCAGCTATGCCACCTGAAGAAATTACTGCATCTGGTTGCCCATCACTGACCTCTCCTAAAGATGTTGATTCCTTTAGATCTCCTAACAGAGCTGCTGGTGTGATTGTCTGCAAAATGTCCCAAGCAAAATGAACCACAGTTACATAAATAGTCAAATTCTAGGTTTTTGCTAGCAGGACTTCTTTTGGCAGAAGCGGTTTGGGGAGTGTCCGCATGAATGGCTCAGTGAGCAGATCTGAGGAGATGATAACCTCCAGGGAGGAGGCTATGAAGGTCAGTTAGAGCTGGACTAGCTGCTCCTTACCCATCTGCGTGAGGCCTACGATGTGGACTGGGCTGGCTGCTGCGCTCTCAGCGCGGCAGCATATCCAGACACCTCAGGAGCTCCTGCCCAGAGTCTCCACAGAAATGTATATGCCACTTCTGGGTAGGCGGCAGACACCGTTGTATAGACCTGGGGAGTTATTAGCACATTTACATTATCAGACAGCCATGTTGCAGCTGACAACGGGTGTTAATTCATTTTGCAGTCTGTATGCTTACAAGGGCCCATCTCTCTGAATCAAAATCATCACTTGTGGGTGGAACTGAAATGTAAGGGCATGCTCAAGTTGTAACCTCATGAACTTTGATGTGAAGCCAAGACCTAAGACTTTAGAGACCGAGAGGTAAGGTGTTCATCCTGTGCCCACACTACAGACTGCCGTGCCCTCAGCCATGACACCGTGACAGTGGTTGCTATACCTTCCAGTGGGCGCTCTAATGAAAGAATTCAATTTCTTTCCTAAAGGACCTTTAAAACAGTAACACAAAACGAGCAGAGATTTTAGTGAATCAGCTACCTCCAGGAAGCAGAAGTGTGAGGCCGTTAATAGGAGTTGTGTGCTGTTCTTCACACGCAGAGTGTCTGTTGTGTAAAACAAAACAAGGTGAAAGTTCTACATTTGTTTTTATTTCTTCTCACTTTAAAATATCTTGGGTAAGAGTCTTTTTATCACGGTGTCTCAGTGCTCGTGAAATTGAAGAAAAACAGTGAATTTCGAAGTGTGGTTTGCCACATCAGTGACTTACCATAGACAAAATCCACTAAATTCAGATCTGCATCTGGATATATCGTCCCCGCATTCGTTTCAACTTAGACTCTAGGACTCCGTTTTGGCCATTATGGAGATAGTTGTTTTAAAGGTGGCCTGTGCATCCTCTCCTAAGCATCAGGGATGCTCATACCTGGGGTCTTGCTTTCAGCCCATTCTGTTGCAGCACAAGGCTCCTCTGGACAGGACAGGTGCATCATTTTTTGTCTGTTAGTACTGGCTGCAGTGGCCACCTTGACAGCCACCGTTGCTCCTTCCAGCCCACTCCGCTGTGACAGCCTGTTCTGTGCAGCAGTGGTCACGCTGGCCTGCACGTCCTCTTCCTCTCCCAGCAGCAGCGAGCCTGCCGAGGTGCATGCAGGAGAGGGGGCTGTGCTCCTTCTGTGGCAGGCAGGAAAGAGCAGAGGTGACCACTGCCAAGGGGTGAGGTACCAGGGCTCAGCAGTTGCCTCAAAATCACACGATCGTTATGCGCAAGAAATCATGGAGATCATTCCAGCCCAGCACAACAATTTACTGTGCAGCAAAAAGAGAATGAACCACAGACGCGGAAAGGTGAGAACAAATTCCTGTTGTACCCCCTGCAAATTCATTCCTTCCCCAAGAGGCAAAAAATAGTCCAGCTCTTCCACTCCTTCTGACAACTCCAATCATTTTTATTAGCAAATGCCAAAAGCAAATCAAAATATTTTGGAGGTTCTGAAATGTTGATTCACTTCATGTTGCAGCCGTAAAGGAAATAAAGGCCTTGAGATCAAAATTGTTTTCATGGGTCTTGTCTACAGTGGAAAAAGAAGTCATGGCAACTCAGATGTATTTATCTATAACTGTGCCTCCAGTTTCAGGTTTATGTCTGTCTACCACATTACTTTAGAGAATTAATTACTTTAATTTCTGTCAGCATTAGAGGCAAAGTTGCTGTTTGTCTTCTGCTAGCTAAGGCCTCTTTGCCCAACCTTGACAAGACCAAAGAGTCCTGATGCAAGTTTGCCAGACCAGGGAAACCTCACAGTCTTTTCAGAGCTCAGGTCTCCAAGAGGCTGCCATGGGCCTAGGTGCTTGCTGGAGCTGGGGTTTGAAATTACAGCTTTCTCATTGTCTATATCTGTTCCGCTAAAGGCATCCTCTCCTAAGAGCACTCCCTTTTCTCCAGACCATAGGGGTATATAGTGGCTTGTGCCAATATTGCTAACTCCTTCTAGAGCAGGCTGGCAGCATCCACGTCGCAAAGTGTTTGGCTTGGGTCTGCCTTGACAGTCATTATTATTTTTTCTGCATTTTTCTTTTTTTTAGTTCAAAATGCTTGAAGAAATATGGGGGCTGTGTTGCAATCAGAGAGGCTGGTTCTTTTAGAACATGATGCTAATGGTACATGTTGCATCTGGGTTATAGTGTGAGAATACTGGGGGAAGGGCCCCTGGATTAGCACTGAAGGAGCAGCCCAGGAGGAGAAGGATCCAAAACTGGACCCTTCCACAGTTATGTTGCCTGCCTAGTGTGAATGCTGGAGTAACAGTGCTGTCAGCTATGCTTGTGATTCCTTTTGGAAGGAAATATTTGGAGGAAACTAGAGAATATGTGGTATGGATGATTATAGACTTAGGGTCTGGGAGAGAAGAAGGAAACTAAGTTATTTGTCAGTGTGGGCACATGTATCTACATTTTAAGACAGAATTGTATCAGTGAGTTTCCAACAAAGGGGAAAAAAAAATGGATTAGTCTTCTGGATTCAGCTGCCATGCTGGAAGAATTCAGCAAAAGGAAAGGAAAGGGAAGTGACATATTCTAAAGGGTAGTTCAGTGAAATACAGAGTGAAGTTCAGCAGTGGTAAATATAGCTAAATCAATTGAGTTTAGTTCATATCCTGAGAGCCATAAACATACACAGGTGAAATTTTACGAGCTTTTAAAAAGAACTTTATGAGCTTTGAGGGAGAAGCAGTATAATTTGAAACTAGCAATGGAAAAACAATGTAATATGGATTGCAGCATTCCTAGAAAATCCTGTTAACTTAACCAATACAAGGATTATAAGGCATAAGAAAGGAGTAGAAGCCTAGGAATCTGTTTTATTCTTCTCCAGGACCTTGATCCAACCCTCCTTCCAAGCTGTAGTATCTGTTGAAATGACTCTCTGGACAGCCCAGGAGTCTAAAGGACTCATGTGCCAATGTCTCAGAGGAAAAAAGTGAAAAAGAGAGAAACATGCAACTCTTCAGTAGGCTCTGCTAGCTCTCCATTGCTGCACTTTCTGGTTTTCCTCACAGGGACTGGAGGCTGCCTCTCTGCATGCTTGATAAGAAGCAATGTACTAAGACATTTAAAGATGCCTGGCCCTTACTTGGTGTAAGAAGGGTGGCCTGCAGCCTGAGCTGAGGCAGAGAAACAGACATTTGAAGATCAAAATATACTATCTCTAGAAAATCTTCTTTCACGAATAAATTAAGTGTTCTCAAGAATGGAGCACTGATAGCAGCAGAGGAAAGCTTGGAGATGTTCAGGCAGATGTTGTATAAGCTCCCTCATGTAACTTGGGCAACTAACAGCTCAGGGCAGACTTTCTCCTGGCTATGGTTTCCCTGGCCATGGGTTTCTGCTAAGCTCTAATAATGCCTGAAGCCTTCTGTGATATTTCCTGCTCTGAGCCAGGTTTCAGCAGAGGTTATCAATACATCTGAAAGTTTGGTCATAGGTCAGGGTGAGGAGGGGCTCAGGGAGGGGAGCTCACTTGCGGCTTAGCTCAGTGACAGGCTGTTCAGCTGTGCCATCAACTACTATTCAGCCTGAGGCCACTGTGAAATAGGGCCGAGAGCATCCTTGATAATTGCCACTGATGCCTGAGAATCAATTTTAAGTAGCAGCATTTCCACAAATTCGAACAATCCAGCTATGTGAGTGGGTTGCTTTGATTTTGGTGAGGTCCTGCTTGCTCATGACAGCACTTTCTTGGACCTCTTACTCTTTTGATTGTGGTAAGGCAGGTTGTGCCCTAGAGAGTTGCAAATCAAAGGAGAAGAAGTCTTTGTGACTAACAAATGCAGTGTGGTTCAAAACCAGACATTTAGGAGCAAATTTTCAGCAGACAGCTAATTCTAGACCAGTAATTAGGGCAAAAGCCTATTGTTGACATCTTCTCACTAGCAAGAGTTTATACTAGAACAATGGGAGCAGCCAACAAGCGCTGCATTTGAGACACAGTCCTCTGGAGTAAGGCTTTATTCCAAATAAAACATTTACCCCAAGTCACTAATCAGATCAGGCTTTGACAGAGAAGTCATCAACAGAATCCTCGTATGGTGCTAATATCTAAGCCTTGCCTGCCTCAGTTGTGTTTAGTTATACATATATTAAAAGCTCTTACTGTTAATGCACCAAGTATGTGTAAGCGATTAACAGAAGATTGTGTTTGATTATGACTTACAAAAAAGTCTCCTGAGAAGTTAGTGTTCATTACTCAGTGAAGAGCCCTTTCAGCCATGAATAGTGACCTTGGCAGAAGGTCCCGGAGACCAAGGAATTAATTGAAAATGTTTTAATAAAGGCTGGTGCATGGAAAAAAAATCCATATGACTAGTGCATTGTTTGCTGGTGACGATACATTTGGCAGATACCTATCCCGTTACAAATTCAGATGCTGAGTTCATTGCAGAGCTGTGCTTTCAGGGTGGATTTGATGACATGCTGGAGAAAGGCAGCTTTGGAAAATGTGCTTTGATATATTCTAAAAGATGTTTTGCACTTTGACAAAAGTGTAGGATAGCTTAATGCAAGTCTTGTTTTTAGCCAGATGCTTTCTTGGAATAGCATTTTTCCATATCATCATAATTACAGAAGTGGTTCCTGAGCACATTTCACTAATTCACATGACACAAATTAGTTTTCTTAACGAAAAAAAGAGACTTGTGTATTGATGCAGTTTGCTGTTGTTCCTTTGGTCATACTGTACTGTTTGTGAATACTCTGAAAGCTGCTAACAAACAAGAAAATATTTGGAAACCAGTCGGGAAGTGAACGTTTCCTTGCTGGCTCTTCACAGTGCATTGGTCATTTGTTAGTCACCTCTCCTTAGAAAATTTCACTGCTCCACCAGGAAGCAGAACTGCAATCCTTGGTATGGAACCAAAGAAGTGGAAGCTAACAGAGCCTGGGTAGCCCATAGCTTGACTGTTAGTGGATATAATCCAAGCCTGAACATATTTGCAGATAAGACTGTTACAAGAACGAATTTGAAGTTCACTGACTAGCTCACACCGATGTTGAGATTTAATCTGCTTCACACAAAATACAATGTCCCAGGTTTGTGTGTCTGAGCCATTTAACCATACTTCACAGAGTAACTTTTCTTCTAGTTCTCTTCCTATTCTGTTGCCGTTGATTTCCTGCCATTCCTTCTAGAGACCAGAAAGATTGCCCAAATGCAAGGAAGATTTCACATCTGTGTGCAAATTTCAGCCACTTCCATTGAATTTCAGAGAAGCTGAGCACCTGTCCCTTCTCTCCATGTCTTTGGTTTCCTTCTGTCTAAAAAGGGGGATAGAGGAGAGATGTTAGAGTGATAGTAACTTGCTACACTGGCATGGCTAAGCTCTGCTTTGGGAAGTGCTTTGAGCTCCTTAGACAGACAACGTTATGGAAGCGCAAAGGGCTAGCATATGTGGGGCCTCTTTAGGCAGTAATTGCATCATATACCAGCAAATCAAGTGAGGTGTGTTGTCAGGTGCTAATTTTTCCCAAAGTGACAGTACACTCACTGGTAATAAAGATTTAAAGGAGCAGCTAACCTCATGCCATAACTCACCTTCCTCGCTATCCACAGTATACTGAAGGGACTACAGTATTTTCTCTCCTTGTGAAGCACTAAATAAGCAGTTACTGACATCTGTTCAGCAATCCCGGCCTCTGTAATGGTATGACTGTGTTTTCCTGAAACATTTGGAGCATGACCCTGGGGAACTGAAGCCCCTCTCCTCTACAACTGCTCTGAGGTTTTGATCAAAACCCATTGAAGTCTTCAGGATTCTTTCTACTGACTTGGATACGTTTTAAATCAAGCTCATAATATCCAGGTTAGGTAAGGTTAGATAAATAGGCACAAATAACAAGTGTTTTCTTAAAAGCTCATTTTGTTGTAAATGGGAAAAATCCACTGCAGACATCCGAGATGCAAAATTCAAGCAATTCAGCCAATTCAAATTGAAACTGTTTTCTTTTGAAAACAATTTTCCTCAAAAATACCCGAACTTCTAGGGTTCTTTCAAATCCCGGCAAAGCTGTCCCCACTTCCCCATCTCTCTCTGACTGGAAATGATTTTTTTCTAATATTTGAAGATAAAGTGAGAAGTACAGTTAGCAGAGTGCAGGAAGGTTTACCCAGAAAGGTATGAAAACTTAAAAACGTGGGCTAGACTGGAAGCCAGTGTGTAACCAGCATGCAGCCAGCCTCCTCCTATAATATGGGTTCAAAGTTATTCTCTGGTTGGCCTTTTAAGCATATTCATTTTAATGTTCTCCTCAGATGGCAACTTATGGGCTAGAGAGGAGCCAAAATATCCTGTCTGAACACCTGCAAACTTTGGATCTAGAAGCAAATCCAAGCATTGGCATTGGCTCTCTGTGTAACGGTTCAGACCAGAGTCAGGCTTGTGTGCTCTTTGGGGCTTTGGATCCGAGTCTAAAGCTGAACTTTGCCTTTTTGGAAAGGCCAGTTCTTCCCTGCATTCCCGCCACACACAGGGCAATGGAATGAGTCGGGCGACATGGACAAAGCGTCACACAGCACAATGAAGAGTGTTAATATGAGTAATTATTGCAGTATGTCACTGTGCTATTTTAAGGCTGCTTGCTGCATGCCAAAGAGTGCTCTGGGCAGGGTTTTCATTACAAAATCCTGCCAAAGCACTTCCTGAGGGGATCATGATAAATATAGATAGCAGAAAGCCAGTCTGAATCCATTGCAGTGAATAGCAGCAGTGCACATGCCTTAGGGTCCACAGGGCTCATAAACTAGAAGATACTTGAGTTGGCTGAAGTCCCTGAATAATTCTAAATAATTTGGCTGACTCCAGTGAGGGATTTTCAGGTAGCCTTTTGATATGGTATGCAAGTCGCACTGGGGAGCTAGCTACCAGCTCACCCTACCAGTGCTGTGTGGGTCACTTTTATTTCTGGCCCTTGCTTAATTGTGATGGATCCCTGTCAAATAGTTTAGGCCAAACACTTTTCTCTTTTGTTATTGTTGACCATCTGTATAACATTGCTCTTTGCATCGTGTCATTACAGAAATATAAAGAACAAAGGAAGAATGTCTGGCTTTTTCAAAACTCTCCTTTTATAGCAGGACGACTCCCAAATGCCCATGTAGATGAGCAGCACTGCCACCAGCTTTGTCAACAGCAGTGTGCTCTCCTCGCCGTTCCCAAGACAGTTTGCCAGGTGCCTCACCTAGCTGTTGTACCTGCAGAGTTGTCTAAGATCAAGAAAGCAATGAGTGTGACTGACTACTCATCACCCAAGGCTGCCAACCTTGATTCAGGCAGTGCAAAGACATGACTGCACGAAGCATCTGTGCAAGGGAGTGCGAGCAGTGCCACCCTGCCCGTACTGGGAAGTCTGGTAGCCCCAGTGCTGCTGCCATTTGGACCACTGTGAATGGGAGTGCCTGAGCCAGTGAAACAGACTGCACGGTAAAGGCTTGTGATTGCTTTAGCTTCTCTGAGAAGAAAGCCAGTACCTCCAAAACAATGGCACATATCACAGGGAGGCAGTGAGTTTGCGAAGGCTGGTTTTCACAGTCAGTCCTGCTGGGCAGCAGTCTAGGGTGCCAGGAGCTGCTTTGTTGCAAACTGGGGGAGAGGAGCCGGGGCAATGTCTGTGCTGTGGCACAGGAGCAGAGGCAAAATGGACTGTATTTCTTCTACTGGGAAACCTGTAATCTTCTCCTTTGGACTCTGTCTCTGGGGGCTGCCATAACTCATTTCCCCACTTTGTTGTCAGTTGTGGGCTGTTGCCAGAGTGCAAGACTGGTGTCCTAGACACTCGCCCTAGTTTTCTGCCCCCGCTTAGCACCAGTGCACCCCTCTGCTGTGCTCTCTCCTGCTCCAGCACGAGAATGACCCTGGCCAGCACCTGAGGCCGCTGCAGAGCTGGAACAGTGCTGGCTCTGTACTGACGTCCAGGGTATTTCCATGGGATTGTTTCTGGGGGGGGATGTAATTCAGGTCTGCCGTAAGGCCATCCTAGCTAGCTCAGTGAATCCCAGCCCAGTAGGAATCTACCTTTAGGAGGTCTTATTCAATTTTTAAGTTGAATGATGATTTACTTTGAAACTTTTTGACCTTTAAGTCTGTCAGACCTTCCCACGGAGAGTGTTCCTCTAAGTGAAGCCTTGAGTCCTCTCCCTATCCTGGCCTCATAAGTGACTTCATCTCATCTCTCAGCAGAAACAAGGAACTCACTAAACAGATGAAGTCATGAGGAACAGCAGGGAGAGCTAATGAAGGGGGCCCTTTCCTCCTGCAAGCCAAAAGTCCTGTCTATTTGGGGACATCAAAATTCCCCTTCTGTTATACTTCCCTGTGGTCTTTCCCCTTCTCCCCACATTACCCCTAATAACTTGGCTTCTGAAGCCACCTGAGTGAGCTCTAGGATGGGCCCTGTGGGCTCCAGGCAAGGTCTTTCTGCCAGCTGCCCACTGCCTCCTCCTGGCCCTGCCTGTCCCGGCTGGGCGCCGCGTTTTGTGACATCCACACTGTGTGGGGCTCTCCCTGGCATGTGCACAGTGAGCAGAAACATGGTGGCAAGTTAAAACTTCCCATAACTTCTAATGAACATGGCACGTGCTTAATATATTTTGCAGAAAATACATGTGTGCTTTGAAAATAATACCACCATGATGGTTCTATGTGCTTGAGGAGAAGTAAAATACTGGTCACCTTACTGGGAAAGATGGTTTTGCATCAGCAGGAAATGAACTTTGGTATTTGTATCTGATAGATTTCATAGCTCTGTGGGCTGTGGGAGGCAAGATACAAACTTCATAGTCTTTTTCAGTTCTTTTTTTTAAAGGGTAAGACAGTATCATAAATTCAAAAATGTCAGTATTATATACAGTGAGTGTGTGCATGTATGTGGATATTATACTATTGATTTTTATTATTTATTTTATTATTCATGACAAGAAACCTGGACCAAAGTTCAAGCTCATTCTCTTAGCCCTTGTACAATTACATGGGTAGGCAAGACTTGCCTTGTTTTATTAAAAAAAAAAGAAAAAAAAAGAGCTGCCTAACTAAAGTGTAAGAGATAATTTGCTCATAAGCTTTGTTAAAGGGCAATGCAGACAGAATAGTTTAGTTATAAGTCTGAGCAAAAATGTGCAAAAGGCTGTTCTAATAAGATGATGATGCCTCTCTGCAGCACCTGCATTGGTTTGGCTGTAAAGAATAACAAGCAAATTTGCAATATGTGTACTCTAGCAGCTTTGTTCCTCTGTAAAGAACTCTCTGTACCTGCCAGGAGAGGTGGATCAGTTGCCTGCTACCTACTCTATTTAATCATCTGTTTTTGTGAGTGCTGAGAGCTGGAAAACAGGAATAACAACATGTTTAGAGGTTTGATCCTTTCTCATGACCCAGAAGGATTGTTTCCACCACTCATTCCAAAGTGAGAGTTGCAGGTAGCGGAAGTGGAAAAAGTTATGAGGAAAGATAGCTGTGAAGGTTTGGTTTGGACATGTTCATCTGAGCTAAAAACAATGACTATTTCCACTTCCCACCCTCATTGTCCCAAACAGCAAACTGACCTCCAGTTGCATGTGAAGACATGTCTTTGACATATTTTTTCTTAGTAATGTGCATAAGATAAGGTGGGTGCGAATGGAAGACTTGGGTTCCCCCCCTTTTTCTTCCACACTTTCCTTCTCCTGTTCTCTTAACTCCCTTCTCATCTCCAACATGTGCCTTGACTCTTTTGCACTGTGCTTCAAAGGAGCTACAGAGGAAAGCTCTTTAAAAGATGACGAATTATTCCAAGCTCCAGAAGTTAACATCTCTTAACCACACAACTATAAAAAACAAGAACAACTGTGGTACAGGAAAGATACCAAATAAAGCTGTTGGGGGCCTGTTACACTACAGTATCATTCCTATTTCACTTCCATTTTACTTCCTTGATTTCACGTAACTGGACTGATGAGGGAGGGGACCAGGACTTAGGTGCAGAGAACTGGTTTTGGTGAGAAACCATAGCTGTCACCACAGGACTTTGGTGACCTTTAGACTTGCATAGTTGCTAGGCCTAAGGCCATCTGTGACTGAAAAGAAACACTTCTTGAAAAGAAAATTCCAATCGTTGACCTAATCAGGACAAAATTCATATTTTTGTGGGGGACAAAAACAATAAAAAGCTACAGACGAGATGCACAACCTTGAACTGTGACCAAATGGAAACTGGAAAAACCTGGAGGTTACCAGTGAATGTTACGTTTTCCCTTAGACAAAATTCAGTTTTGTCTCTGGAGACTGGTGATTTGTTTTTACTTCACAAAGCTTATGGCAGCAGACCTCAGAGCAGTTTTTTAACCTTCTTAGATTTATAGAGCCTACACCTTTCCCAGCAGAAGTGCACCCTTGTAGTGAATTCAGGCCTCCTGCCAGCATACCCACTTTTCTTATTGCCCTGTGCTGGACCCCTTGGAGCTCCTCCAGGACCCTTGGGGGCCTGTAAGCCCCACAGGGGGAACATCTCTGTCCTACAGCCCTGAAGCAGCATCCCAGTTCGGGGTTACTTTTGTAAACTTTGTAAACCACGTTGAGCTTCAGACTTAATTGGAGAAGGTGTTGCTCTGACTCCATCGTCACCTGCCTAGGAGAGCAATATATTGCTTAAGAGCAGCAAAGTAGAGAAGCAACAGCTGCCTTCACAGCTCAGCATCCTGAAAACTCCCTGAGGGCAGAGAGCTCCTCCCCAAGCAGAGTACGAACTGCGCTTGAAATGCTTTTTTTTTTTTTTTAATTAAAAAATACCATTCGGATCTGCCTTTGCCATGGCACAGATTCCCTACAGGCTGAGCAGTTTCTATCCAACTGAAACACATGTTCAGCAAAGGGAACAGCCCCTGTCAGTTATTTATGCAAAATGCCTAATGAATCTATTGGTGTCAGAGCTGACTTGATGCAGATGAGCCTGGAAATGGTCTGAGAGATCAGGTCCACTTGCCAAGATGCTGTGACCTCTAGGCACGGACCTTGGACCAGTTGCAGCCACTTGGCTCTCTCCACCACACTGACATGGAGCCGAGCACAGCAAATGACACTGTCCCTAAAGTAGCATAGCTCATACTGCTGGGGAAAAATAATTTTAAACTCCATGCATGTCAAGTTTAACCAAGACCCTTTTCATCTGAAGAGGGCCACTGATTGAGAACAAGGCTGAGTTCCAGTCGCATTTATGCCAGTGACTTGTTGCCTGTCCTGGGCCACGTGATATAACTTCTCAATGCTTTTGGTTACCCCATCTGTAAACTTGAAATACAAACTCTGTGGTTTTGTGTGAAAAAAAGCTGTACAAGTCTGGGGAAACGCTGACTCCCTCTGCTTCAACAACACAAAATAACCCATTTCAACTGACTACAGTGTGCTTCAAGGCTTGGTCAATATTTATATACCTACAGGAACATATTAAACACCATAGACATTCATTGGAGTGTTCCCTCCATTTTTTTTACTTGCAATTCTTCAGGTTTTTATCCTTCTCTCTTTTTCTTTCTTCTTATTTCTCCTTTGACTAGTATTACATAGAGAAAAGACAGAAAAAGGGCAGAATAGTATTAGCAGAGTTCTTCTTTATTTCTTTTAGTTCTTCATGCACTGGGGTGATGCATGCGAAATCCATATGGAAGCACAGGTTCCATAAACCTTGTAGAAATTGAGAGTCCAGTTTGCTGCTTGACTTTTAAGACTATAGACTCACCTAATGAGACTGATTTAGAAATTGCTGCTCTTAGAAACATCCTCTTTGAAATCAATTTTCAGACCAGTCTTTGGTAGGTAATTTTTATCCCTTCTCCATCTCACTTTAGAAAATCAGCATCAAAAGTCATACCAACAACCAAACTCATGATGAATCTCCAACTCCTGCCCTGTCCTGTTTGAATGCTTCACTTCTTTTGATCTCTCTGGAGCAACAGGCTGGCTACAGTCCATGTGTTTTTCCTATAGCAATAGAAATTGGTGAGTGCTTTGTTCAACACAGTGATGGTGAAGGTCAAAGTCAAAGCAAATCTTGGCTTTGGCTGCTGTGGAAGCGCAAGCAAGGGGTAAGATTCTTCAAAGAGGCATGAGGGAAAGACTGCACAAAAGAGTTTCAGATCCTGGATTACTCTGACAGTCTGAACAGCACAGTGTTCAACTCTGTGGGTATCACTGCTGCATGGAGACTATAAAGTCCACACTTCTAAACAGATGGATCATGAAATATCTTTCAAATCATTAGGTAACTAATCTTGCTAGCACCCTTCTGAGACTGGGAGAAGGACATAGCCCCAACCACACATATACTCAAATACATGAACACACAAAATTTAAAAAAGGAGAGATTCTGCCACAAAGAAATTAAATGATTCCAAACTGCAGACCTGAAGCTGAGTGCCTATGTGTGTATTTAAGGACTCCATAGTTAAACCAGCAGCCTTTTTATCAGAAGCATTGAGTACCCATTATTTTTATTGTCTTCAGTACAACCTAAATGTCCTTAAAAGGAATTAAAGGAAGACAAATTGGGGGAACCATAGTTTTTTTCCTGACATTATCTATCTTGATTGTCTCTAGAACTCTGACCTTCTGTTACTGGAGCTGACACAGCTGGTTCCTAATGTGATAATTTTGTGATATAAGGCCCCCTTATCTCATGCCATGGATAGGATCCCAGGACATTTTCACCTATGATGGACATCTTATGGAGAGAAGGGCTTTGTGTCACTTTCTGTAGAAATGGAGATTTTGTCTATGAACTATGAGATGATAACATGTTCTGTGTGACAGAAAGTGTGTATGGGTGGCCAGGATGCAGGGATGCAACATACCCTGCTCATCGTACAGGCTTTGAGTGGCTTTGCAGCCAGTGCAGTTGGAGAGAGTCCAAAGCTCACTGCCTGAGGAGGCAACCTGCTGGGATCTCTGTTCAGCCCATTCTCATTGCAACCTGGCAGTCATCTCCAGCTGCAGACGTGCACTGACTATCGTGGCCAAAGATTTTGTCTTTCCTCAGGGGTTTTGGTAGAAACTTCTACAATGTTTTTTTCCAGTCAGTTACACAACAAGTTTTCCTGGTACAAGCAACCTGATTTGTCACTGTCTTGCATAGTCATGTGCATTGGGGTGAGCTTGGCATCTGGTGCATTTTCAGAATTTTCTTTTGTAACTGTGCTTTTCCCTTCCACTGATAGGTTATCACAGCCCTTCACCCCTCTGTCATGAGCTCTGCCTTCTGCAGTCTGGTCTTTGCCTAATCAAGCGAGACAACTATTCTGTTGTTACTGATGAAGCTGCAATAAATAGCATATCCATTTCTCCAGTTA
Source organism: Apteryx mantelli (assembly GCF_036417845.1). Classification (NCBI taxonomy): domain Eukaryota; kingdom Metazoa; phylum Chordata; class Aves; order Apterygiformes; family Apterygidae; genus Apteryx; species Apteryx mantelli. Next base: position 25,197,041 of record NC_089980.1, on the reverse strand, counting down.
TCTGCTTTTTGAATTCCAGGCTGTAGTGCCAGCAATAATTACTCTGTTTCTATATTTAGAGATCATCAGCACCTCATGAATATCAAATTGTACTGTTATTATCGCTGTACAATATGGGCCAGTCTCCTATCAGTGTAAACATTTATAACAGTGATTATCAGTAGGACTGTTTGAGATCCCAAAATAGACAAGGATGAACAGGAGTCTGTCATTATTTGTTTACTGGAGAAGGTGGGGGGAAAGGCAGAAGAGCTGGCTGAAGGTCTAATACCACAGAGCACATTTACCATGAGTGTGAGAAGGCCAGAGCACAAACAAAGCTACCTCCTGGGACTATTAGGAGTAAGTGCAGAGAGTCTCTTGGCCCAGGCACCATCTTAAATCCTCAGTGCTGGACTGCCTTCTGCACAGACTTTCTGCCCCACAAGCAAATTCCTTTGAATGTTTCCTGAGGGTTTGTTTCCAGACTCTTTCCTTACCCAGGAGAAGCTTATGTTTGGAGCTCCAGTCTGACCAGTTTGGTCAGTCATAGAAACTTAATTTCCAAATGATGGATTCGACCAATTTTACCCTCAGCATTGGCTGGCCAGGGGAAAAGGAGCTCTGTGGCCCTCCAGAGCTCTCTGGGGGAATCAGAGCGGCACTGAAATCCCCAGTGCCTGCCCTGCCTTGGGGTTGCAGTGCTGCTGCTGCCTGCTTGAGGCACCAGTGTGTTTCCACAAATGAACTGTCTGCAACAGATTAAACACAGCCTGCTTTCCTCGTCAGTTTGAAAGCCTCATTTGTGTGTCCCAGTGGCTCCTCCTTCTCCTCCATGATGGAAGATCCTGAATTTGTAGTAGTTTCCTCAACTTTCAGTGGTGGTTTGCTCTGCCAGACACATACCATCTGCTGCTGCTTCACCAACAAGGCTGTTCTCCTAAGAGACCTTTTCCCCCCTCTGACTCTCCAAATAAGCAGACTCCCATGGGATGATCACTCTCTACCATCATCTTTCAGAGCTGTCAAGATGCTTCAGCAGCTCTTCGAGCTTGACCTGATGCAGTCCCTGGTCTAGGGATGAGCCCATCCTTATATACTGTTTGCTATCCAGATTGATACCTCCCCACCACAGAGGTTTTCTGTCATTAATAACTTCAATACTCAATCAAATTATCTTTTTTTTTTCTACTTTTCCCTAAAATTATTGCTTTAGCATGTTTAGCTTTTTAGGGTAGTGTTGCCACCTGGGCACAGCTAGGCAGAGCCACCTCCTGGCAGGATGGTAAGCAAAACTCTCGATCTGCTGGCCCAGTACTTAACTCACCTCTAAACAAAGATTTATTCAGTATGAATGAAGTTTCCTCAGCTTGCAGATTGTGTTAGCAGGGTTATATTTCAGTACCTAGCTCTTTCCATCCCAAAAGGGCGTATCTGTACTTTATACAAACTTATTTGTGTATAAAGTGGGGGTGCTAATGTGCAAGGAAGCGAAGAACATGGCTGGTTCATTCCTAGGTCTTTGAAGGAGCTCAGCAGGAGAGTGTCCGTGCAGCTTGGGCAGAGCGTGGCCAGGTGAGACTCTCAGAGACAGGACTTGTGGGGCCTGAGGGACACCAGGAAAATGATAAAATCTTCTGAGAGTAGCTGATGCTGTGAAATTGCAGATTCCATTATCTCCTGGTATTTTATCCCAAGACATTGGCATGCACACACCCAAGTACATGCTTTAGTTTCTAGTTCAAAACTCTTTAGTAATGCCAAAACCTGATCCTAGCATTGTGTTCTCTGCTCCAGACAGAGGAAGGTTAGTAACTAACATGGGCTTCTTATCAATTCTTTGTCTCTGAAACTGCTATAACACACCCACTGGTGGGTTTCTGTCCTAGTGAATTTCTAGAATCTGCTCTCTTTTCAAAGAAACCTCTGCCAGAAGAGGACATGACTAAGCAAGAGAGGAAGCTTAACTGCAGCAAAATGGGAGTGAGACAGAAAATAATCACTGAGTAAACTAGTACTTGTCCGTTCAGTGGGGGAAGCAAATCTAGATCATTCTCTCTGCAGCCTTGGAGCGATTTCCCTGGCTCTAGCACAGCTGGCCTAAAGACACAAGCAACATACAAAACAGGAGTTAAGGGCTTTGAGAGCTGTTCACAGCACCTAGCACTTTCATCTGTTTCACAAGGGGATGTGTCTTTCCTACAAGAGAACTCTTGCACATGTGTTTATGCTGCGAGAAAGCTGTCTATGTTTGGTTTGGAAAAGTTACGCTTGCTTAACAAAACCTGAATTAATCCCTGTAATCCTTCTCTGCATCTCTATGGCCAGATTGGAGCAGCCTGTGGAAAAAATTCCTGTCTATTTTCAGAAATAGATAAAAGCATTCAGATTACAGAGTGCAAATCTCAGCTCGAAATGGCTGGAAAAATCCATTCAGCGCCACTGTCACTGACCCCCATGACCTCCTCAAGTAATGAATTTCAGTTGTCTCTGCTTCTCCCCTGCGCCTGCCTCCGTCTCCTCCCGCTGCCACCGCCGCTCCCGGAACTGCCTAACATCTGCAAAATGTCATCGTGGTGTCCAACTGTTTATCCCACAGGGAGCTGAGAGGGAGGTGTTATATAAAAGAGCAGAGTTTGTGGAAATTATTATTGATCTCGCTTCTCAAGACCGTCAGTGGGATCTTTTTATTTAAATGTTCATGTGGCTCAAAAATTTTGGTGGAGCGCTACAGTGCCAAGGAAAAGTGCTCTTTGCCACAAAAAAGAAAAGACTAGAATCTGTTTTTTTATATGCACTCACCTCCGAGTTACACTCGCTGCTATGCCTGGAGCTGGTTACAATGTCAGCCCCTCCACTGCTGGGAGGTCCCAAAGCAAATGAGCCTTTAGCATCAATTATTAGTTCATGAGACTGAGGATTCCACAGAGGACATTACTGCTCATTTAGAGGGACTGTGTGTTTTAGGTATCCCCTGATGCTCGATGTCCTCACAGTGCATTAGATGCCCTGTTAACATGAAAAATATTAAACACAACTGCTTACATTCCGCTTATATTTCTCCTACAGATTACAGGCAAGCTTTCATAATTAATACCAAGGTAGAGGGCATCCAGCTGGACTACAGCTTTTGAAAGATTAACCTTGGTGGGATTTATTTTTTTAATTTAAAACTTTGTTTTCCTTTCTAAGATGTTCAGAACAGACTTAGGATGCTGATAGTTTTGTGCCAGGCTCATCAAAATGTTTAATAGGAATCCTGCAGTCCTCCATTGGGATTCACTCAGTTGATATCCACTGCAGTTGTGTCTCCTCTAACAAAACTGGGCCTAATTCTGTAAGGTTCTGAGCAACCCTTTTGGAACTGAGGATGATTCAGGTTTCTTTCCTTACGTATGAGGATGATGAACAGGGTATGAAAATCTAAATAAGCAGTGTGTTGCAAAATAGGACTGTTGGAGGGATCACACGCTCCAATGATGAGTGCAAGATTCTGTAAAATAACACTCCCGAGTTTTGTTCCTAGTCTCTCTATCCAAAAAGGACTTGGGAGGATCAGCTCACTTCACTAAGAGACTTACAAATATACCCAGTTTGCTATGGGGATGGCCAGGTTCTAGTGTGGGTGCAGAGATGCAATGAACTGAGCACAGAGCTAGGGAAATACTCAAATGGGGAAAAGGTGTACTGTTAGCTCATGACTACAACTGTTGGATATTTGGTTCTTAAATGACTCAAAAATGTTTTGAGATCTTGGAATCTAAGAGTTCAGCGTGGTGTCAACTACAATATAAGCACCAACTGTGCATCTACTGTATGTGTACGCTGGATTTAGGGCTGGATTTATACGTGCGTAAATATGTTTGTATGTCCTTGCACGCATGTCTTTCTAAGTCCAAATACAGCTCAATTGAATGTACAAGTGAACAAAAGGGGAGAGTATATCCACACACACACACACATATATGGATTATAAATATGTATATGTGTACTTTCTATATTGAATATAAGGACCAAAATACACTGAAACACACAATATGTATTGCACTCTGCCTACAAGCCTAATGCTGAGATCAGAATTTATTTTCTCCCACTGGCTTGTTTTTAAATACTAGAGAAATAGTCACACCAGCCAAAATAATCTGACTTTTGAGCTCACTTCAGTATTTTCCAAGTTCTTCAACCAGCTGGCAAGAGAGATGATATTTTCAACATTTGTAAATGGCTATTGAAATTTCTAAAAAATCTAGTATTGAAACATTTTAAAAAATTCAAAATCCTCTTCATGTAAAATGTCATAGTCATGTTTTGTCATCTCTAACAAGGCTTATTTCATTATTGAAAATATATCTGAAGCCTGGGGTACAACTTCATTTGTTCAGATATTTGATACACAAATAGGGATACCATAGAAAGACATTATTGCGTGTGAGGGTTAATTAATCTTAATTCCCCTCAAAGTAGGCATTAAGGGATATGTATTGACTCAAGGTTATCGGATCTACACATGTAGAACACAGGCTGAGTACAGAAGCGTAAATTATAGCTATATCCACATATGAAGATGTTCATGAGAAAGTGAAATCAAATTGCAGGTTGTATCAAATTTATTTTAAATCTTCTGTGGAAAATCTGGAGGTGTTTCCACTATGATCATAAATTTAAGAACTGTAACAACTTTTTCTATAAACTATTAAGAGAAAATGAATATGGAAATTCAGAAAAAGTTTCAATTCTGACACATTTGGAAGATAAAATAAGTCTGTACTATCCTGTTCATTTGCCAGAGAGTCCTACTTATCATTGAATTGTTACAGCTAGCCAGAATACAAGTATTTATATATTCTTATGATCCAAGTGTTTAAAATTGCTTTAGATTGTTGACTTCAGCAGAGATGAATGCCTGTGATCCAGGATCTTCCATTGGTGCGTAATGAACCTACGAATATCTTCTATTTACATCATTCCTGTTCATTCCAAACGTTCCCAGAGCATTATGCCATACTCCCGCCACTGCCTGCTGTTCAGCAGGAAGCAGCTACACTAACCAGAAGGCTTGCAGGGCCATTTGGATGGGCGCCTTACGAAAGAAAGAAAGAAAAGGAAGAAAGGAAGAAAGAAAGAAGAAAGAAAAAGAAAAAGAAAAAAAAGAAAAAAGGGAAAACAACAACAATTTTCTCAACAAACAGAAATAAAAAGAAACAATTTTATAAGGATGGGAGAGATGAGTCCCATTCGTCATGGAAATTGTCCAGATAGATAGATTCTATTACCTCTGTCCACATCCCAAAATGTGTTTGGGCAGCCAGGAGAATGGCTGGCTGCATTACCCAGACACTGAGTAACACTCGTCACAGTTTGGCTGTAACACTGACCAGTCAACACAGCTTCCCTTGGGCACCAGCATCATGGGATGGAGAGAGAGATAAGTGAATCTGCCTGGATTACTGCCTGTGGACAAGTCTTGTTGCCTCTTTGCTACTGTTTGGACTATTTCTCAAGGCCGCTATCTCTGCCTTTTCCCTCTGGTTTCCTTCCTCAGTCCTAACTCCTGTCTTGCTTCTTGCTGTGGAGTCAAAGCCAGAATGCTGTCATCTTTAGCGGTATTGTTTTAATGGGGGATTTAAGAAAAGGAGTCTCAGAAAAGGGTCTCAGAAAGATTCCTTTAAGTTTATTGAATATGTTTCCAGGTTTAGGTTGGGCACAAAGTACAAAAAAGTCAGGTAAAAGGCTGTAATATGTAAAACCTGGAAAACATCCAAATCCTTCAGACTCAGCCTTTTCCATTAACACCTTCCCAACCATTTCTGACTCTACATTTTCATCCCTAAGAGTAATGCTTAGTTTTGAGCTTAGCTGAATGTGGCTAAGAATCCAATTTAGAGCTCACTGAATTAATATCCAACTCTCATGTATTTCAGTAAACTCTGAATATACCAAATCATGCTGGGTAAGACAGAATGAAAGGGGAGACCAATAGACTTTATTATTAAAAACTTGTCAGTCTCCCAAAGTTAAATCATTTAGCACTTCCAGACTGAAGATCAGTGCTTTGATCTTCGGCCCCAAATCATTTATAAGCAATTGCAAATGATAGAACACATGCAGAAGGTACCTTTCAAAGTAAATACTGCCTTGGGCACAAACTATTCAGGATGAAGCAGCAGCCTCCAAATGGTTTGAAACTGTAGTACTGGGCAGAGCAGATTAGAGCAACCCAAGTGACAGGAGAGGTGAGGTTCCCAGCTCTGAACTGGGATGATGCAACCTTCCAGTCAAGCACGAGTGAGGAAATAGAACATTTTTGGAAACCACAGCTATTCCTTTCCAGCCATCTGAGACCCAAAAGCCTCTGAGACCCTTGTGTCCAGGACATAATGATGTGAACACCACATCCTGACTTTCATGATACTATCTTGGAGGAAGCAGCATCACAGTCACATAGGAAAGGAAACTGGTTTGTCCTTCATACACCCTGGCTGCTTTAAAGACATATCATAAAGCAGACTGGAATACCACTTCCTCCTTGACCTCTACCTATAGGATTATGGATTTCACAGTGAAGTAAAAAGAGTCATTGAACTCTATTTTTTTGCTAAAAGTCAAATGATGAATATCGGTTCAGGACACACTGCTGCCTAAATTCCCACCCTGTGGTTCCATGCAGCATCCAGCACAAAGAGTGGCTTGGAGCATCAGTGTGTGTGTTATTATCAAGTCTTTGGTTGGTTGTACAGGCAAGTAAATGGTCTTTTATCTGGCAGAGAACACTGACAGAGAACTTGGGATGAAATAGGAATTGCAGGTATCTAAGTCCTGTGTCTATAACTACAGGAAATAATAAGTTTTCTACTCCCCATATAAGAATAAAGGAAAGCTGGAACCTCAGAGACCTTAATTTGTGAAGCTGATCTCTGTTAATGTAGCTAGGGAGAAGGAGAGAGGTTCCTAGCACGTAGCAGGGAGCGCATTTTCGGACAGCTGGGGCTCAAGTGCTCTCCTTCCTCTTCATTCCCTACTGGTAGGGACTTTGCTGCAAGATGACACCGGGGTCTCCTTAGGGAAAAATGCTTCAGATTGGCCCTTTGATGAGATAGTTGTCACCAGGGACTTTGGCAGACCTGAGTGGACTAGTGAAACCTTATCTATCCAGCATTGAAAGAGAGCTGGATCACCAAGCTGAACCATCTGGGGCATTAGAGAGGGGCCTGGCCCTTCCCCTCTGCATCGAGCGATGACTGCTCGCTGATCCAGACCCCGGGCGAGGTGACGGAGTCATGGGGCTCTCTCTGGGGGACGTTTTCACCAGAAGGTGAGAAGGGAGGGAAGTGGACCACTGCCAACAGATCTGAAAACGAGAGGTCTTTCACTCATTATCTGAATATAAATTGCCATTGCTGGTTTTGCCTAGATTTATGACTGTGCTCCCTTTTGCCTAATAAAGATCTGGGAATGCGTGTGAGTGGTGGAAGTCCATCTCTTTAAGAGTGTTCAGGGAGGGTATGCTTAGTTTTCTCAGGTTTCTAAGTGGAGATTGGAATTTAGTTCTTTATCAAGAGGGGCCATGGGTATATTAAATCCAGACGTTTTCTCTGCTGTTAACCACCTGGCAGAAAGGTTACACTAATTACATCAGATGTGTTTTCTCAATTTTTCCTGCTTCTATTACAAGTGTGATACTTATGTAAGGGAACTATTTTGACCAGTAGAAGTGCAGCCTGTCTTATCCATGTCTTATTTCCCAACTAAGCAGGTGACAAAGGGACCCTTGGGGGAAATATGGCATGGAGACAGAAATGGGCAGGTCCTGGCTTTATAAGATGAGAAATGAGCATGGCAGAAATGATCTGATGGGTAGAATTTTGTTACTGAAGAGCTCTGCATGTGTCTGCATGTATGTGGGCAGTGAATTGATGGGTATTGTAGACCCTGCTCATGACTCTCGGCTTAGTGGGGGCAATGAAAGTCTTTGCTACACTGTGCTAGTGGCTGCCTACCTTTCTCCTAATGCTTAGCAGACATGTTTTGGGGATGCCTTTATAAGAGTGAGGGGAGAGGTGAAGCAGATATTGGCTTGGTCAGGAAAGAGAGGAAGAGAAAGAAACAAGAGGTGAAGAGAGAGAGAAAGACCATGGTTATGATACTAAAGATGAGTCTCCATATTCTATAAAAAATCTGTGCCCCGGTAGCAAATACCACAGTGTCTCTAACCATCATCTCAAGCACTGCAGTATCGCTCAGGCAAACTGGAGTGCTTGGCTTTTTATTACTTCCTTGTGTTTAGTATTTTGTATTTTTTTGCTAAGGGTACCTCAATATGGACATGTTAAGGTGTGGGTCAGGCTGCTGCAGAAATGTACGAGATGGGATTTTCCTGGAGAGCAGTAGGGTTAATTTTTATCTCTATCCAAAAATAAATTGCCCAGAGGTGAAAATGGCAAAAGCAATTGTTGTTAGAAAAGAAAATCATTGTCATGCTTGAAAGAGAGAAGTACAATAAAAGTACCATTAAAAGGAGAGAAAAAAACCCTATGATTTGACCTTGTTCTTCCAAGCTGAGGCTCAGGCATGAAACTCCATTGTAGGTTGAAACTCTTACATTTAATGACAAGGTCTTCTGACATTCTTCCACCAGATGCTTATATAGATTGGAAATGAGCAACAGGGAATAAATACGGGATTTTCTTACATGATGCAACAAGATGTTGTACTTCCTGGCCACATATAAAATGAATTTATAACGGAAACATGCCAGAAATGCCTGAGGGTAACACTAGCCATAGCAGAACACTGGGTCTTTTTTTTTTCCCAACACTGAATAATGGGACTGAATGTCATTTTTCTTAAAACAACCCCAGGACGGGTGGCTGGAAAGTGAGATCAAAGTTCCTTGCTGCATAGAGTACATCAGGAAAAAGTTACTGTGTAATCAGATCTCATATGCACATACGTACACATATATCCTCTCTCACACACACAAAGATAAATATCTAGGTTATTCCATGCAAGGGATCCCAGTGATGACATTACGAAATTAGTACTGTTACAATGAATAATTGTAGCATTTTCTTTTATTCTAGTTCTTATTCTTGTTTTCTTCCATTACATGCATGTAGATGGTATGCATTACTGGGTAACTGGAAACATTTCACGTGGTTTGCAATGGATAGCTTTAATGTCCCCCAGACAAAGGGAACACATATACCTTGACTCTTTTTGACCTTGAAACTATGGGACGGATTTACAAAATATCTAAGCGTGGGGCTACCAGGTCTCTATCAAGGTCACTGAAATCTATAAAGACTCCCATTGATTTCATTAGGCTTTATATTAAACTGAAAAGACCAGGGAAATCAGAGCTGCCTGTTAGTGCACAGAATGGGAAAGAGGGATAGCCAATCTTGTAATGCACTTTCAATAGCAAAATTGACTTGAACCTAGACCTTTGTGTCTCAGAGGGCTGAATGATAATGCTGTGTGGTGGGTGATGAAGAGACACGGAGGGAGAGGAGCAGATTCAGGTGCGGATTACAACAGTGTTAATCTCCCTTACTACACAAGCAATGCTTTACACCTCAGGCAGGGGACAGGAAAAAATGCCACTGGGGAGTAAGCTGAGAGACTTGAAAGACTTTAATGCCTTACTTAGGGCTGTTTTCCTTAGTGTCAGCTCTTGCACACTGATACACATATGCTTTCCTAACCACAACGCTATCCACAGCCTCCATCTTGGTTAACATTTCATCATTCACACTCCGGGAATTATCATTTCCTCTAGACATGCTGACAAAGCTCATTGTTTATTGCTCACAGCATGTCAGAACTGCTGGTTTTGCTTTGGCCTGCAAGATGTTTGGAAAGCCGTGTGCTTTTTCTGAAGTCGGCTCCGACCCCTCTGTGCCAGCCTCAGCAGCCGCGTTCACTCTCAGCCAGAATGCCGGATCCTGTCTCCGATGAGCCAGAGCAGAGCTCCTTGGATGCAATGCAGGACAATGTCAGCTTGAGACTGACCAAACAGCCCTAGGTTTTGTATAATCAAGGCCAAATTTTTCTTAGCAGCCACGTGCACAGCCTTTCTAGCAGAGATGGCTGGTGCTTTTCTACCTTGCTCTTGCTCTCCTCCAAACCCATCAATAAGCCCATCCAAGAGGTGAGCCAGGGAGGCTTGATCTGGAGATGTGTTATGCAAGTGCACACCGTGCCATTTCCCTACCCCAGCTGTGCCTCCCACACACATCCCACGCAGATGACGTTTCTTCTTAGCAGGAATATTGTTCACGAATGGGTCATAACTGTGAGGAAGCCTGAATTCAGCACCTGAATATTAACTTTGCTCTACCCTCCCCGAATGGCAGCCTGACAGGACTGTAGGAGCTGGTCTTTAGGACTGAAGAGAGACGGGGAGAAGAGAGATAAAATGGAGGAATTCTGGGGAGCAAAAAGAGAAGTGAGAGCGCTGTGTATTACTGGTGGTAATAATACAGCATCAAGCATCCCCTTGCCCCCATGATGGTACAGGTGTAGCACAGTTATGAAGGTCAAAACTGTCCACATGAAAAATGAGTACAAAATATACGCACTACTCCTGCTGAAAAAAGACCTGATCTTACAGAAATGGTCCTGCGCGCTAGGTCTGACTTGCTCTGTGAACCTTGGGAAAATCGATCAGATCCACATCCATTAAGTTGCACATAGCCTATGTTTTTCAGTGCCCAACTCAAGCTAATGAGGGCCTGATTTTTGAGGAAGCTGAATACCTCCAGCCACCACTGAAGCCTCTGCTCCTCTGGTAGGCAAATACACAAAAAGAAAAATCAGTAATAATTTGTCTACCTTCAGTGCTTTCTGTCCCAGGGAGACCTGGAGCTCTTGGTCCTTTGTACCTCTGAATATCAGACCTTGAGAATCAAAAACAGAAGACATTCAAATAAATTGGGTCTTTAACTTCGTAAGTTTTAAATCTCCCTGTTCCCCTGCCTCTCCATCCAGAGAGGGAGGTAACACCTAGCCGATCAGTGAGGCATTATGATACCTCAGTCACAAATGTTTGCTAAATGCTGCAAGGCCTTTGGACAGAAAGTAGCCAGAGAAATGCAGATTATTGTAATTAATTGCTGTATTTCATATGCCAGGATATATATTTCTCTTTATGTCACTGACATTTAAACTAACACAGAAGATACAAAACTATGCCTTACAGATCTGTGCAATGTTATCCCTAGCTCCATGCCTGAGCCCTACTTTCAGTCTCGGAAGAGTGAGGGCTGAGTTTTTGGTGAAGGCTCAATTTATGTATTGCATGGAAAATCCTGAACCACATAATTTGATTTCCCCAGCTAAGAAAGCTTAAACTTCTCCTGAGCAACCTGCTCTGCACAGAGCAGGTGCTGCGGGCAGGGAAGAGGACACACGATGGAGGAGTTACCTAGGGCCTCTCGCAAATGAACTGAAGCCACCCAAAGGCAGGCAGTGAAGCCTCTGGTCTGCACCGGGACAACCAACAGCCCCAGCCAAGAAGGAGGATGGCTGCACACGATGCACCAAGGCAGTGCGGCTGGGATGGGGCTGACAGCCACGTGCCAATCACCCATCCAAATGCAGCGGTGCCCGGGGTGGCCCCCAGCAGGCAGCGACACGCGGCCCTTCTTACCTAGGGCAGCTGTGAGGAGGGAAGGCACGGAGAGACACAGCTGGAGGTCCCTCTGCATCCAGGGATGCCCTTCAAGTCTAGTGAGATCTCCCACATTAACCCTTAGGTGCCTGTCAGTGTGCAGCCTCAGAGGGCCTGGTAGCGGCAGACAGTGGTCCGGTTGAGGGAGGGAGCAAGAGAAGGTGGTAGGTTTGTTAGTACTGGGAAACCAACAAGTGGTGTGCACAATTTGCCAGGGCGCAGCAAGATCCTGAGGGTCACCAGCGCTGATGACGGCAGCTTGGCCACGAAGGCTGTTAGCAGATGTGCTCTACTGGGAGAGCTGCCTTCAGCTGCTCTCCACCAGCACTGCACTTTAGTTCATTTTACAGCCTTTGCCTGACAAACCTCTGCCCATGTGGCCTGCCCCTTGGAGCTTGTTATCCCACATTTTATTTGCATCATGCTGGATCTGTCCAGGTGATTAAACAAAAGACATCTTTTTATTATTGTTGTTGTTGTTACTGTGCAATTGCTATGCCCTTTATTATGGCTTTGCTTCTCCTGTGAGGAATAATCTCTGGAAACTTGGATAGGATCCTTTGGCTCACATTAGAAAAGGTAATAAAATCCTGGGAATCCAAAATGCTTCTGTTGTTTGTCACCAACCATCTATTCCCATCTTGAAATATGTGCTTCTCTGTTCTAATTTGCTTCCTGACTTAGGGAAAAATTCTTCTGACCCTGTCAGTTTTCCTCTTGTCTAATGGACCTGGGCATTTGTGAGACAGTGTGACCCAGTGCTCCGCAGCCCTGACTGATGCTCCCCATCATGCCTCTGACTCACTGCGCAATTACAAGGAAGTCACCTATTTCCTCATCACTCCAGGTTCTCTATCTGTCACCTTATGATATAATATTTACTCACCTTTTCAAAGCATTTTAAATCTCTGTAGGAATGCATTATAAAAGTGCATTAGTATTATTACTATTCTCCATTGTGTAACTTTGCGAAACGGCTTATGTAAGGCGGGCTGCTTTGTCCCTTCTCTGACCCCCAGCCACTGCTGCAGTCTCCTCCCAGGACTGCAGTAATTCAGTGACAGCTTCACAGGATCCCCCCCTCTCCCCCCGGCTCCTGTCCAGACCCCAGGGAATAACTACCCAGTCCCTGCTACTTTGGTCCAGAAATCATGAGCTCTGGACTCCAAGGTCCTGCTGCTTCTCTCTCTGCTCATTGCATCTCCATTGAACGTGCTTGCATTTGAGTCCCCATATATATTTTCAGAGGCTCCAGAAAGACTCTTATGATCTCAAAGCTCCCTTATCCAACATCTTTAGAAGTACCTGATCAAAAACATCAACCAAGACAGAGCTCTAGCAGTTTTCTATAAACTTCGACATTTCCTTATAACTATGACATGAATTTGAGCATGAGGATATTTGCAGCTTTTCATCCCCATGCTCTCTCAGGCTCAGTTTTCACAAATCAAGTATAATAGGACCACATGAGCAGTCAGGTAGTTACCCAAAGTAAAACCTATTCACAGAGAAGACTGGATGGTGGGAAGATTGAAGCTCCCAATTAGAACGACTTGGTCTATGTGCTATTGAAGGTGATCTGCTTTCTCTGCCCCAAGATTTTCCTGTTTAGTACATACAGTTAAAAATTCTTGCGCCTTTCATTTTCTTTCATGCCAAAACATTTATTTTCACTGAGACAAAAACACTGTCAGAAGAGCAGCTACTTGAACTAGCAACACCACACGGTGGTAATAGGAATTTCCACTAAACAGGTTGGTGATAGGAATCCAAAGTGTGTGAACTAGTGAGATTCTTCCATGCTTTTGCTCCTCCACCTTTTCTGAAGAATTAACTCATTCTGGTATTGGTCAGCATCCTGACTGTTTGATGTGAAACAGCTGCCATGTTTTATGCCAGAGGTGACTGCATTTCAGTGACAAGCAGATGCATTCCTGCAACATATGGATTGCCAGATCCTGAGCTCATGCTCATTAGCATCAGTTTTTAAATGGCTCCACTGGACTTTAGTGGTGCAGCTCCAGCCTGACCCCAGTGTAAAAGAGATCTGAACCCATTCCACTATTTTCTGGCATTCACAAAGTGTAAAGTAATTGTCTTAAAATAATGTATCCATACATTCTGTGATCCTGTTAAGTCTTGTCTCACTCAGACTATCTCCCTCTCTCTCATAGCCAATTATTTAGATCAGAAATGGTGACTAACAGAAGCAATTTGTAGAAAACATGCTGTTCCCATCAGTAAATTGCTAATGGCTGACATTAGAATGAATGTTCTCCAAAGAGGAATAGTTGAAAGCCCACTGTGCACAGCACAGATCAAATTTAAAACCAAAAAAAACACCAGCACATACCATTGATATTGGCACATGCCATTTATCCTAGCTACTACTTGCATCCTTTCTCAGGCACATCTTTTAAGAATGACACCAAAATGCAACAACCATGTATTTGTTTACAAACATGAAATCTGATTTAAAACAGCTCAGTAATGTGATCTTAAAAACTTGATGGACAAAATGTTAAAAATACAAATGCACTACAGGGAACAGTTCTGTACTGCTCAGGATATGGATCATAGGACTTAATAGATCTTTTCCATCTCTGAATTTTCTGAGTCATAATGAATGGAATTTCTTAGTATTTGAAACAAGAGAGGGGCATGTTTAAAAAGACTGGAGAAGGCTGCAGTGTAAAATCTTTGTACTATAAAAAAGGCAGTCTAGGTTTTTATTGCTCTTGCTGGGAGTCTCCTGTGAACCAAACAGCAACTAAATCAAATAAACATCTCTGAATTAAATCCATCTTCTTTTAAGCTTTGGAGAGTTAAAAAAACAATAATTTATTGAATTGCCTTTTACGGTTATACCTGCAGATGCCTTTCGAATTTGATAGCAAAAACATTGAAACTCACAGTGTTTCCCAAATCAGCTAAATTCATTATATCACCTGTGCCACTTACTATATTTGTAATGAAGCAAACAGTGGCCTTTATTGTTTGCTGTTCATGGAATCATGCTTAAGAACAAGCTTAGTCTGTCTCTAGAGATATACACCTACCTTACTGGCACCAGAAATATTATACCAGCTTAAATCAGTGCAAGTTTTTCATGCTATCACTGCCTTCCTGGTTTTGAACTGGTGATGGTAATCTCTACTTAGTGCTGTGCTGACACCCTTTGAATCAAGGTCCCTTCGCTACTTCTACTGAAGTTGAAAAAATTAGCAAGTGTGGTTTAGGCATGTTATAAACAGTTAACAAATGTCCACGCCTAAGAGGATATGTGGGCTCTCATATCTGGTTTCCTCTGTAAGCAGATGGAGAGGTGAAACTCATTATGCTGTCTTGTCAAATCCTTCATCTTGATCCCTCCAGAAAGCAAGGAAAATGAAGGAAAGAAGGTGAATGATCCAGACATCAAGTAACTTCGCTCTTCTCACAGGCAATGAAACTCACTTAGAAAACCCAAGAGCAGGGAGAAATCCAGGTGGATGTGGAGTACTGCAGTTACGGCAAATGAGGTGTATGAGGAGTGTTGGGGTAGAGCACGGCAATCAGGGCTGAGCCATCCTAAAGGGTTTGGGGAGACCATGATGATGGTAGCTCCACTGCTCTCTCTGGGAGGGAAGTCTTTGGAGAGAGCATCTCACAAACTCCCACTTCTTGCACTTATGACCCCTTCTCATCTTCTGCTCTCTATCGCACAGTCCTTTCCTCTTCTTCCCACTCTATCCTCAGTTTGCCATTTTATAACAACTCTGAGGCTAATTCAGCAATTGCTTACATGTCACAGGACTGTTAGGAAAACATTTAGCAAATTTTGATGTGATTTAGGAGGTGGAAATAGCTATGTGAACAGCAGGCTCTCAGCAGACCCATAAGTAAGTGGCTTGAGGGTCATTAATTTGGAAACATCTTCGTGCAAGCCTAGCCGAGGCCATACAGCAATAACAGCTCCACGAGAGTCTCCTCTCATTCAGGTGACTGAGGCTTTTGCCTGGAACAGGTGAATGTGAGTTTTTTTTCTACTGTTCATTTGGCAGTTCTAGGGAGTCGTCTCTGGCTGCTTAAAGATATTTTCTGTATTGCTTACCTTTTCTTTTCTTTGGAGTGCCACGTGGTCCATCATTTCCCTAAGCTCAGATGTAGGCCCAAGGGGGCTTAGTCTATGAGCAAAACACAGAACTAAGCAATAGTGATTAAAAAGCACAGCTGTTTTAGGAGCACTGCCGTTGTTAGTGAAGCTGACTTCAAACGTCTTCCCCTCCTCTCCATTCTCCCTCCTGCAGCGGCTCGTTCCCAGCTCCATGCTGCAGCTCGTCATTCCTGGTGAGTTATGCCAACATGGACAGCTTGAAGGGCTGTACTGAAGATTATTTCACTGAAAAGATCTGGGCTATAATCCTGTCATACAGCCTAGCACTGGCTATATCATAAAAATCCCTGTTCCCTGTGTTACTATCAACATCTTATATTCTTATGTCCTCAGTATTCCCGTGTCCTCTCAGTGTATGGATGGTGAAATAGACAGTCTCATTTCCTGTTTTCACTTTTTATTTCTCAGCTGCCAGCACAACTAGAAAGTCAGAATCATTTTTAATTCTGATCTCTTCCAAAAAAGTTTTTTCAATAATTTTTTCCCCCAATGTAGTCAACTCTTTTTACTTTTTCAACCTGCTTTTCCACATAAATGTTGCTTATGCAGCCATGCTGGCTTTCAGTCTGGCTTCAAGTACCCCTCAAAAAGCTTTTGAACCTGTTTGGCATGTTTCAGTCAAATTTGACGTAGGGGCAGTTATGTTTCTACAAGATTTGTTAATAGTGACAGTGCGATAGAGGAGAGAGAAGTAACTTCATGCCTTCACTGAGCAAACGGAGCCCTGCCATCATGATTTCCCTTGGCAGCAGCAGCCTGGCCAGCCAGGAGCTGGGTACTGGCTGGTCAGCCAGCACTTACCATTTCTTGCTTAGTGGGGTTGTGATACCTAGTGTGGAGAAGAGAAGAAATTAACGCAGTGGGGATGGGGGGGGCTGAGGGATGGAGGAAGCAAATCTGTTGGAAACCAGGCCTCACTGTTTCCACCTCTCCCCACAGGAATTGTTTTGTGTGTAAATTAAATCTAAATTATTTCATTTCAAACATGTGTAAAGTTTTACTTCAGCTTCAAATGGCACTGTTTTTGTGGAGGTAAAGCCAGTACCTTAATATTATTTTAACAAAGCCTTTTGAATTGTACATACATTTCTAGTTAGCCGGATTCTTCCTTTTTGCTGAATACTGAACATTCTTTTCTTCCCCTCACTGTTGTCTTTGGCTGTAGAAATTGTACTTTCCATTTTCACAAGAACTGTAGGGGTATTATGAATACATATATAGTTTTTGAGTAGACTTTTTGCTTTCTAACAAAATGGCTATGGTAATTTACCTCACTGAAGTTCAGCATTAGTATATAATTGTAAAGCACAAGCTGCTTATCTACAATGCCCCTGCAGTTCCAACTGAAAATGAAATTCTACTTTATATTTCCTAATGGAGGCCATGGTGAATGGTTAAAAAGCTGTCATGTTCTTCCTCAGAGTTGGCTGCATGTCAATGTGATAGAAAAAACAATTACTCTACAAACTGTACAGAATTGCTTTGGGGTCCTTAAGGAAAGCAGGAACAACAATTACTGGTTTTAATCTGTCTTAGCAAATTGTTTTCTCCACAATTATAAGGAAAGTATCTTAACTGGAGGCTTGTACAGCTATGTGTTGGTATTGTAGAGAAGCAGAGCTGCACTGTGTTCCACATTTTCTAATCAAATTAAGAACTTTAACTACTATCTCCCGACACTACTCTGAGCAAGAAGAAAGCATCATTATTCCTACTGTACTGATGGGGAGAGTGAGACATGCAAAAGTGAAGTGATTGTCCAGGGTCACACTAGAAGTGGCAGAGAGTGAATTAGGGTAAGATTCTGGCCCCTGTTTTGGTGCTCACAGATATAAGCTATATAGTGTGAAAGATGCTTACTGATCAACAGAATCTTCTTCAAGATTTTATTAACCCTCTTTAGCATGTATTTCTTTCATACAAAGAGCTTCAGTGCAAGAGAAATTAAACCATATGCATTTTTACCCATTATCAGTCAAGGCTCTGGCTCCATATAGCCTTCCATTAGTAGAAGTCAACAATTAGATCCCCCTTTGGCCTCCGCTTTACCAGGCTGAACAAGCCAGCTCTCTCACCCTCTCTTCGTACATCATGTACTCCAGCCCCCCGCTCATCTTGGTGGCCTCTGCTGGATTTGCTCCCATATCTCAATGATTTCCTTGTACCCAGAACTGGACACAGTACTCCAGAGGTGGTCTGATGCCTTGCAAGTGTCTCCTGCCTTGTAAGTGTCACAGCACAGACAGGTTTTGAAGAAGGGTTCAGAAGAGGAGAAAGTAGTGAATATCCAGTAGAAAGACCATCCCATGCATATGAGAGGCCGACAAACTGGTTAATGAAACTGTCTCTGGCAGTAGAGGGAAGTCCTGGCCCAAAACAATAGGAGACAAGGCAAAGATGGGTGGTGAATCATTTAAGCTGTAGATAGTTTGAAGGAGCAGCTTTTTCTCTAAATCTCGATTTAAAGTATTCTGAGATTTCAGTTAAGTATTATATCAACTAAAAAGTTTGACTTTACAAAGAAAAGGGATGGCAATGGAACTTCTAACATTTTTACCGCTTTCAGGATGAGATTCCCCAAATGCTCATTCACTAATTTTTTTATTTATAACATTGACCAAATGGATAAATGAGTCTCAGCTCTGCAAAGGTACTTATTAAGGCAACAAATTTTCACAGAATAATGCTAAACACTTTATAATAACTGGGTGTCTGTATACCCTTTTATCTGTTAACCTCAACATTAATTACAGGGGAAAACAGGGATCCTACAGCGTAGTGGTGGCGCGGTAATTTTTCCATCAAGGGCTACAGTGTCAGGTTTTGCCCTGGCCCTTTGCACATTGCTGGAGTTGTGCAGCAGGAGATGTTTGCCCATATATATGAAATATGGTCAGAAAGAGGACCCAGGTCACTTTGGTCCTAATCCCAAAGCTCTAGTCAGCAGGGCATGGTGGTTTAGTTTTGTTATATACAGGCTGGAAACTTGGCTTAAAACCTCCTGGAGTTTTCCTTCCTGGGTTGGGGTTTTACCAGATTTATTTACCTTATAACAAACATATATATGCAGAAAGAGTATAAAAAGGTCAACTGAGTCAAAAACGAGAGGCACTTAAGTTCAAAGCAATAAAACCCCAAAGTATTGCCAGTTTCAGAGAAAGTTCAGAGCAACCATCTCCAGTTCTGCCCTGATGGAAGTGGAAATCATGCTATGGTAATTCTGTATTTCTTTCATACTTGACAGACTGGTTTATGACAAAATCCAGGGCTAGCAGTAGTAGGTTTTTTCCCCCTTAATACTGCACTGTTGGGCTGATTAATCGTTGTCCCATTTTACCTCATAACTAAAGTGAGTGCTTTTTTTTCCAAGTTCCCAGAGCCTTTTGCTCACATCACTGCTTCACGCGAGCCACAGCGCGGCTCCATTTCCCTCTCTGCCTTATACCAAAAAGGCCTGGTAGAAACCTATTTTTGGGTGCAAGTCCAGGCCCAAACCCTCAGCTACGGACATGCTGCGAGGCCCCGGCTTTGGGGGGAAAGGCCGGGCAGGTGGTGGCGGTGCGGGAGGCAGCGGGAGGAGAGCTGAGAGATCGTGCAACGCTATTTCACATTTATTTTTATTGCACTGTTCCCCTGGGCCTGTGTTCACAGTGCCTCGGCGGCCACACGTGCCTGCACCGTAAGTGCTGGAGGGCACCCCCGAGGTGGCGATCCCTGCAGAAAGGCGAAGGAGGCCCTTCGCAGGTTTCTTTTCGGGGGGAAAAGAGGGGTAGAAAAGGGAGGCAACGAGGGCGCTCCGGCGCGGACCCGACCCCTCCCCGGCCCGCGGGGCGCCTCCATGGCGGCGCTGCCCCTTTAAGAGAGGCCGGGGGGGGGGGGAAGCCGCGGTAGCGTAGCAACCGCTTGACATCCGTGACCGGAAGTGATCGGCGAGGGTCAGAGGTCGCCGGTGGCGGCGGGCGAAGATGGCGGCGGCGGCGGCGGTGACGCTCCCCCGTGGCGGCGGCGGCGGCTCCGTGAGCGGGGCGGCGGAGCTCCCGCCGCGGCAGTGCCCGGGCTCAGGTGAGGGGCGGCGGGGCCTCGCCGGGGGCCGGCGGCGGAGGGAGGGCGGCTGCCGGCGGGCCAGCCGCCGGCAGCCGCCCTCCCTCCGCCGCCGGCCTGCGGGCTGCCTTGCGGCCTGTTGCGCCGCGGGCTCTCACCTGCCCCCCCGTGTCTCTCCCCCCAGGCAGGGCGGCCGTGCTGTAGGAGGACTGCGAGCTGCGGCGATGCCAGCGGAGGAGGCGCGGCAGGAGAGAGCTTGAACGCGTCGGGGGATACGCGCTGTGTGTGTGAAACGTGTACGTTACCCGAAACCGCAGTTTCGGGGTTTGCTCTTCTTGCTATGCCCAGAGGAATAAACGCAGGCTTATTGTTGTAACTTGGTATCTTTCCTTTTGGGGAAGGGGGGGGGAAGCAGAATCGGTATTATGACTTGCACATGCACAGAAATGAGTCAGGTTTCGCCAAATGTAGTTGGCTGGCTTTCCCTGTTTACTGTGTGTGTTGTCGCTTCTCCCATTGGTGTTGGCATGTAGTGTGCTATCTCAGCTAGATTTGTCTTCTGACAAAGTTGGATTTTGACCTGAATGGTTTCTTGTGTAAGAAGTGCAAGATGAGTGTCAGAGTAAACCATGTAACTTCCCACAGTCAAACTGTTAGGATAATTTTGGTTGCAAAAAGCTGAGTGCTGAAAATAAATGCTAGAATTAAACTACTTGTGCAACTTCACTTTGGTGCTTATGTGTATTCATTATGATACAATACTTGATTGTAATTGTTTTTTTGGTTTTTTTTTAAAACAGTGCTTATGTTAGTACACAGAATGAGCTATGCTCACATAATGGGCAGCTATTCAATATTTTGCTTATTGATTGCTAAATGTCTCCATAATGGCTGTGTCTTGTTTTGAAGACACCACCCACTCCCTCCTTTTGGACTTTTCAGTATTATTTATTACTGCAGTACTTAAATGTTTCTCAAACACAAACTAATCCTGCTGTAACACTGAGAAATTAATAGTCTCTTTTTTTTCTTTACACATGGAGATGCTTGCATATAAAAGGAGGAAAGTCAAAGTATGTCTTCAACTGAACACAGAAATCTGAAGCCTATTGCCTGAAATTCCGATCAGATTTTATTATGTTATTCTAATACTCCGAATTTAAAGCTTCGGT
The DNA here is from genome assembly GCF_036417845.1 of Apteryx mantelli. Classification (NCBI taxonomy): domain Eukaryota; kingdom Metazoa; phylum Chordata; class Aves; order Apterygiformes; family Apterygidae; genus Apteryx; species Apteryx mantelli. The sequence continues at coordinate 25,176,022 of NC_089980.1, read as the reverse complement.
GGCAGCTGTACTGTCTAGTGCTCTTCAGCAAGTTGGGGCCCAGTTTAACAGTGCATATAACATAGTTTGGTCAATACATAGGCTGCAACTGAAAGGTGTGGTCTCGCTCCTTCACCATCCCTGACTGCGGGTTACTGCTGCTTTCGTTGTAGTGGATCTAGCAGTTGCATGACCACAGGGAGAGTTGGTCTGACAGAGTTTTGGGGTGATGGCTTTCTGTCAGATGGAAGCTATTCTAACGAGTGTTTGATCTAATATGAATGAAAGCTGCTTCTCCTTCTGCACTAACTTAACCCAGATGTGTAAGTAAGATTAAAGGTAATGTGAAACTGTACATTGAGAAGCCAAATTTCAAACTGATCATTCAGAAAATGAGCAGTACACTTACAACTTCTGAAAAGTTTGGATTAAAAAATAAAATAAAATAGGCAGCCAAATATAGGGAATATATGGTAAAAGTGAAGTGATTAAAAATCTCTGAAAGAACTTTCCCATCTTTTCAGAGACTCTTTTCTCCATTTACTCCTTGCTAAAGCACTTCTGTGCTGCGGAAGTGAAGCTTCTTACAAAGAGGCTGGCCCACCCTGGATACATGGCGAGATAGAAATCTGGAGTGAAAATAGGATTGTATCTTATGGGACAAGGCCAAACTGAAGTTGCACATGGAAACCTTGATTCTGATATGTTCTAAACTTTTAGTCGTTTCAGTTAGTTTTGCTTTCATGGTGTTTCTTACTCACCTTACAAAAGCAATCTGAAAAGAAAATTGTTACCATAAGACACCAACTTCACATCCATGTGGACTTTTAGCAGTGTTGGGGTTACTTGATTTGTCAGATCCTTTTTCCACTAGCTCAAGTGGCAGACTCATGTGTTTAATCTGTTCCAGCAGGGCATCTGTTCTTCAGCAGCTATTTCTAATCTTGCCAAGCTAGATTCTTTCTCACCTTAACTCAAGTGCAAATCCCCTTGCCCTTCTGCTGGCTTCCTATGATTCTGTCCTGGCCTTCTCCCTGTGAGCTCCCTGTAAAGTTTCAACCTCCTAATCTTTGTTTAGACAAAGATTTTGTTTCGATCTTTGTTTAGATCTTATGAACACCATATAAAATAAATGCTGCCTAGGGCTGCATCAGGAAGAGTGTTGCCAGCGGGTTGAGGGAGGTGATTCTCTCCCTCTACTCCGGCCTGGTGAGGCCACATCTGGAGTACTGCGTCCAGTTCTGGGCTCCCCAGTACAAGAGGGATGTGGCACTACTGGAGCAAGTGCAGCGAAGGGCTACAAAGATGATTAGGGGACTGGAGCATCTCTCTTATGAGGAAAGGCTGAGAGAGCTGGGCCTGTTTAGCCTGGAGAAGAGAAGGCTGAGAGGAGATCTTATCAACGTGTACAAGTATCTGAAGGGAGGATGTCGAGAGGATGGGACCAGACTCTTTTCAGTGGTGCCCAACGACAGGACACGAGGCAACGGGCACAAACTGAAACACAGACAGTTCCATCTGAACATGAGGAAATACTTTTTCACTGTGAGGGTGACAGAGCACTGGAACAGGTTGCCCTGAGAGGTTGTGGAGTCTCCTTCTCTGGAGATATTCAAAACCCTCCTGGATGCAATCCTGTGCAGTGTGCTCTAGGTGACCCTGCTTGAGCAGGGGGCTTGGACTAGATGATCTCCAGAGGTCCCTTCCAACCTCAACCATTCTGTGATTCTGTAATAGGTTTTTTACAATAGGATTGTTATAACATTGCTAGTTTTAATTTTCTCAAGGACAGAGCCATTTTCTTGATACTAAAACTAGGTTAAAATTCATAGGCAAGGCCATATATTTTTAAAGCTTTTTAACCTATACAAAGCAAAGTTTGGTTAATTTACATATGAAGATGCGCTCTTAAGTCTGGCATGTTCTGTTTTATACTTCAATTCTTGATTCAAGAATTTGTCTTTGATTTGAATAAATAGGAAAATGGGAACACTAACAAAAGATATTTTAGACATAGGTACACTGTTTAAATGCTGTTTAATGAAAAGCCATAGTAATTTTAGAACTAAGTTCCTGTGGCTTGGCTAAAGCTATTTTAACACTATTAATTGTTTTGCTATAAGAAACTTAGTTTCCTTAATTTGATTTTTTTTTTTTTTTTTTTGGTATTAAGAGTTTTTACACCTTTTGAAAACTAAGGGAATCATTACTGGTCTATACAAAAATAATTACTAAACTAGGTACACTCACAGTCCTTTCTTGAGTTTGTGAAAATTCATTTGCGTTTAATCTGATGGAGAGCTTCCCCCCACCCCCAAGATTTCTTGAAACAATACCTTTTTTTTTTTCCCATCCTCCCTCTTGCTGCTTTTCAGTGTGTTTTTCCAAGACTCTCCTTCCTGTGATATTAAAACTCCTGATAGTCTTAAGGGCTTTTCGGTTATCCCTTGCTATATGCCTGCTTTTTATGTTATTTTAGATGTCAAGGGAGCAGGTATCACTTTCATTCTGCTGATTCTCAAAGGTATTGCTTAATCTCTTGAATGCTTTCTTATTGAATTTGTTTTTTGTTGTTTTTAAGGCATGCTTTATGATTGCAAGAAAATCCACATCTATTTGCTCTTCTCTCCTCGTGGTGGTATCAGAGGTGCCTCAAAGACTAAATAAATAGACTGCCTGATGGGACTTTATGAAGCACTTGTGTGGCTCAGCACACATTGCTTGTAGAAAGAGAACTAATTTTGCTTAAAACTACTCTTGTCTTTTCTAAAAATTAGTGTTTGAATCATCGAAGTGTTCTCTGTAAACTACTCTGTCCTCAGACATGCTCATTGTTCCTGCTTGTTTTAATGTATGAATAATAGATTTTGTACTCCCTCACCAAATCACAGAATGAGTGAAGTGACCAAATTGGTTGTACTCAGAAGCGTTAAAAGATGTGAACCAAACACAGGCTTTTACAGGAGAACAAGAAGTAAACAAACCAAAACCAGGCAGTTCATTTCTCTTGCTAAACGAAGAGAAACAATACCAGACAACACAAACACTGACACATAATCAAGATTTTTAAATGGTAATGGAGTTACCTTGGTTTCCTAAAATACCAAGCTCTGCAGCTCCTTTTGACTCCACTAAGGTCTTTTATTAAATGGCTTCCTGAGTGATTCTATGAATTGAACTCTAAATGCTAAAGTTTTCAAAGAACATTTATAATTCCACTTCTAGTAGACCATCTATCTATGTGCTGAATGTAGTGCTCCTCTGAATTCCTTGTATTCAGACGGTACTCCCAGTTTACAGTGTGTTAAAGACTTAGTTGGACTATTTCTGCTCGGTTCTTTTCCACATTTATAGGTACAGAAATAGATTCTTACTGCAAATAAAAAGTTAGAGCCCTACTTCTTTGAAAACAAACAGATGAAAACTTCTTTGCAGGCACTTGCATGCATTAGAGCACCTTAGCCCATGAGTGTGGTTGAGATGTGTGCCTGGGCATGGCTGCAGCCGTGTCACTTGTGGCTGTGTCACTTGTAATTCTCTAAAGCATGTGGCTGTCCATTTTCCACCCTTTGAATCTGACTGTTGAAGATGGGGAAGAAAGAGGCCTAAGGGTCTTCGTGTCGTATCGCCCAGTTAGTAAGTGTAGGCTGACCTGCTAGCTGCTGGTATACTTGCAAGATGGTGAAGAGCAAGCGTCGTCTCTGCTTCCCTTATCCAATAAACAGGATATCTAGAAAGGTTTCTTTTGGGAGCAAGATTCCAGTTATATTTGAGCTACAGTAGTAACACGTGCTGTTTTGTCTCATCAGATGCCATCTCCTACAACTTCAAAATCTGGTTCTGACTGTTCTGTGTCAAACAGCTAATACAGAGCAGAATTTGCTGCTTGATGCCTTTAAACATTTTATGTGTTTTGGTTTGGAACTGAATACTTACAAAAACCACTTTCTATATTTTTTAATTTTTTTTTCTGTATTGAAGAAATTCCATTTTTTAATGAAGTTTCTTTAATGGAATTTAATGAAATTTCTTTTCTAATGAGACTAATAGTGAAAAATTGGTGACTTGTTTATAATAGTTTTTCAACTGTTAAACCATATGTATTATTTTGTTTTCTAGTTAAGCATTTCATAGCTGATAATCTGATAATTTAAGATGTAGGCGTTCTATTAAAAGACCAAGGTTTTGTAGTGATATTAAAATAAAAAAACCAGAGTGAACAGTTTGATATGGCTTGGCCTTCTACCTATCAACATAGTTCCTCAAGGGTTTATCTGAGAAACTTTATTTTATGCTATGTCTTAGCCTGCTTTTGGGATAATGCCTAACTTCAGTTGTTAAGGATGCTCAACACTGAGTTACACTCTGGCATTTCCTGTTAGAATACAGGACTCAAAGGGAAGAAATTTAAGATACTTCAGTGTTTTGAAAATGTGTAAAAATACTTGTCGTGTTTCATGCAGCATGTTGTTTGAAAAATACATATTCCCGTGACTGTTTTTAAGGGTAGCAAAGTCATGCTAGTCTGAACTTGCTACTATGTGAGCTGTTTCATGAAATGTGAGATTTCAATTGACATCAGTAGTGAGAGGTACATCAGACTAGTAGCCAATTCCACCCTGCATTAATCATAATTTAATGATCAAAATACCTTATTTGGGGTACTCTAGAATTGTAATTAATATGTCATTAACACACTGTGACATACAATTTAGTAATCTGATATTTGATTTGTGGACTCCCAGAGCTGCTCATGCAATTTAGCAGCAAGACCTCCAGAGGTTCAACAGTACCAATTTTAATTGCAGCTTTCATTTATAACTTAAATTATGGGAGCGTATAGTGTTGGTAAAGACCCTGTAGTTCAATTGCCTGTATTTTCTCTTTAAAAAACATTCTCTCTCTCAGTGATTTTTGTTGGAGAAACTGTTATCTTTAACCTCTGTAGCAGGCCTTTGAGATTTATCAGTGGGAAGACTTTCTGGCTAGGGATGTGCTTTCTCTCTCCCTTAACACTAAATTTAGGCTTATCTTAATTATAGAGTTAATCTCTTTCATTTGTATCCCTCTTGAAAATGCTGCTGATGCACCAGAAGCAGAATCATTGAATGCAAACATTTTTAGGTGTCAAACCCTGACTTCTTCCAAAGTATCAGCATCAAGTTGGCAGCTGATGAGTTCCTGTGCTGTTCTTAAAATTGTGCTTTCTTCAAGTTAATGTGATGGCATAAGTATTAAGAAAATGAATAAAAGTAGGATTTAATTTGCAGTGTTGAATCATGCCCTTTGTAGTCTTTACAGTGAATGCATCCTAGAGAAGATTTTTGACATTTGATATCCATTTTTGATAATGAATACTAAACCTAAATAGAGTCTCTGTATTTTTTCCACTGAAAATGTTGACTTATATTGAGTCAATAACTAACCTAGTACTGATTGGAGTTGGTATTTGCTATGACTAATAACTTTTGACATGTTAAATTCTGACTTACTATTTGTTTGCAGAATCTCATATATTACTGCTGGCGTATGTACCTGTTACTAGCAAACTTTATATCCTTGAAGTTGTGAAAAGTTAATACGTGTTTGTGTAGGCATTGTGAGGTTAGAATTAGAAATGAATTAGAAAATTTGCTGCTGGTAGATACTATTTTGAACAGGCAGGAAAAACAAAGGTGGATTTTCCACAATTTTCTTAACTTTTAGCTCTCTGAATTTTTTTTATGCAGCTGCCAACTTTTGAACACTGAAATCATACCATGTTGCAAATGCATCAAATTTTCTACTATGCAGAGTTAGTTTTTGGATGAAGTTTTCTAAAGAATATATAGTTTATTTTGGTTGTTTGGAATATGGTATTTTTTCTATCTTCTGTCTCATTGCCTGGTTGTTAAAAGAAGTAGTGATGAGCTGCTGTAAAAGAGAGCATTATCTGGAATGATTAAAATAGATTAAAGTTAATCTATTCAGTGATACTTTAACAGTTAATCTAATCAGTGATACTTGCTAATATAGATGTGACTTTAGTCATAATGTGGCATACTGTGAAGAGTGCTAACAGATCTTTTAATTTTTACAGATGAGCTTGTAACCTAGGCATGACATGTTTTAAACCTTGTAACTGGTGACTTCATAGCTTTTGTTAAATTTTTCCCTCTCCATGTTAGATGTTTGTGTAGATTTAAACTGGTTGCTTTATTAAAAACTTATTTAAAGATTAAATTATTAAAAATGTGTACCCTTTTATGTTTTAATGTAACTGAGATGCATACAGTTTAATTATAAGACAATTTCATTTTAGTGGGATCAGCATTTTCTTAAGACTTCTACATCATTGAAGAACAGGCTTTTCTTCTGTAAACTTGAAACTTTTTGACATTATAGAAACAGAGTGCAATGTCAAAATGTGACTGAAAACTTTATTCTAAAATGTGAAAAGAGGTGATGAGAATGTCAAGATTCTTGCTGGGCTTATTAAGAAACTTGCTAAAAAATCCCTACAGAAATCCAAACTTATATTGAACTGCCTAGAGAGGGTTGTGAGTATGTGAAATGGATTGTCAGAGAGGTCAGTGTGGGACCAGTAGGAAGGACTGGTAGTTGAATAAAAGAGTGAATGAGTGGGTACAGAAGCAGGGTATCTGGTAAATCTGGGTAGCCTCGTTTACATATCTCTCGTAAGTGATAAAGTCTCTAAGTGATTTTTTTTTTTTCTCTTGGTATCTGGTTACTAGCTGTTATGTTACATACCAGTTCATTTCTTAAGATTTTTTCAGGCTAAGTCTAACATTATTTTCTGCCCTTTCATTTCCATAGGGAATATGGTTCATCCTATAAAATGTCTGATACAACTCCATCTGTATGTTTCAATAATCATTTAAGTCTTTGTTCTGGCCTTTTTAAAAGCTGTCCAACATCTGCTTCACTGAGTAAGCAGTTCGAAAATGACTAAAATCACTTTGATCGAGAAAGCTGTAGAAATCTGTTTTTAAGTCTGACCTAGAAAGAAAGCTGTGGGTACTTTTAGAATGAAGCACGTCTTCTGTCTTTGCTTACAGGTGAAATAGAGACCCAAATTTCAATCTCAAATGTTAATACAGAAGAGATTGACAAAATTTTTTATGGAAGAAACTTGTGCATATACTGTAAAATTACTAAGTAATATAAGCAACTGGTCAGTTTTTTAAAAAAAATTCTTGGGTTAATTCTTTCTAGGTATATACTGAGCCTGATCTTGCAGGTTTCACTGAAACAGCATTATAGAGTATTGCCAAATGTATTGGTACCTAAGTTCAGATAAAAAAAAGGTAGTCCATTTCAACCACTAAGTGTATATAGAACTGCAAGCCTTTCCTGTGCTGTGAAGACTTTCTTTTTTGGTAATATCTTTATAGGTCTTCAGAACAGTGCATGTATGTTTTGCTTTTTTATATATTTTTTCTGTTGGGGGGGATTTTGCTGGATATTTTCCCTTCAAGAACTGAATGTAGTGAGAATAACTACCAATTTTAAGAGGGGTGATCTGCATTTAGAGCTTGATGGCTCTGGTGAAGTCTGATGTTTGGCAGATTTATCGTTCTCTGTTTTTTTTGGATTGCTTTTAAGTGTTGATTTGGTTCCATATAGAGCAGCCTGATAAAAATGTTTTATCTTGCTCTCTTCACGCTATTCAAGCTCGGTCAGAATCTGTATATTTTTCTGAAACTCATGTATGAAAAGAAATGTCTTAAGTGCTCAGGGATTGCATTGCTATTATCCGGCATTGGATTAGCAGATGTGAAGCAGTTCTTTTGTAAGCTGGTTCTCTGTAGTTAGGGCAGTTTTCCAGTGACGTTTGAGTTTGAAGTTCATTTTTCCTGTAAAGATAGGTGTTTGGTTCTGATTGAGTTGGCCTGTTGTCAAAGGAGACTTACTGGTGAGTGACAAATTAACTTTCTTCTTGGACACTTTTCTCTTCCAGTCTCTTTCTTATCCTGTTCATTGAATCAAACTGGGAATGGTTGTCACAGATCAAGATTTAGCTTGCTGTTCAAAGTAACTGGAATTTTTTTATCATTATATATGAAATGAACATACACATCTGGGATTTGTGTGTGGGTGTTTTTTGTTTTGTTTGTTTACTTTTTTGCACGGTCAGTTTGCTAATGATTCCATCCAGATAAAAACATTAATTGGGAGGTAACAGAAAGTATGACTTTGTGGCCCTTCAGATCTATTAGGAACACTGTCTGCTTTTTGAAGGTAAAAATGTTACTGTCTTGCTACATATGAGAGGTCACCTGAAACACCTCCTATGGCCAGTGACGCAGTTTTAACAACGCTAAAAATGCTGATAAGCCTTTATTCAGCTTGATCTGCTCTTGGAGAGACAGGATTAGTGGATGAGAGATTAAAAATCTTTTTTCTTCCCCCAAGAATATTTTTTATGTTTAAGTAATTAATTCCACATCACTTGGTAATTTTGCTCTTAGGTTTCATTATGGTTACTCTTATCTGGTGTTAGTATTGATTTTAACATTGATTTTCCCCATTATCCACACAAGCAATGATCTACAGCCTGCATTTGTTCAGATCAAGTATTAGCATTATGCGTTTGAATCCAGAAGATAATTGCATATCTTGCAAATTGCCCAATGGCTGTTTCATCTTGAAACATTTAGAAATCCATTTTAGTGTCTCGTAATTATAATGTTTTAGTCAGACAGCAATCTAAACTTAGGACAGCATTTTGGCAGTGATATGCTTGTTTTTCTAAACTAAGAACAGTTTTTGTGGTTAAATTTTCCTTTCATTTATAAATATAGATTTTAATCAGTGTAGGCCAAACTTTTCCAACCATGTTTAAAATTAGCTCAAGCCATATTTAAAAAAATATGTTCTCCTAGTATGATTTGACTTATATAGAAAAATGTATGCAGAAATGAAGAATATTTTGAAGTTGCTTAATGCTTTTAAAGTGTTTTTACAATTTGTTTGCAAAAAATGTTCATAGAGTGGCTCAAATATGACTTAATGCTAGTATTCTTTTTGTAATAAATTTCAGTAGTAACACTTCATTGGAATTTGAAAGGTAGCTTTTAAGAAAGAAACTGTAAATTCCACCCATCTTGCAACATCATAACAAAACAAAATGCTTGCTGTTCTTCCAAATTTCAATGCAAGCCTCTTGTTGGAGATGACTTATGTTTTCATTGCTCATCTTATGTCTTTAGACAGGGTATAGTTACTTCTTTCTGTTGGTAGGTTGAAGTTACAAATAGATGTATAGTAAGCATTAAGCTTTGTGTAAAGAATATTCAATGTCGTATGTATTCAGAAGTAGAGACAGGAAAGAATCTGATGCCAAAATTGAATGTATCAAGCGGTTATTACAACTCCTGGAATTACTGCTGAAAGTGTGGTAGTTCTGACTTATGGAAAACTATTAAAAAAAAAGCCTGTTACCAGCATTATTATTTCCCTGTTTTTACCTAAATGCAAGAGAAAAGGTCTTCTCTGTGCCCAGAAACTTTTCAAGTTGGCACAGTGTTCAGAAATGAAGGGAGTCAATCTGTCAGCAACACCCTTCTGTTCAGATAGACCATTTCTATTGATCACATGTAGGGTGTCGTGCTTTGACAGGGAAAGTTTAGAGCAGATGTTGTAAGAAGTAGATGAGTGGTGTAAATTTTTGTTACGTGGAATGCAGTATGGTTTTATATGAGACGTACTGGTTAACTTTGACCCACTGTTTCTTTAGTGCAAGTGATGTAGAAGAGTTCAGTCATAGAAATGTGAGAAATCTGACTTATTTTCTCAGATGCATTATTTTGTGGGCCTCAATTTCCTTCCAGTTTTAATTATTAGTCTTAAAGTAAGCATGTGACTATTTAGGTAATTATTCCATTTGTTATCAAGGTCACAAGGCTGTGACTTTATTTTTGCAGTCTTACCTACTAGAATGTAAAGGATATTGTTTTTGACAAAGCTGATAATAGTATAGCAATAGTAAGCAATAGCAAATTTATCAGTGGTAAAGCTTACCATTTTTTTTATTGCTGCAGCTTGTATTATTACAGTGAATCATGTGGCGAAACTTGAACAAATTGTTCTCAATTTCACTCAACTGATTTTTCTCCTAACCAGAGCTAATTCTTACTCCAAATTGATGTTGTACAGTGGGAACTTCTCAAGCATTCATCTTGCTGGATCACAGTTATGCATTTTGTGTACATTAATGAGAAAGTTGCTTTTAACTCTCGTGGTAAAATAAAACCAGTAGACAGTGATGACCGCATACTGATCTACAGAAGTTAACACTTTTCATAATGAGTCAAATTTCAGACTGGCTCCTTCTTTCAGACTTTGGCAGGAACTTGGAACTTGTTCTGCCATGCAAATTTTTGAAATTGTTTTTGTGCCAGCCGGAGTTTGGGGCCATGTGCTCCAGGAAAGCCATCACCAGATCCTCTAACAAAACCAAGGAAAACTGCAAAAGATTTCTCAAAATAAGTGGAAGAAATATTACCTCTTAGATCTCTATTGGGCATAAGTCCATTTTTTCAACTCCTCTTTAGTGGAAAACCTTTTTCTCTTGAGTACAACATTTCAGAAAGTGATGTGAGGTGATAGATTCATGGCAAAGTTATTGAGCCATTCTGTAGAGTCTGGTAAGGCTAATCATTTCCTTTTAGCCTCCTGCATAGACAGTACCTTTCTTTTGGTCTTCCCTCTGGAGTTTGAAAACACCACTAAATCTGTCAACTTGAACTATTGAGTTTCCTTAAAAAGAAAACAGTATTAGCCATCGCTTAGAACGTCGCTTGCACCGTTCACTAGGTTTGTCGTTATGACAGGTAAAAGTGATGCATTGCCAGTGAACTACTAGTGTGCAGTTCATCATCAGATAGTAGAAACAATTAATGTTCTGGGAATTGGCACGCAATTCACATATGGAAGGGGGGGGTTGGCCTGGTTTAATCTCTTAAATAATTGCAGACTGTCCAGGGAGATGGAATGTAATGTTCTGGATATGTTTGATCTTTTTAAAGTTTGGGGTAGACTGCTTTAAAAAAGGATCAGTCTGACTGCATTATGTGCTGTCTCCAGGAGATGGATAGGTTTTACACTATAGTTTCCTTAGAAAAATACTTGTGCGTCAGTCTGATTTACAAGAAGTGTTTTGCAGACTCATCTATTTCTAGCTATTGAAAGTGACAAAGGGAGTGTCTCTCTCAAAATTATGGCTCTGCTCAGAGAAGAGTGTTCTTTTATTAGCAACATCAGGTTTAAATTTTTCCACTCGGTTACCAAGTTTTAAATAAAACCCTGACAATTATCCACTGTTTCCAGTACTTGCATTGGTGCAGTATTCATTGCAAAATGGTCGCTTCATTATTTTGTCATGAATGGTTGTATCATTAGATGCCAATTTCCAAAATTTACTTAAAATAGTCATTTATATAAGAACTTTCTCTACTGAAAGTTTTTCTACTTCTGTTGTAATAAAGGTAGGCATTGTACTTATATCTCAGTTCTGCTCCGAAGGAAGAATTCTGGTTTCTTTCCTCAATGTTGAGAAGCAGTTAGTTTTGAACCTCTGTTGGATGCTGTAACTAAATCACACATCTAATTTAGATTCTGAGAGTGAATAAAAGAGCTATGTGTTTATCTTGTCTGCCAGCTTAATAGTTCTTGAATGGCAAATGCATGCAAAAATGTCAGAGGTTAAGCAGCTATTTTTTTGTGTGTTCTTATTACAGTAGGTCATTGAAGGACCTTGAGAGATGTCTGTTCTCTAAAATCAAGACAAAGGATCTGTAGTTATGATAGCATGGAAATTAAATGTAGGCAGGAACAAATGTGGCTTGAGCGGTCACAACAGGGATGTTCCTAAAATAGTTGTTGATAACGCAGGATTATCTTTTGTCTAAATGGAAAATAGCTAAAATTACATTTTTTTGCTAAAATAATTGCAGTAGACTGGTCTATTGAAGAACAATATGGCACGATACACAGCACCCTTGTGCAGTAAAATATCTTTGAAAATACACTAATGCCAGTTATTTTGAATTAATGAAAGAGCATCATGAAAAATTTAGAGGATTTGGTAAGCTTTGATTGCATCAGTCACATTTTAATGAGATCTTCTTCTGGTCTTCCTTCTCTCTGTGTCTTTGCAGCTTGGCAGACCATCACCCCTTGTACAACAGCATTATGTCCCTGAAGCAGCTATAGAAAACACTTACATGAAAGGTAATATTAGGAAAGCTTCAAGCTATTTAAACTTTTCCTTGTTGCATGCAGCTCCAAGGGTGTCCAGATTCCTGTTCTCTTTCGTGTAGGCAGTGGCAAACAGAGGTGGTAAATCTGGCTTTTGGGCTTTTTTTTTTTCCCTGCAGATTTATGTAAAGCGTCCATGGTCTTTAGTGAAGATCCTTGGGCATCCATAAAAGCCCGTTAAGCAAACTAGCACTGCAGATCTTGCCCGTAGCTTTGTTATCATAAGGAATAAGGAGGTAGTTAAGCTTGCTTTCAGAACTAAAGTTGTTATCTTTGTGAGCAGAATGCTAAAATGAGTTTGCGTGTTAGTGCTGTTTGTCCTCCCTTCTCTTTCCTTCTCCATGCTTATTGCACAGATGTTCAATGTGGTAGAAGGAAGAGGAAATAAAGATTACATTTCCCCTATCCATCTCTCACTGAGACTTGAAATACAGAGTTAGCTGAAAAGGGCATTTTTAGGAGAGGCTTTTGTTGAACTTCAGAAACATGTCAGTGATTCATACATGTAAAATAAGCAAACCTTTACATTTTGAAAAACTTTTTGGTAGGTTTGGATTTCAGTGCTAGGTATTCTATATGTACAGTATTAATGCAGATGATAATGTTTACCAGTGTCACAAAATGACATATGGGCAATGAGATACCCAGCACTGGAAAATAGTTGTGAAATATTATCATTTAGGAATTTGCTTTACATTTAGTTGCATAGGCTGCAGAATATTTTGGGATGAAAATTTTCAGAAGTACTGAAAATGATCTGATCTGGAGAAGAATAATATTTTGAGTGTTCATAGCATAACACAGGAAAGAGAAATCATCATCAGCTATTTGTCCTTCATTTGAAGACTGCTGTTACCGTTGCAGCTTTTCAGCCATTTAGCTAAGTGTTTGGAACCTTTACAGAGAGTATGTATTATAGTCTTTAGAGCAAATACCTTTGTTTGGCCTCAGTATCTTGTAAAGATCCCGTTTCTTGAGATTTTTGCTGGTGGGGCAGTAGTTCTTTTCCATGTGACAGATGTAATTCTCACGGCTCTTAAGAACTTGGGATGCAGTGTTAGTACGGAGAAATGGCCCACACTTAAGAGTTGAATCATGTTTTGTGAGACTTAAATGTCGATCTGTCTTGAGAAAGGTTTTGGTATGCAATTCTGCCAGTTTCAGTGTCTTGAATGGTTTTAACATTCAGAGTGAAGTTATCAAGAACTTTTATTTCTGGCTGAGAAGTTATTTGATACAGAACCATCGATCTTGTATTTCTTGACTAGATGATTGCTTCTTCTTCTTAACATCTCTCTCCTATTACTGCTGCCTACTGAAGCTGAACCTTACTAAGAACAGTCAGATTTCTACCAGGCAAGTGCTGAAGAGCTAGGACAAAAACGAAATTTATGTTAGAACGATCTGGAGAGAAGCAAAATTGTGGGCAAGTATTTTTCCTTTTTCCAAATGTTGAACTATAGACATGTTAATAATATTTCTACAAAAACACTACTGGGCTAATTTAAAGCAAAACTCTCAAATTCTTATATCCCACATGGCTTGAAACATTCCTGCTTTTTTTTTCCTGCTGTATTAACTTCTTACATAGAAAGGAAATGAATTTTAGAAAGAATGTTATACATAAGCCATTTGAGACATTCTCTGTTAGGGAAATACCAGCTGTCAAGAAATATGCAGCCAATGTTGAGTTATAATAAAAACATTTTAAAAGAACTATTTGTCAAGTAAAAGTGGATTAATTAAAACATTTTAACTATTTTTGCCCTGGAATAAAGTTAGGCAAATTCCATACAAGTGTCTTCTTTACCCAGCCATTATTAAAGAGCACAAATTTGTTTTTTCAGAAGGTAGTTCACTTAGGTAAGTTGTTCCCTAATGTAGAAAAAAGAATTTCTCTGACTAAGATGTAGCTACAAGGAAAAAAAGATTAGGAATCATTAAGCTTTATCTTTGTTATCTTCAAATTCTATAAACTTTCATTGATTCTTTTTGACAGAAAGACAATTTGTATTAAAAAGAAAACAGGTTATATATTAGGATTATGAGAGTATTTTTATTTCAAAATCTGTTCTTTTAAGAGTAATTAATAGCAGTAGGAGACATTATGTTGCTTCTGTGGAGGAAAACAGTGAAATGCAGACAAAAAAAGAACCAGAACCAGGCTTGTGAAATATTAAATATAAGATTTACTCCTTTTAATCCATTCTACCCTGCTGGTTTTAAGGAGTCGAACACTGAATATGCAGTTCTACTTTAATGGTTTGAAGCATAAGGTTTTGGTTTAATTACCACATTGTTCTTTGTCCCATTAATCTGTTGGTGCTAGCAGATTTACCCTTTCAAATGTAGTAATTGTAGAAGCAGTTATGCCTGTTACCTTTCTAGATAGTGCTTCAGTCTCTCTCTCGCTCTCTCTCTTATTTTTATTTTTTTTAATTCAGGTACACTCTTACATGAGCATAAAGAGGTTGAAGAGGATACTTAGATGTTATGGTTATGTGGCCTAATTAAGTGTTGAGTATTTGATTTTCAAAAAGCACAAATATTGTAACTGTATATGGAGGTGATTGGTCTTCCTCTATTTAAGATATCTTACCTTTTCATTATCATAATTTTCTGGAAATTCATGAAAATGAGAATTTTTTTTCTGTGCATTGAAAGTATTAAAACGTATCTCAAGTTACATGCTTGTTATTAGAAATGAGCAGCTGTTGTTCCCCCAAATTCTGTTCACATTATAACATGTATTAAGATCATGTGTATAATGTCAACAAAAACATAGGTACCAAATGATATAAAACATTAGCTGTTTTTTTCTTTATTGTCACCCACATCTCCACATGTGAATTGACAGTCTCTAATTCCATTAACACTTTACCTTTTTTCCCCCTTAAAAACTTCCTTTATTCAGTATTCATGATGATTTGTATTATAGGAATGCCTTAAGGATCTAAGGAAAGATATGGTCTGTAGAACACATACTTGTTGCACATGCTTGGTGCTGCACAGTGAATTGAATAGAGGATTGAAGAAAGGATCACCTGAAGGTTTCCTTAGTTAAGTGCCACTCTGAAGAACAGGATTTTGCCTTTTACTTGATAAGCAAGACACCTAACACTTTTCATTAACAATAGCTAACTATGATCCTCGTATCAAATGCTAAGGTTTCAAGTTGGACACACATGAAATGATGAATGCGAAGCTTTCACAGCTGCAGCTGAAGCTAAAAGGAACTGTAAGTTGTGCTGATGAAGTAATGCACAGTGACAAGTACTCTGGAAAATCAGGCTGTAAACATCCCAGATTAGGCACACACAATTTGTATACTTTGTGCCTTGTATCTTGAATTATGAAAACAGAAACTCCTGTGAAAATAAGTTACTGACATATGACACTTTCAGATAGTAGCATAACGAGCATGATATGGGGAAAAAGATTTAGGGTTTTTAGGCTTAAGATTTTTAATGGTGTGGGCTGATTTTAGTATGATACTATATAGTGAATTAAGGAGGGGGAAAAAGAAATACTAAATAATTTTTCCTTGCTGACCATGCTTGAAGCATGTGCGTCAAATGAGGCAGGGTTCCTGTTTGAAAAAACAGGCAAACCAGAAAGAAACAGCCTTGGTTTAGGTATTTAATAATTTCTGTGTGTTTGATTGTGTGTATTTTAAATGTTTTTAAATGTAATATGAAGGTAGCAATTCACTTAGCAGTGTGCTGAGTGAGGCTGAAACCCTCTGACCTTTTAGCTGTGGCTGTAGCAAATTATCATTATGCTGTGGGAGTGACCACTTACTGCAGGTGATGTTCTCCCTCATGTAAGTCCTGTTGGTGCTATATCTAACCTGGAATACTTTTCCATCTGAAACTAACCACTGTATGTTAGACTTGCTTTTTCTTAAAGACTTCTCCACAGAAATACCTTGCTTGTAGTTTGACACTGTGCTTTCCTGGGAGCCTGTTTTAGCATGTGAAAAATGCTAGGTATCTGAGACCAGTGCTGACTCTCTCGAGAGGTAACTACATTGAGTTCCTGAATATATTATCTAGACCACTAGTTGTGTCAGGGCTAGAAAAAATCTGATAATATTCCACTTTATTTCTACAAAGCATATAACATTCCTAAATGATCTTGTGGTTTCACTGAGTTAGATAGATCCTACTTTATGCCTCTCGCTTGAATCTTGCTTTTGTCTACAGAGAAATAGTTCTGTGCATATCTGCATATGCACGATTGGGCATGTGGTTAATGTTCCAAGGAGATGGAAGGGGTAAATAGCCTCCTCTAATCTCTTGATTCACATTTGGAAACTTTCTGTGTAGTAATTCTTGTGAAAATTGTGTTAGTCACCTAGGACAACTTGTTTCAATTCCAGTCTGATGCTTCTGCAGTCAAGATGAAGGATGTTGCTCTGGATGCTTTTTTACAGAGAAATTAATACAAACCACCATGCATTGATTGACTTTTACTGTCTAATTAGTGGTACACAGGTTTGCCGCATCTTTATTGGCCTTCACAGTGAAGTTAAGCCTAAAAACATATGTGGAGTTGTTTGATCTAAATATATCTTAGTCTTTTAGGATATTTAGAAAAAGGCAAAGCGTATTTGATGAACTGACAGACGTCTTTACAGATGGGTAACATGAAGAGGGATGCATTTTGAATGAGGTGCGAAGTCTGGAGTTTTCTTTAGTTTTATCCTAGTTTACCTTATTTAATAATAAGTTAAAGCTTTTCCTCAGCTGTTGGCTACGAATCATTTTTACAGGTGTATCTGATTACAAATTACAGTTAATCTCCTGAATTCCCTGCCAGTGAAAAATAATATGTATTTATGCACATTTTTAAAATAAGGTCTTTGGAAAAAATGTTATACCTCTACAAAGTATATTCCCATTATCTGTCTGGCCTAGTAGAAGGTGACTAAAATAAATTATCAAAATGTGTAACAGCTTAACCAAAATTACAGGTTGTAGAAGTTCTTTAATAGGACATCCTGCAGTTGAGTTGAAGTTATTCCAGGTTTAGATTTTTTTCTTAATGTATAGCAAAAGATGCTTTCAGTTTAAAAGGGTCAGTTATGATATATCATGATGTGACTTTCCATCTATATGCTTGATATTTTTATCTGAGAATTTGGAAGCTATAGAGATGGAAAATGACAAAGATAAATTATTCCCCTACATTAAGTGCTATGGGATGATTGATAGATGAATCCCATTAGCCGTGTTGTTTCGAACTGCAGCCAGCCATTTTGAAATATTTAAAATCCCTAATGTTCCTGAACAACTGCTGGAGAATCTTTTTTTGATATTCCTTCTAAAAGGGATTATTATTTATTTTTGTTGTAGTTGGACCCAGGAATTTTGGTCAAGTATCAGGAGGCGATTACGTTTTTTCTCAGTGACTAATGCAGTCTAACCTGATTTGAAACTTTGGAATTTGTTACAGTACAGAAGGCCTGCAATAATGCTGTTAGAGGTTTTAGATAGCTTTAAACAAATTTCTTCCCATATAATACCTAATCCCATCAATACAAGTCATAAGCTATTCATCAATACGCCTTAACTGTATTCTTTGCGTAGAGAACCTGTAAGATCTTCTAAACAGACTTTGTTGTGCGCAAAGCTAGTTTTGTAAGTTTTTCTTTAAGATCTGTTATTACTTTTTTGTTAAAGCTTTTCTATTTCCAAAACCCTTTGAAGCTGCCATTTTATCAACAAAATAGCTTTTTTTTTTTTTTTTGAAATGCAGAACATGGTTTGTCTGAGTGTCTTTTTACTCTGTGGGTTGAAGATGGGATGCGTCTGTAGCTGTTGCCAAACTGAAGCCTGAAACGATGCCAGGACATTTATGCTGAGTTTACTAGAATGGCTTTCTCTACTAGATTTCTTCCTCTGTCATCATTAATCACTTTCCTCTTTGCCAGGGTGTTAGTTACTAACAATTTTGACTTCCTAAAAAATACTCGTCAAGTAACTTCTCATTCTCTTTGCTCTGTTTTATCCTTTACTCACACTGCAGATGATTGTAAAGCTCTGGAAAGCACTGTGATAACGTAACAGCTTAATATAAATAAGTGAAAAGGTCCATTCAGTTGTTGCTCATGTCTTTCAGCCTATCTAGACGATTGGTATTGGGTTCTCCTACTAGAAGATGGAGAGTAAAAGGGAAAACATTGGTAGCTCATTGAACTTCTCTGTTTTGTTTGGAATGTATTTACCTTTAGCTAAATTAATCTGAAATATTATGTTAGGCTATATCATGACATAGAACTACGGAGACCTCATACACATTCTAAAAAGCTCTTAAATTAGAAACAGCTGTACTTATTTCCCTCCTCTTTGTTTATTTCTGGCAGTGATTGGTATGAAAATGCCATCATTATTTGTTTAATTTTTGTGTTTTCCTTTTTAGTCTCTGTTACAGTTATTCTCTCAGCCTTGCAACACAGCAGAAGAACATTATAGGCTAAATTATCTGCTTCATGAAGTTTAAACTGTTTGAAAAATGAATTGTTAAGTAACTTTTATTCTCTTAATTTTTCAGCTAGCAGGGAGGTATTTTTGAAAACTATGGCATAATTTAGAGTTTCCTAAGAGATGAACTGAATTACTCTGTTTTGAGTAGTACCATAGTGGTCAAGGACTGAAACCCCTCATGCTGATGTGCTACTTGTGCAAATGTGATGCAAGATTTATTGGTGTTGATGATTCTTAAAGTAAAAGATGCCTTATTTATTCCTTTAAAGCTTTCATCAGCTATGGAAGAGTTAGCTACTTACCTTAAAATAAATTGCAGGATAAGAGGGGCTATTAGGGAACAAGGATCCTTTCCTCTTTTAAGTCTTAGGGAGGGTGTGAATTAAAAACTGAAGTGGTAGTTTTAAACCTGCTGATGTTACAGCAATTTAAATGTCACTTGTAACTGAGCCACCGTAGGAAAATTGTTTTCTTTCCTGAGGGAGGAAGGAAGGAGAAACACTTGCTATGTACACTGTTTCCCTGTAGGCTGTTTCTCCTCTTGTTTGTGTAATGGTCTTGCACTGTAAGAAGGGAAAGCAGCAGCTTAAACACAGGAAAATGTGGTTGTTAAACCACAAAAAATAAGAGGTTTCAGGAGCATGCATAGTATCTGAAACTATTTCTCTCATTCTTGTTTTTTGCTTTCATTTTGACGGTGACAATTTAAAAAAGAAAAGATCAAAAAGTGACTTTTTTCCCTAGTTGAAGGAAATCTGCTGGGCAGTTTTGTAATGAAATGCTTGTGTATTTTCCGAACTTCATGATGCCTGTAAATTCAGTGACTTCAAAATGTGCCCATACATTTTAACTGGCCTTCTTGACACACTTTTGTTGTCGAATGAAACATTTTCATTGGCACAAAAATATTTGCCCCACCTATTTTCATTTACTAATGGTGGGAACAGTAACATTAAAAGCTATTTAAAATATATGAAGTGAGTTCTAGGGTCATTCCCCACCTGTTGTTTATTTTGATTTATTCAAGTACAAAAAAAGTAATCATGCTGGTAAAGTTCTAACATCTAAGTAGTGATTTACGGCAATTCTATAAGTAGACATACTATCTTGGTAAGCAAAAGAAAAGCTAACATAGTGATGTTAGCTAAGTATCCTGCATGGTGCAGACTTGCACAATTTACACATCAAGGAGTTTGGTTGGCTTCCTCAGGCAAAACTTGGGACTTCTTGAGTAATGAACAGTGACTATTTGCAATAAAGGTCACTTCCTAACTTTAAAGTAACTTAGAGTACATTGCACTGAATTATGGAACCAAAGAATGTAAATACAGAAAATCTTTGATTAACTTCTCCTTTTCAAAGTGTCTTGACCTTTATTGAGCTCCCCTAGCTGACATTTTTAGAAGACTTTTAGTATTACTTCCTTTCATTATAAAAGGCTTTATTTGCGTATTTGCTTCCATATATTTCATTGTCATCTTCTCTGCCATTTGATTTTCTTCAGGTACAGCAGCATCTACATTCCGTATCTGCTTGGTTACTCTATTGGAGTAGTGATGCAGTACTTTTTTGTATAACATTCTAGAAATGCAATTCTATAAGTAGACGTACTGTCTTGGTAAGCAAAAGAAAAATAATCAAATGAGTGAAAAAGAACAAAGTAGCAACAAAGATAAGCACCTACAAAAAACACTTAAAAGATAAGTATAATTCATATTAGCAGTAAATCACATAGGATAGATATCTTTCTATTTTTACTTTTGAAATTTTTAGCTGCTTTTTCTATTTAAAGGTAAAGATGTATTTAGTCTAACTTGATGCAAGTGAATCATAGTTTGTGCATTTTTATTGTATAAAATAGTGATTGATGGTTGTGCTTCTTATACTGTTCATATCTTTGAGAGGGAAAAAATCTCTTTGTACTACACTCTCTGAGGTTTTACTGGAAGTTGCTCAGACATTTCGTAGTCTGGGGTGGTGATGAAGGGGAGGGTAAATGATGTTTTAAATAACTCAGGCAACAGGAATACATGTTTTTTTCTGTTACAGCAGACCTGTCCAGTTGGCTTCCTTTCTTTCCCTTTCCTTACACACCCTGTGGTGTTAGCAGTATAGACTACATAAGATTACAAATAATATTTTGATGAGGAGTCATTGCAGAGTTGATCTTTTTGCATGATTATTCAGAGTGGTTCTACGATTCAAGGTGGTAGCTTCCAGCTGTTCTTTAAAGGTCATACCAGCAGTGCCTGTTAATATGGTATGTCCTTCCTTTCCCCAGTTCCTATCCTGCTGTTGTTGCATCAGAATAGAAACTTCTTCCAATAGCTAAAGGCTAATTAAATCTTAGTAGTTGGCACCTTGGACTGCTGGATAGCTCAACAAGATCTTCCTGGCTTGGAGAGACAGCTTTTCAAGAGCCTCTGTTGTACGTTCAGTAATAACCATCTGAGCCAATCCCAGAAGTAAGATCTAATTTTTTCATTACTACTTTCCTCTTCTCTAATACTTTTGTTCCCTGCAGCCTTTAAATTGTTTTACATGATCTGAGATACTGTTACCTGCTAATGAACACTTTCTAGTAAGATACTCCAGAAAATGGAAACTTTTAACTTTTCCTTATGGACATTTAGACTTTTTTTTTTTTTTTTTTGAAAGATTCCAGGAAGGGGTGGAGGGTAGTGGTGAGAATCACTGGTCATTTGCTATTAAGAAAGCTATAGGCTTTTAATTATCTTCACATCATATCTGACTGACTTTATGCTACTGAGAATTGAGTGAAACTGAGGGTGAGATTTGTATCTTAGTTACTTCAGTGGGCAAGTTGTCTGGCTGCTGTCAGTCCTTTTCCTGTATGGATTTGGATACTCAGCAACAGTGAAGAAGGCCTTAAAAGATGCTGATAGAACAAAGGGATTATATAGTTTATATGGAGAATGAGATCAGCCTTATAATGAATGAGGAATTTTGAGAAGGATGTAAGCCCATGTATTTTATGGCTTAAGATAAATGTTGACTAACAGAGAGTAAGAATAAACTTGCCATCATTGCCTACTGCAGGCTTTCTGATACCTTGTTATGAAGTATATGGTTCAAGCTGTTGGTCAGATGAGATAACTGGGTGGACTACTACTGATTCAGTTTTGGCAATTTCTGTGTTCCTTCCACAGATAATTTCTTTCTTCAACACCATATAAGACAACAAGGTCTCTTAGGTCAAGACGCCATAAATATTCACTCTCCATAAACAGTTATTCTGTTAAACACACGTCAGATTTGAGTTTGCAGAATTCATCCTTTCTTTCATCAGCCTGGGCAGTTTTCCAGTTTTCTGAGGGCAAGCAGCCCAGCAAATAGTCCTTCAGACAATTCCTCATCTTTCTGCTTTTTCCAGAATGAAAATCCAAAAATGTCAGCAGTGGGGGGTAAAATAACAAAGGAAAAGTGGGTGTTGCTACTTCTTGCTAGGTTGTATGTAAATATACCTCTTCTCCCCTGTCCCAGAATAATAACAAAACTTCCCCAAGAGTCCACAAATTAAAGTAGACCCTTTTTCAGTTTTTGAATGATCTAATGCTGAATAGATGCCATTACAAAAATGCGAGGGAGCAAGAAGTCTGAAGGTTGTACTCTTTATCTGACTACTAAGGTTTTATTCCTCATCTGCTAAGGTTTCAGGAAATTCTTGGGTATATGCTTGCTCCTCGATGATGTTCAACTATTATACTTGTTTCTAGGATATTGACTGGATAGGTTTTGGTTGCTCTTCTTTTACCTGATTGTGAGGGATTTTAACTGGGACATGAGTGATTGGATCCTGTAGCTTAGGACAGACTGGAGTGAGATGCTGTGATGAAGAACCGGAAGACCCAGAGATACAGGCTCCAGAGAGTGGTATTCGAGGCTGGAGGTTCTGTGACCCAAGCCTGCTTGTTCTTTCTCAAACTTAAGCGACATGATCAGAAGTAGGAACTAGGGTTAGGGAGTATGGCAGCTAACAGTATCCAAGGATCAGGGTTGTGCAGACCAGAAGTGAGAATCAGAACCAAAACTCTGCACGCAGAAGGAATTAATATGACTAAAGGGCCAAAGGCCAGGGATGAGAAGCAGGATCAGAAACTAGGACTGAATTGACAGCAAGACAGACAGGAAGCAGGCTTTGAGAACAGTAATCTGGATGTTATGTGCAGCCACAGAATAGCTGTTGGGGTTTCTTCTGTACCAGATGTTTGTGGCAACCATTAATGGAGTTCACAGGTCGGTCCTTTGACTCTTGGAAGACTGATGGCTGGCTGCAGCTTGATTGTCTGACTTGAATCGCATGTGTTGCTGTTTTCTGCAGGTCTTCCTTGTTTTAGTTGAAATTATTAGTGGTACAATGAATTTGCTATTGCGAGAGTTTAAAGAACAATTTTTTTCAAAGGTGTTTTAAATCAACAAGTCATTGAACTTAATCATCTTCATATGTGTGATAGGAAAGAACAATTCCTTCATCAGTGTGTTTACTAGAGGAAATTCTGCTGCCTGGCTTTGTGCATTCAGACTGTGAGATTGCTGCCTTTTGTTCCATTAGATCTACATAATTGGTCAGTATGATGCAATAACCATGTATGAAATGTGCCATGACATGTCTGAAGAACCAATAATTGATTCATTGAAACTATTTCTACCAGTGTGAGTCATGGTGGGACTCGGGAGCTTTCTGTGATATTTTTTGAGCATCCTAGCTGTGACCATTCTCTAAAGGGAAAGTATCTATGAAGTACTTACGGCTCAATGACTGTCATATTGGAACTCCACAGAAATATATTCTAGAATCTTAGGACTATTGTTTGTAGAAGAAAAGAGCTTCCTGGTTCCTGTGCTGTTGCTTCTGTTTTGATAGATTGCTAACATACTTTGAGGTTTCTGATTTTAGAGAGTGCAAAAGCCAGAAAACAGATGAATCAAGTCCAGGCAAGGTTTCATTGGAAGACTCCTGAAACACACACTTGTTCTAGAGACAAACGTGATGTCATTTCAGTAATGAGTTTGTGAGCCTCCTGGAAACAGATGTTTTGCATGAGGACTCAATTTTTCTTGTTCTGAAACAAGTTACCCTGCAAACTATGTTTGTGGTTAATTTTCCTGAGAAGGAAAACCCTATTCAGGTTCTAGACTGAATCTAGTTGAATGCCATTTAGAAGCTGCAGAGGTTGGAAGCATGTGAGCAGGTAATATCAAGCAGACATAAAGTGCCTCAGTGTTCTGATAAGTTGGAAAGATAAATGCCTTTTGGAGCTTCCAGTTGGTGTTCCTTTTTGTTCTCCAAACTGCTGTGCTCTCCATAACAAGGTATGTTGACCTGGAATGGCAAGGCAGCTTGCTTTTTTTTTTTTTCTAGTTGAAAGGTAACACAAGATATTTGCAGAGGAAAGACAATTGGATAACAGATAGTTTGCATAAATAAAGAATAAGTAATAATAAGTAGAAGACTGGCTCAGAGTGTAAGGAAGGAAACTTAAGTCATCAGATCCAAATTACCTTATTGGGACTTTGACACATTTACTTTCCAGCTGATTGAGAACATATCCATACACAAGTAGTACTTGCTTGGGAGTTTTTCACATGACCATTTGAGGTATGATAAGAAAGAAACCCATTCATTTCCTGAGAACATGTCTGAGAACTGGAAGTAGAATAGCTATTTAGTGTGTTTGTTTTTTTGGAAAACTGACTCATGTTTTTTTAATGCTACTAGTTGCCAATTCTTGATGCAATGCATTTTTTTATTCCATGAATAAAAAGTAGCAACAGACAAATCTTCAGGGTGTCAGAGCATACTGTGGCCTATTCCCTGTTTCATTCTCTCTGTAATAGCAAGCCTGTCTTCTTCCATCAAGCCTTTGGGAAGGGAAAAAAAAAGGTGGGAGACTGAACATGGAAAATTTTATGAAATTGCTCATGGGTTTTCTTTTCATGTGAAATTTCCCTAAAAATTTCCCCGTGACTCATTTCCTTCTTGATTCCTTTTCAACTCCATACTTCAGGCTGTCTTTAGACAAGTAGGTAGCTTTTTCCTGCCCAGAGTGACTTGGGTTTTGCAAAGGTGGATCTTTAGTTTTGAAGTTGTTCTGCTTCCTCTGAGTGATTAGACATTGCTGTCTGTTCTCCACAGGGACAGATGCCCTCTTTTCCCTGACTTTTGTTTTTGGCCTGTGGGCAAAGATTGGAAATAAGAATCTGCTTCCAGTGAAAATTGATGTTCCACAGAAGGGTATCGTTTTAGGGAGGAGGTGTTGGGGAGTGGAATGTTTCATTTTAGCTGATTTCTATTGATGTTTGGAAAGGTCTTGTATTGACAGAAGGTCAGTGAGAGAATTTGTTACCGTTTCATAGCTTCTGACTTAGTTTTCAGTTCATGTGAATTATATTCGTTCTGTTGGGATATAGACTTCTCTAGAACACATTTCATGAAATGTCATCTTTTACAGTGGTGTGAACAACTGTTTTCTGAATTGACAATTATGTAACTAATTACTTTTTAATGGAGAAGGAGAAATATTGTCCTGTCTGAGAGACAGGAAAGGCTGATGGAATGCCAGAGTCTTTTCCCACACCTACAGTCACTTCTACTCCAAAACAAATTCTTTCAGATCCATGAATACTTTATTTACCCTGAACACATCTATTCTGACTAAACTCTTGGACATACACAATGCTCTACAATATAACTTTTCCCACATGGAAAAAAAAATTCAAGAGCCTCAGAATTATTCTAGTCCCTATAAGACAGTGCATGTAGAACTTACAAAAATATGTTATTCAAGTGCAATTAGAATTTAGAATAACCATTTCTAGCATCTGAAACTTTGTAGGTTCTTAAAGATTTCAGCATCATTTCCCAGAATATCTTATTCCATAAAGGTTCATGTGTTTTGATCATGGAACTATCTGAGTGTTCCTTGCTGTAAATTAAGGTCTGCTCTCCCCTCTCCTCCCCTCCCCTCCCCTCCCCTCCCTAACCCTTCTCCCCTTGGCCCACATAAACTGAATTAGTTACAAGGCCTGAGTTTTTGGAAAAAGCGTGTGATCTCCCTAATCCCTAATGAAATGGTTTAAATTCTAAGTGAATCATTTGTTGGACACTGAAGCAACAGTGTCTTTTATATCATAAGGTAGTGTGAATGTGCAGTCATACATACAAGCTAACCTAAAAGAACATTGAGATGTCAAAAAGAAATAAAAGTTGAAGTCCTAGAAGTAAAGTTCCCCACACAGATTAATTCAGCTCTGATCTACATATATGCATTGACAGTATCTGTGATTTAAGTGAACACATACCATTTTTTCTGTAACTAGTTGATTCCTTTCTCTAAAGTTATAAGCAACTGGAATGGAAAGTCTTGAATGAAATATGTCACTTTTAAGTAGAAACATACCTATCTGTCCTGCTCATAATAAGCAGTGCAGTCCTCCTAGTGTTGAAAATCTCATGGTTAAATTTCCTTATTCTCCATAGAAAAGTAAGCACACTCGTAGAGAAATTACGCTGACTTCTTACCTAGGCAATCTCCTTATGACTAATAGCACAACTCTGCTTCTTCTAATTGGATACATTACTAGATCTGAAACGAGTTTGGAATATTTGAAAAGTAAATTGTCTTAAGAAAAACAATACTGAAACCTAAAATAAAACAAATAAACTACTAAAGCTAGAAAATTCTTCACGATATTAACTTACAGCTACTATGTCATTTACAGCTGCTGAGAGGAAGGGGCAATTTCCTAGACTGTGGCAACACTGGCTGACTTCTCCTTTCTAAAATGAAGGGAGTTTTCCATCCAGGAATAGGTAGATGCATTGCAGTTGGCTTTCTATTTAAGCGTATTTATGCATCTCAACATGTAAAGGGTAAATGCTCTGCTTGGTTTTAAGTTTAGATGTTCTGAATATATGTTATTTGGCTGTTTGTTCAATCAGGTAGGAGCCTTGACCAAAATCTTGCTGCTCTGTTTGTTTTTTATGATCCTGTTTTCATGTTCATGTCTCTGAACATACAAATAGCTGTAACTATTTGCTGAAATGCGAAGTTCTTTTAAATTAGATATATGCTTAGAAAGTCCCTAGACAAACTAGACAAACTAAATTTCCCAGCTTGGTCACTGTTTACTCTTTTGAATTACAAATAATTTGACTGGAGACAAATGCTGTTGTTTCTGAACTAGAGAAAAAATGAACTTGTGAATATAGTTGTCATGAAGAAAGGAAGATAATGTTTGGAATAAAGTCTTATCAGACACTTAAAATGCTACCACTTTAATGACCATACTAAAAATACCATTCTTAAGGACTGGTGGCCGTTTGCTAACATATTGTATAGATAAAGATGCTGTGGGTATAGGTCAGAGGGTGGGGTGCCCAGGGCATTAGCAATGGGTAACATCTGTAGGACTATTAAGGGTAATTAATCGGTTATTACCCAGGATAAAGTGAGTAGAGAACATTTCCTTTTGATATCTGTTTTATAATCTTCAGGTTACTTTCTTAAACTTATTGTTGCTTTTGAAAATAGAACTAGCTAAAGGGAATTTCTAATGGCCAAGATAGTGC
The DNA here is from genome assembly GCF_036417845.1 of Apteryx mantelli. Classification (NCBI taxonomy): domain Eukaryota; kingdom Metazoa; phylum Chordata; class Aves; order Apterygiformes; family Apterygidae; genus Apteryx; species Apteryx mantelli. Next base: position 25,148,701 of record NC_089980.1, on the reverse strand, counting down.
TTGCCATGTGTGTGTCTGGCTGACAGTTCTAGAGTACCTAGGGTCATATTTGAATGCGTATGATTATAAGGAAAATAAGTCGTACAACGAGTTTGGCTGCTCAAATTCAGTAATGTTTGTAAAGTGTTTGACTTAGCTGTTCATGATACAATATTACATTTGCCTGGTTTATCTAAATGAAGACTGGTGTAAAAAAAAAAATCTTTATGGGAACAAAATTGTTGAATAAAAATATGGGGGTCATATAATGGAGAGAGACCTGTGGCTAGAATCTGGAGCAGATTCCAAATAACAGTTTTGTACTTAATTTTTAGTAAAGAGAATGATTTAATATTGAAACCAACTATAGGGAGGTGTTAAATATGCAGATTTTGATATTTTCAAACAGGAATGGGCAACTTTCTGGAAGATTTTTCACACAGGTTTTCCAAATGTTTACTGGTAGAGTTGAGAAGAATATTCTTTTGTATTTGCAAGTATGAATAAGTAAGTCTGCATGAATAAACTGGAAGAAAATCGAAGAAGGAGCTATTTTGTAAAAGCACTTTGTTTTGCAAAAAGTTTTCTAATTGCTGAAGTTTCTGTTATGACTCTTGAACACATTTAGTCACTTCTTGCATGTAAACAAAAACTTGGCAATTTTCATTGTCACTTCTTATAAATCCTTTTCATCTATAATTGTCAGTGATTCTGATAACTTGGGTCTTGAATTGATCTCAACAGCTTGAAAGGGCTAAACATTATTTTCTGAAACTATTCAAAACTCTAAGCTGTGTGGGTGTACAGCAGTAGTTGCATATTCTTGTAGGAAGATCTTTATTCAATAACAGGAAACTCTTCTAGGGCATCCCTGCCTCAGTACCCCCTTCCTTCCTTCCCTTTTCTCAGAAGGGAAACTAGTAAAATATTGCCTACATAGTGTTTTGCATTTTAGATGTTCTAATGTCATAAAAATGAGGAGAGTGGGGAATCCCTGAGGTTAAATGTCTGTTTAACTTTTCCTATTGTGATTGCTCAGAAATTCTACAATATTAATCCCCTGTAGATCAGGCCTCCATGAAGATCAGCTGCATATATGTTTTCTACTTCACAGGAAGAGAAAGTGGAGATATTTTTTAGGCCTATCAAATGGAGGGAGTTAGAATGGGGAATGAAGGGAAATAAGTCCAACAACCCAGCTTCAGATACTTACTTTTAATGCCCCAAATTGGCAAATTTGAAACTGCATAAGGTAATTTTGATCCGAGATTTTGAAAAATGTGTACTACTTTGCTAATATAAAGCAGAAGACAATTAAAAAAAAATTTTTTTTTAATGTTTTCTCTCTTGAAGACTCAAAAAGAACCCCTCCTCCAGAAACCCAAGCCCAGTAATGCTATTCTAATATACAAAAGAGGTGAAAGCTGACTTAGAAGATAATTTTTAAAATTGCTTCACTTCTTTTGATTTTTGTATCTGTTTAAGTTTAAACACTTCAAGAAGAAATGTGCTTCTTTACATAAGCATGTCTTGATCTGGAAGCTGCTTGTGGTTTAATGTTTCATCACAATAAAGGCAGCTTGTATGTGCTGCCAAGAGTCCATTACTTTTTCCTCTTGAGCTCAGACTGCTCCAGTGAGATACCTTTAAGGTGAGAAAATGCATATTTAACAAACCTTGTCATCACTGCCTTTTCAGTGAGAGAGCTTTTTATATGAACTTTTTACCCTGTTCTACTAAGTGTAATTACTGATATTTCTATGGAGCAGTTTAAAAAAAATAAAAAATAAAAAAAAAGCTTCAGACTCAGATGTGACTTACAAGAAGGAGAGGCATTAAAAATAATTTAAAGATCAAAGACTATTTGATAGTAAATACAGCAGTATGTATGCAAAACTTGTGTTTTGCCTTCTGCAAGAAATTCAATGGGAAGGTTCATCTGATGTTAGCAGAAACTTTTTAGAAAATAGTTTGTTCTTTAATGAAACCTTGCTCCTTTGAATTTTTGTCCTTATCAGCAAATAATATTCCTTTCAAAGTGCCAAGTGCAGCTTTACCCCCACATCCTTTGCCTAGTGGGAATATCAAGGAGCAGCACATGCTGGGACTAGTTCAGAGCTACGCATGTGCTCTTTGGCCAGCCAGCTGCTTCCAAACAGAATTGATCTGGCTAAGCTATTTCAGTGTACTCTTTGAAAAGACTGTTAATTTGTTCTATGAGAGAACTGGTGAAGATGGGGGAGGATCTGAAGATAACTTGTTTTTTAGCTTATGTTACTAGCTTACCTTCTAGAACAGAAAGTAACAAAAACATTGCTTATTTTTAGTTCCCGTTCCCCTTTCTCCATCCTCTATAGCATAAAATCCAATTCACATTTCCTCAAGTTTTTTTCAAATTTTCTCCTTACAGCACTTGACACCCCCCCCCCTTTTTTTTAAAATCAGTTTTACCCCTCCTTCAGTGTGTTAGCCAAGGGTTCTTGGGAAAGATGGGTCATGGAAAAACCTTTGCTTATATATGCCTGAGTCACTAAATTAATCTTCTGGGTTGTAATTGTCTTCAAACTGTCTTTGTTAGAAGGCATGTTGTTTTGCCTTCTTAGCTGTAATCCTCTGCTTTCCAATTGCTCTAACTTTTCACTTTGACAGAGCATGTTGCTTTATTCCCACTGTTGTGTTGTATTGTCTCCTTCTGTCTCCCTTCTCTGGCTGCTAGTCTGTGACAACGGTAGGAACACGTGAAAATTGTTGCCTCATTCATTGCTCAGAATAGACCTGTTGCGGGGAAAAGTCAGAACTCTGAAGGGCAAGATCCTTGCCTTGCTTGTTGCTGAATAGGAAAAGTGAAGAAAATAGTGGTTTGGATGAAGAAGAGATGGGCTCTCATTTTAGTGCCATTATGGAGAATTAGGTTCATGATCTTGCTCAGTATGAGGTAAGTTTTACAGGAAGAGATGTTTCCTCAGTTAGCTTCCCAGATGCAGCCATTCAGACATTCACATATTCTTCATTCTGCCCATGAGTTTGAGAAACAGCACTCTGCATATCTTTTTGGTTTTATGTCCCTGGGAAAGAGAGCAAGTGACCCCAAGTGCTACTTAATTGCTTCATAACATTTTAGTAGAAAGTTGAAACAACTTTACTGTCCCTTGTTTGAAAGTCCTATAACTATAGTTTCTCTTAATAGTTTTCACCCTTGTTAGTATTTGCTTATGTTGGCATAAATGAATATCTTTAATAGAGTCCACGTGACCCTGTGTATTATCAGGTCTTTGATTCTTGTGTTGCATTATTTGCCATCACTACTCCTGCTCCTGGCTATCGAGGTATTTACTTGATTGGGTGAACTGACAGCAAAGAAATTTTCAGTGCTGATCTTCTAAACGTAGGTTAGCTTAGCTAACTGTTCCATGCTCATATGAAAAATGTCATTAAGCTCTGGGGCATAAGAATATTTCATGCTTGATTCTGTTATTTTTAATGCAGTGGCTTCTGGGCTCCACTGTGTAGCTGTGCTTGTGACTTTTTTTTCTTACCCTCAGCAGACCTTGCAGTAGAACCAGAGGAGGACTAATTTCTTCCTCATCTCTCTTGAGGTCCTATTGTTTGAATGGAAATTGTCTCATTATATAAAGATACACTGTCCTTTGGTCAACTGGGAGTATTGAGAGTTTCAGCAGTGTATATACCTTCATAGCATCACAGGGGGAAGCAGTGAGGGAGAGAGGGAAATGGAACATCATGAATGTCTGTTTTTGACAAGTCCATAATTCATAATTTCCCCCCCCAAAAAAATATCACTTCCTTTGTGCCCATTGCAATGAACTCTTTAAAGGCATTTCAAGAGCTATTAAAGAGAATCATGATTGTATTTGGAAATTCCTCTGCAAACTCAACAAGAAAGATGTACAGGCTTTCTCATGTGTATCCTTAACCAGCTGCTCAGGTTTCTTCAGTTATTAATGAGCTTATTATACGGCTTGAATATAAACTCTTCTAGCTTCTGTTTTTGTGATACTAGTATGCTAATCAAAAATAGCAGATCCCTTCCAGGAATTCTGTGTTTTTTGTATAACCTTTCTTCTGAAAGGTCAGGGCACTTAGTGAAGAGGGGAGACACATGCCAGGGTATGTTCCCACTTGGAAGTAACTGAGAGATGCTAGATCTTCTTGGAAGTGAAACTCCTGTAGAAAAAGTAAGCCATCATAGTGAATTTTTAGGTCATTAGCTCTAAATCTGTCTGGTTCAAAAGAAGACTCTAGATACAGCTGATACTAAACTGTTCCGTGACTAGAGAAACTGCTATGAAAAGAGATTTCTGATTTAGATATTTCTGGTAGCATGATCTACACTGCCTGATCTCGGCAAATATCTTCCTTTTTTGGATATGATTTATCTAGTGCAAAGATTAAGTCATTGTATTTCTTCTTAGTTTCTTCTATTATTTTTATTCTAAGGGGGAGAAGGAATACCAATAAATAACTTTCTCTAGCCTAAATCTGCCTTGTCACATGTCTTGCTCATCTTCCACATGATGATCTTGGTGTAGGTCTGGGTATTCTGTATCTTCTGGCCCCCCACCCCTAAGATATGATTGGCATAGTTTCCTCAACTATCCAACCAGTTTTTTGCTTCATGGATCATTGCCTTTTAAAAGCTGTTTTGTCTTTTTGACCCTTTTCCTTACCACTTTGCAACTTTTGAGGCACTTATACTTGTTGCTGCCTTTTATTTATGAGCTCCCAACCTCAGCAGGATAACTGCTGCTGAGTGGGAGACTGGCAGATGTCAATTGTTCTATAACAGTGTCCCAAGCATGTCTTGGGAGCTCTTTATCTGAGGCTCTTGTGCAGCTTTCCTGCTTTCCTCTCCTTTTTTCCTAATAGCTCTTGTTAAACTAGACCAATGCTTACATGTGTAAAATCTAGTAGTCCCTGGATAGCTATAGTGGGTTATTTCTCTGACTTACTGTTCTGTCATAATTTCATGAATACTTTATTCTTGGATTGCTTAGCATATATATCTGCCACAGTGTGTCTGTCTAATGAATGTGTTTTCTGAATGTTTTTGCAGCTGATTTGAAACTCATTTTCATGGTTACATTGTCCTGGTCTTTCTGATGGGAAATATAACACCTATTAAAGCACTTCTAATTCTTTTTTTTTATGAACTCCTTTTAGTTTGGCAAAGTTAATTAGAAACTGAGCTTCTGTTTCCAATGAGCTATTATTTTACATAATGTAAAGCTAAACGTCTTAGTCTTAAATGTTGCTTTTTTCCATTTGTATTTTGGAGGCTTTGTAAAATATTGCATAAGAACTGGCAGATAGCTTCCCCAGTTGCTTCAGCATTGAATTACTTTCCGTAGCTGCTTATACTGGTAAATTGTTATAGGATAAAATGACCTTGCTAAATGCGCATGCAAAATATCTCCTTATTCATTCAACAATACCACTGGGCACTTTGCATCTAAATGCAAAACATTTTACAAATAAGAATCAAATGGTAGCTCACATCCTCCTATGTGTTTGAGGGACCAAAGCCTTTCAGCTTTAACAAGAAACATGAGTTGCTTTATTATATAATATTGGTAAAATATTTTCTGGCTTTGAGAATATTTAAAGTTTGAAGAAAAGTGTGTGTGTGTGCTGTAAAATCAGATTCAGAAGCCCTGGAACTAGAAGCGCCGAATCTGCATCAGCCTGCTGCTGTGCCTGGGCTCAGAATCCCTGCTGAGACACGGCGCTTTATTAGCTCAAGTACAGAGCGGCTAACTCAGCTGTGCGCCTTCCCAGGCAAAGCCAGCATCTATGCGCAGCACCACACAGTTGTGCAAAGTTGGTGTTTACACTGTGAAATGCAGCACTCTGTTAGAAGTCGTTCTGAAGACCTGCATCAACTCGAAGTCCTGAGGACTCCCTTTTGGAGTTGTGTCAGAAGAGAGGCTTCCCTCTGTGGCTGGTGGAAGGAAAGAATTGCAGAGCCGAAGATGGAGTCAAAGCTGCAGTTTGTAACACTGGTTTGCAATGTAGGTATCTTAAAAATAGCCTGATATGCTCTTGACTAATCCTATGGGTAAGCTGTGCAAACTGGATTTGAAGTGTATTCTCCAAGCAGCCTCTGAAAAGCACAGCAGAACTTCACTTCTTATTGTCAGGTGTTGAGGCAGAATTATTGTTAGGTAGTAGCGTGACGGTGTTTTGTCAGTATCTGCTTTTTGGCCTTTTCATTTTTGGGTGTTCCATCTTCACCAAAGCATAGGAGACGGAGAACAGGATTTCATGTCCAGAAATGGATCAAATGCAGACTGTTTCCGCTGCTTCTAGTGGGAATGAAATGTTGGTACATTTTCTGTAGAATTACTGCATTTTTCCTGCTTTGCTTCTAAGTCTGCCAGGTAACCGGTCTATTGTTTCTACTATGCTTACCTTGGAAAGCAGCCAGCCTGTAAGCATAACCCATTCAAAAATTACAATTTATGTGGCTTTTAAAGTTGTTATAAACATGTAATATTTGCCGAAGTGTAAGTATTCTTCAAAGTGCTGTGCATCCCTGATAGAAAGGCAGCTCTGCAAAATTTCAAGTTCTCCAAAGTGTGGAATTTTCCAATTAAATGGCTAGAACATTTTTAATGTTGTTTATAATTTTTTTTCTTTGATATTTGTCTTGGAAATGTATTAAAAAAAAAAAAAAGCCTGAAGCAGTTGCACAGACTCAAAGCTTTGGCAGAGTTATATGCAATTGTTAATAACAATTTGTCTTTATTGTAAAAATAGTGACATAAATTTGTCTGTGGACAGTGTTCTCCATCTCTTATGTAAGTACTGTTTAGCCAGAATGACTTACTGGGTAAAGAAATGAAGATAAGTCTCTAGCTTTTCTTTTCAGTCCTTTAACAATTTCGGGATTAGATAAAATCTATAATGTGATTTTGCCATTTATTTTAAGTGGATCCTCACCGACTTTAGTGAGTTTGATGTTGGGAATTTTAAGACTGGGCCTGCTGAAGTTTTATATAGCATGTAACAAGCTACTAAGAACAGGAAACAGTCTAGTAATGTGAAAGATCACACTAACTGACCTATGTAATTACAGTTCTACAGGTAGTGACTCTCAAAGCGTAAAAGATGCTTTAAAACAAAAAATTGCTCGGGCATACTGTACAAGGATATACAGTAATATTACCCATCCAGAATGAAATGCACCTGTTGCCCTTGATTTTGCTGCATGCATTATAAGTGGAAAAGGAGGCATTATTTGGGTTAATTTATTCTGTTTTAAAACTGAGGGAAAATTTGTAAAGGATAGTCATGGGCACAAATCTCTCGATGAAAGTTTCTCCAAGTTGGGTACCTTCCTTTTATGCCTCTGAAAGTCTGCTTTTAGGTCCCCCCAGCCCCCTTTTTGTTTTTATAAGTGTACTCTTTAGAACAGTATGAGTTAGGCTAAGCCTTTTGTCACACTGTTGTTACCCTAGTGGTGGTTGGTGGTTTTCATTGCTTGTTGAACAGGCTGTTTGAATTGTGTTTGTACTTGTCTTCTATGTTTCTTCTGTGATGTTAACCCAATGAGAAAATTCTATCTTGATGATGGTAGAAAAGCCATTAGAAGTCCCATTAATGTGTCTTCACACAGAAGGAAGCTCTGTGTTACTGCTCTGTAAGCAAACTGTAAGCAAGCAATTTATCTTGGAAATGGTGAATATAGCAAAGTTTTTAGAAGCTTGGAAATTCAGCATTTTCTTTAATCGTGCATTCAGTATCTATCACAATGTGTATGAATAACTTGAGATGATTTTGCTGTTCCCAGGGAGTAATTTTTGGTTTACTTCCTAATAGCAGAGATTTAAAGTACTGTACTGAACACTACTCATTTTGTGTTTGACTCGCTGCTGCTTAGCATGAAATACCTGATTTCTGTTCCCCAACTGAGGAGTTTGTTGTTAAACAGATGCTTCTGAAACTATAAATGCCCCCTCTAAGAATAGCTGTGAACTGAAATTCTGATGCAGGAAATAAAAATTCTTGATTCATTGGTTTGTTTGTAATCTCTCCAGTTACAAAATGAAACATTGATGTTTTATCTGCTTTTAGTCTTTTTCATTTGGATTTGTTATTTATCAAAGTTGGTCATCTTTTTGGTCTCCTACAGACTTTTAAAACCTGAGGACTTGTGGTTGACAGCTGTCAACCCTAAGTAGCTTTTTTGTAATGCAGACTGGACCTAGAGCTAACTTGCAGGTTTTACATGCAGGTTTTGCATTATTTACCTAATAAAATTCCATAGCTGATCACTGTTCCATGTTTGTTGGAAGATCATATTAGGGGACATCCTTATCCAGTGCTGAATGAGAATAAACTCTTTTGATATGTTCAAAACTTTTTTAGTAAGTGGGGGGGAGGACCTGTTCTTCACCTGCTAAACCTGTTTTTGAAGCCCTCTTAGCCAGGGCATGCACTTTACTGAGTGCTGCTTAATGCAGGCTTGCGGGGCCACAGTAACTTGAAGGATGGTATAAAAATCAACTATATATGTGGAAAGCCATGAAGCAGCTATTTGAAATTATTTGTGTATGTGTAACATACATAATAAAAAATGAGGTAGCTTTTGGTAGAAAAAGCTCTTTCCTTGCACAGTTCTTGCTACAGCAGCTCAAATTGTCAATTATACTAGATTTTCTGAATATAGTAAAGAATAAAAACAAGCTACTTCCCATAAATCATTTTTTTTCAGGAAGCAGCTGTAGTTGTTTCATGACACACTCTTCCAAATGATTTTAAATACCTTACCTGATGCTCTCATTCAAGGTTTATTGGTCTAATGGTTGGCTGGAGCAACAGTGGAAAGAATTAAGGTAAACAAGAGTGAAAAACTATCAGACCAATTTGATGTCTGTACCCTGTCTGAATTATCTGCTTACAGTATCTAATGGCTGTACTGCAAAGAATCTCAGCCAGGTTTTTTGCATTTGGAAAGATGCAATTACTTGGAAGAGCAAATTAAATATTCTATTAAATCTTTGATTGAATTATAATAGTCAGATTAAGTCTTGGCAAATCAAAGAGATAATAAATTGTAAGATGCAGCAGTAATCATATTTTATTGGTATTATTTACGGAAATTACTCATTAAGTATTGTACTCTTTATTTTGTGCATGTGTAAGCTAATATCCGTTGTACTGTTGGGGAGGGTCAGGGATGCAGTTCATGGAGATAATTATCTTTTATTGTCCTCTCCTATTTTTTTTCCTTGCAACATGCATTAAATCTGCTGGATGTTTTTAAATGCAAGAACTGAATAAAAGAGAAATAGTTTTAATGGTTAATTGCCTGTTCCTTCACATTTTTTTTCTGTAATGGTGATCTGTGCCGTAGTTGTATATTCCTTAAAATATTGAGGTACCCAAGAGAAGGATCAGAAGTAAAATATCGTTTATAAAGTGGGAACTGTGGAAACTGTCAGGGCTTCTTGCCTGTATTTTATGGGCTACTGATTAGAGTGGGTATCTGTGTGATCAATAATTCAGCTTCTTCTTGTCATAGCCTCCTCTGTAATTTCTGCTGTTTATTTTAACTGAGAGACAAGTGAGAAATTATGTGGTCAAAGAGACAGGGTAAGTTGTAGATCTCAAGTTATCTATTGTATAATTGATATGTAGAATTGAGTTATCTATTAGTTTGTTACAAGCAATTTTCTTTTTAAAATATGCCACTATGTATAAACCAGCCTTTTGCTTTGAGTACAGGAGTTAGTAAGAATTGCCTTTGGAATCTTTCTTATATATTAGATGCCCCCCCCCCCCAAAAAAAAAAAAAAAAGAAAGAAAGAAAACACACACAAACAAACAGAAAAGCCTAGTGATTTGTTGGACCTGAAACATCCTGCTAGGATGTATCATTTCCACTGTGATTTTGTCTATCTGGTGTTTTGTCACTCTGCTCATCTGATCACTGGTTTCTGAGGCCCCTATGTTGTTTGCCTTCCAAGCTGCTAAGGACCGGCTTGTTCTTCTGTCTAGGCAAATTTTTTTTTTACTGTCCTTAAAAACTAGTGATCAAGTAAAAGTCTGGGTCATAACCTTGACAATGTTTCATGGACACCTGGGAAATTGTCAGTCTTTGTTCCCATTTTGACCACCTCCTTGAAGAAATACAGTTCAGTACAACCAGAGCAAAGGTTTTAAAAAATTATTGTGCAAGTTGTATCTTCTGTCTTGGAAATTATTTTTCAGAATGCAAAATTGAATTGGGGATTGGAATTTCCAGCTCACCTCTGTAATTCATCGTGCTTAGAGGGAAGGTAGAACTAAATTGCTAAGTCTGTTTGCACTTAACTGCTGGCTTTCTTTGGAAAACTGTTAGAGAAAAGGCATAATTGGCTCCCTGTGTGATTTTCTGCTCCATTTTAATTGAAAATAACATTTACCTTTTCCACTGGCAATTGACTAAAAAAGAATTAGACCGAATCCCTAGTATTCCTATTCAGTTCATGAAGACTAATGAACATGCAGCTTTATTGCCTGTGGCTATTGAATAGAAACATACTGACCAATAATAATACAATGTTGTTTTATTGGCACTAAAGAATATTTCTTTATTTTTTCAGTGATGTAATAAAAACTGTTCTGGTTGCTGCATAATACTAAATACTTAAGTCTCTACAGTTGTCAGGCAGCTGGCTCTGTTTGTCAGATAACATTGCTTAATTTCATAGTGTAAATCTTGTTTTACAATGATCTAGGAAGGCAGTTACCCTTAACCTGTTTCTACAAGATCTTTAAATTACTAGGAACTCTCAAGGAAATGTGAAGTGTGTAGCGAGTCTTGGCTACTATGAAACTTCTAGACCTTTAATTTTAGAAGTAGAAGAATCTTTTTATTTTTAATCAGATAAATTTATTTTGCATCCTTTGCACACTTCTAAGCCATAGAAACTGTCATGATGAAAAACTAGTTTTGTTGTAGAGAACAGGCTTCTCATAGACACTGTTTAAAAGTTTTGAAACTATCATCATAACAAGCTGTGGTTTGTCTGTCATTCCAGCTGTACCTTGAATAAAAACATGTAGATGATAAGCAAAACAAGCCAAAATCTGATCACAGGAAGATACCTCTGCAAAACTATGCAAAAACTTTGTTTACTTAAGTATTGAAACATTTTCAAGAAAAAATTCTAATAAAGATGAAGTTTACAAAAATGCAACTGTTTTGGAAAGTAATTTGTCCCATCGTAGCCAAGAATTTTTAAAATTAACTGAAATGTAAAACAAAAATTATATTTTAAGAATTACTGTTTCCCGTTACCTGGAGACAGAAAATGTTTTCCTTCTGCTATGGCAACAAGAACATGTGAATGTACAGTACCCCAATAACTTGGAGTTCTGCCACAAAATAGATGAAAAACTACAAGCCCGGTATGAGGGTGCTCTCTTTCTAACAGTTTGCAGCTTTGAACCTGAATCATGAAATAATTTTGACCATCTCCTCACAGCACTAGCCTACCCAGCAGATGGAAGGAGGCTTTAAAATGCACAAAAGCCTTTATATATGCTAAATCCAGTGTTGAGAGTGATTGCTGCGATAGGAAGAGGTGGTTGTCAACAGCAATAAAAGGAATAGCGTTGTACTTGGAAAACGCTTAGGTTCTGTTACTTCCTATCCAATCCTTTAATTCATTTCTTATGCATCTCATCTTTCAGATGAATCAGCTCTGGGTTCTCTTTGTTTTGAGATTTTTCACATTTCTTTTAGATCATTTTATAAGTTCTTATTAACTACACCTTTCCCATCAGGATTATTTGGTTGGGTTTTTTTTAATCATGCTTTGAAGTTTCGAGCATATATTTTTTGCATTGCTTTGTAGCCATTGCTTCTCTTGTTGAACACATAAGCTAGAGTAGGAATAGCTGATTTATTTATGTATAAGTATACTTTGATTCCCAGCAAGGTGTTTAAGGGACTGAGAAGTGCAAAGGGATGCTAATACTGTCCGTTCCCTATCATCCTGCGTAGTAGGTGTCCGGGTACTCCTCAGCTAACTGCAGCCGTGATAAACTGAGCACAACAGGACTTGGGGCAGCGTTGGGACAGCACCATGCACAGCCTCTCCTGGCTTGGTAGGACTCGTTGGCAGAGTCTTACTGCCAGCCCCACAGGCATCTCTTGCTGCCGCCTTCGGCGTTGTGGTGTTTGGGAGGGCATGGTGGCCTGGCCGTGGAGCGTGCCGCTGCTCTCCGTCCCAAACTCGCTGGGTATTGCGGCGGGGGGAGAGGCAGGGAGTTGGGAGGGCATGGTGGCCTGGCCGTGGAGCGTGCCGCTGCTCTCCGTCCCAAACTCGCTGGGTATTGCGGCGGGGGGAGAGGCAGGGAGTTGGGAGGGCATGGTGGCCTGGCCGTGGAGCGTGCCGCTGCTCTCCGTCCCAAACTCGCTGGGTATTGCGGCGGGGGGAGAGGCAGGGAGTTGGGAGGGCATGGTGGCCTGGCCGTGGAGCGTGCCGCTGCTCTCCGTCCCAAACTCGCTGGGTATTGCGGCAGGGGGGAGAGGCAGGGAGCTGGGAGGGCATGGTGGCCTGGCCGTGGAGCGTGCCGCTGCTCTCCGTCCCAAACTCGCTGGGTATTGCGGCAGGGGGGAGAGGCAGGGAGTTGGGAGGGCATGGTGGCCTGGCCGTGGAGCGTGCCGCTGCTCTCCATCCCAAACTCGCTGGGTATTGCGGCAGGGGGGAGAGGCAGGGAGTTGGGAGGGCATGGTGGCCTGGCCGTGGAGCGTGCCGCTGCTCTCCGTCCCAGACTCGCTGGGTATTGCGGCGGGGGGAGAGGCAGGGAGTTGGGAGGGCATGGTGGCCTGGCCGTGGAGCGTGCCGCTGCTCTCCATCCCAAACTCGCTGGGTATTGCGGCGGGGGGAGAGGCAGGGAGTTGGGAGGGCATGGTGGCCTGGCCGTGGAGCGTGCCGCTGCTCTCCATCCCAGACTCGCTGGGTATTGCGGCAGGGGGGAGAGGCAGGGAGTTGGGAGGGCATGGTGGCCTGGCCGTGGAGCGTGCCGCTGCTCTCCGTCCCAAACTCGCTGGGTATTGCGGCGGGGGGAGAGGCAGGGAGTTGGGAGGGCATGGTGGCCTGGCCGTGGAGCGTGCCGCTGCTCTCCGTCCCAGACTCGCTGGGTATTGCGGCGGGGGGAGAGGCAGGGAGTTGGGAGGGCATGGTGGCCTGGCCGTGGAGCGTGCCGCTGCTCTCCGTCCCAAACTCGCTGGGTATTGCGGCGGGGGGAGAGGCAGGGAGTTGGGAGGGCACGTGGCCCTGGCGCTGCACACACCTGGTCTAGCGAACGTGTCAAACCCCGCCTGGCTCTGCAGCCTCCTCTCTCTCCCCTCCCTGCTCGAAGCACAGGCAGAGCGATGCTCTCGCTGACCTGCTTGCCAGCTCCGGGCACGTGCCAGCGGCAGCCAGCGTGCGCAGGACCTTGTGAGATGAATACCCGTCCGGCACTGACAGTCACAAAGAGAATAGGTGCACATGTTTCCCAGATGACATGTGTAGGCAGATACATTTTAAATCATGTACCCTGTTGTCCAGGCTGTAATTCTGTCACGTGAAGCCACAAACAAAAATAAACGAGTTGAGTGTGTGGGCAGTTTCACCTTGTAGCTAAAATGATCCCGTGGAGTGCTCAATTCAGGAGGCCAGTTGAATGGTTTTTTTCCACTGGTCAGCCTACCGCAGGTTTCTCATTTTGTGGTTTTGCTTGCATTCATAAGAGGGAGTTGTTTTTCTGATTCTCTTACCCGTTTGCATGGGATGTATTTTATTGTGATGAAGGTAATACTCAGAATGACGAGAGTATCCTTCCAGATATATACACGTGTAAAGATGTACATATATATGTATTTATATAGAAAGCAATAAGCAAAATTTATGGGATGTGTCACATTTTAAAATTGTGACTGTGAGAAGGATAGATGGCATCGATTAAAAGGGCACAGAATATCATTTGTGTCTAGATGTAAACGCTGCAGTGTTTAAGCCAGTGGAACGTAGTATGACTTACATATGTATATGCTGTAATCTTTCTTAAACAAAATGCTTCTGGGGTGCAGGCTGAAGAAAAGAAACTTTTGAACTTCCTAAGGTCTTTGCTCAGATACCTTTGTCTAGGGGGAAAAAGAAGTTTATGAGACAATCTTCCATAGAAAATACAGAAAACTTTTTTTTTTTTTTTAATATTTGACTCTGTTCTGTAACTTGAGAGAAGGGCAAATGTAAACCCAAAAGCTCAGCCTGTAAATAGCAGATCAAGATGGCTTTGCTAAGAGTTGAAGCACAGTTCTCAACCAGGAAGAGCTATTTGGGAAGGGATGAGAAGCAGCACCTGGCAGTGTCTGCTGTCATTTACGCCGGGTTAGTGGTGCTGCTGGAGGGCAGCGTTTTGACCTGGGCAGAGCGCCTCCGCGTTGTCGCCTGGAGCCAGGGCGCCCGGCAGACGTCATGTTGCCTGGCCTGGTGACCAGCGGCTCTGAGCAGCCTTGGGAAGAACCAGAGCTGCTGGCTGTAGCTGAACAAACTGCTCTGTTCCTGTTTGTGGGATTTACGTGTCTGAAAGCTGCCCTTAGATGTTTCCAGTTGCTTTGCTTTGTTTGTTCCTCAGAAAAATTCATGTTCCTGATTAGATCAAGCACATTGAATTTTAATCCCCTGTAGTCTCTTTTGCAGGCCTCAACTGCTGACATGTTGGGAGAAATTCTTTTCTTCCAGCCCTGCTGCAATTAATGCCTTTTTTTTTTTTTTTTTGCCTTTCCTTTTGTTTCTGTCCTCTGGCTTTCTTCTTTTGTCCTCTTCTACCTTTATTTAAGACTTTCCCCACATGGTTTGCAGTAGCAAATACAAGAATGCATTTGGAGCATTGCTTCTTCAGGGCAGTGCTCCTCAAGGATCCTTCAAAATGTTAAAATTGGTCCTACTTAGTGTGTGCATATGTGGCCAGTTGGTTAGGTAGCTCCTGGTGCTAGCCAGAAAGGGAGGACTGTGCACTTCAGGATGTAAATAATGTGTATTTGTTTGAATTCAAACTTGGTTATATTAAAATCTTTCTGGTATAACTATCAGCAAACATTTGCATTCAGTGTTATTTTTTTGCTGTGCTGGAGAATTCAGGCTAAATACAGCTTCCTATATCCTTCTTACATTAGAAAAAAAACAACAACCCCCCCTCCCCTTCTGTGGCCTCTTGTCCTGCCCTTTCTCTAAATATGTACAGTTTAGGACATTGTTTAAACCTAAAAGTATACCAAAATCAAGCTACTTTCCTGTTACTTGTCAGTCTGAAGTAGCAGAAGCAAGGTCATGTGCTAGCAACGCTACCACTGCTATTTCTTGACTTTTCAATACTTTGCTGTGCGACCTTTATTGCTATGGACTATGACACAAAAACACACTTGAGATAAATCATGTATGTTACAGTACACAAGGCTTAATGGATTACTTTTCCATTGCTCATTTTAAAATTAAAAACACCAGCTTCCTGTTTTTCTTGTCCTGAAGTCCTGTCTGTCTGAGCTCTTATAATTTCTAAAATAGCCTGTCAAAAGAGGAATTCAGTAAAGTGACTGAAAAGTGACTTCTACTTAACCTTTTATTTTCTAAACAATTGGTTGAGACCTAAATAGCTGGAAACAGTCTATTTTTAGGCTCTAATTTAGAAAATTGATATTTCCACATTTGCTTTGTCATAGCTGGTAGTAGTCGCTAAATTGTAAAAGCTTGTAGCCATTACAAATGCTTGGAGGATTGCTATGAGTGTTCTGCCATAATGCATTAAGAAGCTCTATGCGTTGTACATTTTAATTTATAATAAGGAAGTCTAGCTGATACTACAGACACTGAAATATTTCAAGTCTAGACTACTGTCTTAAAAACCAAAGGCTGGATTTTGGTGGAATACACTGGAAAATAACTGATAAGGACAGTTGAAGTACAACAGAGTTCAAAAACTCCCAAATTCTCTAAGCCAGAGTGAGCTGGGAAGTTTCCGAGGCTGCTTGCCTGTCCTCTTGTGATGAAAGGGAAATAGTGCTGGAAACGGCTGGTCAGATTCTTCTAAATGTCATGCAAGGTGTGATGGTCCTGCAGGAGGGCACGCACGGTCCTTGCTAGATGGGGAAGAAAAGTTACTGGAGCACTGCGCTTAGCAAGAAGAAACACAGTGGAGAAATGGAAAAGCAATGTTTCTTATCTTCAGAAAATGCCAACATTAGTACTTTACCAAAGTCAGAGATAAGGGATGAAAAGTTTAATGTAGGAGGTACTCTCTTATATAGTTCTGCTGTAGCTTTGTGTTATAAAAATAGCTTTCTGAAGATTTTAGAATGGAACTACATACTGTAATAAGTGGAGGAAATTATGATGTAGCCGGTACTTTTATGACCCCTTTAATGTCCCAATGTGCCTTACAAATTACCGTGTTTATATAGTTGTTCTCTAACTGCTGCTTGTAAGGTGGAATATTTTGGTTACTTTTACTGTCTTCATGCACTGGTAACCATGAGGAAAAAGGGGGAATATTACTTCCAACTGAACCTATGGATTTGAAGAGTTCTATAATTACTTGTGGCTTATCTCTATCTAACATAATGCCAACTTTCTTTTTCAGAGCCATGGTGTCATGGAAAGGGATATACTTTCTACTTGCACTATTCTTGGGAAGCTTTTTTGGAAGTATTTTCATGCTCAGTCCTTTTCTACCTTTGATGGTTATCTCACCGGCCTGGTATCGCTGGATCACTGATTGCGTTGTGGCCACTTGGTTCACACTCCCAGTGGTAAGTTGCAGTTTGAGCCAACTGTTAGTTATCCTAGGACTTAGTTTGCTTACTAACACTTCGGATTTTTTTTAAAAAAAGATTTTTATGCTTTTGTTGAGTAGACTCTAACGTTCTTGCTTTCAGTGGAGACTTTCCGTTTCAGCTCAGTGTTGCTGAATGTTTGTGTGCCTGTCTGCAGTCCCCATCTTCTCCCACAATTTAATTTATGTTTTAACTAATGCCACATCTTAATTCTAGTCCTGAAAAGTCCTTTTTGATATCTCCATCCAGTGTCAGTTGGATGCTGATCAGAGGAGGGTGGGTGAAGCACTAGTAAGCAGGAGTTTTGTTTTTTTTTGTTTGTTTTTTTATTTTTGTTTTTTTTTAATAGCAGAGTTTCCTAAATGAGTTGTCTTAGAAACTCCTCCTTTCTACTGTGTTCCATCCATCTAATTAAGAAAATTATTCACTGTCTGGTATGTTGTTGCCGACCTTTACTGTTCTGTTACTTAATCCTCTTAGAATTTAGTCCTTGTAGTTGAATTAGAGACATGATTTCAGGACAAGAAGAAGAACTTCCTGTAGAGATGAAGTCTTCCTCATTTATACTGCATCATTATTATAGCTATAGCAATCTGGAAATGAACAACAAAGCTTTTCCCTGAATTGTTCCTGGAGAAAGTTGGTATGAATGGGATCTAACTGTCTCTTTGTCTGTAGTTCTCTAAAAATCAAGAGGCTTTGTTCCTGTAGGTCTTTTAAAGATTTGCTTATTTTTTCTGTAGTAAAATGCTATATTGATGCTCAGAAATATGTACCTTCTGATGCATCAAATAATTTTGGTTTTCCTTGTTTTAAAGGGATCTGAGCTGTTTCATGTTGTAAAATTTTTGTCCTTTTCACCATTACTAAATGCAATGAAATTAAGAGGGATGAAATAATTACCAGCAAAGAGAATATAGGCATCATTATTTCTTGCCATGATGAAATTTAGCTGAGTACTGACAGTGTCAGAAGATTGACCCTTTCTCTTTTTGTCTCCTGATTTTTCTAAAATTGCAAACTCCCCCAAATTGCAAACTACTGGCCTTTTATTTGATTAGCTGCCTGGCTTTATAACTTTGGATTATTACAACTACTTTGCGGTAACTTTTGCAGTCCAGAGGTTTGATTTCAGTCTACACTGGGACTAAACCAAAATAATTTGAATATTTTTCTGAAAAGGAATCCGTCTTAAAAGAAACTCAAGGTTTTAGGTTAAAAAAACGGGTCTCTGTGGTTTTTCACCCAACCTTTCTCAGTCTCAGACCTTGTCTGAGTTAGTTTTCCATCCTAACACAACTCCATTCTTGGTCAGGAAAAGCAGGGACTTGTGTCTCCAAAGGATAAACTGATGTGGACCAGTGGGACTCCCAGCACGGAAGCTGTGCCTCTGTAGTTTTAAGAAACTTCCGTCTTCCTCACTCCTCTGAAATGTTATATCCCTTCTAGCAGAGTCAGAAGAGGTTACTAGTTGGGTCCTTAACTGCTTCAGTTTATAGTCTGTCTTGTTTTAGCATTTTGGTTATGTAGAACAGGAGATCTGTTCACTGATATGTTTAACTAGATATTAAAGAAGTAGTAAGATTCTTACTAAACTATCCAAAAATCGGCTGCTTCTCTCTTTTCTGAAGTGAAGAAAAATCTCTTCCATTTTGAGCTATACAACCTGTTCTGCTTTTGCAGTGGTTCAGGTTATTCTTGATGAGCTACACTTTTGCCAGAATTAGAGTGAGCTGGATTATTAACAGCATTAATATTTGGCACATATAATGCTTTTCATTCTGAGATCTCAAGTAATATGCGGTTGTGGAACTGTCATTCCAATTTTATAGGTGACTTAGCTTAAACTGAGAAATTTGTGTTCTTTAAGCTTCTGTGGCGCAGAGGTGGCAGAAGGACGAGCAGAATAGAAAAGTCTTCTACTTCCTGGGGCTCTTTTTAAATGACTAGACTTTGCTCTTTTTCTGTATTTTCCTAGGGGGAGAAGGGAGAAGAGAAGCTAATGGGGAAATCCTAAATGCTTATATTTTCTGTTTCAAGGCCAAATGTTAAATTTACCCCTCTAGATGTTTGTCAGTCCAATCACATTTTGGTCCTTTATTCTTCCATGCTAAGAGGTTGGGTATAGCAGTCAAAACCTCAGGGCTCTAAGTCATACCTTTAGGTAATTTCTGTTGTCTGCCCCTGTTTCCTGGAATTTTGTACCTTTCCACTGTGTTCTAGATTAGGTATTAAATGGTGCCACGCACTACCATTCAGTTGTCCGTATTTTTTAATTATTTGCCTCATCTGGTTCCTTTGCTATGGCCAACCAGCACTCTTCCCTACATTTCCTGGCGTGCTTTGGGGAGTTAAAGTGGGTCAGAAACCATTTCCAATAGGCAATTTGGATGTGGCCGCCTTGCTTTGGAAGCTGCGAGACTCGAGTGGTGTGGACATGGCCAGAGCATGCCGCTGGGCCTGGGGTTATGTACTGTATGGCCCAGCGGTGCTGGGTGATGAAACCAGGCCCTCTTTTCCTTCTGATAAACCACCTGCCCGTAGTTTATAACTTGACCCTTAAGAGCAATGTAGTGGGTGAAACAAGAAACATGTTTTATATGTGAGCTTTTAATATCATTGATTATCTCCACCTAGGCCAAGTGGAGAAAGCTGTTTGCCCTGCTTCTTTTTTGCATCCTTCCAAGTTGAAGGCTTAGTTCCTGCATCATGAAGGAACTTCTTAGATGTGCATCAGCATTTGTGGGCAGGGAAGGCCCACACTTCAAGATAGCTTTGTAGACTTGAACAGACATAGGTGTTTATCAGTGCTATATTCAAGCTTGTCTGGGATTTCTCCCTGTCAGCTGCTCTTTCTGTATTTATATTCTAGCCATTCTTGCAGGTAGAAATTAAGCACAAATGTGTTGACCCTTTGGACCCAGGCAGAGAGCAGAGCAGCTTCAAGTATCTTCCCAGCACTAATGATACTGAGCAATAGATGATTTGTGCAGCCAGTTTTTCTTTCTGTAGTTTTTACCCAGCAAGTTACAATCCATACTGATTCCCATATTTTTATTCACACCTGATAGTGTTCTGGAAAAAATGGGGCAAGTTAAGCTTCATGCTGGACACTTTGGTCATAAGAAAAGGTTTTTAAGAAGTGCAATTTAATTGTTGTTTCCTCTTTCATTAAAGGAAACAGCTGACTGTTATTGTGGAAAAGCTGTTTTTTTTAATTAGAAAACAATGAGAAGTTTGTTTACCAGTGACAATGTGTGTAAATAAATGAAATGATAGCATTGAAATTAATTTTGATTGCTAATGGGCTGTTGCTTCTCTTCTGGGAATAAAGTCATTATACTTAAATGTTAATTCTAGGCTTTGCTGGAGATGGTGTTTGGTGCCAAGGTTGTTGTCACCGGTGATGGATTTGTTCCTGGAGAAAGGAGTGTCATTATCATGAACCATCGCACACGAATGGACTGGATGTTCCTGTGGAACTGCCTGCTGCGATACAGCTACCTCAGACTTGAAAAAATCTGTCTCAAATCCAGTCTCAAAAGCATTCCAGGATTTGGTAGGTCACTAAATCCTTTAATTGGGAAAGAAAATGTGTTAAAAAAATTATCTTGCCCAGCACTGTTTGTATCCTGTTAAATGATGTAGGTTTAAATACTCTTTCATTATTTACAAAAAAACTTATATAAAATATATATGGCATATTGAGAAGTTAACCCATAAATCTCGCAGAGGGCACCTAGACTGCATGTTTAAACATTTTATTTTAAAGATATTACAGATGCTGCTGTTGCTTACATAACCATATAGCTTCTTTACTTACTGAAAGTATTTTGAAGTCTTTTTCAAAACTATGTTTTTAGTGCTTTTTAACCCCTTGCTGCAAATGCTCTCATCAGGCTTCTTTCTTCATTATCCAGTTTAAACTATTGGGGAGGTTGGGGGGCAGAAAAAAAAAGCCCCATAGACAATTGCAAGGTGGTACTTCATTTTAATAATTGTAGTTTTAAACTGAACTTGGTTACCAGAAATATGCTGTACAGGATAGTAAATAATCAGTATGTATAGTGATGTAGGCTGAGAACAGATCTGATCAGAGAAACCATTTCAGACAGGCCAAAAATTGTTGCACAAACAGTTTCTGAATAAATAGGCAGACTTATTTGATATAAAAGATCTCTCTGCATTTTGTTTATTTCTTAGATTTATTTGCTGTTTTATACAAAACTAGCTTGGGCAGGATCTGCGTCAACTTTATGATGTTGAAAGAGTAACCTTATTTATGGTTCTCTTTTGTCAGGCCATTCATCTAAACAGATAATTTTGGCAGGATTCCATAAGGAGGAACTCTCATATTGTTGTGCTGTTATTGCATTCACTTGCTTGGGGTTTTATTTCTCTAAATAAGAGTTGCAACTAGGTAAGGTATTCTTTTGCTAACATTCAAACCTTGTGGTCAGTTTTACTTGAACAAAGACATCTCTTCTATAGTTGCAGAAAATCAGAAAATACGTATTTAGGTAAATGTTTTATCTTCATAATGCAGCAAAGATGTTTTGGAATCTTCAAATCAGCTGCATATGTAATTTTTAAAGAAACATTGGAAGGTGGAATCTAGGAGTATGGTCTGGAGGATTCATAGGTTAATCTCTTCCTAAGTAGCATGTATCTTTGTAACAAAACATTTTTTTGTGTGCTTGGTTAGTATTAGAATGTCCTAAATAAAAATTGAAGGTCAGCTTCAGAAGCTTGGATGTTATATATGCTCGGCAAAATTTTGTTCCTCAAAAGGAGTCAAGGGTTGTTTAGAAGCTGATTTTTCAATCCACACTTCAGTGCATAAACTTAGCCCATACAGGCATATCTCGGATATATTGCGGGTTCAGTTCCAGATCACCACAATAAAGTGAATATTGCAATAAAGCGAGTCACTTGAATTTTTTGTTTTCCCAGTGCATACAAAAGTTATGTTTACACTGTGCTGTAGTCTGTTAAGTGTGCAATAGCATTATGTCTAAAAAAACAATGTACATAATTAAAAAATACTTTATTGCTAAAAAATGCTAACCATCATCTGAGCCTTCAGCGAGTCGTAATCTTTTTGCTGATCAAGGGTCTTGCCTTGATGTTGATGGCTACTGACTGATCAGGGTGGTCATTGCTGAAGGTTGGGGTGGCTGTGGCAATTTCTTAAAATAAGACAGCAATGAAGTTTGCCACATTGATTGACTCTTCCTTTCATGAAGGATTTTTCTGTAGTATGCAATGCTGTTTGATAGCATTTTATTCGCAAGAGAACTTCTTTCAAAACTGGAGTCAATCCTCTCAAACCTTGCTGCTGCTTTATCAACTAAGTTTATGTCATATTCTAAATCCTTTGTTGTCATTTCAACAATGTTCACAGCATCTTCACCAGGAGTAGCTTCCATCTCAAGAAACCACTTTCTTTGCTCACCCATAAGAAGCAACTCCTCATCCATTAATCATGAGATTGCAGCAATTCAGTCACATCTTCAGGCTCCACTTCTAAGTCTAGTTCTCTTGCTGTTTCCACCACATCTGCAATTACTTCCTCCCCTGAAGTCTTGAACCCCTCAAAGTCATCCATGAGAGTTGGAATCAACTTCTTCCAAACTCCTGTTAATGTTGATATTTTGACCTCCTCCTGTGAATCACGAATGTTCTTAATGGCATCTAGAATGGTGAATCCTTTCCAGAAGGTTTTCAATTTACTTTGCCCAGATCCATCAGGTGGATGGCAGGTACAGCCTTACAAAATGTATTTCTTAAATAATAAGACTTGTAAGTCGAAATGAATCCTTGATCCTTGGGCTACAGAATGAATGTTGTGTTAGCAGGCATCAAAACAACATAATGTCATTGTACATCTCCATCAGAGCTCTTGGGTGACCAGGTACGTTGTCAATGAACAGTAATATTTTGAAAGGAATCTTTTTTTTCTGAGCAGTAGGTCTCAACAGTGGGCTTAAAATATTCAGTAAACCATGTTGTAAACAGATGTGCTGTCATCCAGGCTTTGTTGTTCCATTTACAGAGCACAGGCAGAGTAGATGTAGCATAATTCTTAAGGGCCCTAGCATTTTCGGAAGGGTAAATGAGCATTGGCTTCAACTTAAAGTCACCAGCTGCATTAGCCGCTAACAAGAGAGTCAGCCTGTCCTTTGAAGTCGGGCATTGACTTCTCCTCTCCAGCTATGAAAGTCCTAGATGGCATCTTCTTCCAGTATAAGGCTGTTTCGTCTACATTGAAAATCTGTTGTCTAGCGTAGCCACCTTCATCAGTTATCTTAGCTTGTTCTTCTGGAGAACTTGCTTCAGCTTCTGCATCAGCACTTGCTGCTTCACCTTGCACTTTTTTGTTATGGAGACGGCTTCTTTCCTTAAACCTCATGAACCAACCTCTGCTAGCTTCAAACTTTTCTTCTGCAGCTTCCTCACCCCTCTCAGCCTTCACAGAATTGAAGAGACTTCGGGCCTTGCTCTGGATTAGGCTTTGGCTGAAGGGAATGTTGTGGCTGGTTTGATCTTCTATCCAGACCACTAAAACTTTCTCCATATCAGCAATAAGGCTGTTTCGCTTTCTTACCGTTCATGTGTTCACTGGAGTAGCACTTTGAATTTCCTTCAAGACCTTTTCCTTTGCATTCACAACTCAGCTGTTTGGCGCAAGAGGCCGAGCTTTCGGCTTATCTCAGCTTTCGACATGCCTTCCTCACTAGGCTTCATCATTTCTAGCTTTTGATTTAAAGTGAGACGTGCGACTCTTCCTTTCACTTGAACACTTAGAGGCCATTGTAGGGTTATTAATTGCCCTAATTTCAATATTGTTGTGTCTCAGGGAATAGGGAGGCCTGAGGAGAAGGAGAGAGATGGGAGAACAGCCGGTCGGTGGAGCAGTCACAACACATGCAACATTTATCAATTAAGTTTGCTGTCTTATAGGGGCACGGTTCGTGATGCCCCAAAACAATTACAACAGTAACACCAAAGATCACTGATCACAGATCACCATAACAGATATAATAATAATGAAAAAGTTTGAAATATTGTGAGAATTACCAAAATGTGACACAGAGACATGAAGTGAGCACATGCTGTTGGAAAAATGGTGCCGATAGACTTGCTTGACGCAGGGTTGCCACAAACCTTCAATTTGTAAAAAAATGCACTATCTGCGAAGCGCAATAAAGCGAAGCACAATAAAATGAGGTATGCCTGTATAATAGATTTGAGTGGGTTCAGGCAGATATAGCTGTGGCAGGTTAATGTTACCAGCCGCTAATGACATTCTTGCTCATGGTCTGAGATAGTAGCTTAAGCCACTAATGAAATTCTGGGCTTATACTCCGCAGTGGGGACTGCAGTGGTAGAGGTGGCACAGACAGACATTTACTTCTGTTGTTTCTGTTACAGGATGGCAATTTCTGGCAGTGAAGTGGAGCGGATGCCTGAATCTGTAATGTTATAAACCACTATAGTTATATATGCCAGATCCCTAAATATCCTCCAAAATATATGGGGTGTGGGTACTTAGATTGCAATGTCATGTGTTATAGCTTATTTTTTAATAGCGTGAGATTAACAGTTTACTAATTACAGGAGAGGAATTTGGTTAAACTGTGTCCTTAAGCCAAGCTGTCATTTGGTGGTCTTAAAATTGTGAATGATCAGCTTCTATTCTAGCACAGTGTAACTAAAAAGAGGGTTTAGAAACACAAGCCTCCTTGTTTAGTCAGCCTGCATCTGAGTGCCAGAACCTTGCAAAAATAAAATATTCTCTATAGCCTCATAATTAGGGGACAGTTGGAAAGCGAGACTCTTGGCTTAAATGGAGGTGGAGAGAGGAAAATTTCATTGTGAATCCATTTGAAGTTTGATGGGGCAGTAACATGGTAGGAAATAGTGTCCAAAGAGGATAACCCTGAGTCTAATCAGGAAGAGCAGAATTTCTCCTACTTGTCTCTAACGGCCCTGCCGTGTTGTGTGATAGACCTTTAGCAGATGTTTGCAGGATTTTGTTGTTGTTTGTTAAACAGTCCTGGGTTTTTTACATAAAAGCTTTGTCTATTTTATAAACTTTTAAAGGCCAGAAAATAACTTGAAAATGAGCTGGACAGTTTCAGTGCATTGCAGATATTGTTACTTTATATGTTGATCACTAGGGTATAATATTTCTGGAAATTAGAACAACTACTTTCATCATGTTTTTCAGTTTCATATTTTCATATATTTATATGAATCACTTGTAGCTGATCAAACGTATGGGACTACAGAAGTATTGACGTATCGGCTAAATGTAACTTCTAATAAACCTTTATGTAATGATTAATCTTGCTTTGAGTTTGAGAAAAATATTAGATGAATTTACAGCCTTAATTCCTCTGATCCTTTGAAGGTTATTTTTTCAAGTATTTAATTTAAAATTAGGAGTAATAAAAGATTTGTTATGCACCCCTTTCATTTCCATGTGTCTGAAAACCTTGCAGGTATTAAGCATTGTACCTATTTTGTCATAAGTACTATCCTAGTTGTGTAAAAATAGGTCTGTGAGAGATTATACTGATCCATTTGGTATGGTAGGGGAAGGGCAAAGCTTGGGAATGGAACTAGCTCCAGAGTCCTTGTCATCTCCTTTACAGGTGAAAAGCATAAGGGTATATGACTATGTATTGCAAATAGGCAGTTATTTTCAATTTAGGTATAAATAAAATCACAGGAGACAGTGCCTCAGTGAGAAGCATTGAGTCACTTATCTAGTTCTTAAGTTATTAATTCTTAGCATTCCAGCATATCAAAAAACTTTAAATTGATTAAGGACGAACCTTAAAAAAAAAAACACAAACCAAACCAAAGCAGATGGTCCTTTCTTCCTGGAATCATAGCTTTGGCATGATGAATTGTGTGCAGTACAGTTTTCAAAAAGCAGTATTAAATTTCAGTAATCTCAGTTTCAGAAATAATCTTGCAGCATTTCAGTGCAACTTGCCAAAGTTGGAGTCTCAAGGGAGCCCTGCTCTGTTCTTTAGCTGTTGCTGTAGTTTCTCATATGACATCATCAGAAACCACCGAGCCCTTCTGCAGGGTTAGGTTTCAAGGAGAATTTCTCATATCTTTGACAGTTTCCTGTGTAGTTGAACCAGATAGGACTTCTCTAAAGCACTTGTAATAGACATGTACAGCTTATATTCTCACCTGTTCTCAATTAAAAATGAATAGCATAGGAAGTGATACAGATTATTATGCAATTGTATTCAGCATATGCTACAAAATACAAACTGCTGTATGAGGTACCAAGGAAAATACATGGTACTATCTGATGTCCGATTGTCTAATGCCTAGAAGTTAGTTGCATCTTTTTTATTTTTCTCTTGGAAGTTTCATTTGTAAAAGTCTTGTCTTGGTATGAACCAGTAAGTTTCACTGGAATTAGCAATGTATTTTAATAATTGACAACTGATGTGTGTTAATTGTTTTAAGCAGGATTTTAATAACTGATGGGCTTGCAGTAAAACCTGGATTTTAGGGAAGTAGTTGAAAGTGTCTCAACACCTACCTGAAAAAAAAATTAAAATGTGGGTTTAATTTGAGAATTCTCAGAAGAAGGGGGAGAAAAATGAGAGAGGGTGACCAAAGGGGTTAGTGTCAGTATATGGCTGCTACATGAGATAATATTCCAACTAGTTTTGCCTAATGCAGATGGAAAAGATAAATAGCACAGCAGTTCAGTTCACAAACGTAAAGTAGGTAGGTGCTGCAAGCACTGTTGATGGACGTGTCTGGAAAGACTTGCCATTTTGAAGAAGGCTCTCTGAGACTGCTGAAACCCGGGAATTATGATTGGAGCTGACTGGGAAGGGGGAAGGTGGGGTGGGAACAAGTCAGGAAAGGACAAGGTGATAAAAGGCGAAACAGAAGAATAAGCAAAGCTAGCAAAACTAGAGTAATTAGGAGCAACGTTAACTGAGTAAACTGTGCAACTCTTGATCTTTGTATTCAAGTTATTGTATTGCTCACACTGCTCTTACAGACAGCAAGATGCAGGAGCTCACTAGTTGTTTTTCACTTGAGTGCTCGCTGGAGTGCTTTGAGCTCTCAAAAGCTCAGCTCTGGTTCGGCCCTCATTGCGTTAAGTGCTGCGGGGAAGGAAAAGGGCTACTGATCTATTTCAGCGCTGGGCTTCGCCCCACCAATATTTTACCGCATGTCGGTTGATCCATTATAGCTGTCCATGTGTGCAAGTTTAGCCCGAAGCAAATTTAAAGTAATTTGAGTCATCTTAGTTTTCAATGAAGCAGGACAAAATAACTCAAATTATCCTGCATTTGCCATGGGCTAAGAGCATGCACACCGACAGTTATGATGGATCAGCTACCTTGAAGTAAAATATTGGTGTAGCTAAGCCTAGAAAATTTTAGCACTTAACTCAATTGGTGTATAGTTAAAGCAGCACACTGGGGCAAATCTGTATGCATTTATAGTGGCCTGAAAGCACTTCTGCTGCTACAGCTACTTCTGAAGGTAGGGATATAAATACTGCCGCATAAAGTGTCTTTGTTCAGGTTATAGTTGGATCTGCATTAAAATTCCTATCAATAGAGGATATTGGTTTAAAAATTAAAAGCGTAACCTACTGAACTTTCTAGGATAGCTTATGTCTCAAGTATCTTTGTTATGATAAAATAGGCTGAAATAAGAGTTTTGAGGAGCTGTGACATTTTGTCTTCTAGCAATTCAATTATGAGCTGCCAGACTTAATTACCTTAGAGTTGTTATCCTGGATGATTTTTAAAGTGGAAGTTGAAAAATATGCTCTGTAATGGAAAGCACAATTGTTATTGTAACATTTGTTCGTGGTGAAGGCAGATATGCAAGACTTTCTTGAAAAAGAAATTCTATTAGTTTTAAATATGCGTGAAGGAAGGATTATACTTTGAAGCAAAAGGCAGCTTAATTTGCCTGTAACTGTACATGTCTTTTTTGTGGAAAAATAGTCTGTTTCCCAACTTGGCTCTTTTCTTTGTTGGATTCTCCAGAAAAGACGTAGGAAGATTTTCAGATGTATACCACAGGAATTCTCCAGTCTCTGTCAGAAAAAGAATATATACTAACCTACCTTCCATGAACGGTTTCCTTATCCTTTCTATATAATTAGGGCTCCAGTCTCTCTCTGACCCCCTCGCCTCTCCAAAAAACACATCGAAATCATGAGATCAAATGCTAACTGTTCTCCCCGTTTTACAAATGACAAGTGATGAAGAGGGTAGTTACTTTGTCCAAGCTTACATAACAAATACTGCAGAATTAGGACTGCATATTTTCCTAACTTAAATTCCTCTGCTTTTAGCACTGTATTATGCTGCATCTGTAGGGTTCAAATCTTCAGGCCGAGTTACTCGGGACTAAGGGTTTTCTCTGCCCCTTTTGCACAGCTCTCCTGGCTGTGTCCTGGCGTGCCTCAGCCTGCGCCTGCAGGGCAAGGAACTCCTCCGGTGGGGGACCGCAGGGCAGAGGTGCAGCCAGAGACGTGAATCCTCTTCCGCTCTCTCTTTAGGCCGCGAGTCCCCAGTCTTTTTGCGCTCTGCTTTCACAGTCCTCCCGTAAGGCAATGGTGCATCTGAAGAGGAAGCAGGCCAAAGGAGAAGGTATTGAGGTATGAAGAGAAAGATTGGGCTCTCACCAGTTCTGACTTGCACTAAAGATGATGCATCCATGAGAGAGACTTGCACTGTCTTTTCCAGATGTATTTATTCAGGTCTTTCATTTTAGTTGTGCCTGTCTGCTCTTCCCCATGATGTAACAACCACAGGTTGTTTCCTTTCCACCTTTGGAGATTCTGGAATGACGTCATTTTTTCAGATATGTATAGGACAAGACTCATCCTTCTTAATACCTAGGTTTTCATGCACTGTCTCATTGTATTAATGCATTTTAAAATGCAACTTTCCTGCTATCCTAGAGGTTTAAAGCTTCTGCTTTAGTTTGCTTTAGTTTTAAGTTGTGCTATGTGATCCTGAGTTTACACTGTATGTCAAATCAAATTTTAAGTCATATTTTAAGATTGATTTTATACTGAATAGGCTTAATGCTTTCTTAACAGTTTTTATAGCATTCTAGTGCAAAGATTTTGTGTAAGGAACACTAATACAGTGGTAGAGTTATAGATCATCTGATTGTTCATATTAAATAAAAATGATATAATTTAGGAAACAAGGAATAAATATCTGAGTGTGAAGTGTCCAAATAAGAGGTTTCTGATCCATGATTAAGGAGAATATTGACAGAAGCCTTTCCATGAGTATGTATGCCTCTGCTCGGGTGTTTTATATACATATACGGTAATACTACTGTCACAATTTTTTCCTATACACTTTCACACATTTTTGTGTGTGAATTGGCTGAGAGCTACCTGTTCTTCAGTAGAATATCTTTCTGGGAGGTCTCACATTTAAATTTTTGCAGTTAAGACGTAGGCTACTGGATCTGGCAGCTTTGTGACACTTTGTGGCTTTGTCTTCCTGAGAAGTAAATCTCATATTATAAACATTGTTTGAAGCTTCTGATTATATTATATATAAATACCAACTTAAAGCAGAGGTTTCTAATAGCACACGCTGTATTTTCCCACAAGAGGAAAGGGAATATAGAAAGTGTTAATATGTGAATGTGACTTACATAAATATAAAAATTAGAGTATTTTGGTACTGAAACAAATAGACAATAACTAAGGGGAAGTCAAACGTAAAGCCGATCAGAGCAAAATCAGAATCTTTTTCTTAAGCTGCCTGAAAATTCAATGTTCTTAACATTGCTGCTTGTTCACTTTAAACTGTTTTAGTAAGAAAAAAATTTAAGTTTCACATGCATGGGAAAAGATGACTACTCTGTCCAAGTAAAAAGTAGACTATGCTGTATTTACGTGTATAAAACGTGTAGTCCAAACAAACTGAATGCAACCATAAAAATAATACAGGTTCAAGTGGTGTTCTGAGTCTGATAGGGCAAGGAAATACTGAAAGCATACAGGTGTCAAATAGATACCTTAAAGATCAAATCAGCTGCTTCACTGTAAAATGAGGGGTGCTGCTGTGAATCTGCATTTATTCATTTTTATTTCTCAGCTAGTTGTTTAGTGTTAATTTGCTGAAGGAATGGACCAGATTAGATAATAGTAGTTCAATTCATTATACCCCTATTAACTACGTTGTTAGAGATGAGCGTGGTAAAAAAAACATTAGCTGGGAGCAGAGACTGTGCTTTACAAGTTTATTTCAAGGAGCATTTCTTTAATTATATTCCTAGTTTATGTGCTTAAACCATTGCATTAAATTTTAAAAATATTTTATTTTTAATTTGATTTGGGTAATTAGACATAAAACTATCCAGAAGAAACAGTAAAATGACTAATTTGAATTGACTTTTCAAAAATCTGTTTAGCACTCTGTACAGATCAAATCTTGAAGTGTGTACATAGTAATTTTAACTCCTGTGTCATGTGCTAACATCTTTTCATTATCTACAAATCTTTAAAATAAAGAGTATTCAGCATTACCTGATAGTTGCCTTGTAAATATTTTAGGCAGTGAGACATTTTGAATAACAAGCTGTTAATGGACACAATTATATTGTATGCAGAGGGATCATGCACTTCCAAATGATTTCCCGTATTAAGTCTAGACGTCTGTTTCACTGTTGCATCAAGAGCCTTGATCCGGACCAGGTCCCTTCTGAGTACAGGCACACAGAATAATGCCTTTATTTTTGGCCCAGTGAATTTTGGATATGAAAAACCAGTGACTAACAAATAGAAGAAAAGAGGGAGTATGAATGAGTGTAATAAGGAGATCTCATGGTTAGGCCTTTTAGTTTGCTGCTTGGTTTTGTAGTTTTGTAGTTCTGAATCATTTATCTTTTTTTTTTTTTTTTTTTTTTAGTGGTTTAGTATTGTTAGCTCTTCTGGTGCTTTGCTATAGGAAATGCACAGATACTATTTTTTTGATGTGTGTATGCTTGCTTTCAATATCAGCCATGTTTCTATAATAGAGATATGGAAATTTTTTGAGAAAGCAATTATATTTTATTCTGAGATACATACAGAAATGTATGTAAAACTGTGATATGAATCCAAACAAAGGCTTTTTGCACAACTCATCTCTTTCTCCCTTCTCTTCACTGCCACCTCCATCCTTACTATCTGCTTACTCCCAAATTATCTTTGCAATGAAAATGAGCTTATGAAATTTCAGCTCATGAAGTATAATTTTCTTTTAAAGAATTTTGGGATGGGGAAATAAAAGTGCAGGGTTTTTGAATTTAAAAAGCCTTATGCTTGCAACTAACGTTTTTAGTACAATGCTGCAAATACTCAAACTGCATAGGCTATAATTTGCTTTCTCCCCAAGGCAGCAAGGGAATTCTTATGTACATCACATTTCTCTAGTTCAATAACAGGCTTTCCTTTTTGTGTAAGTGTTGTATTCTCTGTGTACAATTTTGTCCTGATAAAGCCTTATTGAAGTGTGGAATACCTACCATTAACGTGTATGTGTTACTTGAGATACGAAGCTGCATTGTTGATCTTTTCAGTTTCAAAAAGTTGAGTAGAAGGTCAGCGTGGCTAGCTACTCTATCCAATAAGTTTGTGCTGATAACCATTTTCAAAATCTGAACAAGAGTTGTGCAGTCTGATGCTTTTGTATACTTTTTCAGGTAATGTTAGGTGTCAGAAATGTCAGGTCCTACAAGAAGACTAGTTTAGGAAGGAAATGGTATTGCATTGCTATCATTTCTTTAGCTTCAATGTTTCTTTGCTCTCCATGTTTTCCTAATTAATGATTTCTCAAGAATCATCAAATCAAGACAGCCTTTTTTTCCCAGGCAAGTAAATGCTGTCTTTTTTTTTTTTTTTTGACTGGGAAAATTCCCCTTGCCCAGCAGCTTTCAGAAAACAAAAAACACTGTGCGAAAGAGCAAAATGTAATTACTTTTGTTGGACAATATGTTGACCTAAACTTAATAATAATTAACTGAATAGCATGTCTCACTGCTGGCTGCAAATGAGAAGGTACTTCCTTCTTCTGCTTATTTGTAAATGTTGCTGATTAGCAAAAGCTTTCACTTTGCCCATGGCTTTATTGAATTCTTCCTGTTTCTCTATCCATTCCCATTTGGATCCCACGTCATGCCTCAGACTTGTTGTGTGTTGTTTTTCCAGCAGCCCAATACAGACACACTTTAGCATGGAAACCAGAGAGAGCCTGCTTTCACTTTGTCCATTTGAAGTCCTGTGTCTGCAAGCCTGTGCTGGTTTCCTCTGTTGTTTGAAATCTGGTGGAATGGTTAGACCTGTAAACAGCAGGCATTCTCCGCCGTCGAGGTGTGGACTAGGATTTTGACTGAAGGCGGTAATTCACATTTGTGTTGCCTTCCGCTGGAAGCCTTAAAGCCAAACAAATGTGGAAGATTCTTTCACTGATGGTAAAACTGTTTGGTTCAGTCTGCTGTGCTAGGGTAAGTGAGGAAGAAAACCTGGGCTCCTTACTCTTAGTCAACTGACCATTAGGTCATCCCTTCTTATTTGAGCAGTCAGGACTATTTTATCTCATCAGATACACTTCAAAATAGAAATATTCTTCCTGAACCCTGGATGTTATGAATTAGAAAGGTTATAAGATCAAACCTATTGTTTATTTAAAAACCAAATACTTCCCAACTCCCTTCCTTCTCTCTTTTATGCTTCCTCCTCCCTGACACCTTGCTGTCCTTACATTACTGCCACTCTTTGATTTTGCATAGCCTATATGTAGCATTACCATTTAGGGGATGGGAATGGGAAACGACTGCATATATCCTCTGCTTCAAGGTAATTTAGGCAGGTAAAACAATGGTGACAAAAGCAACAGTAGATAAGGCTGTTTTGTAACTTGATGTTTGCAGCACTATCAAAGAAGGATTACTAGAAAGAGTTTATTGTGCAAGCTTCCATCTCATGTAAAGCCTTGTGCTGCCTTGAGAAAAGCAGTGAAGAGAGTGGAATCTGGAAATGAGGGTTTTTTTCAGTGCTTCTGAACTAGTGTAGACCAAGATCATCTTAAGGAGATGCTGAACTGATAAAGTATCAGCAGGCTTCCACATGAGCATTTATTTTACTTCTAGTTTCCCTTCCTCCCACCTGCACACGCTGCTGCAATGAGAAGTCAAGTTTGAATAATTTAGGCCTGATGAACTTATTTCAAAACTCAGTGTGATACAAACTAATAAAACGGTTTAGCGCAGTACAGTTTTTACATAAACTAATTTAGGGGAACTACCAGTATTATTAATAATAATAATAATTAATAAACTAATTTAGAGTACTTAAAACATACAAAAAGTTTAGGCTGTAATGTAAGAATGAGTGGAAAACTCCAGAACCACAGCAAAACTTTCCTGATACCTAGGTATTTTTCCACTCAGTCCCACTGAGTTTGCTATGTTGTCAAAGTTGTAAATAGTATTTGATTTATAGGGATTTCTGTTTCTGCTTAGAGGTCTTTTTTCCTTTGCCATCCCCATTTTTAAGAATTTGATTTCAGGTGAGGTATCTTCTAGAACAACCAAATGGAATATCTTTGGCACCATTTGGGTATGAAAAGGTGTTATATTTATACTAACAGAATGTCAAGTATGAAAATGAAGCCCTGATTGGTTCAGTTTAAAATGTTGGGTTTGCATAGTTGAAGTATTAAAGGTATTGTAACAATAGGATGTGGTTAAATGCCAGAACAGAGCATGGTTAAATTATGTGAAATATTTTTCAGTTCCTTTAAAATCGACCTTTTAATTTTTCCTCCAAATGACTTGTTTAAATACTTGTATCAGTTGACTGATAGCCTTTACTGATAAAGCTATACTGATACTTCTTGACGCTGCAGATATGGATGCATGATATGTGCATAGATGCACATAAAAACTTTGTGATCAAAGTTTAGTTTTATTTGCGGAGAGTTTTTAACAAACACAATGTACAAATTTTAAAACATTTGCTGAGACTGCATTTTGAGTGTTTCTTTCTTAAATCATATGACTGATTTAAGTATTCAGTTATCTGGATATCTGAGACTCATTTAGGTCCAGATCACCAAAAGCATGTTAGTTATGCACGCTCCATCTGTTTGCTTGATTTAAAAATGAAAAGTATCCACCCCACAATATAGTTGACAAATCTTTAACAGTGCGATCAATGTTTCTATCCAGTATAGGAGAGATTACGCAGCTTGGTTAATGTGTTATCCGGGCTGACTTACTTATGAAGTTAATATAAAAATTGGTGACATTTGTAAGTTATTTTCTAGCATGTGCTCCTTGTAACTTATTGTCTAGAACAAAACAGGAATCCCCATAAAGATGAGCTGAAGTAAAGTGCCAGAATAACATGATTTAAGTCACCAGCAAAGGAAAAACAGACTTTGAGAACAATGATGAGTGATGAAGACGATGGGAAACTGTGGTGTTTTCTCGTTGATGTGGAAAATCTATCTGCAGGTTTTCTGATGCAATATGAACTAGCCAAGTACGGTGATAAGTGAATGTCACACCTATCTCTGAGCCTAGTTTAAGAAGGGAGCATTGTGGGCATCTGGTGAAGCCAGAGCTCTGATTTTTTTTTTTTTTGTCCTGCTGTCTGAACTAGTGGACAGAACTTCCGGTATCATATGAGATAGTATATGTAATTGTGCCAAAAAAGACAGGAATGTTCATTAAAGATTATTGTGTGTGACCCCTGAGCTGTAGACTTTAAGTATTACTGCATCAATCACATTTATTTAAATGCATTATATTGTCAGTTTGATGTTAAGCTGTAAATCTTCGCAGTTGTCCCAGAATTTGTGTATGAACAAAAGGATATACTTAAAATTTTTCTATAATCAAGTGTAAAAAACAACTTCATGAAAATTATAAGAAGTTATACATAATAAAGCCCTTGAAGCAATGCATATTTTCTGCACAACACATAGTTTCCAAGCACTTCTGAAGGCAACTATCCATATATATAATGCAGCTTTTTTTAATCCCACAGCGCATTTCTGAGATGTTTATCCATAAGGGCAGACTTGTTCCTTGAGCAAATCAGTGTTGCAGTGATTAAGGATATTATATTGAGGGCCATGGTTTTAAATACTTCAGATCATTTCATGAAAACACTGGCCCTATTCTTGCTCTCTAGAAAGCTTTACTAAATCTGGTAACTTGAATTTTGCAAAAATGTAGCCATTTCAAATTTATTTAGATTCTGCATTCTTTGCTTTGTGTCCAAAAATCCTTTTACAAAGTTACCAAACGCTCTTCAATCAGAGGTGAGGACAGTTGAGCAGTAAATAAAATGTTTTGTCCAACACAATTTATAAAACATTTTGGAGTAACAATCAGTATGTAAGTATCAGAATGAAATGTTACTAAAGGTGTATTTTTAACTTCAGGCTGGGCGATGCAGGTTGCCGCCTTTATTTTCATTCAGAGAAAATGGGAAGATGACAAGAGTCATTTTGAAAAAATGCTGGATTATTTCTGCGACATTCATGAACCGCTACAACTCCTCATCTTTCCTGAAGGAACTGATCTCACAGGTAGGTTACACTTGTCTCCTCTTGGAATGATCAAGGGGGAATTTTTTTTCTTTGTGGAAATAGTTCAGAAAAGTCCAATGCAGCAGCAAGACTGGATTCTCATGGACAGTAGAAACTGTAGTTAATAATCAAATGTGCTGATATTTTTGAGAGGCACAAGCATAATTTCATTCAGAGGTTTAACCAGTCTTCCTGAACTAAACAGTTGTGTTTCAGAAGAATCTGATGATTGAAATAGCTTTATATTGGTCGGTGTCGTATGAGTGCCAGGTACATCGTATAGAAGGAAGTAGGTTCCAAGGCCTATAATAAATCACTTGTATGTTTCCATTTACCACATGATTGGGGTGAACAGTGCAAAATCATTTCGGAACTATGGAAGAGTGACGGAAGATAAGAGCTAATGATTTCATTATATTTCATGCTTAATGTTTTAAGGGGAGAAAATGGAGATACTCGTTCCTTAGGCCATGTAAACAGTCTGTTTCTGTCTCTTAAAGAAAAAGTAGCTTGCCCAAACTAATGTCAAAGTTATTATAATACTAAATTTAGTATTGTAGTTTGGAGTTAGGAGTATAGGATTGGCTTAATTCTTAACAAATTATCTGCTTTAATACAGGTATGACATCTAGTAGCAAGCTGCTAATCAGTGTTGAAGAAGAGTCAAGTGCCAATAAAAGAAAGCATTTTATGAATGTTCTACAGTTCTGCATGCCTGCAGCATGATTTGATAAGCATCATAAAAATGATACAATTAGACTTTCACCTTTTAGATTATTTTAAAGATTTTCACTATATTTTGCTTTGCAATTTTTCTCAAATCATACTTTATTGCAGTGCCAGATCAGTAAATACTAGATACAGTATAAAAATAACTAATGTGTGCTATCTTCTCTGCTGTATTCATGATATCTGTAAAAATGGATAAGTACAGTATTCAGATGCTAGGGAGTTGTCATCACCTGATCAGCCTTCTAAAAGGAGGATAGCTTCACTGAACATTTGTGGACTGCTTTACATGACATCTCTTGTTGAATTAGTTATTTTGTATCTAAAATTAGCAAGGAGGGCAGAAATTGTTATCTCACTTAAAATTTTTTTTTTCTTTGAATTCATGAACAACTGTTCTCTGCTAGCTCAGAATTATGAGATGAAAACCTAATTTTATTAATGGAGTCAGGAGGCTCCTTCCTAGGTCACACTCACTTTCTGAACAGATGTTTCCAGCAAAAGGTTGTTACAAAAATTAGAATGTTCATCATTTATTCCATTAATTATTTACACCTTCTAAACCCTCCCAGTATTCCTCAGAGACAACAGATTTTAAAGAACTGAAGAAGTTCTGTACTGTAGTTTAAAAAAAGAAGAATCGGCCAAGAACTGAGACCACAACAGTGTGTGAACACTTGCGCTGCTTACTTCATTCCATTAGCTCCAAAAGCAGTAGGGGGGATGCTCTCAACTCAAATGCTGAATTCGTTAAGGAAGCGGTACTGAATTTGTTAAGGAAGCGGAAGGTGTCTCACCACTGTTGTAACTGGTACAAAGAACATAGCCTAAATTTAAATATATGTTGTTGATACCATCAACTAAGAAATTCATACAGGCAAGACTTCACTTAACATTAAAAATTCCTCTGATAGCATTTCTGAACACAGATTTTTGACAAATTTTTTTGAAGATATTTCTGTTATTCTGATTTTCCTTCCTCGTGCATGTATAACGTATTCTTTAACCTTACAGCATCAAATGGATGTCAGAACTATACTTACCATGCTGTTCTTGAAGTTGGTTTAAGCCACCATAGATTGGTGGTGTTGCTGAAAGAAACCATCTTATACTTCTTTGCCTGAGTGCTGGCACAAGAGTTTTATCTCATAAAAAATCGGATCAAGAAACTGATCTAGATTAAAGCTAGTAGTAGTAGTTGTAGTTTTAAACATGATTGCTTCCTCTAATTCATTGAGCAGTTATGCAAATGCATGTGTAGCAAAGAGAGGAAGCAGCACAGTGGGAAGGAACCAAGGGACTGCTGGGGAAGACAACAGAGCACTGCTTCCTCAAATAGCCGTGCTGGTGTCTGACATTTCAAACTGTCCGGTGTTGAGCATTTTAACTTTAATGTCAGTACTGAATGCCACCTTGATACTACATTTGTGCATAATAAGATGTATAGAGACAAGCAGGCATGCTCCCTGTTTTTGTTTTTTTTTTCTATCCAAGTAAATAGCTATCCCTATCTGATTGTCTTTATAGGAAACAGTAGCTCACACGTGTTAAAATATCAAAGGAGACAGGGCAAAACCCCTTTGCAAGCTAAACCTGATCAGGCAATAAGTTTGTAGTGTCTAATAGAACACAATAATGTAATTTGTGTAACATTTTGAAAAATAATTTTCAGAAAACTGTTATGCTGCTGACATGACTGATTGCAACCTCATGTTCTATCTTTTAGAATAAGAAATAAATCACAGTTTTGTGCTGAATGGTCGCTCAATATCCTAGGGAACATAGAGGCAAAAATAGAGGCAAGGGATCTTGTTTTCTGACCAAATTCCAACACTGCTCATTACTTCTGATAACAAAATACTTCTGGTGCTTAAAGTTGAAAATAATACTCTACATATACTTCACTGCAAAAAAATTTGCTACAGAACCCTGTGCTACTATCATTTTTTATCCTCTCAGTGGCCACATTACAAGGATAGATAAATTTACTCCTCTTTATGAGAAATTACATAGTATTCTCAGGTATTCTAGAATGAAAGATGTCACAAATATAAAACATGGTTATATTAATACATGGGCCACTGCCTGACTTAAAGTTGGTAAAGTACTTTGCAGTGAAAGGTGCCATATAAATACATTTAAAAAGTAGTAATGTCATGAACCCTGAGCAGTGTATTTGCAGACTGTATCTATAGGGTCTGAGGTAGTAATTGTATAGGCTGGTCATCATCTCACTCTAGAATACTTTAAACTTGAAGCAAAAAGCATCAAGGTATTTTACTACAATTGCTTAAAAAGAACCTCCAGCAGATAAACATATAGCCAGCCTTTCTGAAGCTCTGAAGAAAACAAAGCAAGCATAAGTCTAATTCTTCTGAGAAACTAGAATATAATCCACCATTTTTCTTGTTCTCTTGTTTTTCTTGGTGTTCCTTAAAAGACTCTTTGTAGGAATTATTTTGAAAGCAATAACAAAAAAAAGTTGCTGTATTCCTCAGGGGCTGTTAAAGTCTCATTGCCTATAGATTTGTGTCTGCATCCCTATACACAGTCTCACTGCAGTTTCTCCTCTGCCCATGTGACATTTCTTCTCCAAATCTTTATTGCTACTGTCTGGGCAAGAGGCTACATGCTGTGCTGAGTGACCTAACAGACCAGATACCCGTGGAATCTGTGCCAGCTTTTCCCTTGATTATGATTTCTACTATTGGAAGCCCAGCCTTTACTTAGTCATTAGTTTTTATAAAACTCCTGCAGGGCTTAATTATCCTTGAATCTCTTCTCTTTGACAAACTTTGTTTGCAGGTGGCATTGGTTCAAAAGTTAAAGGGGGCGGGTAGGCAGTGTGACTGCACAGACCTTTTTTCCTTAAGGAACAGCTAAAAAACAAACAGGAAATCTTGGTAAGGTCCAGATCTCAGCAGGAGTCTTGAACCAATATAGCTGTTATGCTCTATATGCAAATCTCTGATAGATGGATAAATTAGGATATTTTATTAAAGAGAGATTTCTGGAGTGCTCATTTATTCCTTCAACTGTCTGGCACCAGTATCATAGGAGAGTACTTGAGAGTACAAGCTTGCTCTTTTCAGAATTCAGATTAAACAAAAGACGGTACTTAATATTCACATTTTGGTGCACTAGTAGTAGCAAAAAAAAGTAGCTGGCAGTATATTCTCAGTCTTCATACAGGATTATTCTGCTCCAGGTTTTGATCAGGGATAGTTGTATTTAAGTTGTCATTCCGATTAAGCATTCCAATAAGATTATGAGGGAAATTCATAGTTCTTTTGAGTCCAGCCCAGCAAAGCAGATCAGCCTGGACAGTGCTGAATTTGGAAAAAGCATGCAAGTTGTTCTTTTGAGTGGAGTTAATACTGCATACATGTTTAATGGTAACACAGACTCAACTTTTCTCTTGCGTACAGGACTCGGAATTATGGTTCAAAATACTCCTCAGACTGGTGGAATGTGACTCTACTGCATTATGTTTTTGAAGGCTTTCTTCCAAGTCAAATTCTAGAGATATTTGTTTTAATTCAAAACTAGATCACAAATTAAAAATGTAATTTAATTTTAAAAAAATGCGTGCTCACTTTATCTTCTCGTTTTCAGGGGTAAAAGCAATTTAACTTCCTAAAAACCTGTAACTCAGAAATGAAGAAAGTGCATAGTATTAGCATAATTTTTCTCTTGTGCACTGTAAGAGAAATTCTGAAATGTGGTGCTTCTAGAAAATACTGTCTTTCTGAGCTTCTCCAATAACTTAAATGGGATTAAATAAATGGGATAAATAGGATTTCCCCACACAAATTTTGAAATAGATGGGAAGGAATGTGACCAAATGATTTCCTAAAGGTGACACGGGAGCAAAAAATGGAAGAGGATATGGCTATAACTCTTCAAATTCTTGTTCTTTTGTGTAATTTGACAGTTACACTGTTGTGCTTATCACTGCCCTAAAGAATATATCCTCTGACATACAGCACGTCTTAGCTGAGCGAGGCAAAGGGAGGAGAGGCAAGTCCGAGGGAAGCCAGAGGAGAGAGAGTGCGAGGCAGTTCTTAATAGGGAAAGACTGTCCGAACTCACCCTGTGTTAATAGTTATGCGGCTACTGTTTAAGCATTTATGGTCAAGGCTCTCTAGCTGCTAGATAGATTTTCTCCCCTTCTAATAAATTATATTTAGACAGCTTATATCGTGTATATTTGTGAATGTTTGTCATTTTCTATCACAGTGTATGCTTTAAAGTACTCTACACTGAAGAAGTCATTTTGAACTGCAAGATAGTGCAGCAGTAAACATGCAGTACACAGATGACATCAGTGGGCTTTCAAATGATAATGTGTCTGTTTCTCTCAGTATATCAACATAAAGCTTAAGTGCTTGAATGCATCTTTTTTTTTTTGTGCATATTTCTTTAGGAGTATCTTTCTAAAGAATCTGAAATAACTGTACATTTAATTTTGGAGTAGAACAATTTAGTGCATATAGATAAAAAAGTTACATTGTCAGATATTGTTAAACTGAACAATAAGACTAGGCAGGAATGTAAAAAAATATATAGTGACTGTAATTCTGCAAGTTTTATATTTGTCTGTATTTAGCTATTTTGATATAGTTCATGTCTGATAGTTACAGGATTTCCGTGTGAAAACCAACTTTGTTCATAATTGTGCTGTATCATATGAAGTTCTTATGGCAGCAATTTAAATTTCAGTCTAGTACCAATTCAGTGACTCTTAAAGACACACATAGCTACATTTTAACTTGAGATTGAATTCCTTTTGTGTCTTGGAATGTTTCATCTGTTTTGTGAATAAAGCTAAAGGAAGGGGAAACAATTCTAGCTGTCTGAGAGGTGAAGGTAACAGGCACCCTTAGTTACACTGTACATGTTAACATTTGAAATCTTATTGGACATTTTTTTCCTTTCAAATTTGCTTTACTTTTGAAACCATATCTGATTTTTTTCCATAAAAATAGTTTATTCTGCTTATTCCTTCTCATTATAGGAGAAAATAGAACCAAGGAGTTAAAATAAAATGCATAACATACCTAGTTGGAATGATGAGCAAAAGTCAGCGTGGTAGATTTGCTTTGGCTTAATTACAGTGGAAAAAAGAAAATACTTATTTCTAGAAAGCAATGCTTAATTATCTTTTTTGGAGACAGTAAGCAAGAGGGAGCATTACCCTTAGCCAAATGATGCGAGTGGCCTTTTGGGAGTGGGGAGACCTACACTGAGTTGAGTTCCAGCGCCTGCTTCAAGAATTGCTTTATGCAGTTTACATTACAGTCAGTTGGAAGCAAAAAGCAGAACATATGTTTCCTCTTTTTAAGGAAGTGTTTTCATTATCAGGCTTACAAAGCTATCTTGCACTTTTTTTATTCTTTCACCTAAGAATATTATAGTCTTGATTGCACAGGATGATGAGACACCTACCTAAGTTTTGCAACACTGGCAGTGTAGCCTAGTCTGCTGATTAAGGCATTTTAAGAGGTGTTTGTTGTGCAAATTCCCTCAGACTGGAGAAGATAAAAAAAAAAAAAAAGGGTTTCTTCTTTCCTGGATCAGTTGTCTAGCCTCTAGGTTTGATGTAATATGAAACACCACATTTTCTGAGTTTGCTGAACGCAGTGCTCAACAGGAGACTTACTCTGAATTTCCACAGCAAGGCTTAGTCACAGATGTTGTTTCACGCAGGGATCCCAAGCAGCAGTAGGTACAGAGGTGCTTATGTCAGATAAGATGGCAATACATTTGTTCATAGGTAATAGCAGAATGATGTACTGTTTTCTCCAAATGCTGAGCATAGTAGGAGGAAGAGCGTTATGCTTACATTTATGTACAGTCAAAGCGTATCATAGCCTTGCTTTCAGGATAGCATCAAAAAAAGTCAACCTTCCTGACTTCCTAGAATAAGTATAGTTTAAAGCACAAAGACCTCTGGTTTGATAGCTGTTGCTAAGGGAATAGGGAGATGATTCCTCCAGGACATGACAATGATCATTGTATTAGGTGGGAGTGTTATTCTTGTTCTCAAATCCTGTTTTACTGTGGTCACAACAGGGAGGGAACAATCTCTGTTACGTAAAATTTATGATTCAAAGGCAAGGGAGGGATGCAAACAAATGAAATACCAGGAAGGAATTGAATAGCATTGGCCAGTGTGCTAGTGGCTGTCTGTTCACACATTTTTAACAAGGCATTGTAGTAAAGGGAAATTTGGAGGATGCTTTAAAGATGTTTATAGTGAGTTCTTTGCAAGTGCAAGGAGGTACAGTAAGAGGAAGTTTGAAGATGCTTGTTTTTGAAGGCAGTGGTGAAGTGAAGGTTCCAAACCTTTTTTGTTGCATGAATTAAGTCTTTCTCAAAAAACAGAACTGTCCATTTATTCTTTGTCTCTTCTGTGGTGCAAATAGAGGTGTTTTACAAACACCAAGGCATTTGTTTTCACGTTGCCCTTCTGAAATAAGACGATAGTGAGCAGGCATACAGAGAAATTGTTCTTGAGTGCACGCTTAGTGTATGCAGTTTGATATGCTTAAGGTTTAGCTTTTTTAGACTACTTAGCATTATGTAGACTTATATGGACCTCATGTCTCAGAGCTTTGATTGGCTTGATTTGCAGGATGTAAATGTTCCAACTTGAAACCCTAATTTGGATATGCAGGAAATGAAGAAAGTATTCCTCTACTTTTTGGAAGAACCAACAGATTAAATTAAAGACTGTGCAGTAAATTTATTTAAAAGCATGTTACTTGAACCACCACAGAATTTGGAAAGGAGCTCTTGAGTTGTGTACCTTCTGTAGGAAGACTCTTAGGAGTCAGTGTCATCTCTTAGAAAATAGAGTTTAAATGGTT
The DNA here is from genome assembly GCF_036417845.1 of Apteryx mantelli. Lineage (NCBI taxonomy): Eukaryota > Metazoa > Chordata > Aves > Apterygiformes > Apterygidae > Apteryx > Apteryx mantelli. Next base: position 25,105,667 of record NC_089980.1, on the reverse strand, counting down.
GAGCTTAATAGTACAACAGAGTTATGTCTCAGAGGTAGAATCCAGCTTTTTAGGGTAGCATGTAATAATTACCAGACTCCTCTTTCCTTTTCTGCTAGTCCATATCTTGTTATGACTTACTTTTCAAGTTCTGCCATAAAAGAAATAGGGGTCCTGAAGGCAAGTTTCCTTCACTGATTAAGAGTCAGCCATCTTCTGCATTGAATGAAGTTGTAGTCCAGCAGAAAAAAATAAATATTCTGGTCATGTGATTAAAGACCTACATAACGCATATGTCGAAAGAAAGGTAAATTTAAGTTATGTAAGTATTATGTATGTAACTTAATGTTACGTACATAACGTAATATGTTAAGAATGGCCAACTGCAATTTTAGTTTTTTGCAAATTCTGTAATTTTAACACCACTTTTGAAGAGGTAATATTATGAAAACATTATCAATATTATTTGTAAATGGATTTTGGAATTTTTATGTAACAATTTTGTATTCCTTTGCTGGATCATTTGCTTGACTATTTTTCAATAATTTTCCTTTTCTCCAAATAACATGGTTGGGAAAACTGTGCACTAAATTTTAAGGGTTATGGAAGACCATACTTCTATGCAGGTCACAGTTGTTTACAGTGAAAAAATACTTGGTACACTGATACGCTGTGACATTTACTAGTAGGTAAATGGTCCTTTACGAGAGAGACCCACATTTGCTGATAAACAGAGTTCATGTAGTTTAAGGAAAAAAGCGCAAGAAGGTTGCAATGGTGCAAAATAAACAATACTGATGTTGATTTGTCCACTTGTGCTATCCAATCTTTATGGGAAAAGCTTAACATGATTGTAAGGGAAAGGATTTACCACTAAATAATCAATTCCATTAAATTATAAAGCAGCAATGTGTTTTTCATTAATTCATCTTTCATCCCTGTTAATTGGTTAATTGTGGACGTTTCAGTGAAGAACTCCGTGTGAAAAGAGTTATTTGTTGCTAAAGCAATGATCTTGTTCCATAGATTTATTGCTGGGATTTCCTCTTTTAAAAGCCTGTAAAATCAGTTAATAACATATTTAATAAGTTAATTGATTTTCATGTTGCCATGGGAACATTGTATGTGTCTGTTTGCATTTTGCCCTTGATGAGGTGCAGTAGTACCAACCGTGAAAGAGTAAATGTAGCCAGCAAGGTCAGCTTGCCTGTTAACTGCAGCTACTTTGGAAACATACTGCACACACTAAGGAACAAATTGTTTCCTCTCCACTTGACTTCAGAAGTTTTCATTTTAGTGTCTATGTCTTATTTCGTTAGTGGGCTCTGTTAGCAATTGGTTCTTAAAACGTTTGTTCAGTTTTCTCTAGAGAGAATTTCTTTTGCCAGACAGTTGAAATCTGTGCTTTGCTGTGTTCAGCCAAACTGCTTTCCAGATGCCGTGCATATACTCTGCAAGCGGTAGCAAGCATGTTGCTGCGCAGGGCAGCTGGTTGAAAAATTAAAACAGGATATATATGTGCAGCTGAGTTTGATGAATAAAACATGTCAAGTTCAGAATGAAGAAGTAAAATACTGTTATAATATATTTGATTACCTATTTGCCCCCATTTAATTTTCTTTCCAAAATAAGTTTTATTTGGTTAAACATTGACCTCAAGGTATTTCTATACATAATATCAAACACATTACTGCATATTGTGCCTTTTGAGTTAAAAAAAAAAAAACCCTACTGTGCCAGTTAACACATTTTACTAGAAAATGGATATTGAGGTGTACAAAGAACTATTAACAAATGTTAATTTATAGGTTTCAGATTGCATTTGATAAATAAGAAAGATTTGCTGATTATTTTCTAAGATTACATGAGAGAGTAAAAGGGCCTTTCTTGCAGTCCCACATGTTGTTCTTCCTCATACCATAACATATCTAACCAAGAACACTCTTGTGGTCTGCTTCCATCTGAGAAGCTTTTGCACGTTGGTACTGTGTGAACTGCTGTTGTACTGTTCCTGTTGTATAATAATTAAATTTTATTCTTGGCTTGCATGCACACTGTTAGAAAATGGTGCCTCTTGTTTTCTCCTTTATCTTTAGCCAATACCAAAGCCCGCAGTAATGAATTTGCTGAAAGGAATGGACTTCGAAAATACGAGTATGTCTTGCATCCGCGAACTACTGGATTCACTTTTGTGGTGGAACGTCTAAGAGAAGGTAATGCTTCTTTGTATCTGTATATACTTTTTTCTTTTAAGATAACTAATCTCACCAAAGTGAAAGCAGATGTTCACAAAGCTGCTTGAAGCAATTTTAGAAATGTTTTATGTATCCTGATCACAAAAAAAGGTCTTGTTTGCAACCATACTTAAAATGATTTTAACATTTCTTTTGAGATTTGAGGTGATATATGAGATACAAATGTCATCAGAAGGAATGTAGGGAACAAGAAATTACATTCTTGCATATTTTTTAAATATTGTAGCTTAGCAGTCTACCTCAGGAAAATAGTGGAAAACATCCCAAGGAAGTTTAGCTTTATCATCTGTACAAGTGCTTAACCACAGGGGGTGATTAACACCGAACACTCACAGATATGCATGTAAGACTGCCCTCTCTGAAGAGCTTATGATTTTAAGTGTAAGAGCAGAGACAAATTGCTATGGTAGACCAACAAGGGTAATGCAGAGCAGCATGAAGATGCAACAAGTCAGCTGCCTAGTCATGGCTGGCTTTTTTGGGTGATGGTGATGCTGAGAAGCTGTGTAAGGTGGGAGTTGTGGTGCTTGGGAGAGTGATGGGTAAGAGGACACACATCACTTGCTTTTTACCTTGAAATGGTCATCCATCTCTGTATTAATTTGGGGGTAGAGACTGGTCCCCTGTTAACAGGGGAACAATGTATAAAGATATGATTGCCTGTTGGGTTGAAATGCCTGTGGGCTGTTTTGACAATGGGCATTTTGATGAGATTTCTCCCAGGCTTTAGGCCATAATAGTGTAAGCATTTTAATGGTACTGATGTGGCAGTGATTCAAACACAGATGAGCAAATGTTTAGCCAGTAAAATGCAGGATAAATGAATATATAGTTGAAAAAAATAAACATGTACAGTAGATATAAAGTGACTTATTTATAGGCTAGTTCTTCTGGGAAAAGCAATATTAGAGCTTTAACATGTTAGATACTGTCTGCCAAAGGAAGACTGAGATTATTAAAAAGGATAAAAGCCTGATGGTAGTTTTTTTCCTTGCTAGAAACCTTACTTGGATTTTAGAAATAGAGCTGACTACCATTTTTCCTAATTCCTACTGTGCGGATGTACAAAAGTCCCATTAAATGCATTAATATTTTGTCCAGCTGGACAAACCTAATAAAGGATGATGTATCTAATTGACCCTATTTTATCTGAAACCTCACAGTAGACATCTTGGATTTTCATGTATTTTGCATGTTTATTACTCAGTTTGCTGTAGCAAGCAATTTATCACATATATAATTTCAAAATCTTGTTTTGCTTAAAACTTTTCAGCACTAGATTAATCTGTGCTTTAATCATATTTCTGGCCTAGAATATAAATTTTCAGTTAAAGAAATGTTTTCAATTTGAAATATTATCAACTTAAAAAAGTAGACTCGAATTTGCTTCAGAAGCGAGCTTTGTGGTTATACAGTCAATTTCTAATTATATAAAAATACTCCTCTGTTGTATTGCTGTATGAGAGATCCATGCAAATTAGGATATTGGGTTTTAAAAAGGAAAATACTTGAAACTGATTAGCTGATTGTATGTGGTACAGAGCCAGGGAAAAAACATGAGCGTTCCTAGATTTTTTTGTCCAGTCTTTCAAATACTTTAAGTCCTACTTATATTTAAGGCAGGCTTGTGTGAAGTAATGATGTCCTTTTTCACATTGTCCTTTTTCAACATTGAATGTCACTTTTTAACATTGAATTCAGTGGGTGTTTGGTACATTGATAGGTATTATAAGCCCAAAATATTAGGTCTAAATGCTATTATGTAGCACATTATGGATGAGAAGGTAGCTCAACTATTTTAAAACACTAAATTGTTATTTACTAGTTTAAGACTTAGTTTTCCATTGTTTGTAAGCTTGCCAAATACTGACCATTTATGTTGAAAGAATTTGTAATGCCTGTAATTGCTTGAGTGTAAAACACTTCAGTGTATTACATATCTGCATACGTATACTTTTTTTTCGTCTGTAAAATATAAATGTCCAGGTAGATTTTTAGATACAGATAATACAGTTGATACTTAGATTTATCATGCAGGTCAGGTTTGACTCATTATTCATATTACTAGAATGCGTTTTGTACAATTCTATTAAAATTCTATACAATTTTACACAAATGTCTGATATTAGTAGTAATAAAGGAAGCCAGGATTGTTAAGAATTGGGTGCTAATATTGGGTCCCTATTTCTGGACTATCATAATGTTACAGTAGTAACAATACTCATAAAAATACACTTGCTTCCCTTTACTGCTCGTAACTGCAAACACAAAGGAGTGTATGTGACTTTAACCTGGAGGAGGGAGTGGTAGGGACTTTAACATCATGTTACGTCTTTGAAAGTATTTTTGGGCATAGATGACAACCTTATTGCCCTATAGCTCTCCTGTGAATACATTTTGGCTTGTGGCTGTTTTCCGTTCCTGAGGCTGAAGTGTCTTTACTTCAGGCCTTATTCTGCTCCAAAAATAGGTTGATGAAGAGAGGGGGGGAAATGTCGTTAGAAGTTTAACTGCCTTTCTAATGTTGAAAAATTAATTACATTTGGCAAGAACCTTGATTAATATGCGTCACAAGCTGTAGCATGAAAGAATTACCTGTTATGACATAAAAATAACTATGAGTGACCCTTCTGAATAGGAAATGAAGAATCTGAGGAAAAAGTAATTTTCAGGAAAATGTTGCTTGTATCAGTGCATGACAATTTGTTCCTAGGGGAAGTGCTGTCTGCACACTGATGGTATAGTCCTAGAAAGTATCAGTCCTTTGCTTTCCATAAGTGGCAAAAATTTCTGGACCATATGAATAGATTTTTGCCAATGATGACTAATATGCAAATTCCTCTGGCCCTTTCTCTCTCATATATGATCAGTATTTTCATCTACTTGATTGCTTTTTCCCGTAGCTGCTGTTATGGTGGTTTCTAAGTCATTGCTGGGAGTATGGGAGCTAAGAAGAAAAATCTAGCTATCCTCCACTAGTGCTACACCAAAACCAGGCTGAGAATAAAAAATATTTATGTAGTACATCTCCTTGGCTTTTGAGTATCTGTTCTTTGTTTCATGTTGCAGCTCTTCAGCAGTGAAGGCTGTTACCCCCAAGCTAACTTTTTTAAACAGAGGTCCAGGTAAAAGCTGATTAGTTTTTCCTTTCATTGTACTCAGGTGCCAAGAGAGTGAAAATACAGTTTTAGTTGTAGAGGGTTACATTACGGTTTTCTCATTCATATCAACCTTTGATTCACCCAAAAGTAAACAGAGACTATGAACATGCTTTAGATATATAATTAATCATACACCCAATAGAAGAAGGACTGCAGTTGTTCCCATTTTTAAGCATGAGAAGGACATAAATTTGATTCAAAATTGATTTTTGGAGAAGTGTGTTCCTTTGGTTCAATAATAATTTTAAATAGAATGATTTAATATAATTTTATTGTTTGTGCATGGTAAGAGAAAATACAGTATAGACATAAGTACACAAAGAATGAAAGATCACGTTAGTTGGACGGTAAAATTACTTTGCTACCTGATATGCAGTGTAGTGTATACTCTATACTACTATGCCTGAAGATGTGGGAAGTAAGAGAGTAGCAAAAATTTCGGTAAGGACTAATGGAGATTGAAAAGTATTAAATATAGCTAGACTAAATATGGATTAACAAAATATATGCATTTTTCACCCCTGTAAAAAGTTCATCCTTCTTGGAAATGGTTATTGAATTTCTAGTCAATTGTGATATTCTCTGCAACAGATAAAGCACGTTTGTCAGATTCTTCATTAATCTTTACTGATGAATGTTACTCAGAATAGCAGTAGTCTTTTTCTCCCATCATGCTTTAAGGTTTGCTTTGGCAAACATTCTGGTCTTAGCCTGTCAAAATACTTGTGGATGAACTCAATTAATTATACATAGTCTCTCTGCTGAAGCAAACTGGGTTACTTTGATCACTTATGGGAGCCAGAGAAATTACACTGTGGAAGGCGAAATCTTTGTTGACCAGAGTGACCATTGCAAACCCATGTGCTTTATTCAGAATACTATCACTTCTGTTAGTTGGCTATTGACAGAAAGCAGAGAGAAATAAAATAGTTGATTTGCTTGTTTCCAGTTCTGGTCACTTGATCAAGTAGATCATTTGACTTGCCTCAGTTGTTATGAGTCCTGGTCTGAACTGGCACCTGTTGAAAAATAATTAGAGCTTTATGCTATATTTCTTTGGGGAACAAAATTAGAACAATGGAGAGCGTTTTTGAAAAGACAGGGTCAGGGCATGTTTTGATATGAATGAGCAATAGATAAGGAACTCTAGACATCAAAACTAAGATTGATCTTGATGTTTTTTAATTTATCATTATGTACCTCCCTTTATTCATGTCCTAAATTAATCTCGTATCCTTTTTTAAGTCTGAAACTTTGAATGGATGTCATGTATGGACATGTTTTTGGCAGAATTTGGGTTAAGGCTAATCATCTTACTTTCCAAAATGTAGGATTTTGAAAATGAGAGGAATATGCAGGGCTTTAAGTCTTTTATATAAACACGCCTTTAACAGAATTAATTAAAAACATCTCTGATTTATATAATTCTTTTGAAGATCTAGTTTGTGAGATCCTTTTCTGAAAAGTCAGGAAGTTATTCAGAAGTTGAATATAGGTTTTCGGGCCTGGCCGTATTTTATGAAGTATTTCTAAAGTGCCAAGTGACGTTGAAAGTTCACATGGCTTGAATGTTCAGTTTCAGAGAGATGGAAAATAATAATAGTTGATTTGATTCAATATTGTCTGGATTCATTGAATTACACATATTATCTTGACATAGTATCTGTAATTGTAGTAAAATAGTCTGTCAAGAGAAAATAGTTGTTTACGAATATTTCTTAAAATTGCTTCATGGCTTTTAAATACTTTCCCAGAACTAAATAAGCAGAAGTGTTAAGATACAGTTAAGATCTTAAAGCATCGTTAGAACATTATTCATACTTTGCAAACAATCTTTTCTGTCATCATTAAATTTTAATGAATCTCTTGTTGATACTTTCTCTCTATATATCCATCAACAGTCTTTGATACTTGGATATACTGGGCTATATGTTTCTATCATGAGGTTTATATTTTACTGGATTTACAATATGATGAGGAATCAGAATTATTAGGATTAGTAGCGTAGTATTTCAACTTCAAATTTAATTCTGGTTCATAATCAAGCAACAAAAAATATTGTAAATAACAGTGCCAACTGCAGCATCCTCAAATCAAAAAAGATAAAATTTAACATGCCTCTTTTCATTCCATATCATTATTGACAGAAAGAAGCGGTGAATCTTATCTTTTTTTTCTATGACTTATTTAAAATTGGTACTTTTTTCCAGAAATAAATGTTTGTGTACACACAACCAGAAGTCAGCCACTGTTTATACCTGACTATGGTACTGCATTTCAGTACTTGCATGCAGGTATCCCGATCTGTTTCGTTGCTAGGTCAAGAAAATTGTATTTAGATGTTCAATCCAGAATATATCTCTGTGTTCAAATACTGGAATCCTGTAATGCTTACTGAGTTTTTCTGTAGATTCTCTATGCTTTTCTGGGAGCTATTGTGTTCATGTATGCATATTTATGTACTTAACTGTTAATGCCATTCATTAGAGTATGGTGCCATGTGTTTTTATAACACTTTTATATCTAAGACAATTCATAGGAAAGATTAGCAGTGGTTCCTGAGAGCTGATGCACATGCTTCTGTTCACCTTCATCAGGATGTGAAGTAATTAAACAGTTACACAGCAGGTCCTTGTAAGTAGAGTCTGGCTATGCACAACGCATACTGTAAGCTCCCATGCCCTAAAGCCCTAAATAGCTTAAGCTGTAGCTATAGCTTAAACTATAGCTTAATCCCTAAATAGCCTGTCTTTAGGAGGTGGTTCTGTCTTAAGCCATGCAATTGTCACGTGAGCAAAGATGCTCAGATTTGATGTATTTGTGTAAATGGTGTTTGAAGTTGAGACTCTCAGTTTAGTAATTCATTAACATTACCTTCCATCCTGAAGTAGCCAGAGTATACCTGGCGTGGAGTAGCTTCCATGGCTTTTTTCTTTCTCTGGCTTTGAAAGAGAGAGAGACATGAGGGCTGCTTTTATGAGTGGATGAAATCTTAATGAGAAATGCTACCAGGTTACTGCCAAAGGCTAGTTTTCTGGTTTAGATGATGTTTCTACTCTGTATCGTTCTGTATAGAATACCTATAGCTTACAAGATGGATGTCATTCATTCCTTCAAATGTAGCTCAAAGTAATACTAATTTCAAGGTGCATTATATTTGGTTTTGAAGGGAAAATTCATGTGGTTATAAATTCAGGTGTATAATAGATTTCTTGATTATACATGTGTGCATATGGATGAATGAAGGTACATATTAAATATACCACTTATATACACAAAGTTTGTTCCTTCTTCAAGTTAAATATTGATGGAGGCATATAGATTGTGGAAAAAGAAGTGTCTGTTGAATTATGTTCTGAGGATTTAAGGTCTCAAATTGAACCAAATAAGCAGGAGTGGAGCAGTTTTTAGGTTTGTGCCCACTTACTTTCTGTGTAACAGAGGTACAGGAAGTAAAAAGGCCCCACATCAAATCACAGTAAGGGTTAGATCTATTGTTTTAATGAAAGCTAGCCTTACTTTTTATGACTGAACACATTTCTGACTCCTAGAATAATGTTCTGGACCGATGCCAAAACTTCCACTGGTTTCTGTAAGCCCCGAATTTGCCCACTGACCTGCACTAATCTGTTAGTAGTCTCAGAATAGTTCTAACCTGCTTGTTGTGTTTTTCTCAGTTCATGTGTAAACTGAAACTAGTTTTGAAAATAGGAAAGTGTAAGTGGCCACATGAGCATTAACAATCAATTAATTTCACCTGTATGTCCATTGTATTTACAGAGATTAAGCAGCAACTCTCAACCATCATTCCTCAATGCAAGGAACTTCTTTCTCCCCCAGTTGTTTTGTTCTGTGTCTGTGTGCCTCCAAGAGTGATCTTACTGAGAAGACTGATACTTAGAAATTACAGAACTATTGTGAAAGAGCTTTGGACAATTTTTAGCAGAAAATGCAGCATTAGAGCTTTACTGTTTGCTATTATAATTGAACTGATAGTTTTATGAGAATTGGATCTGGTGCAGTAAATAGCATTGCCTTTGCAGATATAGAAATATCTGCATACAAATTGAAGCTTGCATGCCTTTTATGTCTTCTGTATTTTGGTAGAAAACTCCTAACAAATTAGTTCATAAAAATTGAAGACCTTGTTCAAAAACACATTTTTATCACTAAGCACATCCATGAAATTCAGTAATGCAGAAAATACAGTGCAGGTTGTTGGGGTTTATTACAAACATGGACCGTTTTCTCTGTTATCTGGAAGATGGGAAAGGGCAGCTTGACTTTTTCCAGAATTCTGGTAATTGTTGATGATTACCATATCTTGCAAACATCAGCCTGTGTTCAGTTTGACTTGCTTCTCAGAACGGGCACTGGTTTCCTATTGGATATTTTCTTTCCTTTGATACAAATTGAAGTTTCTTTTCCTATCTCTTCCTTCTTATATTATTAGAGTAGTATTCCTCTCTATTAGCCTCAGCTCTGTGGCAAGCGGTCCGTCATTTCAGTCATCCTGGGAAAGATTTGTTATTTTCCAAGCCATTCTCTTCTCTCTGCTCCCATCCTTTCCCTTGTTCCTCCTCCCTCACTCTTGAGACTAGAGTGCAGCATTCCATGTGAGTATTCACCGTTGATTCATATTGGACTTATTGCCTGTAGTATTTTCAATTTGGCATATTTTTGTTTTTGTCACCCGCACCTCCATGGTACTATCGGAAATATTTGGGGTTTAATGTTCTTGAGCCTATCAAGATCCACCTACTGAAGTGTAATCTTCTTACACTGTCTTATATATGAGTCGTGGCTTGTGACAAGCAGATATAGTATGTGGTGGATCATTTTCCATTTGCCTCCTCACACATTATTAATAATCACTGTGGTAACCACATAAAAAAGTTATCATTTGCCAGCAGTTACCCCATAGTGGTATTAGGGATTTCAACTGTTTTCCCTTAACTTAAAATACACAATATCTGTGGTAACTATGTGGTAATGTTTGGCGAATGTGGGCTTTTTAATTGCTTCAACTGGAGGTGTGGAACAATGTTACCTCATCAAATCCCATTCATGTAAGTGAAGCACTTGATTGGCTGCAGATGAGTTCAGGAAAAATGATTGTTCAATAAACAACTGGAATTAATCTCTTCAGAATTGAAAAGATGTTCCTGCCTTTTTTGTTAATGTTATCTTCTCTTCAGGAGAGTTTAGAAAAAAAAAAAGTTACTCTGGTTGTTTGTGCTATTTGGTGGGCTGAGAACATGTGTAATGAGGTATCTCTGCTTGTCTAGGCTTGGTCAGCATCTCTCTGGATAATCATTTCAAAAGTTTGGCTATCAGATCAGACCATTTTATTTTAGTCAATTTTTTCTTCCTGTGGTGTCCCTCACAGCTGTATAGTAAGCTTAGCACAGTGTCTTGGAATACTTTTGGTGGTCCACTGAACCTTCACAAAACAGCAAACAATCTCATTTATGTGCTTTTTCAAAACAGTCTCATGACCAAGCTGGTCATAATACTAATGTATACTGAATAGAGTAAGACTTATCAAAGGGATTCTGTTTTTTGTTTTTACATCAGAGCACTAAGCTTTTTGTTTGCTTTTAAAGACTTACGGCTGCAGGACAGATAATAGGTGAGCCTCAGGTGAAGTTCAGTTTTATTAATTACCACTCTTTCTTGTCAGCTGATGATCCATGTTTTGCAGATGATGCTGGTTGGATTAGTGGCATATTTAATTATTGCTGAAGTTGAAATTAATTCCTTTAAACACAGGAATCGGTAGCATATTGATATCTACTTATTTCACATGCATTACCAGATGCTGTAGACAACATACTCATTTCTGAGCTCTGTTTATTAGTAAGGTAGATATTTGCTTCAAGCGGTCTTGAGTAGAGAGAAGCCTAAACATACTTTTCCAGGGCAAAATACTGCTTTAGATTTAGTTAGGAGATAATGTTTCCTGATGTATTTTATTAGAAAAATAGCAGCATCTAGAGGCTGAATAGACTAATCCCAAATCAGAGTTCCATTATGGAAGAAATTCTCAATCATATTTGATGGATTCCCCACTCTTCTACTTTTTGCAGATGCTAGCTGTTTTCATTTCCAGCTGCATTAAAGTTGCTGCAAAAGTATTTTATGTATTTCTGATATCACTTTTCTATATGAGTAATTGCTGGCAGAGGGAGAAGGTCCATGGAGTTTCAGTTACTGAAAATGTTGGAACCCTCAAACTGTGGATATCAGCCCCCAGATCTGTAAGACAGTAATAAAACTTTCAGTCTCCTCTGCTTGCAAAATTTGCTGTTTATATATCATTAAGTCTTAAGCAGATTGTTTCTTTCATTCTTTACTGCTGTTGCTGTTTCAGCTCTTCTCCGCTTTCCCTCCTCCCCTTCCCCTGCTGTTATTTCCAGGGCATACAAAAATTAGCCCAGCATCATTCTTTTCCAAGCTGACTCAGATCCTGGAGTTTGGCAGTCATTTACAAAGCTCTACTCCAGAGATGCTGAGAGCAATGCCACATTCATAAGTCCTGGATGTTGCTATGGTACTGATACTGAAAACCGAAAAACATAGAGGGCAGAGGAGCTTGGGAAAAATTATGGTGGAATATAAACGCTTTTTAAAATAGATTTTTATCAAAACACAAACTTCAGCATAAATTCAACTCTTCACCTCATTCATCACCTTATATGTAATCTGAAATATTGCTGTCTTTGAGACTTATTTTGTCAACCTTTTCCTGAACTGTAGGATTCTGGAGGGCAGGAAATAAGGTCTTTGCTCTTAATGTTCTCACCAAACATTGGTAGATAGGGGAATGGTTTATAAGCGCATGTGCCATGCCTGTTACCTGAAGTGCTGTACAATGTGAATTAACTATTATAATGAAGTATATCACAGATTACAGGTATAAAATTTGAATATATTTTCCCATAATTTCATTTTTCTGTGGAATAGCTACCAGTTAAGAATTGGAGAACTGTATTTGATACACCTTCTCTATTGTAGTATCTCTTCCCCAGTCCCATTTCATACTGTTAAAGCTAATGCTCATATTTTAAAATAAGCATTTGTGAAATTTATATTGTCTATATTTAGACATCTGAAAAACTGTTGTGTTATTTGTGTTGCTAATCATTTTTGTCCTTGCAGTATAACAATCAAAGTGAGTGCTTTTAGTGATTATAAAACAGTTCCAGAAGCAGGGACCTGAGAAGCCTTCTGCTTGGCTTATTCTAATAAGTGGTCCTTCACTGTGCTGTTCAGAAAAGGAGCCAGCCCATCCTGATGGTTTCTGGCATTGCACAGACAATAAGGACATCTATTAGGAGAAAAGCATAACATGCAAAACAAATAAAAGGAAGAGAGACATTTTCAAAGACGCTTAAGAGACTTTGGAATTTGTGAGCAATGGCACGTTTTTGTTGCCTGGAAGTTGCTATGGGTACTGATGTTGAAAAGCCAAACAGACACAGAGGGCAGACCTTAGGGACATAAGTCCCATTTAAGATTCTGTAAGAATTAATGCTCTTTAAGTCTGCTCAGATGCTTTTGAAAAATCTTCCCTCAAAAGGATTCTTTGCCTAAGTGCTCTCCAGGTTCTTCCTGTTGGCAGCGCCACTGTGATTTAACCAGTCCTATTTCTGTCCTCACTTATCCGAAAAAGCATTCCTTCCAAAAGACCTGAAAGCTCTTTGGCTTCCTGAATCAACTCATTGCTTTACTTTCTTTTAGCATGGATCGGAGCATTAAATGAAACATATGCTCAGCAGCTATGTGGATCTTCTTTTCTTCCCATTCTTCACATATTACCTGTTAGGAATGTGCCATTTTGAGGCATGGATTTTATTCTTGTGTGTCTAAAACAACCATCCCACTGGTATACTGGTATTGTTGAAGCGAGCAGCAGTTAGGCTGGATGTGTTTCAAATAGTACGCTCCACATGTCTGCAGCACTGCAAATATTTAATAAACCTGTTAATAATACATTTGAAACCATTCTGAGAAGGTGGGGAGATCCATCAGGATTTATGCTACCTGTGGTGCTAATGAACTCACTTGACATTACACTCAGAGACACACACATAAGCATGCACTCAATTTAAAAAAACATACATAATTTCTGATTTATAACAACAAAGTTATCCATTAGTAAAGAACATTTTCAAATGATTATTTTCCTTCTTGAAGGGATAAATTCTCTTGACTTTGTCTTGTGCCTTTCAGTATTATCTGACATGTATTGTAATCAGTCAACAGTGTATTCTTTTTCACGTCGTCTTGTTTGGATAGCAGTGGACAGCATAGACTTCATTAAAAGCAAACAGCCAAATGCTGAAAGAATGTAATGCGATGAGCCTATGACTCATGTGATTCCTTCAAGGTACAGTATATTGTGCATGTATAGAGCTGTGTATATATAGAGGGGGTTTGGTGGCTAATTTCTGTCATACTTGGCAAGCAGTATAGGAGAAGGATCATATTTTAAAACTTTGTTAATACAGTTAGAGAAAACAAATCTTACTTAGCCTTTTTGAGTTTACGGAGTAAAGATATGTCCCCCATGATTTTTTTGGAAGCAAAATGATTTTACTCTTCACTCCCTCTGGGCTGACAGCACTATGGCAACATTAGGGCAGCTTTACACCCAAATCAATAAGTTTGTGGTAATGAAGCCAACATGGATTTCAGCTAGTCCAGAAGATGAGCAAAGTGAGTTCACTCAGCCTGCAAAATATCCTAGGGCACTCCCAGGCCAGGGTAGCGGTATTGTTATTCAGAGTATCATGGGCTTTGTGGTAGAAGTCCATTGCCCAGTCCTAGCCAAAGGAAGGCACTGAGTAGGTACGTGAGGCTCACAGAAGTGCCAGGATCACCACTCTGGGTGCTCTGTCTTGACCCACAAGATGAGTGGCCTCCAAAGGTGCTACATTTTTTTCGAAGTAAAATACAAAAAAAAGCTGAACATTCAGATTGAGTGAGTAAATGCTCAGAAGTAGGAAATTCAAAAAGTCAGATTGAATGTAGCCCCCTTGTGGTATATGCATTTGAATGAGAGAACAAATGCTGTATTTTACCAGTGTGATATTTCCTTGGCTTAGGACTTTTAACAATATATTTCATGCTTTTTCATTTCAAATGAAAGAAAGAAAAGTGTCAGAAGGTTGCACTTTTAACTGCATGGCTTTGAAGTATTTCTGCTATGCAAAAAGTTACAAAGGAAAAAGGCAAGTTCTGTAATATGTTCTGTGGAAGAACTCAAGAGGAATGAACCTGAGGAAACAAACTGAATTTCCTCCTTTGAGAAAGGTGGAGTTTGAGAGTATCTGATTATAACTCTAGAAATGTTGCTTTCATTTTCAAGAATTCTATAGTAGTTCTTTTGTAGCTGTTATCTTCTAGCTATTTTCCCAGAATATTTTGCTATCCAGAAACACATTCCTAAAATATTTTCTTTAATTTAGTAGGAAAATTGTGGTGAATGCAAAAGGACGGAAATACTGGAGATGGCTGAAAGAAGTAAGAGGAGTTTGAAAGTATATACTGTGATACCAGATTTACAAATCCAGTTCTTTAATCATAGCTTATAAATACAGTAATGTGGTTTACATCTATGGGTAATCCAAAGAGAATACTTCAGGAAACAGTGCTATATCAAGTGGTATATTTGAACATGGTTATACAATAAGCATCTTCTATCTCTCAGATTTCATTCTCTTTAAAAGTTCTGTTTCTCAAGTGGTATGTTTCTTTGCTGACTTTCATCACTAAATTGTGCTTCTACTTTATGGAGTAGAAATGTCATGCTGCTTTTTCCTCCATGGAATTTGCTATGTGTATCTGCTGTGGACAAATATCAAGAGCAGTTATCTTGAAAAGGAACACCAGCATAGTTTTAATCCCAGAAGTATGACACTTCACAAAAAATTTTTCTCTTAAAAAAAAAAAAACACACTAAGAAACCAATTATAAACAAATAAGAACACGAGCAATTTGCTGGTCAGGCTTTTGTCACAAGGTAAACAAATGCTGTTGAAAAGTGTGTGTAAAATATATTTTGTCTGCTCTTCAGCACATACTGTAGCTAAAATGGAAAATTCTGCAGAGCCGAATGATAGCACTAAGTGAATTGGCATTTGCACTTAGTTTTCCAGTGGTTTGGCGGTATTAATAATGCAACAGAAGGACAGGATATCCTTCAACTAAGTCAGTATGAAAAAAAGTTTTCATTAGCATTACAATGAACTCTGAGAACTAAGTATTTGTGCTCATTAGAAAAAAGTTTTGAGAAGTAGTTCTGATGTTTGAAAGTGTTTGGTTGATTTCAGAGAGTATCTAAATGTGACTGTTATCAGAAACTGTTTTTATGTGTAGTGTAGGGTTAAAGCATCTTTCTCAGGCTGTTATTGTAATTCATAAGATGTTATTTTCAGCAGTGTTTATTGTACAAAAGAATGTTCAGAACCAGATAAATACACTAGGGAGCCTGGTTAAATAGAAATAAACCAAAGGAATTACTTAAAGTTACAAGAGAAACAAAATGCTGACATCAGTGAGATAAATTATTCTTTCTGTTGTTTTTCCATAATAGTCTACTTTGGTCAAAAACAAAGAGCAGTAACTGGTATATTTATACATTTGTGGGCAAATTCAGATGAAGATCACAAGCTTTCTGATTTATCATCAAAGGTAAAATAAGACTGAAGCAATGTGGTCTGGAAGAGCTGGTGCTTATCAGCAAAACTTATGAGCTAAGAGAGATTAATTTGATGCATCACATGCAAGTTGATGACAATTAATGGATAGACTAAGAAGCAGTATGCCTTTTTACAGTTGTTGTCACCACAGACGACAGAGCACTTCTGATGTCAGAACAGTCAAATTAGTCCAGATTTCAAAACAGAGTACTCAATTCTGCTGAAATGGAGATGACCATCTGGCAGCCTACAGCAATTTTGGAATTTGCTGCCTTTACTTATGTACCCCATCCTTAGTTATATGTTTAAATTTTGACTTGATGCCCAGCTATATCTTTATGCGCCAGAAATCTCTCTTAGGTCAGTTACTGTGCATGCTATTACACAGTAGCTGAAGACCATCCAAATTCTTAGTCTTTTCCACAAATCTGATTAAGACACTGTTAGGATTTTTTGAAGGATCTCCTGATACACCTCCCTGCTGGGTCAACAGTCTGAATAACCTTCCAGGTAATCCTTCTTCACTACTTTTTTGTCCACTGCATGTCCTGATGTCTGTGCCTAAAATAGGCCTGAAAGTGTGTCATACATGGCCTCACCAATTCTCCAGAAGGCAGAGTTAATTCCTTAAGTTTCCTTCTCTGTTTTTGCCACTACATTCTTGTTTCTTTCTTAGTCTGAGAGCAGAGGGAGGAGGGGAACAACTCTGAAGTTCAAGAGGGGAGAAAACTCAGGCCTTGGTGGTTTCATCCTTTGGATATCTCTTCTGTTCTCCATGCACTCTCAGTCAGTCTTGCTCTAGCACTTCTCATAGAGCTTTGAATGGTTGTGGTGCCATTCCAGTTACTAATCCTTTGGGTGTATTGCATTCAGCTTGCTTCTGCCTCTTAAAAGAAGCCAAAATTTGGATGGGTCCCTCTCTCAAGTATGAAAGATGTGATGTTTTGCTAACTGCCCTGATAAAGTCACTCCACATCAGATGCTTGTCAAAAAGTCCCTTTTGGAGCCTCTATGAGATTTCTGCTGTGTCTAGCTCCACCTCAGGCAGCCTTTGCTGTGCTGATGCCTGGAAGTTGCCCAGTATCATCTTTGAATCCTATATACAACAGATCAGTTTTCTTGCCACTTGGTGGGCACTTGTGATAGGAGTACCATTTCCATCTCAACATTATTGACTGCTTTCTTACCCAGCTGTTCCGCATTGTAGTTTACTGTCATACCAGATATATTTGATACAGTTTTTTGTCCTTTCATTTGCCAGTAGAAAAAACACACTCCCGTATTTAAAGTGTATATGATATGTTGACTGAAATAGAATTAACAGGAATACAAGTGAGGTTGATTGAGTTCGGTTGTTTCCCATTATTTACTAACAGAGGTTGGCTGGGATTATTTAGTAGGGGCAGCTCTGGGTTGCTCTACTCCATTTTATAAACAGATATGAGTAGTAAGGTCCCCACTGCCAAACTTACATTCTGAATGACAGCCGGCCAGCTGGTGGCTCTCAAAGGGATTTGCTTGAAATGGGTTATGTGTTTGAACGATCCTGTTAGATTTGAAGGCAGATTCACGTTGCATTAAAGCTGCCAGAGGATGTGTGAGTACTACTTAGTGAGGGACATGCAGCTCCCTACTAGAACTATGCATGGGATACTGGGCAGTGTACAGAAAACTGGTGTATGTCCTAACTATGCAATTAGCTGTAGCTTTTTCTTTCTTTTTTTTTTCTTCTCTTTTTTTTTTTTAAACTGGGCTTGAAAGTAAATGACTGTAATGCCAATAGTCTTCTTACTGACCAAAGATGAAATTTGGTCCTTTTAGTGTCTAGCCAAGATTAGCAGTTGTGAACAGAACATAAGCCCAAAGCTGTAAACTGTCTTAAGTACCTTTAATCTCAAGGGAAATGGCAAAGTTGTTGGTATAGAACCTGTGCCCCAGCTATTATCACCTCAGCTTAGTGTACTGTGAGAATAGAAACATCTTGTAGTTTTTTTCTAAAAACGTAACAGTTCTATCTTATCTCATCACAAGGAGAGGTAGGAGCCCTTAACAGGAATTTCTGTGGCCTTTGGTACAAGGTTAGGTTAAGATCATTTTAAGTGTCCACATTGGCCTTCAGATCACTGGGAGAATCCCTCACATGCTGAAGTTAGTGGAAAATTTCATACTGACTGTACTGGATAAGGTAGCTGGATGTGTTATTGGGTATAATGTTTATATGTAATAATGTTTAAAATCCTGATGTTCCAAAATAGATACTGATGCGTTAAGTATTTATTCTAAATGTCAGTGAGGCTCACTCTGTGTAACTGCCATGAATGTCAGTATGTTGGGATATGTAGTATGACTTGGACAAAAGGTAATATAAAGAAAGTGAGAGAAGGGCAGCGTTTAGTTGCCTGTGCAGAATGCTCATTTCATTTGGTTAGACTGGATGCAGATGAGGTATCTCTTCAGCAAATGAGATGTACCACTTTGCACATCCCCTTTAAGTGCAAGACTTCAGAAAAAAGTATCAAAACAGAGAAGAGGTGAAGATGGATGGGAAATTGCTACTCATCTGTTGAATGGAAACTTGATGTTAAATAAGATCTTCTTATGTGTCACTGTTTGAAACATAGTAAGAGTTCCAGGGACTAATTATCTAGCAATGGATGGTGACATGGAAATATATTAAATATACATAGATAGCTAACCATTAATACTTGATGCATGCAAAAGAACAATCTAGTTAATTTTTATGTAAATTAAGCAAGGTTTAAAGTGGCAATATAATAAGCAACAACAGCGTTTTGCATTTGAATAGAACAAAGCAGCAAATTCACATTTGAAATAGAGCCTTTATTCTTAAATTGTCTTTTCTTGGGTAGATATTTTAACATATGTTTTATACACAGTAATACTGTGGTCCTAGGTCTAGAGAATGTTGTCTAGACAAGCTAGTCTTTTGGAAGCTAACTTAATTCTTTGGTGGATGTCATATCCACATTATGACTTTTAATAATTAAAGGAACTAGTGCTGAATCAGTGTGATAAGCAGTCATACATGATGCCTTTATAAGGTCTAGTTTATTTCCCAAAGTTTGTTGAAATAATGAATGGGTGCTCCCTGTGAGGGAGTGAGGCTCTATTAGGAGGAGTTTTGGCATCTATTAGGAAAGAGTGGGCTGAAAATTAGCTTTGCCTCAAATGTCTGCATGTCTGGGTATGAACAGGCAGAGGTGAGGCTGTTGTAAATGCAAGGTTGACTGAGTATGGCAGAGAAATGGAACAGTTCCTCAGAGGAGCAGCTCCAGCAAGGATTCAGTCAAGAGGCAGCCTGTCACCTGGAAGATAGAAACTCATTGCTGGTGATTGAGTGTGGAAGAAAACTCTGAGGAGGAGTGAGGAGAAGGAAAAGTTCAAAAAGATGTATTTATCCTTGGCCTTCTATTGCTGACTACTAGATAGATGGCAATGCTTACCTAGTCTTTTTATGCACTTTTTGTGTATTCTGCTTGTATTACTTCCTTTCAGAATTGTCCATGAATACGTAAAAAATAAATAAATAAATAAATAAAATTGCAGACCTAGATTATTTATAGCGTTTTTAAAACTCTCTTGGAGCCATTATTTTTTGGCAGGTGGAGGAGTGTATTTAAACAGTTATTAAATGTGTATTAATATGCACTAGTAAACAAACTTCAGAAACTGATAAAGAACAGATGCCTTTGCCATGTTTCAATGGTAAACATATGGATATTTAATTTTGAAATACAAATCCCAAAGCACTTAGACCAGTGCCTGTCAAATTGTTTGTCATGACAGAGGGTTCAGCTTGGAGCTGCAAATTCACTCCTATTTCTTCTTTCTAATCTACTGTTGAATTTGAGTAGTTAGCCACCACTCAGCTTTCTGTGAGCCGGTAGTCCTTAATCTACATGGTAAATGTACTGCCAGCAGCATGCAGGACACAATCATTTGCCTGTATATTACTCAGGGCTGTGCATTACAGAGCTTTGGGTCTCTTTGAATTGCCCAAGCACAAACATCTGTTGGGAACAATTTAAAAATTAGAAGCATTAACTGAATCCATATTATAAGGCCCAAAATAAGACTGCTTGTGTCACAAGCAATTTACATGTGCGAAGGTTGTAGATAAGGCTTTAACATTTGTGCTGCAAGTTAGAATGGCAAAATTCTAATTATTTTCATTAGCTTGTTTCTAAATCCACATCTTTCACATGGAGTTCAAGTCTAGAATGAATGAATGATTTTGTTTTTATAAATATCTGTGAAACAGGATCAGAAAAATTATACTGTGATTTAGCTTTATAGTTGCTACTGAGCACTACTTTAGTAAATAGAAACCTCTAAGAGTGGTCATTGACATTACAAAATTTGAGTCTTCCTTCACAGACCAAGTTTGGCCTTTGAGTTTAAAAGCTAATGAAAGGCTGTATTTGAAGGCCTAATACATTCTTTAAGGATGAAGCCAGATTTTGTTTCCTTATCACCTTTCTGCGGGCATTATCATTAAATCTTAAAGGACTTTTTCTCAATTTGTTGAGGGAATAGTAATTTTATTCTAATGAAACCAACAATGAAAGAAATAATTTTAAAAAAGAGAAGAACATTGTAATGCTTGGAAAATTGGACACTGAAAAGTCAGCTAACAGCACAAAGCTGTTTGTGGAATCTAAATTTGGCTTTCTTGTGTGTATGTATGAGATGATCTGGTCTTTAACTAAATGATCACATGCCATTCTCTCCACACACACATCCTCTGCCTCATTGAGCGCTCACTGAAGGAGCAACTTTTAAATATTTTGTTTTCTTCTCATCATTCAGTGTGTGGCCCCAGGCCTTATATACTGCAGTATTTGAGCTCTTCTGTGAAAACAGAATTTCCTTATAAGCATCTCTGATGCTTGCTGCTTTAATGCTTCACGAGATTGAAGGATTTTATTTTCACTACATCTGTTTTTATCTCATTGCACATGTGGGAAATTGGAGCACAGCGAGACTTAGGTCAGATCCACTTCCTGGTTTTAGACACCTATGGGCTTATTTTTCAGTCGTAGCGCTTTCTGTGTTCAAAGCACAGCTTCCCTGGCTGCATCTGGGAATGCTCAGCAGTGCTGTAAAACTGACCCTAGAAACTCCAGCCAGCCAAACTAGAAGATGATAAATTAAAGGTTGTTTGTGAAATAGGCAGAAATAGCATTCATTTCTCCTGGGTTTCATTTAGCATTAAGATTGGGTTGAGATTCAACTTCCTGAAGTTGAGTTTGTCCTGTCCCCCCCCAGTTCTGTGTTTTGTTCATTGCAGACCTTTCTGGTCCTGCAGCAAATGAAGCAAAGCTCCTGTGATCTCTTTTGTGACACAGCCCTGATTCACTCCAAGTTCAGGTCCTGGGGCAAAGTAATACATCATCACAGAGCTAAAGACAATATCTGTTATATAGGCAGAGAAAACCTTAGATCTAGCATTTTCCAACTTTTGAGTGTTGAACTTTACAACCTAATGTTCTTTACCCCTGATTTTTTTTATGTTATTTTAAAATGTTTTTAAATGCTAAATCAACAGTCCCATCATGCAATAGATACTGCTGCCACCCCCCCTAGTCCATGTGTCTGCTTTGTTTCCCAAATTCCCTTCCAGAACTGTTAAATAGTTGTCCCCTTTGCATTTGAGTCAGACTGCTTCCTTCCCCATGCTGCATGGGTGGTCACATGCAGGAGCAATGAGGGCAAGCAACGTGTCCTGCTACTCACTGGGAATGGTGTATGGGCTGCACAGCAGCAGCTGACAATACTCTATAAGGGCAGATTCGCCTTAAATTTTAGCTGTAAACTCTATAAAATGTTTGCTGAGCATGTGCAAACTTAAGATTCTTCAAAGGCTCATAGATGTTGGCCAAATTTGGGATGTTTTCTTGGAAGTTGGCAAAAGGCATATTACTGACACAAATAACCAACTCCTGCCAAACTTCAAGTCCCTGTTCTGGCTTGCGGATGATAGGTCTCTCCAAAGAAGAAACCATCTGAAATTCTTTTGTGACTTTTTAGAAAGAACATCTTTTTCATAACCTCAGTCTTTGATATAGCTGAATTGCTTTGGCTGAAATTATGGTACCCCTTCTTCCCTTTGGAAAAATTAATCCGAGACTGAAGAAGCCTGGAGATTTAAACCACTTCAATCCAAGTGGTTTAAACTTGATGTTCTACAAAGCAATTACAGTAAGGTCTTGTAATGAAAGAACTGAGCAGTTGTAATGTGGAGGTACTGGCCCTGCTTTATAGTAAAAGAAATGGGCTGTTGTCATCTGAGCTTTCTCATACTACCATAAGATTGGTCTTCAGGAACTTTATTTTTAGACCAAATAACCAAATCTGGACTGGACATCTTGCCCTAATTCGATTTTTGCTTGATTGGGAAAATGTACGATATGTTGGCATTGTAGTGTGCAGACTCAATCCAGCCATCTAAGGCCAGTTTTTGTTAGGGTATCGTCTTGCAATATGAAGTGTCTTTTCATGAAAAGAATGCAAAGAATTTTGTTACTAATAACGTGTTGCCCTTTATGGGTAAAGTTATTTTGCTCCCTTCCAGAATGAATGCAGCTTTCACTGACTCCATTAAGGCTCTCCTGCTTTTCTGCTTGCCCAGTCTTTCAAGGCTGGATCCTTAACTGGGATGAATTAGCCTAGCTCTGTTGTAATACATAGAGCTTTGCAGATTTACACTAGTCAGGTATTTTCAAGTATCTCAGAATGCATTCCTTTTAACTCGAATGTTCGGGTTTGCACTGCTGGAGTTCACATTTTTATTTTCCAGCTGAAACAAATCAGGAAGCAGTTCTTAAGTTTAGTTTGTTTCTAAACAAGTTGCACAACTTGCAGGGAGGAGGAATTATTATTCCACCCAAAAACTTTGTAAACGGTGTCACTTTTTATGTGCATCTAAACCAGCACTGCCACTAGGGAAAAATACAGGAAAAGGATTGTTTTTCAACTGTGTTATTTTTTGATATGATTCACCATTTGGCCTGCAAATACTTGGGACATAGCAGTGGTCATTGTGAGGGGAGGAAGTAGGTCTGTGGTGTCAAAGCAAGGGAACAAGGGAGAAGGCTGAAGCCATTTTATGTTTACAGCAGTGCCAATGTCAGTGCTATGGCTTGACCCAAGTAGCAGGACGTTGGGCCAGTTTACAAAGGAAAGTAATTGACCCTTACAGATATAAAGCAGCTCCTGACTCAATCTGGTACATTTGAAAAGACCACTTTATTGAATTTCTTGACTTTCATGGAAGGTAGGCACCTAACAAGTGCAGGTCTCCATAAAACCTGCTCTTTGCATTCATGCATTTTTTAGGCTACTAAATAAATTGCTTAATCTGGCCCTTTTGCCATTTTCTCGGGTGCTGTTTTTCTTTCCACAATTTAGCTGCATCTCCTGAAATTTGGTATTCACTGGTGCCTTCCGTATGTAGGGAGAGGTTGCTGAGAATTTAAAGGATTATTTGTATTAATCAAGGAAAAACATGAATGTATTAGAAATCAGGTTGAATATTAGGTGCCATGTTGCTATTTTTAAATTGCTTGTATGTTGTTGATACAATTTATTGTAAATATTTAACAAGGAACAGTTAAATATATTTCTTCTGTTAAGGTATCTCTCTCCTTTTTTCCTTTAAGCTCAACAAAAGCATTATGCTTGGTATAAAATAAATTTGATAAAATACTGCTGGTCTCCGTTTCCTCATTTGTATCTTTTTGAAGATGTCTGTTTTGGTAATAATAAAAGATATATACATGCAATTATAGAGATTCATCACTTGTTTTCATATATATATATGCTGTTTTATATGCAAATTTTACAGATACTGTATTATTTAATTCTTATGTGGTTCATTAAACAACAGAAATAACCAGGATTAAGAACAAAAGAAATCATATGTTCCACTCTTTGTGACTATTATCCTGTAATTAAAACTACTTAACTTGAAATTAGTCAGCCATAGCCCATGTTACAATGACTATAATAATAAAATATTTTTGATAAAATCATTACATAGTTTATACTGTGTTGTGTTAATGCAAAACAGGATATTTCTAAAATTACCAAACATCCTCCTTACTCCATACAAACAAACAAAACCCTTAGAGAGAGAAATGAAATAACTTTCTTGTACTCTAATGAATTTGCTTGGTAGAGTTACCAGCACTGCATTTTTTTGTGTTGTTTATGAGAGAGATTACATAATAGCAATTTAACACACGAACACTTTAAATAGAACTATAAAAGCTGAGCCTGTGTGTGTAGCAAACTTTGTAGAAAGAGTGGAAGTTTACCTGTCTGCATGCATGGCCTTAGGAGCAACTGTCTTTCCTCTTGAACATCCAAAGAGTTTCACTTATCAAAAGTGATTTTCAGAGGATTATTTTTAATATTTGAAGATTAATTATTTGTACCTATAATACAAATCATCTGCGGTGATTGTTGGAAATTTAAGAAATCAGTTCATTTTTCGCTGACCAGTGTTAACTTCCCCAGGAATATCTGATGAATTAAAACTCTTGAGGAAATATGATACAGTCTGTTGTAATAAGTGAATATAAAAACAAATGTGTTTTTGAAAGACATCAAAAGAGAGGCTAACTCATCCTTATAAAATAGTGATAACCTTTCTTCTCTCATTTTCCAAAAAAAAGAGCCACTAATTTTTGTTCGTGACTGGAACTTGATATTCAAAGCCTTAGCCTGGGAACTGTTTCCTTAAAACAATGTCTTTAAAAGTCCATTAATCCATCACAGGTTTTGATACAGTTTCTTATGTAGAGATTTTGTTTGGGAAACTGTTTTTTTTGCCAGTTTTGGTTCTGCTAAGCCTCCCTTCCTCTTTTCTCTGCCTTATTTTCCTGAAAAGGGAACATATAAATGTTTGGTTAACTTAAAGCTTGTATTTGGTGGTTTGTTGAATTAGGTCTTGCTTCCCCTTCTCTCCCACTCCACCCAACTTTTTTTTTCATGACTCATTCTAATTTTTAAGTAGTATAAGTATTATAATCTGCAGATTCTCCATTCTGCGCTCCTGACTTTCTTCCAGGTCTGGTTTAAAATTGTAATGGAAGGTATCTGTGAAGCCCTTTGCAAGTTGTGGTAAGATCTTCCCACTCCACATCTTACCAGCTCGTGAAAAGTCTGGCTCATTCTTTCAGGATTTTGCTTTTCTTTTTTTGTATGGCAGTTGCTCTTTCTCCATTTCACTGCAATGCTGAACAAATAACTTATGACCAAAGTAAAAAGGCCAGGGCATATAAAGGCGAGGGGCATCAGACAGAATACTGCAAATAGATGGGGTAACAGTGAGACTGCTGTGCTCCAGCTGAAGGCTTCAGGAAACAGAGCAATATCTGCTAAAATTGTGGTTGTGAGTTTATTCAGAAATCTAGCAGGGGAGGGGATCTGAGAAGGCATGTGAGGGTAGTGGTTGAGGGCCTTTTATAGGAAAGTACTTTGTAACTCCTAAGGCAAAATCTGCAACAAATTCAGTGTGGACCTATTATCCGGACTCCTAAAATGGTCTTTAACAACTGCTTTAGGGAGAAATGTAAAAAAATAAAATTATGGAATAACCGACCCAACTAGGAATCTCCTAAATAAGTAAATGCTGTAAGTGTTTGTGAGATGTCATTTTATACCCAGAAACTAATTCAGAGAATCCTTATGGTCTGCCATATTCAGACTAGATAATTATAGTAGCCTGTTCTGGTCTTACATACAACAAATCTGTATATCTTTCACTGTAGCAAAATCTGCATTTGTAAGCTATGGTTGCAACATCATAGGCAGATGGGCTGGAGGGACACGGTCTGATCTCCCAAACCATAGTGTTATATCGGGAGTAGGGGGAACTCAGCTCAGTTTAGCAACAGAAATTTTCAGTAAAATAGCTGCTAAATTGATTCTTTAGCTGTGGGATCCTTGTAAAGTTGGTTCTCCCATCACTATTTACAACCCTGTAGCAAAAATTACATATCTGCTTTTTTCTTTTTGTCTGCTGTTTTTACTCTATTCTTTTGTTACCTTAAATGGGACTTTGGTATTCATGTATTGTCTGTTTTCATTCAGTCTTAATTCCTTTGAGTTTATTTTTTTGGAGGGTTCCCATTATTGATGCATTGAAGAATATCATGGACAGAGGTTACCAAAAAAGGGTGTGACTTGGGAGTGGGGTAAATTTAGCACATCCACGTTTTATTAAATTTATGACTCATAAAATGCTCAATATTTCACAGAATAGCCAACTGACCCTCATTTTGCTTGTGCTGATGGGTGTCTTGAAGTTTTGCCAAATAGTTTTGGAATTATATCCTCCAGAAAATGTTATTGCCTATTAAAAGCTTGAATGTGACCTTTTCTCCTTTCTCTTCTCTCTGACCTCTATCTCTGTACACATCCCATATTGAAGTTTTTTTTCTTCTGTCCATTTGGCAAAAGGATTCCACCTCCTCTACACCCTCAGTTTTATTTTAGTAGACATGAAAATGGTTGTTTTTTGCATGCAGCTTGATCTGTAGAGTGACATGTGTCTTTCTATAATATCTTTGTTTCTGCAACTGCACAATCTGTTAGTTTTAACTATGGATATATAAGCTTCAGCTCCTCAACCAAAGACTGTTTAATTGTTAAGGGTTTTTTGAAATGTTCCTTTGTTCGTTTGTTTTTTTCATACAGCTGTTGGTATTGTAAGCTGCAAATTTGCAAGGATGCCTGTGTCTGCAGTGTATGATCCCATAGGCTTTTTAGTAGTTTTTCCTGTTTATGGACTGGAAAACACTTCAGAAGGAGAAGACCAGCTGGAGGGAGAGTAATGTCAGCATACCCTACTGGGATTTTGATCACACTAAATTCTGTTAATAAAATTCGGGGTCTGTATATCAACACCAAATAGTTTGGAAATGTTATGTAAACATTTTTTTTGTGAGAACTAAGGGTTTGCAGGAAACAACTTTAAAAGTATTATTTTTTAAAATCTTTTCATTTCAGAACTGTAAAAAAGCTAAGGTTTTCCTACCATTGCTGGTGGATTTTAAAAACAAAGATTTAGGAGTCTCTTCTGGTAAATGTTAGAGGTAATGCTTTTAATCATGAGATAAGTCAAATCCATCAAAATAACCTTTAATGTTGGTTTTAAAAATTACAGCACTAAAGATACGTGTGGTTACAGCAAATTCTGCAGGTGTACACAGATATAGTTTTCAAAATGTCATCTTGTGTATGCACTCACCTGACTTGTGTCCAACTGCAGTGACTGTTTATGCAAATGAAAAGTTACGTTGCATTTGTATTCTTCATTCAGTTGCCTGAAATTCAATATTATATATGAGGAGAGAATAACGTTATAATATTGTGTTGTATAAGGTAGTGCTCCTGTTATTCACTTACTGTCTCAGCAGTCATATTTGGCAAGTTCATGGCTTCCTCTGCTTGCATAGAATATGGTTTGTGGATGACAGGAAATATGGAGAAATGAGAGATACAGTTAGCACAGTGGAAGTTAATAAGCATACAGAGAGGGCTTGCAAAATGATCAAGGCGTTGGTGACTGTGCATATAAATACACAGGTATGAGAGGTTAAAAGAGGTTCTTTAATTTTTAGATCCCAATCTAGAAATTACGTTTGTGGTCAAGGGATTGCATCAATACAGAAAGCCAGCTATGCTCAATCTGATTTCAGGACGGTTAGTACATTAGGTTTCTGAAAACAGAAATAAAGCAATTTATATGAAATCCAAGCAACATTCTCTATGTAATTCATCTTCTTTCACTGAAACATGTCGACACACAATATATTTTTATTAGCTGTCCTGTCAACTAAAAAATCATGCTTGATTTTTGTTTTATCATATTTCTCCACCAAATGTATTTTGCACAATTAATAGAACGCTGTCAGTAGCTGTTCTAATTTGAATTAATTTTTATTTTAGAACAACAAGAATAAAAAGCTTCAACTTGCTTTTCTAAGATATATAGCTAAATATATATATATTTATATATGTGAAGTTTTTAAGATCAGAAGTTGGTATTTTTTAATAGTAAATTTTTTAAAACTCAAGTTACATTCCTTTCTACACTCTAATTTAGTAGGTTTTGATGTATGGAAAAATTATTTTCAGAATGGCAGAGCGGGTTTATTTGTGAGTACTTTTCTCTCTAAAACAAAATGAGAGGTCTTCTTCTGTAGTAGCTAGATTAGGGTGTTTTTCACACACAAGACATTCATTATTATTATATGGTTAAGGTGTGAAGACTTTGATCCAACCAAATACAGCTCAGTCACCTTCATTTAGAATGGTTGTATTTTTTTCCAAATGTCCCCTTTCCCTTCTATTTTGGAATGAAATATAAAAATAACTTTTTCTGAAACCTTGGGTGATTTTCTCTCTTAATGCATGAGCTTAACATTTAAGTGCCATGCTGTCCATGAAACAAGAAAAGAACATATCATTTAGTTGTGTATCTATCTTTTGGTTGTGTGATGGTATTTCCACTTAAAAAATGGAAAACTATAAATTAAGGAACTGATTGAATGACAATAAGACATTCATAAAATGTTGATTACTTCAGTTAAGGAATAAGAAGAAGTAGACTTGCTATACTTGGAAGTGAATTTTCAGAAGCAGTCGATGAAATACAACAAATTATTTACAAATCTGAGCTGAGCTTTTCAGCAAACAGCCTGGGTATTTTTAAAGGTAAATCATGTGATCTGTCCTAGTAAGAGCCCCCCTGGAATCACTTTGCATTTTTTTGAGATTCTTCTGTAAAACTGAAGGTTGTTATAATGAATTGTATTGTAATAACCTTCTGCAGGTCCCAACCAGGACTAGATGTTTGATTCATATCTGCCATATATAGTAGATATATAACGAACACGCAAGAAGATATTAATCTTGCCTAGAAGAAAACTGTTTCCACAAAGAACTTTGCTCATTTTGCTCATGGTAGGAATATTCCCAAAATACAGCAAGAAATATCTTTTAGTTTTAACACTTTGGAGATTAGGGTGGGGGGTGGGAGAAGAGGATTGAGGTAATTTATGTGCAGTGTTGCCAGTAATGTGCCTGCCATACAGTTGACTACAGTAAGCAGTTCTTGGCCGATTACATTTACATGGGTGAGTCACATCATTTATAATAAAAGATCGTATGTGTAATTTAGGATGGAAATTCTAGGTGCATTTCATAAAGGCAGAAAAGATAATTAGACAGGTTTAAGCATGCATGGGTTTTTGTACGCATTATGTGCAGGGAAAATATTCCTTCTATCTCCTAGCACCCCCCCCCCCCAGTAAATGCCAGATATTGGGCATATAAACCACAACCTCATTTTGATAAAATGAATTAACTATCATTTAAGAATACCTCTTCATAGCTGTAGCAGAAGTCTTAGAGGAGAGTGCCTGCATTAGTTCAAGGCTGTCATTTTTATGCCATTTTGATTATGAGTCTTTCTTTCTCTTTGACTGAAACAGATTCTTTATAGGCACATTTACTCAGAGTTTTATTACAGAATAGGTGCCTCACAGGGTTTATTATAAACAACTCTCGGTAGGATTCAGAATTATTGTTTCTATCACTGTGACTAACTCTTTGGTCAAATACTCTGCCATTTGTAAGGCAGTATAAAATCAAGGAAACAAGACTGAAGGACCAGGCAAAACAGTTTATTTGTCTTAGGTACAATATTTGATGTACTGTGTTCCCCCCCTACCCTCCCCAAAAAACATGTGTTTGCTTTTTTTCAACAGTGTTTTCTCTAAACAGATGTAATTATGTTGCATCAAATGTTAGCACTGTTTGATCTGTCAGCTTACAAATGTGTGTATTTAGCATTCAGTAGAAATTCTTACTTTGAAACTGAAAAGCACCGGAAGCTTGCAATATGCTGTTTACTGAAAACAATATTTGTTTAATATGTCATTCAAGTAGCTTTATACATCTTATATTGTAGTAAGAAGGATACTTGTTTTGTCAATTCCTCATCACTTAAGCGCATCCTGGAAGATTGGGGTGACTGATGGGTGGCAGGAAACTTCTTGTAGAAATTAGGTAATACTCTACTGAAGCACAGAATCTCAATTTTAAGATGCAACCCCCCAAAACCAAGATTATAAATAGATGTCAATGCTGTCTTTTTCCTACTGGATGAGATGAGGAGTGAAAAACCTAAGGAGCTATTCCACCCATTATTTTTTTGTTTGTTTTTTAAAAGATGAGCTCTGCAAATCAAATACAAAAATCAGGAAGTTTAAAGCCTGGAGGAGACAGGGTAGCCCAGTCTTTGCTCTGTTGTTCCTATGAGGCACTACTCCGTTTCTTGAGTATCTCCTGTGGCCTACAGGGAGCATTTTGTGTGTGAAGACGTCAGAACTAAGCGCTGATTGATGGTAGCGTGTGGCACATGGTGTGCTTTTCTTCTTCCCTGGAAGTTTTCAGATTTAGGAATCTGCTGAAGTTTTTGCTGCTTTAGATAAATGTATGTGTAAGGATATTGGGGGAGGGATCAGAAAGTGCTGAATACCAGAATTTTATCACTATTTGGCTATGATATAGTTATTTGCTTCTGATCCAGCTTGGGTTCTTACTTCTTTTGTGTTTTGTCAGTAGTAAAGATTTGGGTCCAAATGGCAGCAACACGTCCAACTAATGGACAGAGGGCGTTTATCTAGAAGAACGGATTAAGTGCCTACACCTTCGTGAGAGCTGAGAAGGAGCGCTGATCGCTTCTACAGCAATTTGTAGCATGGAGGTTCTCTTGGGTCTTTCACCATTTCAGAGAAGTAACAGCTGTAGTTCTGTGCCTTTGTTTTTTCCATCTGTTGCTAGCCAGGAATTTGTGAACATATTTCTCAGATGTGGATCTTGCTGAGGTTATTCATGTCTTTGTCACCTCCCAGGCTGAAATACTGCAATCCGTACTTAGAGCAAATGTTCATAAGCCTCCAGAGCATTTAAATGGTGTGTAGAAAGCAGTGGCATACTTCCTGAGTGGGTTTGATCAGCATGGACTTGATTTTTTTCAGAAGGCTTGAGCCCTTCAACTATGTAATGAATTTGCTGAAAGCTGCAGGTGTGTTGTATCTCTGAAAATCAGGTCTTGGGAACACACTGAGCTCATGTCTGTTACCCTCCTCTGGCTACCTAACTTGTTCCAGATGCTGTTCTAGGCAATAGCAACTAATAAAGGAAAATGCTACTCTAGGCAACAGTAGAATAATGAAGAAAAAATGTTCCAGCCCTTGGCCCAGAATTGATATGAATTACAGGAGGACGCTGTGTTCTGTGTAATCTTGTTTTTGCATCTTACCAACACAACAGATGTGAGCTGCAGGTTGGATTTCCTGCCATAAGAGGACAAGCCTGCACCCACATCTTGGGTGGATGGGGAAAACAGAGAGCGCTAATCCTCCTTGGTGGATGAAAGAAGAGGTTTCTAGTATGAAAACATACTGTGGTTATAGGATCCAGTGCAGATTGACTAGCTTTCTGGACACTTTGAGCCACAAGCGAGATTACTTACATCTCGCTTCCCTCAATAGTTGGGGGTTAAGATTCCCTAGTAACCCCAGTGTCAACATAGCTCTTTTGCAGGGTTAGCTTCTGCGAGCTTCATGTGCTGAAAGGGCTACCTGCAGGATTGGGGGTACCAGAGCCAGCTGCAGGGGAGCAGAAGGAGCATCCACTCCAGGGCAGGAGAGAGCAAGATTGCTCCTTTTGTAGGCAGCTTAGTACAGGATTGGTTTAGCTGTATCATCTGCATCCTAAGAATACAAGTGGTTTAAAACCTCTTTTTGAAGAGAAAGGTGTTTCCTGTCATACTGAACAGGCTACATTTCTATCCGCATAGCATACTGAATAGGCACGTTCATATCCAGCCCTCTATCCAGGACGGTGGGCTCAACGACTTGAATAGAGCAAACGCTGGATTGGAGGACTCCATATTCAAGTCCCAGGGGCCAGACTGCAGTCCTGAGCTCAGATATACTTTTATTTGCCTGTGAGAACATTGGTATTTCTGCTGATGATACAAGAACATCACAAATCCGTGTCTGCCAACTGTTTCTTCTGGCAAGCTTGCTTCAGTCACTTTCCTGGCTTCTTAAGTTCCTGTGTCAGGGCATAGCGTGAATTTCATGAAGTCCTTCCAAGCATTTTCAGTCTGCCTTGATCTAATAAGATCTCAAACAGAAAGAGATTTTTGGAAATCTCCACCTTGACAGCCAGGAAGATTGCTCTGCTCTGCGGTGGAGGACCCAAAGGTAGCTTCAGTCATGGTATTATTATTTCATTATCAGCTGGGGACATCTTTTAAACCTAGTTACTGAATCCTCAAATGTAATCTGTCTGAGATAGCCCTTGTTCCACAGGGACAAAAAAAAAGAAAAAAAAGAAACAGAAGAAGGAATGCTTATATGGATACTGTGTCCAGAGATGCATCTTGCTTGGAAACCTGGTGTCTATAAAAGGTTTACAAGCAGTCTGCTAAAAAGAGTAAATGTTAGTAACCCTAACTTGCAGAGGAACAGGACGGGTGTCCATAGCAGTGGTTTTCTGTGAAGTTCTTAGGTGTTAAAAAGAACAAAGAGATATTTTGGACTACCTTTGTTTGTGTTATGAACATACAACTACATATATTATAGTGGACAAAATAGAGACTCTCCTATAAGGGGACTCTTATTGCTGTTCTTTAACTCTAGATAATGGGCTCAGGAGAAGAGCTGAATTGGAGAGTCAGTTGATTTATTTTCTGTGTTTCTCCTGCCCTGCGCCATTCTCTAGTACTGATTAATTGTAACATCAGTAGCAGGTTGCATGTCAGGACATCTTATGAAGTGAGAAATTAGGACTGTCGAAGACTACTTCACAGATTTGTGAGCCCAGGAGAGGAGTGAGAAATACGCTTAAAAGAATGGAGATGATAAAGTGAACTTTTAGTAACTGAGTCTGATTTTTTGAGGTGAGGGGTTTAGCTTGTTTTAAGATTAGAACAAGGATAGAAAGTGAAATAATATGAAATTTATTTACAGGATTGAGTTATTTCGCACAGAATTTCTGAGGATATATCCTTAGCTCCCTAGCTGTCTCATTCTCTAGTTTGAATGCAGTATTTAAAGCAAAACTAGTATTGATTCA
Source organism: Apteryx mantelli (assembly GCF_036417845.1). NCBI lineage: Eukaryota > Metazoa > Chordata > Aves > Apterygiformes > Apterygidae > Apteryx > Apteryx mantelli. The sequence goes on along the minus strand of NC_089980.1, from coordinate 25,072,379 downwards.
TTTTTCTAATAAGGAATAATGAAGAATATCTGTATACATGTCTGTTCACTATTTATAGTGAAGAGAATAGTGAAATGCAACTCTTGCAGTGGCGTTTAGAAACATGGAATTTATGACGTGCTGCAGTTCCTTTGAAGTTGTGCTTCACAACGTGCGATGGTCTTGCATTTCCATCAGTTGACCTTAATGTCTGACGTGCCTTTGGTGCCAAAAAGTCACAGTATGAGTTGCCCACAGGCTACACTGGATCACCTTTGTAATCCAGAATATTTTCTGTACATTGGTAGATAAATGAGCAAATAAAAATAAAAATTTTCTATGGGGATTCCTGGAGCAACCAGTACAAAAGCTGTGGCACACTGTAGAATTAGAGATAAAACTTTGGCTTTGCAATTCTGTTGAATTGTAAAAGGAAGGCTGAAATTCCTTCTCTTAACTTAAAATATTTAAAATCAAACATTTATTATGCCTAGATTTGATAAGGCTACTTACCAGCCTAGACATGTTTGCACACAGCAGTATCTTCTCATTTAAATTCAATCACAGTCACAAAACAAGCCTGGCTTAGACTAGCTGAAGATATAAACTTCATTTTCATCTCATTAGGCCACCTGGAAGCAGCAATCAGTGAGTAGTCCTGACGTCAATGGTCTCTCTACTTCATTAAAATGTTAATTTCATGGCTTTAATTCCCTTTGTAAAACGTGCTGTTGCAGGACACTTATATGCAGATTTATTCTGAAACAGGCAAATCTGCATGACATACTCCTTTTTTAGTGCCTTAGGTTTCTTTGGATTTTTATTTTTAGCCATTCCTATTTTTACAAACTGCTGTGAAAAGATGATCACCATAACAACCAAAAAAGTAAATATTTTCTTAAAACAGTATACTTCGAGAATGTAGACTTAAGAATCAAGAATTCAGGACATCATGCATTTAGTGGTATTTAGTTCTGCTATTCCCTTTTTCAGTATTCAAAAATGAGACAGGTATTGTTACTGACTAACAGTTTCAGATCATGAAGGGAAAAAAACATCATAAAGTAAATCAGAAGCAGCTACATAGATCAACCATAGTGTCAGCATTCTTAGTTGAGATCCTGCTGATTTCAGGACAAAATGATGGACTTTTCATCAATTTTAGTATCTCTCCTTGATAATATGTATTTTCTCAGCATTTAATCATCTCCATCCTCTGTTGCTTTAGGGCATGCACTGCTATTTTTATAGCATATTTCAGAATTATATCTCATAGGTCCAGCTCAATTATTGGTAACAGAAGTGTGTCTTCGGTACTGGAGAACAAGAGAAGGAAATTGTTCATTTATTCTTTCGCTCTTTCACCATATTCATTTTTTTTTAGAAGATGTTGAGTAGTATTATATATTTTTTGAAGTGCTTTATAAACTGTAATTCTATTTTGTCTGTCATATCTGTAGGTGGATGTAATTATACATCTATTCCAGATGGCAAAACCAAGGTACAGGGTCTTAACTTCTCAGAGCCCATCACTGGTTCAGTGGCCTCAGTCAGGATGGCTGTGCTCAGCCGTGTGGCTCTGACAACACACTTGCTTCTAGGCTGCTGCCAAGACTCAGCACTAGGCCCTTCCACACTACTCCAGTGGATAATGTCACTTTAGGCTTTGTACAAATTCCATTGTGCCCTCTGGCAAGTGAAACCAAGGCCTTTCTGTGAAGGATCCTGGAGAATGTATCCTGCCTGATGTTAGCATTGCCGAAGGTGACAAAGACCACCAAGCGCCAATGCAGCAAATAGAGGAGGTTTTTTTCTGCGCACTAGACACAACTGAAGTTTTCCCAGTGGAAATCCCAGCAGAGTTGTCCCACAGCTAGCCCTAGGAGGATGCTCCTGCAGGTGAGTAACTATGAACAGGTAGTTAACTTGGCCTCAGGCCTGTCCTGGGACTGCTGGGGGAGTAGCATAGGTACAACTGTCTACTACAGTATACATCTCTGCTAGTTCTCTTGAAAGTGTATGGCTCAGGGAGTGAAGTAGAGATGTGCCCTGTCATTGTAACTCTGCAAAGATGCCAAAATGGCCTTAAAAAAGACTTGAAAACAGTAAAATTAGACAGCCTTTCAGACCTCCAACAGTTTCCCATTTCAGATTAGGTGAAATAATTAATAGATGAGTTTAAAAAACCTCGGTACCTAGTTTGTCGCTGTTAGTATCAAGGAAGAAGCTTTTGAAAGTCAGTGCAGATAAATGGACACTTGCCAATTCATTTCTGTCTTGGGGTTATTGCCTACAAAGTTATTTCATCACAGGCAGCACCGTAACTCAATGTACTTGTCAGTTTAAAAAGCCAAAGTGTGCCAGGGTTTTACTCTATGGATAGAATTATTCATTCATGTCTAGAGTTGGTGAAAGCGATACTATGAAAACTTCTCAGATCATAGATTGCTATGCTAGAAAAATATTCCATTATGTAGTCTCTTTGAGACATTTGCTATAGCAGCAGCGTATTCACTCTTCTAACACTGTGTTTTGATTTGACATACAATATATCTTAGAAACTAATCAAAGAATTTGTCACTTTGGTGTATAGTCCACTTAAGCATGTGTTAGTACAGGTGGTTGAACAGAAGTTGTTAGTCTGCTGAATCAATTTTGTTGTCAATCTTAACATTTGAAGGGCCATTTCTACAATAAAACAACATACAGTAGTTAAAGTTGCTTTAATCACTTAACAAACTTATGACTATCAATGGACATTGCTTTGGGAGAGTAAAAATATTAGGTCTTACCTTTTTCATTTGCATTTCTTTTGCCTCACTCCTGAGTTATGTGTGGTTCCAGAGTTATTCATGCTGTAATTGCTTCTTGCTTGGTTTGTTTGTTTTTAATGCTCTCAACAGCAGAGCAGGTGGAAGAGTTGGTGGGAGTTAGCGTCACCATTGCTTAGGCAGAAAACATACTGAGATGTATGGTAGACTTCGGGTTTCAACATTTATGGGTCACATTTTCCACATTTCAAAAAATACAGCAAAGCAACTAAAGTTCTCTTTTTCTCACACCTAACTGTCTTTACTCTCAGTCAAGCTGTGCTGGATTCTTTCATCAGCCCATCATTCATTTGTGAAGGACCAGTAGATAGTTTATCCTTCTGCAGCTCTTGAAAAGTCTAACTTGAGCAGTTCCTCAAATGAGGGATTCGGCTCCTCAGGTAAACTTGGATTTTTCTCACCACCTTCATTGGTCTGCCGTTGGAATCAATGGGAGCTTCTTTGTTGCCATTCATAAAGACAACCTTTTTCTTTCACATTGGAATGGAAAATGGGAGACATCCAGTTGCTCCCAGCTGATGAATATATTGTTTTCTTCCACGGCAAAGCCTTTCTGTGGACAGATTAGAGCTCTAAGTCCTGAGCCACTTTTCTTCACTGTGCCTTATTCCTTCAGAGCAGAGGTGTCAGTGCATTTACCAGTTGTCAGGAGGCCTTCTGGCCTTCACCTTCTGTCTGAAGCTCTCCACAACTATTAGTCTCACTCATGTTTGGTCTATGGATACAAGCAGCTTTCACTTAAAGTCTGTTCAGATGGATTCTAGTTTGTTCCTGGCCATGGAGATGTAAAGTTCAGACTAGCAGAACCACCAGTGGAAGCTGGCTGCAGTGGACTGTGCATATGAACAAGCACTTGAAGGAAAAATACAAGTTACTACCAAGGAGTATGGAGTTCTCTGGGATATATTGTGGCTGTGCATACTTCAAATCTCTGTATTTGCTATTCCTGTATGCCTCAGGATTTTACAATGGAGGACTATGCAGAAGCGAGGACTATGCAATGCTTTTTATGCTTTCGGTGGTAAGCCCAATGCAGAGAAGTGCTCAGATATATTGTTCAGGCATTGTTGAAGGAAAAGGTTTCCAAATTCAAGCATGTTAGGTCCCTTTGTTTCCTATAGTGAAGTGTATGTATGGAAAACATGTCTCAAAAAATTTGCCTGTTATCGCATATAACTTCTCCCATTAATTAAGCATTGTCCACTTGCTGCACTATGTGAAATTTGGGGAAGCTTCATTTTTCCTAAGTTAGAATTTTTAAGGAAAACAATTCTGTGCTGACAACAATGGACTTTTTAACTTGCAGGCCATTTCTTTCTATAATTCCTATGAAATAAGTTGAACTGCCTATGTTTATTTTATTCACTATGATTTAGTTATGTACATATTCGTACTTGTGTCAAAAATCAATGCTAAAAACATTAGTAAAGACTACTTTCAGAGCTTTGTAGTGCACAATGCCAACTGAATTAAATGTTCCATCCAAGTTCAGAGATGTAAGTTTATAGCAGATATTTTCAGGAAATCAGCTTTTTTAGCCTTCTGTTCAAAGGGGCCTGTACAACAGGGATTTGCAATATTTTCCTGTCTGTGACTTCAATTGCCAGCGTGGAATTGTCTTCTGATTTGTATAAAAAAGAAGCAGACCACTGCAACCCACACCTTTAACATAAAGGTACCATGCGTAGATCATAAGCTTCAACCTCCTTTTCCTACCTGCCTTGAGCAGACTGACCCACTTCGCTCAAGGTTGCGCCATTCTGTACTGGGATAAGTAGTATCTCTCAGCCTTTCTGTGGTAATCATGAGACCAGATCTGAAGATGAAACAATAGCCCACACCCTCCTCTTTTGCTGTCCCTGGGATAGAAGTTCAGTTTCTATGTTTCAGGTTGGCAGACTGGCAGGGTTGCACATGTGGAAGGATAAAAAGATGGATGCTCAGAATTAAGCTTCCATCTGGGCATAGGAATGACTGCTTATGCACGCTCAGCAGTTTTTGCTCATTCTCATTCAAAGAATTCTTTTGACTATAACTTTCTCTAAGCATCCTTATGAGCAGCAGTAGTCAGAACAAAACCATTAGCAGATCTGTTTATTTCAATAAAGACAGATCTTTCTGCTTCTGGTCATTTAAAACGTCTGTGATCCCTCATTCGCCTATGAGGCCATGATGCTGTGTTTTCATAGATATTACAGTTTTTAGCATCCCCTTTTCTTTTTCATGGCAATCTCATGACAATTTCTGTTGTTGCAGCAGTTCCTGCATCACCAATTAAACATCACTGAGTCCCAGCTAAAGGCACTGATCTGCAGTTCCAGCTGCCGCAGCAGAGGAAGATAGTTTGCTACTGGACCTCACTGTGTCTATTTTCTATCTGCAGGACAGTGCAGAGCGGAGAACAGCAGGAGCAGCTCCTTTCCATTCTTCTCTTTTCCTTGTGCTTTACTAGTGAAGGGAAGAAAAGTATACAGGGTCAGCTCAATGCTGTTTGCATTGACGCTTTGTAAAAGTACGATACAGGATAAAAAGTGCGTGTCCCTCACCTGGGTTTGAATGAATGAGGGGGGCTAGCAGTTCGCCCATTTTACTGAGGGGGCCAGAAGGCCAGTCCCATCAGGATGCCATCAGGAGGAGGTGTTTGGTTTTGCAGTAAGAATTACTTGAACGTTTTTTTGTGTTGTATATAGAAAAAAATGGGAGCCATTCAGGCATGTGCCATGGGTTACCTGTGGGACCGTGCCCTCTTAAAGAAATGCCTCCTGATCCAATGCAATTAGTTATACAAGTAAATGGATGTGCTCCCTCAAATTTGTAGTTATGCAGACTCTGCTAACTATCAGTACGTTGAATTAAAGTCTTTTCTTCGTGAGTATCATCACGAGACATTAAAAGCCTACATTTCAGTTTGTGCTCCCAGTCAACAATGGAAACGTGTTCTTTTAAGCCCAGTGAAAATGGTGAAATTGAGGCAGGGCTTGACTCTTAATTTACATCTTCATTAAAATGCCTACCTGGTGCCTGAGCTGGAAGTGAAACCAGCACCTTTCATAGAGGTTTGTTGTGTTTGTTGTGCAGAGAAGGATGAGAGGTAGCAAAGAACTACTCCAGGCTCTGAGGATAACGGGTATACACAGGGATTTAAATGTGTGCGCTGAGTAAAGAGGTGCCACTTTTCAGCATCTCTTCTCAGGTGAGGGTGCATAAGCCAGTGCTTAAACTCACTGTATGCGAGAGCTACGGTGCTGGGCAGCCAGTGGCAGCCTTGCCTCTGCCCTCTTGCCACGAGGTTGCATGATATCAGGTCCCTTTGCACCGAGGAGAGCCCGAAGGCCGTCGGACCCTGTGACTTATGGCGCCTTTCTGCTACTGGAGCTCCATGAAGTAGCTGCAGCAGGGGTTTTGGGGCTGATCCTGTGTCATGAGGGAGGGAAAGCACTCCACCATCATTATCCTTTCTAAAGATTTTAACTGCAGCCTGTGAAGGGATGGCAATGCTCTATCTGACAAATATGTCACTGTCTTTCATCAACTGATTATAATCATCTTGAAAGTTCCAGGCTGTCAGTTTTTCCCTTCTCTTTTTTACTGTTGTGTTTTGTTTAACTTTCCCTAATGAGCCCAATGAAAAGCAATTGTTCTAAATAAATCATGTGCACTACAAAGCAGTATATCACAATTAGGATTCCATTATACTTTAATTAGGCATTCCATTATTAAATTGATGTCTTTGGCTTCTTCCAGGTCTCAGACTAATCCTGAAACAAATTCCTCTTTGTGGATAAATATTAGTCAGTCGTAATTAAAGAGTATTCATTGGAGTTGAGGCTTTTCATTAAATCCCTTTCTGATTAATATGGCTCCCCCAAGTACTGGGCTGATTAAATTTAATAGGATTTGTCCACTTGTGTATCATGGTCTGCTGGAAACTGTTTTAGCATCAGGAGATTGGGAACAATAAGTTCATATCTCAGTGCATCTAGTCATGGATCTGCATGCCTGTTATTTGCAATGATGTATGCTCTTGTATCAGGTAGCTATATGATTTACGTAGCCAGTCATCTGAAGAAAAAAATGTGGAAATTCAGGGATTGGTAGTATTAGAGCTGAATATTAAAGAGTTAAATTATATCTAGAGAGTTAGATTAAAAAACTGAATATTAAAGTATGTTAGTGGCTCTGTTTTTTGGCTAATTCAGGACTAGGGCTTTGCTGGTTAATTGAAACTCAACCGCTTCTCTGCCCAAAACTGATTTTGCTCAGTGAGACATATAGATGAGCTTGTTTGTATGTAAATATACCTCAGCTGTGAATTCAGATAATAAACAAGACATTTCTGTCTGGAGTCTCTTCTAACAGTAGAGTATGAAACGTTTTCAGAAACGAAATCCTTGTCCTAGATTTAAAAAAAAGTTGGAGCAAGAGGATAATGTGGCTTTAGTATATATATTAATCAGAGAGAAGCTAAAACCTAAAAGTCTTCTGCATGCTGAAATTATGCCTTCTTGTCAGACTGCTGGTGCTGTTCTGCATTCCTCTTGCTTTGTACACTGAAATGAAAACAAACCGCTGTGACCAAGAATGGCAATAGAACAAATCAGTGAGGCATGAAATGTAAGAGATTGGCTCCGGATGTATGTGGAAACACTCAGTCCAAATATTTGAGGTGGCTGCTAGCAGGTGTTTTTTCAACATCTGGTTTATATTCTATTTTTGTTGCAGGGTACATTTTCATCTAGTATTTTGGTTTGGTATGGGCAATATTTTTAATACTACATCTCCCTAAATCTGAATGCGTTTTCTCTTTTCTTCTCATGTGTCCCAAATATAATGGTACTGGATATATTATCTAGTCCATCTATAGTATTGTGGGGCATGGAAGTTTACTACTAATTCTGGATTGCTACCAAAGGCTATGTTAATCATGAGTGATGTTTGGGACAGTTCAAAGAGGGTAGGGTTATAAAACAGTGTAAGGTCACTAAGCAGCTAAAGAGCACTCTCTAGTGGTTGACTTTGGGTAGTGATAAGAATAAATGGCAAACTGCACTGAATTAACAGAAGGTTACTTGTCTGGAACCGTAACAAAAAAAGAAAAAGGAAGGAAAGTAAGCTGTACTTTGTATCTGAATTTCAGAAGAGAATGGATGTAATGCACTAGAAGCCCCAAAAAAATCTAATTTCTTTTATAGTCATTGTTTATTACTTATTGCTACTATTGCAGTATAGTGTTAGATGGTGCTATGCTACTCTTACCAACATCCTTACATTGACATTAACCAGGAGCATGATGAAAAGTTAAAATTCCATTGCCTTTCTGAAAAGATTGGACACTCTTTGGTTAGTGTAGATTACTGAGCAAGAACTGCCACAGTTGTTTTCTTCTAAATATCTGTGGTGAATTATTTTTCTCTACTCCTTAGACTCTGCCTCACTCTGGTTTTGTGGTGACTTCGCAAAAGACAAAACTCAAAATAAGCTGCAAAGTCTGTCTGGGGATGGGGTGGGCCCTAATGTTCTTCTTTTAAAAATGATCAGAAAATTCCTACCCTGCCTCCTGGCGAATCCTAGAACTATAAAAATATCTGTATTTGAAACAAGTATAAACAATGGTTTTAGAAGAATTGGGGGGAATAAATAACATCTAATGGAATGAACAGGGAAATTGGAAAGGCTAGCCCATTTAATGTTTATATTTTAACTGGAATGCTGAAAGCTAACATATGCTTTTGTGCTACAGCGTGACAGATCATACGTACTACTACTCCTGACATCTTTAAAAAGGAACATTTTTATTTTCCAAGATTTCCAAATTTTAAGCCAGCTGCATTGATTACCAGCAGTAACATACTGCAATTCTGAATGTAACTGGTACGCCAGTTGTATATGTAAACTGCTGCAGTGTTTTGCTTTACTGTTAACTCAGTGACACCAGTCAGAACTGAGTGTGGAAATTTCAGATGCGATAGCTGAATTGTAGCAAAACTGGATTACCTCTAGGAACTACATTTTTTTTAAATTCTAGAGATTGGTGCTTAATTCCATCCAGACAAGATGTTGTTTGTCCAGGCAGAGAGCAAAGAAATGTACATAGGTGGATTACTTCTTTCTCACACTCCCAGTGATTTCAGTACCATCGCATAACAGAATAATAAGGTGGATAAGCTTTTATATTAAAAGATAGGAATAAGCTTGAGTTGTTTGTACAGGCATTATATATATATTTTTATATATATAAAATACATATATTTGAACTTTTTTAAGGATAGCTGGTATCTTATTTTTGCTTAGTTGTCATGGTATTTGGCTTTCCAGAAATCCTTGGATGACTAGTTTAACTTTTTTAATTCAGCAGTTTCCTAATTTATGTACATTTGCTTTTCTGCAGTTGTTAAGGCAAAGTAGACTATCTGTGATGCTTTTTAAAAGGTTTTCACTGCAGTGTAGTAAATTATCTTTGTCTTAAGCATAACTGTGAATTTATTGGCTGCTTGCCAGAAATTCATGTTAAAGCATATTGGAGTTGGAGAGATGCATACCAGTGTGTCAATGTCTATTATATGAAATACAATTTTTTGTATGAATAAGTAGTAGTGCACTATAAGTTTTGAAATAACATGTTCTTTCCTTCCTAATGTTACATACCTGTGAAAACCAAATTGCATGTGTGTACTCCCATGCAGTATGGGAGACTGTAAGAGAGCAACTATGCATGGGGAGGAATAAACATGGTATTTTTATTATCTGGGTTTGGTAAATATAGTTCAGGAATGATAGAGTAAAGAGTGGTGAGTCAGTTATGCCTGGTCATCCCTAGTGACTGAAAATAACTTGTTATTCCAACCCTTCTATCCCTTCACTCCCTCCTCTCCACATATTTTGTATTTTATTTTTAGCTCGATCAGCTTTTGCTTTGCAGTTTCATAAAATAACACTTCAGACCATGGGAGAGAAGACTGAAGGGCACCTGCTGTGTGGCAGTCTTGTAAATGCAGCCACTCTGCCAACATGTTCCCATCACAACAACTGGATCCCCACTCTTCAGTGGACACCTTTCCCTCATTTGCTCAGAGATACTGTCTTTTAACATGGCAAACTTGATGCCTAAAGTCTTTAGCCATTTTGTGTTTACAGCATTACCCATGAACAGTGCACAGCATTTTAGGCAAGCTAACTGTGACTTTGATAATAGTCAGAGGGCCCAGGTCTGGGGAGATGGAAAGATACAGCTGAATTTTTAAAATGTTAATAGAGTTTGAAAAGTGTGAAACAGGTGAAATCCAGGACCATGACCCATACTTGTATTTCTCCTGTAAAGGGTAGCTGAGCAAACAATGCCTGCAGCTAAATGAGCTAAATCTTCTGTATTTCACTTCAGCTTGACGTGTGCCTAAGCATTTTTGTATAATTTAATCCTTGAGCTAAGAATTAGTTTAGTGCTAAGAATTAGTTTAGTGCTTGATATATCTTTTCTTTTGCAGACCAGGTTATTATACTTCTTGATCCACTCTTATCTTTCCCTAGTCTTCCCATAGGACTGAGTTTTCATATTATAACTGAATTATACCATGTCTTCCCTCTTGTGTTAGTTTTGATTTGGTTTTGAAAGAAGGAAGGAGGGAATTTGGCAGATGGAAGAAGATGGCATCTCTGGCATTCAAAGAGAAAAGAGAGAGGTCTACTCCTGCCATCTATAGTAGCACTGGTTTATAGCCTTTACAAAGAATCACCAAATCTGTAAGAGGTAGTTAAGTCAGTTAGCCTTTATTGACGTTATAAGTTCAGTGTAATGATGCTAATAAAATAAAAATGAGAAATCTGGGTAAATTACCATTTGGTGAACTGTAGTCCTCCTTATCTTTGAATTATGGAGGGGGCGAGGGGAGAGATGTGTTAAAGAAACAGACATAAAGCTGATTAGCAAACACCAGATGGGCATGTGAGAATCTCAGGTTCTGGGATAGGTGAGAGCAGAAAAACTCTGACGTAGCCTGTTTGCATGCCCTTACCTCAACTCCAGGGTTACCAGGCTTTCAAGTATCGTGTGCCAGACTGTATTTTTCTTTCCTGGAAGAAATTCCATAGAAACGAGGGAGAAACCTATCAGGTCCCCGTTAGCGTTTGAGCAGCTTCTCGTGCCAGTGTGAGGCAACTGCCCCAGTCAGAGCATGGAGGAGCAAGTGCCGAGGTTCACTGTAGCCCTGTTGCTTGTTTCTTCAAATCCTACCACGTGTTGTCTTCGGCACTCTCATGGTAGGTTGCCGACTCTGCTTCCCTCCAGGATACTGCAAATGACTTTGTAATGGTAAATAAACAGGATGGAAAATCAGGTCCCAAAGCAATGCTGTAGCTGTGAGAAAGGACATTGTCTTTGGGTGCACAGAGAAAAATAACAAGTAAGAGTTGGTATTAATTCTTGGTCTGTGGACCTAAGGAGGCCACTTTGAAGAACTCTATCTGGTTCCAGTACCCACACTTTGACAAAGTATGTTGAAATATTTGAAAAGATTCAGAGACCTGGAAGAGGGATTTGAGCTTTTAAAAAACATGCTTTATATTGAGATTTAAAAAGCTCAGCATGTCTAGTTTATTAAAGAGCAACTTAAGACATTGGTAGATGAGGCCTAAACTTATCTACATGACCACAGACAGCTCTTTAATTTAGCAGAGCTGTAACAGGAAAGAGAGGTTGGAAGGTAAAACTGGATACATTCAGTATAGAAATAAGGTACTGCTTTTCTCCTTCCCTTGCTCCCCTCCACCCCCAGGATAATTAATTAGAAGAATTGCCTATCTCTTCTTGAAGGCTTTAAGACAACACGGGATGTCTGTGTCTTAGACTATCCCATGGCAAAAATAAAAACTTTCTGCATAAGTTCCTGTGACCTGTGTTATTCAGGAGATAAGGTTAGAGGAACATAACATTCCTTTCTGGCCTTAAAGCAATTAAATGAGGTATTTACAGTAGATTTCAAAGTCAAAGCAGATCCCCCTCCCCCCCCACTTCAATTAGAGGTATTGTTTTACACATTAAGTTGTAGCATCAGACTGAAAAACTGTGTGATTTACATATATTTAATGAAAGATTTAAGCTATAAGGAAGTCCTTGTATCTCTTGTTCTTTTTACCAGCCAGGCTGGAGGTACATCATAGTCCTTTCTGGTAGTCCTGTATTCCCATGTATACTACCTAGAACACAGCTGCTTCCTTCTGCAGAACAAAAAATAGCCAGCACTTTCCCTCCCCGAGGCTTCCAGCACCAAGGAGAAGAGGTGCTATTTCTTTAACTCCTTCATGTCAGCAGGTAAAATGTCTTCATGTCTCCTTGCATCACAGTGCCAGCGGAAAGCTGCATAGCTAGAGAGAGAATTGGTATGCAGGATCACTGTTTGCTGTTAATCAAGGCTAGCATTATCATTCTGTCTTTTTTTGTTTGCTTATTTGATTGCTACACTTACCCAAAAAAGATTTCCAATAACTACTGAGTTGAGAGTGATTTAGATTAACCCTGGCTGACACTACCACTTTAAAGAGGGCTGCCTGAAGTTTTAAATCTTCACAAGGATGATACTTCCCAGGAGGGGCTGTAAATCCTTGATGTTGCTTCCTTCTGATACTGTTCTCAAAGAAAAGTTACTTAAATCTTTTCTCAGGAGCCAAGACAGTAATATTTCCCAGTAAGCAGTTTTAGATGGCTTTTGTTTTAATGCCCCAAAATGTATCTTTCTCTCAAAGCTGACATACAATAATCTGATATTGTGAAACATAACTAGTTTTGCTAAACTAGTTTCCATCTCTGCTTTGATTGTGATGCTGATCAGTTTATTTACAGAAAGGCTAAACCTTCTTCTACCTGGTTTCCTAAGGAAGCATACATAAAGTTGAGGATTCTTAGGGGGGAATAGAGGAGCTACAGGTGGTGTTTTATGGAATCCTGGAGAGGTATGAAGCATCTGGAGTTGTATGATGGAGAGTTATGCATGGTGCTTTGTGGAAGGAAGGAGATATAGTTATATTGTGGTGGCAGGTGGAAGGGACAAGGGCCACAGATATTAGTCCTGCTCTTCACAGAACAGCTTATTTCAAGGTTATTGTGCATATTTTATTGAGCCCCATTAGGCTCACCATTCTGCAGTGTACTGCAGTTATGGATAGCACCTTCTCTGCTGGATCCATGCAGGGGAAGAGCCTATATAATCCTTGTATGATTTAAAATAGTGTCAACGATAAGTAAAGCAGGACAAATTACAGCTGCGGTGCTCCTCACTAGGGAGGGAAATGGGTAAAAGCTACCACTGCAATTTTGCTAATGCATGAGGAGAGGCTAAGGTGCCAATTCACGCTGCAGACTGCTGGGAGTCTGAGCACTTCCATTACATGGGTTTGCCTGGGGTCTGGTCTCATTTTTGGCTCAATGATGGTCATTTTGGCCTTAAAAGCTTCTGTTCAGAATCATCATTTTGGCCCTCTGGTCACTGCTTATGTAGATTGGCCTGTCTCATGGTGAGCTGTTCGGCATTGCTCAGTCTCACCTGTGAGCAAGGAAGTGCCCTTGTTACTCACTTGAACCCTGCCTGAAGGGTGAGCAGTGCTCCAGCTCCTGAGGGATGCTCCCGGCACAGGGGGGAGGCTGTAGAAACAGCCTGTTTAGTCCGTGCTGCTCTGGCGCTGATGTCGCTTCTGCAGGTTTCAACGATTGCAACTGGCTTGCAATATTCTTTGCAAGCGTATTTTAAAAAAGCTTAAACTATTTTAATCCTGCCTTTTGCATTCAAGCTATTTTTTCCCCTAAAATTAAAATGCTGTGCTGACATTGTATTATTTAACGTACACAGGTAAAAGTAATTTTCAGTCTAACTGTGGTATCTTCGTTTTGAACCTAGTAAGAGGCTCTTGATCGCAAGGTTTTATAACATTCGGTTGTGTGGTTAAAGGCTTGTCTCCACACGTGCCAAGGAGCACAGAGGCCTAGCGGCAGGTGGGAGGGACACCAATAACCCAGTCAGAGAGACCGAGTCTTGGCCCCGAGCCCTTGTGGGGCTGTCACGGGGGAGCCACCAGCCCCCTGGGCTGAAGGAGACACCCAAGGCATCCTTCTCTGCTGGTGCTGTTATTTTGGCTGTGAGCCTGGTTAGAATTACTTGTTCTATGAGGGTAGTGTCCAAAGCAACCAGCTATGCATTGTGATTCTCTGAAGTAATGTCATGTATAACAGATCCTGAAATATAAATAACTTTGACTGGAACACGGGAAGTTTAGATGAAGAAAAGTGCCTTTGAGGTGTTTTGCCATCCCCAAATGGAGACTGCAGCATGTATCAATCATCTACCTCATGTTTATAGCTGTGTAACGATAATTACAGAAAAACTTCATAATCACTCCTCAGCACTGTAGTACAGCATTCGTTTTCTGAGGTGCTTTTCTAAAGCGTAGGACAGAATATTGTTCATAGGTATGAAGGAGGTGTAGTTCTACTATTGCATTAAGAAAGTCATGAGAATATAAAGCTACTGAAATTGATGTCTTTGTCCTGAATAGCTGGGCTACTGGCCTGACTTTTTTACCTTAATAGAAGTTTCTTAGTTTAATTAGATTTCAAATGCAAAATTATGAACATTATTTGATTTCCTCTTTTCTTCATTCCTTCTCCAATGGGCTGTAAAAACATGTAGGATAAAGAAGGTCCTGCTGCTGTCACTAAAAGGTTTTCAAAAAGCAGTTTGTCCATAGACAGCTTCTCTGAACTACAAGCAAACACACCTACTTTGCTTGATTATTGACCCACTAGAGAAGTAGAGTTATGAGACTTTCCATGGGGCAATTTCTTCTTAAAATGTGCAAAAGCAGATGTTTTAAGCAGACATTTAAATTCAGGTGGGACAAAGAACTTTAAAATTGTTTGCTTCCTGACAGTCCCAGGAGTACTATTAGGCAATGGTTTTACAGAGTTCCCCGTCAATGGGATTCTGCTATTTTCTTGCCCGATCCCTCCCTACAAATAGGGATGTATGTTGTGGGTGTTCTTTTAGAGAGAGATTTATGCAAATTAAATTCAAGTGCTCCCAGTGATCTTTTTTTTTACTTCACACGGCTAATTAGCTTTTCTTTGCAAAACCATTTCCAGTAAGCCAAAAGCATAGCTCATTCTTACAGAGTGTCTTTTCCTCTTTCTGGTTGGTGTCATCCTTCATTCTCAATGCTCCTAGCATGCTGCTTCCCCACTCTTCGCTCCCTTGGTCTTCGCTGATTGCCCTGCATCTCAACCTGGGGTCTCTTCCTTTTGCTGGTTGCAAAGCACTTTGCTTTTGATCTGAAACATGTACTGTTCGAGGTGTCCAGACTGCAGAGAGAATGAACTTAACTTCAGAGGGAGGCAAAGACAGTAATAATGGTCAAGCCAAGGATCCAGGTTAAAATTTTCCTGAGAAGCAGATTACACTCAGACTAAGGGTGTTTCGTCCCTCTTCAGGAATGGTCTAGTTTCATCTGCAGCGGTAAGTTTGGGGGGTTTTGTTTGTTTGTTTGTTTGTTTGGGTTTTTTTTAGCAGATTCACTTGTAGCATGTTTGGCAGTGATGTATTGACCATCTTCATATTAAAAGATACCATTGACAAATCAGCAGAGAATATGTAGAACCTTTTTGTACAAGTTTGCAGTGTTGATCCAGCAGCTTACTGCATATAACGATAGCAGGGACACGCTTCTTTCAACAGCTGTAGAAAACTGATTGAAGCTGGTCCTTTCCACATGCTTGCCTTGCCAGGGAATTAAAGCTTCAGGCTGCCATTTGTGTGGAGTTTTTAAATATGCATGACCCAAACAAGGGACCTATTGCAAATGGTTCTAATCCTCTTGCATATGAAACCTGGTGTTCTGGTCTTCCCTCTTTCTGATGTTTCTGTGCTTTTAGATATGCTAAACAAACCTTCGAAGTAACTCTCATATCTTCTTGTGTAAAATAAACTTTAATAGATAAACTGTGCAGCTGTGAGTTAGGAGATACTGGTTCAAGCTGGCCATACTGAATGGGTCATGTAATTATCCGTTACCTCAGTTTCCCCATTTGTAATGCAGAAACAGTAATGTTCACCCTCCCACACACAGCTCTTTGAGCTTTGCTCTGGATAACTAATTTAGAAACCCTAACCTATTGTAGGCCTTTACAGTCAGGAGTGAAGCCTTCCTAGAAGGTATCTGTCTAGGTAAGGAGCAGAGGCTTCATATTTCTGATCAGGAATTCCCGGACTGAAATATATATGCCTGCTGAGGGGATCAAACCAGCTGCATGTGCGCGGTGAGCCCTGTGCATCTTCAGTGTGCCAAGTTTGTTGCACTTGTATAGCCTTTTGCAAGATACGTGGATCGTAAGACACGTGCAGTGTGTCTGGGTACTTTTTACTGTGCAAGCTCTCTACTAGTAAATTGCACGTGGTCAGAAAATTTGTATTTGATGATTTATTGCCTGTGGGCTGTATGCCAGTGGTCCTTGTATGTGCAGTAGGGATTTCTGAGCCAGGGGCATCCCTATATCCTAGACAAATCCCATTCAAGTTTTCAAGCAAGGAAAGACAACATGATCAAGGAAACTTGCACATATAGTAGCCCCAGTAAGAAGTATATTAAAAATAATAGGGAAACAAACCTTGTTTCCTTATTATTTGATAACCTCTTGACAAAAAGAACACAGTGGACATTGGTAGGACATAAGAGTAAATGCTTTCATATCAGAGTCACCTAGTACACAGCATAGTATACTAAGCTGTTTAGCACTCAACACAGTTGTCCTGGCGAGTGTGGAACATTATGTGTAAAGTCTTATTTCCAAGAACATTTGCGTGTTCCTTAGAGTAATGGCAAACAGACGGTTTAGCTGCAAAGACAGAAAGGACTGCAAGATGGGCGAGAAACTTGTGCAGCCCAAAGCTCTTGGGGTTTTTTTCATGCAAGAGTCTCACAAAGACTGAACTTTCTTGGCCTCTCTCTTGAGTTAAAAGTGGGTAAGTTTTTGTGTGCCATAAGGACCTGGGGAGCTATGGAGGATCAGAAGGAAGACAGAGTTTAAGAGCTGGATATCTCTTTGAGGCACATGCAGCAGCCTTTCCCCTAGCTGTGCCAGGAACTCGGGGGGTGGGGGGGGATATCCTATAGACTGATGATAATCCTTTTGATGGTGTAAATGTTTGGAGAAGGGGAAGGAGAGATTCCAGCTTTTTGGAAGAAAGAGGACATGCTTTGCACGAAGGTGAAGCAGACTGACTGTTGTTTCCTTCTGTAAAGGCTGGTTACCAAAATGCACCCAATTTTGGCATCTCTTGAAAGGAGACCTGAAAGGTTTTATCTGTGCGGAGGACAGTGGTTCTCTGCCTAGGTAGGATATGATCCTGTAGCTAGACAAAAACTGGACTATTGAGTTTTGTTCAGGTAAGCATGCTAGGAGCCAGATATAGTTCTTTAAAAGTGCAAGTAATCTGCCACAAAACTCTCCAAGAGATATTATTATAAGACAGTGCATTTGTAAAATAGTCTAAAGAGCTGAAGAGGATTTTTCCTCCTCTTGTGATATTTGAACTTTAGATATATCATTTTGAACACTGGCTTTTTAAAGTAACACTTTCTATTATGTTTCTGTCATTTTTAGAGCTATGAGGAAGGCAGAAATGTTGGGGAAGGGGAGCAAATGAAAAGGGGGAGGAGGACTAAAAAGTAGGTTATTATTGTCTCTGCAAAAAGTGACATTGTCTATGAGAACAAAAGTCTTCAATCGCTGTGACTGTAGACAGTGTTTAGTCTCCAATTCTGTTTTGCCCTGAGACAGCAAGCAAAATAAAAACAGCAACACAGGATAAATCACTGCTGGCAGAACTTAACAGTTATGCAACATCCAGTGCACCATGCGCCTATTTTTAGATCAGTTTTACATTAGCAGAATTTACTTTATGAAATTTAAAGAGAATGTTGTCTGGTCAGAAGCTGGGGGATAAAGAGGGAATTTAGAAAGTGCATCTATGTAAGCTTAGTTTGTACAAAGATGCAATAGCAAAACCCACTTTAGCAATACTGGCATCCTTTCAAGTGTGTTGGATTGATCAGGTGTGGCAATGAAGAGTAAAGTTTTTTTTCAGCAGTATTTCCTTTAATCTCTAATCTGCAATTGCTTTTAAAACAGCTAACTATACTCACTTTAACCAAATAGCTAAGTATATTCCGTTCACTTAAAGCTTGGCTTCTCCCTCATTTACAGTGTGCTTTTTACTTACCAGATCTGGAATGCAGTATACAGCAGTTTACCTCATTAGAGTACTGGGTGGTCAGATTTAAAGAAATTGTTTCACTTGGAGTACTCTGCAAAGCCAGCTGAGCTATAGAGATATTCCTTATACTCTGTGAGATACCGTAGATTTAATGAACTCCTGATATTTAACTTGTGGTATTTTTCATGTATGTTTGCCCAATTTTCAGTAAATTAGGATTGTGTATGCTGCTTGCTCCAAGTCAAAGTTCAAATTGAATCTTTTTTCAGTGTTCACAGGAACATATACTAAGTTGTATTTGACTAGTTAAAGGTAATTTCAGCTGGCAGTGCAGGGATGAACGTTTTGTAAATTATAATAGGTTAGTCTCACATACTCTGTTCCTTTTTCCAAGACCAGATGTGCATCTCTTGTCCTTCAGACTCAACTTTATCCTCTTACTCATTGTGTTGTAGTTCTACTTTAGTTTGTACAAATGAGTATCATTTTGTTTCTAAAAATTTTTGGTTACATTCAGATAATGATAGGGAAATATTTGACTTCTCAGCCTTTGGATTCCAGAAGAGAAAATATACTCTTAGATAACATACCTTTGGGATTTCTGCCACAGTTTTCAATCATGCCTTGAAGCTAATTAGTGTTTCTGACCATTGTATGATCTGTATTGATCTTCTCAAAAATATTTCTTCTAGGTAATAATCTCGATGCTATCCATGACATAACTGTGGCATACCCCCAAAACATTCCTCAAACAGAAAAGCATCTTTTGAATGGAAACTTCCCAAAGGAGATTCACTTTCACGTCCAGAGATATCCAATAGAGACGGTGCCCACTTCTAAGGAGGAGCTGCAGCTTTGGTGCCAGAAGCGTTGGGAAGAGAAAGAGGAGAGACTCCGGCAATTCTACGAAGGCTCAAAGTGCTTCGATGCAACGGGGCAAAGTGTTATTCCACCATGCAAATCCGAGCTCAGGGTCCTAGCGGTTAAGTGCATCTCGCTCCTGTACTGGACAGTGTTCACACTGAGTATGTTTGTACTGCTGTACATGTACAGCTTTGCACGATGGTATTTTGCAGCCATGATTGTCTTTTTTGTTGTGCAGCAAAAAATATTTGGTGGGCTGGAACTAATTGAACTTGCTTGTCATCAATATTTTAAAAAGCAACAGCAAATACATGACACAAAAATAAAAACCACTTAGTTCTTGGGTAAAGAAGGGGTAAAAATGGATGTTTTTGAGACGTACTGCAGACTTTGTAAATGGGGAAGAATTTTTGCATGAGAAGTGTCTTTTCTTACTATTGCCATTATTTGTTAGACATTTGCACTTAATTCTGTGAAAGGAAAGAAAAACATTAGTTACTGCTACACATAAAAATGATAGTTTTTATCTCTGAATGTAATTTCAACATTGCTCTTGCAAGCAGCTAGTAACTGCATTCTGCTGTAATTATGAAACAAATTGCTGGATTATTGAACAATCGTAAGGATGTTAATAAATGTGATATGCACTGAACTTTAATGTAAAAATCCAAACTGTCCAGCTACGAGAGACAGATATACGATTTCTGTATAATCACATTGTCATAAAGTGAGCACCAGGCTTGAAAAGCTAGGAAGTTTAATGATGGTTTGATGGTAGTTGTTCCATTTCTTTTTTGCTATTTCGAATGTTCAAACTTAATTTAAAATACTTTCCCATAAGCTTTCCTAAACACTACTGAACTTACTATTCAACCTGTTCTGGCTCAGTAAATCAGAAATTAGAAGGATTTCTAAGCCTTGCTGTCTTGTGCTATAGTACAGAAAACTGTGTTGGCTCTGTCTCCATTTAAGTCTTAACTGAGTATTTACTAGACCTATGCAGCTGGGTTGATTTCTCACTGTTTTATACTCTCCTGATCTTCCTGTTAGCTTTGGAAGACTTGTTCCTACTGTAGTATTTAGAGTGGGGTGAGGAGGAGGGCTGTTTTTTTGTTTTATTAGTATGTTTTTTTCTGGTAGAAGCAAAAATAAATGTCTAAATGTCTTTGAATAGCTGGCAAATGTATTTTTAAAGGTCTCCTTGTAGACATTATTTGTGTGAAAACTTTTTTTGTCAGAGAAGGCAAGATACCTTTTCTTTGAAGCATTTATTTTCACTTTCACAATGCTTCCTTAGACATTTCAGGTGTCCATTACATAAGTACAAAGACTGCTTTTTCTGTGTGTCAGCCAGACCTGTTGAAATGCATCAGATGCAATGGTTGTCTCCTTATAGGTACGAGAAGAAATGTGTTTCAGACTGTCACAGCACAGACAAATAGAGTTACATCTTCCCTTTGCGATATTCTCCTTTGACTGACTGATTGCATCCTTCCTTTTCCACACCCCTTTGCAGTTTGTTTCCTTTTTTGGACTCCTCCTAAAACACTTTCCCTTCTTTTTGTGACATTCAGAAAGTCTGAAGGTTTAAACTCTGACAAGACACTTTTGCAAACGTATTCCCTATCATACATAATAAAAGTAATGTTCGTTGTCACATAGTAAGTGGGATAAACATTGCCAGCACTTAGGAGGTGCTTCAGTTTAGATTTGTTGTTCAACCTCAAACAATGTTAGACTGCATGGTCAACTGTATTGCTGCAGAACTTTCTTGACTTGCTAAATATTTGTTTGTTGCATGAGGCTTGTTTGAGCTCGATCGAGATGGTCTAACTCAGGATGTTGAGTTGCATTGCCGTGAAATGTGAACGCACAGAGTATAGACTGTATCCTGTACTATGCTGAATCTCTCAAGTATTGTTTCAGCATTGCAGAAACATCTGTTTTCTTCTAAATTACAACACTAAGCATGTTGTCTAATGTGTTTGGTTTAAAGGCCATTTTTGGAAGGAATCACCAGCCTATTATTTAACTGTCCCTTGCAAGGTGACAGCTATTTTTTAATCTATGCTTATAATATATATTTGTTTATTATGCAGAAAGTACTTGAAGCCATCTGTTTTACTCTAATTTTTTTAATCCCCTTTTTTCTTAAAGATAAATAAAAGTAGGTTTATATTTAGGATTATGTTTCTTAATGATGTTTTTCGTATTTGTATTTGAGTCCCTAAAGACTAACAACTGGTGTTTTGTTGTCATGAGTGGAGGGAGGTTCTTTCTGCACTACGATGACATTTCTAAACCTAATTCAGTGATATTAAAGGCATGGTTGCAGCTTAAATGTACATAGCATGATTTTTCTTAGCATAACACTCTCCTTTGATTCAGTTCCCTGCACATCCAGGTAACTGTCATAGTAAGTGAAAAATTTAAAGGTGATCTAAAAGGTTTCTAATCTGTCCCAAGCCATGGTTGTGCTTTCATACCGGTAGTAACCATGGCCACCCTACTCATGTAGCCTTAAAGTAGTCTTGAGAAGTGACTGCAGAGGACAGATTATACATTGGTTACATAAATACCAGCTATACCTTTTTCAGTCCTTAAAAGAACTTTGTGATATCAAAAAAAATTTATCAGGAACATCAGTGTGAGTCTTGGTCATGAACTAATGAAAGACTTCTAATACATTTTAAGTCTGTGTTTGATTAGAGTTGGCTCTTAAAATGAAATAAAATACAGCCAATAATTGACCCTTACAAGGGGTTTTCTATCCAGCTGGAGCCAAACATGTAACATACTGTAATGTGGTAAACATTCTGCAAATTCTTCCTCCTCTCTCATATATTTAGACAGAACAGAAATAATAATCTTGTCAGCTGTAAATGTCACATTTGCACTGTCTGACTCCATAATGCAGGGTAGCACATGTTAAATGAGGAATCCTCCTCTCACAAGGAAGGGTGTTGACTTTGAAACAGATGTAATTTTTCAGATTATGTGGATTGTTTTGCAGCTCAATTAGAAATGCAAAACAGAAAAAAAATCTGAGTTAGAAAAAACTTTGCGAATATGGAAGCTGCTTTGTTTGAAAAATGATTAACGAACTAGGGCAAAATCTTTTTGTGGTTTCTTTTTTTCCTCTTTGGTCAAAGTCTAGCTTTTTGTTCAAAAGGTTCTAATATACAGATTTTTGGGAGACTGTTTTGTTCTTATTCACTGTTTCCTTATTCAAACTACACTAAGTCAGGTAAATCATTTCAAAATGTTTTCAGTGCTGTTAGATTAAAAGTGCTTGTACTCCAGGAATCAAACACACTGATCCTTCCTGGGAGCACATGTTGGCACCAAGACATGTCTCACTTCATTAGCACATCTTTTCAAAGCTCATGTTCTCTTGTAGTCCCAGTAGCTATGATGTCTAGCAGTGGTACTTGTTCTACTGGACCTACATCTCTGTTAAGTTTCCTTATGTTATTGGAGGTAAATGACATGTTTTTCTTGCCTTTAAGGATACCGTTCATTTGCTCAGTCAAATGTTTCCTTATCAGAATCATGGGTTTCTTTGCTCAGAACAGAAGGTTGAAATCCCATCGTCTGTGTTTGTCATAACAGACCATCGGTTTGGATAACAGAACATCAGACCAAGACACTTCTCTCTTGTGGTCAAAACTGCAGGGCCCCAGGCTGGTCTATAAGGTGTTGTGCTGATCATACTAAATGTAATTCCTAGTTCTGTGCATTACATCAATCTCAGTTGTTTAAACAAGATCCCTGTTTTTATAACTTGATTTTATATGTACGTTGTATGGAAAGAAACGCCAGGATACAACAAATCTACAAAATAGCCTTAGTTTTCAAAGTTCACTGATTATATTAGAATGTTTTAACCATGTGTCAGTTACTCTACAGCAACAATAAAGACCTGAAGCATTACCTGTGTTTCATTTTACTGTTTTCTTTTTATTGTGTGAAATATTCTGTGTCCATCCACAAGAAACAAACCTTTTCTTCAGTCATGCTGTCTTATTCAGGCAGACTGGTATCCATTCAGATACTCAGCCAAAGGTTTATGGCTGTTGGGATAATATCTTTCTGTCCTGTTCATAGGAAGTTGGAAAGAGATCGTTGTCTATAAACTCTCTTCTAGCCTGTTTACGTAAAGAGATTCAGAAACCTTTGAGCACACGAGAAGTATAGTTCAATTTTAGTTTTGCTTTGTTTTTTAACCGCTATTTCCTGAGAATAAGCTGTGGCTTGAAAGAGCATGTTAACTATTGATACATAGATAATTATTCCATTTCAGACATATCCTGTTACCACCAGTGTAATTACTGATACAAAAATGATCTTTGGCAAGGTTCACTTTCTTAAAGGACCCATTTTTAATGTAACTTCACTTTGCAGGCTCATTGATTTATCTGTCCACTGTCTGAAAACTAATTCAGTGTGGGAAGAGTAAGAGCTGTGTCTCCCAGGGGATGGTGTGGTCCTCATTACATAACGGGTAATATCCTTGCTGTAACTGCCACACACCTCAGCAGCTGTAGCAAAACACCCACTTACCCAGCAAGCAGCACATACCAGAAAGACAACAAGAAACAGAGACCCTCCTAGCTGGTTTTCCAGTGGGAGGTGATATTTGGGATTTCTGTGTATGCTCAGAGCATTTGAATCAATCTCCAGAAGTCAAAATGAGCCCTACTCTGTGTTAAGTGGCTTGTCTCTTTGAAAAGATTGTTGGTTGTCACTTCCTTTTTGTTTCTTCAGGGCTCAAATATGCAATGAGGGAATTGATTTGTCCGTCTCGCCTGTCGTTAAAGAGAACAACAGTAATGGAAGGCAGAGTTTGCACCTTCCACCTGTCCCAAAATCCTCCTGCTCAGTAATCAACAGGCCAAAGGTCCAGTCTTATTTCCCTAGACCTTCGAATCAGACCGCAGGCTGCCCAGACCAGAAATTATTCCTAGAAGAGGGGGGCGTTGTCTGTGCTTATAACATGCTTGGGCGACTCTCATCCTAGCAAACACTGGTAATGGCAGAGTCGTGCTGAGGCACAGTGGTCACAGAGAGGGCTCGCCTCTGTCCTCACGGGAACTGCCAAAAGTCCCAGCGACTTCAGCAGGGAAGAAACCTTGGAGTTTGGGCAAAACTGTGTCTGAGTTTCCTCAGATAGGCATCGCTGCCTGCAGGAAAAGAAGGAAGGACATTTGCTTTTTACAGGTTACCTCACACTGGACTGAATGAGAGAGATGAAAGGGCTAGTGTAACAGTTTAGGTGGCCACCACCCTCTTCCCTGAATCTCTCTCTCCATCTTGTTTATCAGAGAGAAAACAGGAGGAAAGAGCCACTTCACTCTTGTCTACAGGGAGCAGAAAAGGACCTCCAGCCTTACCAAAGGGAAGAGCTAAAAGGGCTCAATCCTCCTCCTGTTTCCACAGGACAAAAATCCACCAGAGGGTGAACTGCAGAGTGCGAGAGCATGAGAAGATGCTGCAGGAGTAGCAGCAAACTACACTGGGCATCATCTTTTGGAGACCTGAAACCTAGAAGTACCATTACCACATAGTTTTGCCCCAAACCGTGCGTTATTTCTTCTCCTGCCTTCGAGGCTTGCCCTGCTGCTTGAGCTGGTAAGTGACTGTCTAGTGAAGAGAGAAAGGAATGGATGTTGTCTAATAACAACATGTTATGTTGTTAGTGTGTGCATGTCTGTGTGTCCTGCCTTGGGCAAGCAGGAGGGCTGGCGATGCTCAGTGCTCCTTCCCAGGCTCATTTTCCAGGGACTGTGGGAAGAGCTGTGGAGGGGGAGGCAGGAGAATGAGCAGAATTGGAAGGAAAATGTCCAGGGTAACTGGATAGAGGCATTTGGGAGGGAAGTGTGTTGTATTCAGTCTGTGACTGGAGCATATCTGCTTAAGAAGCATGCCATCAAGCTTTGGAGACTGAAGAGAAGGGTCTAAATTAAGTGACTCATCTCCTTAGAAGTCTTCTAGAGGAAGTGGAGAGAGAAAGAAAATCCTCCATGGGGTGGCTTACAGCAGGGCCTGATCCTGGGCTGCATGACCTGCCCCAGGAGGAGTCTTTTTATGTTCTTACCTAAGGTGACCCACCTAATTCTGGTGCTGCTTAGAAGTGCCTGTAGCTAGGCAGGGTGATACCGGCTTTCTTTCCATGCTCAAGTTGCTCATTGCACAAACGTGGTGGGTTTCAAGGCATGTAAACAGCTTCTGTTCCTTGTTCTGGGAGCTCTGCGAGGCTTTGCCTTCTTTAAGGATAAAGTAATCCGCTGCTGTCAGTAAGCTTCGTGAAAGCAGGCTGGGAAGATGCCTGGCTTTCAGGGGAATCTTGTAAAATCACTTACAACACAATGTTGCCTCATACAGTCAATGAATTACATGGCAGACAGGTGCTTCCTCTCTCTGCATCACCCCCATGATAATGAGCTAAATCATTATTCCCTTCCCAGCTACCATATTTATATTACTTTGTAGACTATTCTACTGAAATGATTTAACTGGAGATGTTGTTTGGCCTCTACATAGCAGCTGTTGTTATTTTTGCGAATCTGCTTCCTAGGGCTTTGAACTCAGTGCTGTTCAGAGGGCTCAGCTTTGAACTCACTTCACTTGTGAAGTGCTCTTCCTTACAGCTATTTAAGCAAAGGTCCCTGTTTTTTCAGTCTTTTTCCCAGTGCTTTCCGTGCCACCCACTTCTCTGCTATGAACACAGGAAGGAGGGTCTCCTCCAACCACTCAGGGTTCGGTTGGGTCCGACTACAATGTATAACCCTGGCCACACAAAAGTCAGGGACTAAACTAATGTTGCTTCTAATCCGCACCAGAATGAAACCAGGGAAACTCTCAAAACAATCTGTTTTTACAGCAAACTAAACTTTTCAGATTCTTTTCTCGCCCCATGCTTTCTTTTTCCTCTCTTCCTCCAAGGAGCAGGAGAGGAGAATATTTGGGGACAATCTCTATTACTTGGTAGCTTAAACCAAGAGAACATCATTGAACAAATGGTCTTGGGACGATTGTTCTAAATGAATCAAATTGTGTTGGTGCAGCTCAAAACCATAGGCTCCTTTCATTTTGTCTCTGCCTGCACAGCTTCACACTTTTAATGTCTGCAGCTTGGTAGGGTCTCACCGGAGTCCTTTCTTGTCATGGTTAGCCTCTCCCCTCAGCTGAATCCTCTCTTGTTTTCAGGAGAGGAGGTACCCCACAATCCACATGGACTTTGAGCTACTAAGTTAGGAAAGGTATTTCAAATTTTATTAGATTTTTCAAATCCTCCTTGAGTAAGAAAGCATAAAACATTGAAAGTTGCCTCAACTTGTAAACATGTCCTATTAAACTGTTAGTGTGAGCTTTAGATGAAGAAAAGATGAAGGTTAGGGTTAGGAAAGGGGGATGGTGGAGGAGAGAAAAGCTGACAGGATAGACACCTGCACAAATAGAGGGGCCAAATCCAGTTCCTCACCCGGCCACTGGTTTCCTGCGTGAGCATGTGCCAGTCAGGTAATTTTGCTGGGCTGCTATGTGAACAACATGAAGGTCTCAGGACCGGCACAAGAACTGCTGGAGACACGGCATCATCCTGAGGCACCCTGGTCCTTCAGTGATTGACTGGGGAACCAGAGAGGAGTGTTTCAGAAAGGTGCTGCTGCAAACTGACAGTCTGACTGACAGCCCTTGTATTTTCTTGGCAGCTTTCTTACAGATCCTGTGAATAATACAAGCCAGGGGATGGGCACAGGGGATGAACAAACCACTTATTGTTAGGAGGGATGTGTCTAGCACCAGGCGCTTGCACTCTCACGTGGGTCTGAGGCATCACTTTTCACATGGCCATTTTCCGTGCACTTAATGCACAAAAGGCAATCTGTGACAGGTTATTTCTGGGACTCCCAGAGGCTTCAGCTGGGAGTCAGCCCCATGGTTAGGTGAGATACAGACAGAAATTGAGGGACAGACTGTGTCCCAAGGAATTTGTGCTGGGGCAGGACAGAGTGGGACATAACTAACGTGCAGCTGTCCGGATGATGGGCAGCAAATGTCACATTGCTGGGGAAGGAAGGACTCAGTTGTTACGTGTATTTTATTGCAGATTCAATAATTCAGCTGTCTGTCTGTTCCCATCCCTGGCACATGCCCAGCATACTCAGCCCACAGAGCATTCATGTTAATAACTTGGTGCTGGTTTTGTCCGACTTACTTGAGAGCAGAGCTGATACTCAGCTACCCTTTTTGTTCCTCTCTCTCCCCTTGTTCTCCCCCATTGCAAAAGGTTCCTGTGCAGTCCCAGGAGTCAGGGTGTATCAGTCTGGCTTGAAACTCCCACACTGGCTTTAAACTAAGACGTTGAGGCTCCAGGAGCAGTCTGGCTACAGGAGCACAGAGCTCAGCATGGGCTACCCTGCACTGTTCTTGGCAAGGCAGGGAAACCTACTCTGACTTTCATGCTGCCACAAGCTAGACTGCTCTCCAACGTAGCAACTTAAAAGCCCAATGGGGGATCTTAGCAAGCCACGTCTGTGACAGGAGGGCTGAAGTAACTTTCATTTCCTTCCCAGTCACTGGTAAAGAGCAGTGATGGAGACAGAAGTCCAGAGGGAAGCTTATAATCTCTGTTGCCTTCTCCATTTCCACACAGGGGATTAGCTGGCAGGAACAGGATAGCTGATATGATCCTCTGCAGTCCAGCACTTCTGTTTGGACTCTTTTAGCCTTGCAAAGGCAAATCTGACCTTGTGGTTGCTCTGATGCATGGTTAATGGTGTGCTTTTGCTGTCCTCTGTGTGTGACATTTCCAGCCTTACTGCTGCAGATGTTGAGCTCCTGGAGAGATTTTGTTTCTATACCCTCGCTGTGGAAGGGTGTGATCTTTTCTAGGAGTCTCCGAAACTGAGTGTAAGGAGCTATTCCATACCTGATCACAGCAGAATGTTTGGGTCTGCCTCTTTACAACGTATTAAAGTTAAAGGCACGCTCTCAGCTCTCTCCTGCTACTGACAGAAAGTGCTATACAAATGAGAGAGAGCCTAATTAGGGATTAATGAGAAGGGAGCCTGCGGTTTTATTATCCATTGGATATGAATATGATGGATGAGAGAGTTTGCATTAGGTGCTTCTGGCTGAGTTCCTACAGACGGAAAGTCCTCAGCAGGCTTTCTGCATCAGTGAAGGCCCAGAGATAGAGGTGGGAGCTGCAGGCAAGGACTCAGCGTCCTCAGCTGTAGACACGGCCAGGACCCCTGACTTGTGACCCCACAGGTGGAATGCAGACCTGGCGGCAAAGGCAGTCTGGGTTTTATTCCTGGGTCTTCATCCAACCAGCTGCATGTGTCGCGCACCTCCTGCTTACCACCCGGCTTGGTGGGACCAGGAACACCTTGCAGGTGGCTATGGCCCTGGCTCGCTGTTCCCCACGGCTGTGCTGTGGCTGCTGCTCAGTAGATCCTCATTGTTGGAAAAAGGAGTAAAATGGCAGGCCAGGATGGCTGGCACCGCAGCAGCATTCAGAAGCAGGGCCAGGAGTCGAGGCTAAAGCTCTAACATAAAAATGGAGATTATTGTCAGAGCTTTCTAATCGCTGGCATTGCTGCAATCTGTTTACAAGTGTCCTGCGCACGGGTATCTGGCACACTGGCATATTGAGTCCAGATAATCCAGCTGTCTGCTGCGACCTTGAGACATCGCACATGTTTGTTGCAGGCTTAGGTGACGCTGAAACGGTAACGAAGGTAGGCTATTGCCAGGCTCCTCGCTTTCCCCTATTTCTACTCTCACCACCTCAGAATTGCATCCCTGAATGAGGCTACAGTCTGTCTTGTCACAGCTTGCCCTTTTTCGCACACACCTGGTCAGCCTGGTGACAGAAACAGTTGCATTACCCAAAACGATTCATGACTGGCAATAGGCCATGGCACCTCAGAAGAGGCTCAGTCCAGAAGTAAAAGCACAGAAATTTGTGCTTTTCTGTGAAGGCCAGAGCACTGCCCTTCATTTTAGAATCAGCTCTCTGCCCCATTCTAGTTTGAAGCTGATGACAAAGGAGGACACAGGCAAATAGAAGAGACCTGATTGTTAAGTATTAGATAAAGACAGGGATAAAACCAAGCCAGTTAAATACCTGATCTTTAATTAGCTCCACAGCTATAAGCAGTTGCACAGAAGCTATTAAAGTTATTACAGGACACACTGTATGCTTGCACAGTAGGAACAATAAGTACAGGTAGAACACTCCTTGCCATGAACGTCATTTCAGCTGTCTCAATGGCCTTCTAACCATCATTATCCTGCTCACTGCCAGCTTGGCTGAGGAAGGCCAAACAAATGGTGGCATTTGTTGGAAATAGCTCCTCCTATTTCTAAACAAAATGTGCAAACATGACTTTTTAATCCCTAGAGGCTTTTGCTGTTTTATGATTAGCAGTTCCCTGAACATTTCTTTAGGAGAGGTGTGGAGAGAAACCCACTGACATGAGACAGACTTGGTTTTCCTGGATCCTCTTCACAGATCTCTGCCTCTAACTATCACAAGGAACCAGAGATCACAGTTTATAAATCACTGTGCTAAAATACCACTTACCTATGTATTTGTGAAGTCTGTTAATTATTTAGGTGCTTCATACTTTTTTTTGAATACTTTATTGTATGGTTATATGTATATTTTTGTCATTCATCTGTTACAATACCATCTAAGTCCTAAAGTTGTCAGACATAAATTTTGTAAAAACATAGCCCAACTCCAGTAATGGTTTAATATTTGATACCAAAACATCTTTATTACATAGTTCATGAACTTTTTAAGCCTTCCATATTGATGCAACATCTAGTTAGGTGCTCTCATTGCCCTATTAGTAAAACCAGGTACTTCTTCCTGTGTTAAAGATAAAGCATTGTACCCCTAGGTATAAAGTCCTTTGTTATTCCTAATCTGCTGAATGCTCTGACACATACAGTCAAGAAATAAATGAAACTTTTAGCTAGGATTCTGGAAATCCTAATTGGTTGTATTTGTATTCACTCTCTGATCATTATTGCTAAAACCCTTCATATAAGGAACAAATATCTAAGCCTAGTCAACAAGAGGGTGCTGGAATTTGGCTGCTATCACATTTACTGCATCCTTATTAAGACAACGATCTTGGAAGCCAGAGCCTGGCGTGAGGGAGGGCTAAGTACACTTCTGCCTGTGGTGTCGAGCGCAATATCTGACAGTCCGCACACAATGCCTCCGAGGTGCCCTGACTCACTTGTCACACCCATGTCTGCTGGTAGCAGCCACATCTCTCTCAGCAGAGCAAGGGAAAGGGAATGTCAGTAATGAGAAGAGGGCATGGCAAAATCCCCCTCCACCAAGCCTCCTGGGTAGGAGGGATACACCCTGTCTGGGCCTTTTCTTTAGGCCTCTGGTGCCAGATAGTGAAAGGAGATCTCATAGACCTGGTTGTTGAGGTGTACGATTATCCAGATGGTTACTGCTCTAACCTGTTCTCTTTGCAGGAGTCTTACTATGGAGAGTCCTCCTTATACAGCTATGCTGCACATCTGCTTTGCTGCTGGCCCAGTGAGGGAAAGGAGGATATGGATACAGCCTTAATGCACAAGGCATATGGGAAACTCGAGAGATGAATGTTTCCAAAGTCCTTTGAAGCAAGAGGCTAATGTGGAGAAAAAAGGCATCGGTCTAGTGCTACTTCTTTCTGATGCTAATTCAAGCACCAAAGCTTCCCAGTCCTCCTGCTTGCTAATAATTAATTGCAGGTTGCCTCTGATTTCAGGTGTGTTTTTAAAACAGGGATCTAAATACAACTTTGCCACATACAAATGGGTGAATCAAGTCAGAGACACTGGAGAAGGTTTCAGCTACCAGAGTCTGGGAAGCCTTGGTTAGAAAGAAGGATCTTATTTTACACCCCTGGGTCACACGTGAGCTGCACCATCACCAATTTTCTTCATCCTGGCATTCTCCCCTTCAGTCAGTCAGCCTGTAGACCTCATGGGCCTGTTTCAGAGTGAACTCCCCGGTAATACACAAAGCAGAAAGATTGCTCTGAACCTGGAGTACTTCCAGGGCCACTGAACCTTACTGAGTCATTCATTAAGTCAATATAACAGGAAGTCATCGAAAATAGAAGACAGTCAAAATAAAATAAATAGCGAGGCATCCATTCACACCCTTGGCAGATGCATTCCAGATCCTAGTCCCCTGCATGCTCACAGAGAGTACAGAAGCTGCTTATTAGACAGGTTGTATAATTGAAGTAGTCTATATTTATCAAGAGTGCATGGCGTACACACCTTGAGGGTCAGATGCCCAGCAGTTTGGAGGGCATTAACTCCCCTAATGAATCAGCAGGGAGAAGGACCTAAAAATATGATTTGATTTTAGAAGGACATAGTCCGGTTCTCAGGAAACCAAGGTCAGGAGGCACCGGTGTGCATTTCCAGCCGGGCTCTGACTGGGGTTGCAATGCTAAGCTCAGATGCTTATCACCCCTGAAAAAACAAGCTCCACACTGCTCTAAGCCTCATTTCAAACTTCTGCTGTGATATTTGATGTTTAACTAATGCTTAAAGAGAGGAGAAGGACCCCTGTTCCATGTTATAACCACCGTATTGCAGAGTCAACCTCCTGTTTTGCCTGTTCTCCACCCGAGTTTTGCAATTCTGGCTTCACAGTGGTCCAGCTCTCACAAGAAGGGTGCTGAATGCACTTGCCATCTCTAGTTTTTAGTTTCATGATCCAGGGCATTTATGGGAAGTGGTGTATGTGGAAGGAGCCTAAAGGCTGGGGAAGGCCTGAACTGGAGGTTTCTCACTTCTTGAGTGAGTGTATCAGACATACAAAAGGCATGTAACAACTGTCTAAGCCTGCATAGGTGTTATCAGTGAGCCAGACACCTTTCATCCTCCTTTCTAGGCTTAGATCAAAGATAGCTGTCCCTTTGCTCCACATAGGGTGCTACTCAGCATGTGCAAGAATCCACTCCAGGTGTGTAGGATGACATCCAGGCAGTGTTCACAGTGATCTCAGCACCTCATTGCTTTGCAGATGTCAGATCTCTCCAGATCTCCTCTTTCAGTGTCATTGTGCCTACTGCATCCCAGTGTGGTGCAGTTCTGCAGTGGGAGAGCCATCAGGTTGTATTTCAACTACAGGAGACCAGCAGTTAAGAAGCTTGAACAAAAGCAGAATGTGTCTTCCTTTCTAGGATGTAGTACCACTAAAAGTGATTAATTTCATTCATGGGCCAAGGCAGTCCTTGATTCATACAGACATGGAAGTTGATCAGCACCATCTGCACTGAGCTCTGCTAAGTGCGCTGATGGGAAATTTGCATTCTGCATCCTCCTCAGCCTGGGTTTGCATCGATGCTTTGTTGATATCTGTCTATCGACATGGTTAGCTGCTCAAATGTCTACAGTCAGCTGGTGCTTACTCAACCCAGGTAGAAAACAGCTTGCAGGAACCATCTGAGGAGAGATTTCTGATGGGGGTGTTGCTAAGAAAGTTAAGAAGACTAGTATGTCTGCTTCACCTTGAAATTAAAAGCCAAAATGTATTCAACTTTCTGTTTGGCTCAGAGATCCAGTCACATTTCCTTGCCAAGAAAACAGAAGGAGACTTTGTCACCCCCTTGCAAACTGCAAGACTGAAATTTGCGGAGAGCTCCTGCCAGACTTCACCAAATAGCAGGTGGAATGAGCCATCCTGCAATGGAGAGGAGGATGCTGAGACCTGCAGAAAAAGATACCTTCAGCAGAAGTAGTAGCAGACACATTCCTAGGGAACTGGCAAATGTGGAGGTGAGATTAACAAGGATGTGGTGCATGCACATGAAAGCAGATAAAACAGAGCAGAGCTTCACTCACCAAAAGACAGGCAGGAGGTAAAAGCTGTTCAATCACAGGGAAGGGTCAGTGTAAATGTTTAGCAGAAGAAGAGTAATGTGGAACCTGGAGGAGCAGTGCTGGATCTGAGCATAATTCAGGCAACACTTTACTTCAAAGGGGCCTGATCGAAAGCAACTGAAACGGATGTAAAGATGGTCTTGAGCATGCTTTATGTTCAGGCTGCAAGACACCCAGTACTGCCATACTGGCACCTGGAGTGCCAGTGGAGCCGGGGAAACTCCAGCCTGCAAACAGTGACCTCTAGTCAAGCAACATCAGGCTGAAGACATCAAGGTGAGCAACCAGCATGAAGAATGTGTCTGTTGTTTTCCATGAATAAAGATGATTGATTGCTGAGAACTTTTTAGGCAGCTAGAATAGCTGGAAGAAAATAATGGATAATCTCCATTTGCTTGATTGCTACTATTATAAGTGAACTTGTTTGCCCATAGTGCCAAAGAGCTAGGCACAGCTCAGTACCCCATTTTACCAGGTGTGGTATAGGCAAAGAATGGTCCCTATGCCACAGGCTTATACTGCATTTGTGGAGTATCCAGTATGTGCGATTCATCTTTTTAAGCTCTTCAGTTCTGCACGCTGAACCAAATTTGGCCTTCCATTAAGGTGAATGGAAAACCTCCCTGATGGTGACAGGGAGCAGAATGTGGGCCCTGAAGCCGGTCTTGTTAGGCCTTGTCTCTTCAGTTGCTGTGCATCCCTGTTATGTTCCCAGAAATGTCTTCAGTCCTCTCATCTGAAGTGCTACTTCACTAAATTCAACATCCTACTGAACACAAGGGGCAGGCCAATATCTGCATTTATTAAAGATTGCTCAGATGGCATTAGCAGCTCTAAGACTTGCCCTTTGTATCTGAAGAGGTACAGGGAATTCACTTCAAATATAGTAAAATTATAGAGGGGTAAATTGTATAGAGTCTTTGAGTTAGTGACCTGTCACAGTCAAACTCAATGTCCCTCTAAGTGGGGTTAGCTGAGCATTGGTTTTGATTCAAGTAAAATAATCCCAAGGGCTCACTCTGACCCATCCAGGACCTCCTCATTTTATTATGGTTTGGAAAAACCTGATCCGAAAGTGCTTTCTTGTTGCTGTTTTTATGTGTTTCTGAAGAACAGCCCTCCTTCATGAGCGTCAGGATGGAAATTACCTAAAGGAATAGTACAGCTTCCCTATTGCTATAGCTAGTATTAATTAAGTCTGGAGAGAAGGATCCTGCTGAGCTATGGACTGTAAGAAAAAACAGAGCTGGAGACTCTCTGGCCCAAGAGTTTTACAAATTGCATAGCACAGGCTGATTAGGAACATACTGCTGTGCCCATCTGCCAGGCGTGCAGAGGGATGGCCTGATGGTGTGCGAAGTCTTGGAGGCTGCACAGGTAGAGGGCAGGTCTACAAGGCAGAGAGAAAAGATAGTTGGTCTGGCAATTCAGGGGCTAATCTAGGACTTGGGGCTTGAGATTCAGCTCTCCTGAGACCTGGCCAAGTGGCTGAGTCACCCCATGGGCATGTCTGTCCTGCAGCTGGTGAAGGGACACAGACAAACGCAGCACCATGGCAGTGCACCACAGTGGATATCTTCAAGCACAGGGCATTAGCCAGGATGCTGCACACCACATGGACTATTTCTGGTACCAGCTTGTTGATCCCAGCAGGTCTGATGGAGAGAACAGTAGTATCAAGAGAACAACAGCAGCATCTGTGTCAGTACTGTGGGCCTAGGGCACTGGGTAAGTTGTGTGGGTTATGCATATTCTGAGTCTCAGCCTTCAACATAAACCTTTCTTCCTGCTCGCTGACAGTGTTTGCCCACTGAGATCTTGCAAGAACAGTCAGCTCACCCTTGATGCTCTTGCAAAATCTCAGCAAGCAGTGCTGCTCTTGAAGGGGTCTCTGACACATCCCTAGACCTTTTTCCCCACTTGCTTTTGTATGTTCTTGCACTTCTGGTCTTCCATTTCCAGGCACCCACTCCAGACAAGGAAGGAGACCTTCCTCCTGTCTTGCTTTTACTCCCTTCTCTTCTTTTTTCCAGGGTTGAGCACTGCTGATGGGTGGCATGGAGGCCCTTCTTGCCCACCTGGCTGCTCACACACTGCTCAAGCTGCCCATGTGGTCCCTGCGAAGCTTTCCTTGCCCATCAATGGACACTAGATCAGGCCTTTTCACTCTCTCTGGTGTAAACCCAGAGCGCCAGCTCCCCTCCACACCCATGGTCATTGTGAGCTGAGATTCAGGAGGCCTGAACTGGTACCACCAGTGTGAATGGGCTGGTCAGGTCTGACCTCTCTGGGAGAAGGCTCTGTCCCATGGCAACCAAGAAGAAGAACTAATTCAAAAATAGCTGAAGAGCTGGTCTGCCCAGAGCATATTTCTTGAGCAAGGTAATTTATTTGGAAGAGAGCTGGTTCTGGCAGCGTTCGCAGTGCACATTTTTTCTGTTCCCTCCAGTTCTCCCTGAAGATAACTCGGTTGTCACAACTGCTCATTCTTCCCTCTTTCCTCCCTCCTTCCCCCCTGTCCCCTGTGCTTTCCCAGGATGGACTCACTAGGTACGTTCTTTTCCTGCAATGGCTGCTGAAATTGTTTTTTATTTTTAAACACTGGGACACAAAAGCCCTACCTTTATCATTCTCCTGCAGTCCCAGCAGCTTCACATATCCTAATTAAGCAACCACTGATCATCAAATGAACCTGACAGGCACAAAGGCAGAGGAAGATGTGGATGTGCAGCATACCCACAGCTGGTCCCAGTCTCCTGCTGCAGCAAAATGTAAATGCCAGGGGGATTTTGCCCTTATGTGGTTGGGAGACAGACTGTCAGGAGCTAAGAGGAATGGCAAGCTTATGCCTTAATGTTGCAAAGTTAGGGGATGGTGACTGTAGGAAAAGATAGTTCACCAAAACCCTGACAGATTTTCTGCTGACAAAAAAGAAAAATCTTTTAATAGGGTTAACAGACTTTGGGATGAAAAATGGCAAACTGGATTATGGGCCATGTATTTTTATTTTCTGTTTCAGGACAGTGTTTTAAAAACCTGGGTTTTTTTGTTTTGTTTTTTAATTCTGCTGCCCACACCCTGAGGGAGAATGTCTTCAGAGTGGGAAGACTACCATTCTTTTGTTAAGTGTGTATAGGGAAACATCTGTGTGAAGTCAGTTTAGGGGGACAACTGATGCCAAATCCTTCTAGAGGATATGGGGAGACGGGCTGTGTAGCAGGCATAATGATTCAGCCCCACAATCCAGAGAGAAAGCCAGACTCAGATTTGTTCAGATTTGGCTGTAAATGCCCAGGCATTCAGAAGTGTTTGGACTTGATGTTTTGAGTTCATGTTTATGTCCCTCTTGGTGCTGGCTAAGTCTGTGAGCTTTGGTTTGGACTAACTCCCAGCTGGTTTCACTAGTGGCAGAAGTAGCTGTAGTGTCTCCTAAAAAAAGGCACTTTGCAATTTTCTAGTACTTCTTGCACTGCAAGATGAAGTTGAGAGAGTGCCCCGTGGCATTTTGGAGGAGAGCAAACAAAGCAGAGTACACACAAAGAAGGAATCCATGTGATAAATGTTAAGACAATCAAAGCGATGGGAGTATGCTCTTAGGAAGGAGTGACATCCTATACTACAGTGATGGGAGAAAATGTGATAGCTAATGTTTGTTTTGGGGCCAGTAGCCTACCATCTAGAATATACTAGTGCTGGGCTGGCAGCAAAATCATAGCTTGAAAGGGATACTAAAGGATACATATCACACTGAACAAGAACCAGCTGATGTATAAATTAACTTTTTTTCCCAGCTTTCAAAAAGCTTACACTGGGCTCTGTAATTGTACAGAGCTCTAGTATAGCTCCTGTTTTGACTAGATTTCCTTAGGCATCACTAATTAACTTGAATTTACTGGAATGACAAGTGTTTTTCTCATCTTGCATCATTTCTTTGCTGTTGCAGCTGCTTCTTGTGTTTCACTGCTACCTTTTTGGTTCTTCTTGTAGACAGCCTATGAAAGGGGCAGTCTTGTGTATGGACCTGTCATGGGACCCACATGCTCCTCTGGGGCTGACAGTGTTCTCAGGCACGGCCTGGCTGCATTTCCAAATGCAAGAACACAGGGTCAGACCAGGGATCCAGCTAAACTTGTACTTGGTCTCTAATACCAGCAAGCAGGGCTGATAGGGAGAGCATGTGAGCCTGCCCACATTTGTCTGTCCCTTCCTTTGCACTCCCCCAGCATCCACAAGTGTTGGGCTAGGGGTGCTGGGGGGTGCATCCTTGCTTGGTTGTTTAGTGTCTGTTTATGGATTTTTTGGGGCCAACCCTCTTTTTGCCCTGTGTCAACATGCTCTGAAAGTAGGGCCTTTCCCAGGAGTGCCTGGTCAATGGGGAAGAGGTTATCAATAGTCTGTTATTATTTTCTCAGATAATTCCTGTGGCAAAGGACCTAGTTCTCTTCCTGCCCATGCTTGGTGGAGAGAGTTGATATATGTTGGATGCTGCAGGAAGACACAGAATTTAAATGAATTCCCCTTCCTTCTCAGTAATAAAAATATTTCTCTCCTAAGATTCCCTTGATTAATTGATCCTGCCAATGACAAATCAGGAATGGGAATGCATAAAATCCAATAGAAACAGATGAAAATATCATTATGTATCATCTGATGCAGTCAGCAATGTCATAGAATGAAATGACTGCAGAAAAATAGGACCTTGTACTGGAGGAGCCTTCATTAAGATGTGGCGAGGGTATTATTAAGTAAAAGAACATTGATTTTGTTTGAAAGATTTGGCCATCCATATTAAATATAATCTCAGTAATGTAATCTCAGTAGTTGCTTTAAATGTCAACCTCACTTGGCTACATTTGCTTGCTGGGTTTGCTGCTCTAAAATGAAAATGAAAACTTCATTTTCCATCAACCATTGTATTCCATTAGCAACTTGATAGGCTTTGCCCGTAGAGGGGAAAAATTAGCATATGAGTTTCCTATGGGGAATATGTGTAAATCAGAAAGGCCTGTGTATGTAAAATGTATG
This sequence comes from Apteryx mantelli, assembly GCF_036417845.1. Classification (NCBI taxonomy): domain Eukaryota; kingdom Metazoa; phylum Chordata; class Aves; order Apterygiformes; family Apterygidae; genus Apteryx; species Apteryx mantelli. Next base: position 25,034,506 of record NC_089980.1, on the reverse strand, counting down.
TGACAGTAACAAAACAAGTAATTTACAAAGCGAGAGGCAGACAATATATAGGATATTTCAAAGCCAAAAATCACCTGGAATGCTGTGCTTTTGTGTGACATACACCAGGGCTTGAACACTGGTCCAAATTCTCTACTGCCGTTACTGCACGTAGCTGTACTGACTTCAGCCCAATGCCCTTGTTCATGACAGCAGAGAGCGTGCCCCATTCTACCTAGCGACGCTACTTTCTATCAGATACCTAACTGCTAGCACCCTTAACATTTAGGGAAGTTGAAATCCCCACCTCAAGTCCAATCTGACAAGTTCTGTTAATCAAAATGTCTTCTAGCTCCCAGATGTTCAGCTCCAGGGATGGCAACATTTGCACAAAGCTGCCATGGGTATATAGTGCGTGTTGGTCAGCTGGAGAGATGTGACAGCCAAAGATGTCCCTGACAGCTCGTCAATGAAGTGACTGCTTCAAAATCAGAAAAACAGCACTACTGAACTCACAGCCTTATGACATAGTTCATGTGAGGCTCCTCACTCATGTTGTTCCCACAGGAAAACTGTGTATAACACCGTTACTCCTGGAACTTGTGACTCTGCAGAATATTAAGTGTACTACATGGTCCCAGAAAGGTGTAAGTCTCTCATTCCCCAGACCTCTTAAGAGCTAGGGTATAGTACCATCAGCCTCAGCTGGAAGGACGTTCCCGTTGCTGCTTGAGAGCGGTATGCAGCCTGGATGTCCTTTGAAAAGAGCCTCATGCCCGTGTCCTTTCTGGGATCCAGGCTGAAGTGCCCAACACAGGGTCACGTGGGGCACAGTGTGGGAGGAAGAAAATGAAGATCTCTGGGGACTCCATCAAAGACATAAAGCCAAAGCCCAGTAATACTTAGTAGTGGTGCTCTTTGCTGCCCATCAGGGAGACCTGGAGTCAGAAAGCCAGTGGAGCAATGCAAAGTGCACTCTCATCATCTGAGAGAAATAAACACACAAAGACTTTGATCAAAACCTTGTCAGTGTCCAGAGGCCTGGCAGAGCCCAAAGCATCTACCCTTTTCCTGAAGGAGGTCTCCAGTTCTGCTCTCATTCTATTGAGGCTCTGGGACAGGAACAGCCACTGTAGAGCTGAAAATGAGGAGACCCATCAAACAGGATAGCCTGTGGTCTCAAAAGCAGCTGGGAAAACATCAGAGGGGCCAAGGGAAGATTTATAACTACGCAGATAGTTTCAACAAAGTTGTTACTGTGTCCTCATAACCCAAAAGGCCTGGGGAAAGCAGTGGTTCAGAGAACAGGTGGCTGGGCACATTTGTTGCATAACTCTTAAAGAAACACAACAAAAGGCATCAAAACAATTTCCTTGCAAATCAGAAGTGTCCACACACAGCTGAAGGCACTGAGCCACTTGACTGTAATGGAGTCAATTTTCTCCTTCAAAGTATAGTGTATAAACCTTTTTATAGCCATGCACCAGTAGAGCTATTTTTTCCCCCTGCCAGCTGTTGAAAGCCATTTTTTTGTGGCTCCCTCTCTGAGCCTTCTCCTGCTATCATACAGCTACAGTGCAAAGCTTGAAAGCACAGATTTCATTGCCTGTTTGAGCACTTGGGAGTTGAATGGCAAAGAAATAGAATACTACTGCCTTGCTCATCTTTTCAGTAGAAGGACAGAGGAAAACATCCCACAGTAATAGAGCTGGCCTTTTCTCTTATTCCATGTCAACACAGCTGACAAACCTTCTTCTGCTTCCACGTGAGGTAACACTGAAGTTTTGGTTGGCATAAAAAGGAGACCACTGTGGCATGTTTAATTCTCAGGGTTAAGGGGAATAAGGCTGCTCTTTATAAAGGCAAAAATGGACATGAAGATATGTCTTTAGGATTGGTTGCAGTTCTGCTAGCGTCTCCCTGTGATGAGCTGAGCAAAACTGTTTTTCCTTAAACTGGAGCGATTTAGAGTAACCCCACAGAAGCCAAAGGAGAAGGGTTAGGAAGGCAAAAGTGTGGTTGGAGATATGAAACAGCCTTTGTGCTAGGTCTAAGTCCCATATAGAGTGGGGTCTGCCAGGAGCAGACTGGGGCAGGAGGAGCATGATGGCAGTGTAAGAAGTCATGAGCAGCAGGGAGAGGGTGACAGCATTTTCCTGCCCTGTCTTCCTCCAGTGCTAAAGTAGAGCATCGCGTGCAGCTTATAGGCAGTGGGGCTGCAGCACCGAAGGAGCCAGCTGTTTGCGCACGGGACAATTACACAGGATAGCACCTTGCCTCAGGATGTTGAGGATACCAAAAGTTTCATGCAGATTCAAGGGAAGACCAGACAAGTTCACAGAAAAAAGTTCTTTGGACAGTTACTTAATGCATAGAAAGCATCTCTGACACCAAATCCCTGAGTAACACACTGCTAGAGATTGGTAGAGTTTGTGAGCAATAACCTTCATATTTTTATTCTCTTCCTATACAACCTCTTTCAGATAACTGGCTGCACAGATCTTTGGTCTGACCAGCTTCTATAGATCCACTCCTGCCTGCTGTAGAAAGCTAAACAATAACTTGCTTTTGTTTTTCAGGCCTTAAGTGACCTATATCTTAGACATCTCCCCATCTCTTGGGGTCTTGGGGTCAATCTTGATTCTTTTTTTCTCTGGAATCTTACAAATGCAATCTGCTGGTTCAGTTCACCAAGCCAGCACCTCTTTCAACTCCTTCCCCAGGAGGAATTTTTATGTGATGATCAGAGGAGTTCCTAATAATATCAGATAATACTAACAGATGTGAGGCTTTCTACACGGCTAAATTCACCCATGGCAAATCAAATAGTTAAAAGCAGAGCCTACTCATGCTCTGAGTTTCCCATGATGTGCTATCTTCTCCGGCTGTGCCTCAGACTCAGGATGCTTTCTGGGGCAGGAATTGACTGTTTTTTCTTCTCTAGCGTGATTGTGAAGCAAGAAACAACAGATAAAATAGTTGTGAAGATCATCCTACTTTTTTTTTTGCAGGGTAAAGCATATTTTGCTCTAACATAAACATAAATTGAGTGCTAAGTTTGAAACAAGGACTTTTTCCCACACCTTTGAGCTTGAATTAGCTTTCACTACAGAAAAGGACAGAAGTACCACAACAGTGGCTCTGTGGGGTAAATCCCTCAGAGTCAAATACAGGGCTTTGAATTTGGGACATGTATCAGGTACAAATACCTCTTTCCCCTCATTGTCAGTCCTAATGATTTGTCATCCAACCCCCATGTGGGAGCACCTCTCAGTATTTCCAATCTAGGCTTCCCCTAAAAAAAACCTTTAAAGACCCCTCTCTTGGTCCCTGCTCTTTCATGAAACCAGCTATTCTTCTGCTGCAAAAACAGTCAGACTGGCCTGTTGCCTTAGGATTTTTGTTTTGCCACTTGCTTATCCTCACAGGAAACTGAAAAGCCTGTAAGAAGGCCTTGAGTCTTGGTGTAGCATGTTGCTTTCCATTTCTGTCAAAGATGGAAATGAAAACATAGCCTCCCTCTGGAAAAAGGAAAAAAAAAGAAGAAGAAAATGGAAAGAAAATAGATTTGTGTTGGTTGGGTGAGTCTGGTAGCTTTGAAAAGCCACAGAGCACAAAGGGGAAAATATACATGGAAAGCAAAATATAGAAGCTTTTGTGTGATGCCAGCAATTTTCCTTTACTTCTCTGAGAAAGAAGCTGCATGAATGTGCGGTGTTCAGATTTGCTCTTTCAAATGGCTGAGTCAAATACCAGCTAAATTACAAAGAGCCACACAGAGAGATGAAGGACATGTAATGACAATATTTTGTCATTCTTCCCTGAGACTAGATGGATCTGGAAAGTGGGAAGAAGAAAAAAAATTGCATTAGGATTCAGATAGGATTTTGATAGCAGTTATTAAATGAAATTTAAAGGTTATTTTTAAACTCAACACAGGGTTCTGCTCTAAACATGAGCAGACTGGCAAATGATCTGAATTTTTCCATTTTCTTAATATTGTTCCTAGGGATGTGTTTACCACACAGGCAGACACACAATAACCTTAAAGAAAAAAAGAGAGAGAGAGAAAAAGGCAAAAGAAAAACAAGCATTTTGCTGGGTACATAGACAAAACACGTACCAACAGAGCAAGAGCTATCATTTATATTCCATTGCCAGTACGCCTTGCTCTGAGATAAGAACAACGATTAGCAGGAGCAGGATTCGGAGTGTCCCGTGCACTGGTTAAGCGCTGAGCATCTCAGATCTTCTACCCTGAACACAACCCTTGAGCAGATATTGAGTTTTTGGAGATAGAAGTGTGCCCGGTGTTGCCTAAATGTGGTCCCAGCATCTCATGAATGATTTCTTTTGGGGCCTGCAGAGTGGGGACCAGGCCCCCGTTGCAGGCAGAGAGGTAGCAGGAGTGAGCAGCCAGGAAGCTCAGAGGGGTAGCACCAGGATTTTCCGCCAGCATCAGATGGTGACAGTCCATGCAAACAAGTTCCTACACTGAAAGGCATTTGCTGGAGAAGGAAGAGTATCCCATATTCTTTTTTTTATGAGGGACAGTTTTAGAAAAACAGGACAAAGAAGGTTATTCCTAGATGTTATTCCGTTTCCCACTGCTTTCTTTGGTAAGTTCCTTCATTTTTAGGTTCTCCCCTGGGATACAGTTATAATCTGGACAGAGGCTGTCAAGGGAGTTTTATGACATTTAATACCTCATTGTCCAAGTTATAAAAAATATGCTTTCTTTGTGAACAGTTTCTTTCAGCTGTGGTTTCTGGATTGTGTGGCACCAGATCTCCAGAGACTTGTCGCTGAAGGCAGTGCTGCCAACCTGCAGCACACACCTGCTGCCAGTGATACGTGTCACAGCCCTCTGGACACCCCTTGCTCACTCATGCCTGGGTCCACATCAGCATCCTCTGAGCAGGTAGGGTTCTCTGATCCAGCTTCTGGCCTGGCTTCTGACATAAGGGAGGGATTTCTGGAAGAAAAGAGCTTGCTTATTGTTCAAACCAAAAAAAGTCACCCTTGAATCAATAAAACAACCCTAATGGGGGGATGAACGTTACAGAGAACAGAACCATCGGATTGTCCCAGCCCAATCCCTGCAGCTACTGGGCTGGCCTCACTAGCACCTCAGTGTGCAGGTATGTTTCCCATAGTGTTCAACACCAGTGCTCTGGCTGCCACTTTTTCTGTCACATTGGACTGCAACCTTGTTTTTGATCAGCTCTGAAAAGTTACTTGTTTCAGATCCTCCCCTTCAGCTGCATCTCTGTGTAGGACCCTCCCTCCACCATTGCTTTTTATCTGGCCAAGGCTGGTCCAATGTCAGTTGTGAATAACTCATCTGATGATCTGATGATCTGAGATCATTTGCCTTTTCATCTACATGTTGGTCACAAACCAGTTGTCATCCTTCCAGGATGTTTAGGGTCAGCAATAGCAATCAGGTTTTCTTTAAAAACTTTCTATGGTTTGCAATGCTTGTCCTTCTTGAGGCGGTGACTGCTGGAGATTTTGTTCACTAACATCCCTGTCTGAGTGCCACATTGTGGTTGCTGGTTTTGCTGACCACTGGGCTTGATATTGAGGCTAAGACCAGGCCTGGTTAACAACATGCTTGCTTTCCAGTTAAAGCTCTTTCTTTCCCATTTCTAAAGAGCTCAGCACTGCAGGATCTAGACAGTGATGCCAAGTTAAGGCTTACCTAATTTGCCTACACAAGCTCCTGCTTGTCCTGCTTCCTGGGATAATGTAGTATTACGTAGCATTCCAGTTGGCTCGCCTATTGGCCTTTAATACTGTCACCTTATTATTTTTGGTACTACTAATCATGAGCATCATAGTGTAATAGTAATGATACTACAGCTGTCCTGGGAGCTTGTAAAGCAACACGTGTTGCAAGTGACACACAAATGGGGCCCTCTTCCCGGTCTTTCCAGTATTTATTCTACTTTCCAAGCATCCCCCTGGCTGATGCTGCTGCCCTTAGCTAGGAGCAATAAGGGGAAGAGGGCACTGCTGCGTTACATGAAATGGATTGCCCATCTGTAGTCTTAAACACTGCTACCCGTGGCTGTGGTCATTGATATTGGGAGTGGGATCATTTGAAAAACATGAGGAAAAATCCCAAAGCATAGAAGTGTTAAAATTCAAAGATTAAAGAGCTCTCCACAGCCCTGTATGCTTCTGTTGCGTGAGAGGCTGTGGTAGCGGCAAGCCCCTGTCCGCAGTGGCGGGATGCTCCTGCATGATCCCACATCTTCTCTTTTCCCGCATGTGGACACTGACTACGTGCTGTACTCATTGGAGTTGTGTGTTGAATGATGATGAAGTGACATTGTCATGGCAACACATGTTGATTTCCTGGTTCCCTAGCAACCTGATGTAAAACGTGTGCTTGTTTCCTGTGCTGGCTACGCTCCTTTGATGTGTCTGGGAGATTTGGGGTTGTTTTGTTTTTTTTTCATCATTTGGATGTGTCATGACATCAGAATGATGAGAATGTTGTTTTGTGTGTGCATGGAGGGAAAGGGATAGAGGGAAAGGGACAGAGATTATCTTCTTGGAGAGCTCTGATCCTAAGTGCTGTTTTGCTTAGGGACTCTAATATACCTAGCTCATTTTTAGAGGCTTGGTAATACTTAATCTTGTATTTATTGCAATTAATTCCTGTAATATAGACTCGAAGAGACAAGAAGATGTATTTAAGTGGGTTTGTCTCAAGATATCCCTCTTGGCTTTACATGATCTTTGTGAAGTTTTTGTTATTTTGTGCAAAGGGCATCCTAAACAGATCTGATTTTCACAGCATCTCAGTTCAGTCCTATAGGGAAAGTTGCATGTCTGATTTTCTGTCTGCAGAGCTGGATGACCAATCAGCTGTTTAATGGGTTATTTGCAACAGAGCAAGACCAAAGCCTTGCTCTCAATCACATTGAATCTTTGTACCCAACATGAAATGTAGAAGTCTGCAATATCCACCCTGCTAAAGGTTATGCTTCTTTTAATTTAAGCAGAAGGTATTTATACTGATGGTTGTGAATTCATCCTCTGATGATGGCCAAACAGTTGGGATCTACAGATCATGTGTCTACTAATGACGTATCTCAGTTCACAGACAGTGAAGACAGAGGCAAGAGGCTAAAAGTAGCTCATAAGAGGCTCACATTGCCTCAGTCTTGTCCTTTGGTATCTTGATTTTTAAAATCTGGCCTTCAGGCTCAGGAAGAAAATTAGCTTTAATAGCTTTAATAGCTAATGACCTTAATAAAATTTGTTAATTTAATTAGAGCAAAGTGGCAGGGCTTTTGGACAGCTCTGTTTGTCCCACTGGGCTGGAGGTTGTTTGGAGACAGTCCTTGTAAGCCACAGAGCATGAATGAGAGATGTCACCACACATGCTCTGAGGAGGGTGGCCAGAGGCCAGTCCATGTGTGTATACTTTAGGTAGAAGAGTTACAGCATAACAAAGCAAAGCTCTTCAGACTCCTCAATCAATTTGTCCCAGTCAAGGCCAGAAAGACAATCCCAGACTGACATGGGGAGCTTCATCTCTGGCCTCTCTTCTAAGGTCATGATGGGCCTTCAGTCGTCTGAACCCCTGTGGCATATATCAGTTAGAATATCATTTGGGAATAAAGAGCAACAGTTCAGAGTAGGGAATGCTGAATTAGAAATAGGGAATTGAAATTGCTTAGCAAGTCCTTCCAAACCTACTTGGCCATCCATTTTCCCCTGCCTGGCCCTTTGCTTGTCCCCTAGAGATCAGCAGAAGATGGTGAAGCACTTTTGGTGACAGTACACATGGCCTGGGAGAGAAGCAACAGGGTAAGAGGCAGCCTGGAAGGGGGAAGGGACAGCAAGCTCTTAGGGGACCAGAATCTGCATTATCAGGGTAGTGCAGAGGGACAGGGCATGACTGGGGGAGGCCAGGACTACCTCTGTCATTCGGTCAGTCACCCTTGCTCAGAGAAGGGTGGAGCTGGAGATAGGGGCCCCCTACATACAGGCTTGTGCCTATATCTTTTTGTGCTATATGGGATGGGAAGACTGGGTATGTGGAGATTTATGCACCCATCCATGCCAACATTCAAGAGCAGACACTACCCCAACCGGACTGTGGGAAGAGAAGGGATTATGCATGAACTGTAGCACTTAGTATGGGAACCTGCTGGTGTCAGTAACAAGGAAGAGGTCCCTTGACCCACCCAGGAAATCCATGCATGTCCTCATAGCTCCAAAATCGAAGAAGTGCTGATGGTAATAAACAGATAAACAATAACAACAAAAAATATTTGCTGGCAGGTTTCATCAATATGGCACACCCAACTCTGTTATGAAATGTTTCAAAAGAGCGACAACAGATTTGTATCCCAGGTTTCCTGTCATCAGATCCAGAAGATGCAGATGAAGAAATCTATAAGGAGATTGATCTGAAGGCTTTTATCATCCCAAAGGCACACTGAGTGGCTATATACATCATTTCTCAAACACACAGGGTGTTATTTAGAGATGGCATTCTCCGACCAGCTCTTCTGCATGATTGATAGTAACAAAAAGGTATCCATCACTGTTTGGCTTCAGCCTTTTCACACAGAAATATGTTTTATACTGTGTTTGCTTCAAAAAAGTCTCTATTTATTTGCCAAGAAATTATACAGAATGTGGAAAATGAGCACACCAAATGTGTGATGCATTTTCTTGAGCCACTGGGATGTGAATTCCCTAGATTTTTTTGCAGAGAGGGGCCCTGAAGCTTGGCATATCATTTTTTGATATTTTTCAGGAATTATTATTAGAAATTTCTTCATGTAAAGCCTGTTTTGGCTGTTTATGGAGTAAAAATCCTGAAGATCTTTTTTAGCTGTCTACTTGTCAGCAATTTTGTTAGGTGTGTGACACTTTAAACCAAATAATTTATTGTTTTCTCCTAGGACACATGCCTAAGAGAGGCTGCAGCAAGTCTTAAAAAGTCTTTCCAGTGTCATACAGGTGACTAACTGAATAGTACATCTCTTCCTCCTCTCTTCCCATGCCCTTCTCCTCCCTTGTGAGTAGCTTATGAGTGGGTGTTCCCTCTTTTTCTCTTTTTTTTGCTTCAAATTTGTTTTCTGTCCTTTTGGCCATTGGCCAACAAATTGCATTTATGATCTTTACCAAGTCATTTATTTGGGGAAATACATTTGAAGTGGTACCTCTGGTCAGCTCACAGATCTGCCAAGCTGCACCCCTTAGGCCCATGGCTGCATGGAGCAAAGGTATTTGGGCTGCTCAGTATTTTCTCACTGATGTAATATTTTTGACAGAAAACTGAGTTTTCAGCAAACATAATTTTTGCAAAAAATTCTTGCACTTATTTGTGGGCACAAAAATCTCGGGTCTGTGGTCTGGAGATCTTCCCCGGCAAATGGACCAGCTGGGTGCATACTGTGTGTTGCACTCATTCATAGCTTTGCCATTTCTCACAAAATAGCTGAGTGCTTGAAACAGTGAGGAAGGAAAAAAGCTTCACTTGTTTACAACAGCTCTTCTGCTGGCTGTTATATTTGGAAGAATGGTTTGTTCTTTTTCTGTCTAATTGCTTGGCTTTTCGTGTCATTCATAGAAAATCTGGGAGCAGCATTAGTCTGTTTCCCCACTGCAAGTGAAAATAACAGTGCCTGGAGAGGACTTTTTCCTGTTACTTTTTAGGGAAGGTAATTGTTGCATTTTTTGGTATTAAAAGACAGAGAAAAGTCTCTCTGTTTAGAGATTGATCTGTTTGCTTCAGTTTTGTTTCATCTGATTGATTTCCTGGAAATCAGACACAACTGGTTTTGTGGAGAACAGGGTTCTTCCATCCATTCAGCACAATGCTCTTCCAAGAAAAAAGAAGAATGCAGCCCTTGGATAAATGGAGGCAGCGACCTACAGAGTGGAAGACTTGAGTATTGAAACTGCTCTTCTTATCACTGTTCAGAGCATTAGCCCTTACCATCTTCACTGTGTACTGTGTTGTCCATGTGGACCATAATTACTCCTTTGGCTTTGTTTCTTCCCACTTTCCTCTTGTGGGGCAACATATGCTACAGAGAGAGAGCAATGCAGATTTCAGGCTGTTCAATGCCTTTATGTAGTGGCTGAGCAGAAAATGAGGAATTAGGATACCTGTGACAGTTTCCAGCTATATCACTGTTCAGTTTTGAAGAAGACATTTGATTTCTTCATTTTTAATTGTGCTCACAAATACAACATAGGGATTATACTGGTAATTGGAAAGGAAGCATTGTTATTAATATTAATAATAATAATATCATTATCATTATTATTAATTACTTGTTTAATAATGGGATGAGCCAGATCATGCCTCGAGCATAATAGGTGTTGGATATACGTGTAACACAAAGAAAGCCCTGCCTCTGCAGCTCACAGCACTGATGGTGTTGTGGGAACAGAGATGCGACTTGCCCTGGAAAGGGCTGAGAGTGTTGGGGAAAGCTACTAAAAACGACCATGAACAGGAGCTCGGTCCTTCTGGACTCCAGGCCCAGACAAAGCAAGTGAAATGCACAGACTTACAGAAATGTACAACATGGAGGCAGCTACCCAGTTTAAAAAAGATTGGACTCACTGTTTCTTCCATGGAGAACTTACTTCTGGACCTCATCAGCTCTGCCACGTTGTACTAGAAGACCCTGGCCTGCAAGACCCATCTCTTTCCTCAGGCTCTGGGTGAGAGTGTAAGTATGAAGCCTGTGAAAGTGTCCTAGTGACTCTATGAGAGGGGAAGTTCAAATTATTTTGGGTGAACCTCATTTTGTCTAGTTGAATTTACACAGGCAGCTGGTATTAATACTCCTGAAGGTTGTTTATCTCATAGGACTGTTATGGAAGTGCCTGGAGCCATGGTTAGGGTATAAAGACATCCACCTGAAGTAATGGAATGGTTGTTTACAATGCCTTCGGTGAAAAACTTCAGAGTCTGGATACCTTATCTGCTCTTCTAGGGCTGGTTTGTCAGGATAGGTGCAGAAAAATGCCGAGGTGCCTTTTAAGATGTTGTGTTTCCCTGAGTCATGGCTAGCCCGAGGATCCAGCTCCAATCCCACAGCCCAGGAATGGCATTCAGTGCACCTGGCAGCAGCTCAGCACGGGATCAACCAGTTATCTTGTCTAAGCTTTAAAATCCCAGAGTCACCAGTGTCTCCAAAGCACATGGGCGTGTGTTTTGTCCCACGGTGCCAGGGAACAGGCGACATGGCATGGAGGCCTCCAGTTTCTGCCATTCACAGGAATGCTGCCCTACTTAGCTCAGTCTCAGATTTAGTTACCGGCAACCTTTACACAGAGCTGGCCCTATGGCTCCAAAGCTGTTTCTATCAGTCCTATAAATGAAGAGAGGATGAGTACTGGTTACTGCTGGCAATGCAAGACAGGATTTCCTCAACTGCACCCAAACCAGGGTCTTCTTCCTTGTCCCTCTGGAGCAGGAATAGTTGTCCTGGGCCTGCCATCACTTGCCTGTGTGTTTGAATTTACGTAAGTGGGTCCATGTTTCATCAGGAGGCTGAAAGTTTCTGTCCTGAAAGTAAAACTTGCATGGGGAACTGCAGGAGCAGAGCCTTGCTCAGAAGTTTTCTCTCCAGTGTTTCCACTGCTGCTCTTGCTGTTGCATATTCATGCAAGCTGGGGTTTTAGCACAGACTGCTGAGGCTGTACAAGTTGTAGGGTGCCTCAGTTAACTCTGAGCTGGCTTGCAAATGGGAGTGACCTGAGAACGAGAGGCTGTGAAACTACTGAAGCAAGGAAGTGCACAGTCATTAGAGTCTCCAAGCAAATACATTTCAGGATAGTGAAACAGAAGAGAAAATCAGAACAGCTAAAGTCACTTGGCTACCTTTTGACTTCAGGCAAAGTGTCCTTTAACTTACATACTGGGGCTTTCATTAAATCTCTAACACAAGAATAGAAGAGCAAGAAAATCATCTAGTCTGTCGCTTAGCTATCAGGCTATCAGTAGGAATAATTGCCTATACAGGTGTCTTTCTGGACAGATGCTGTTTAAATGGTTCCTAAAGACACTCTCGAATAAGTATTAGAGAGATCCCCAGGCAATCTTATGCAGCATTTTTTTTATTCTTACTGCTAGGAAGATCTTTTTAAAATTTGACCTCAATATTATGTCCTTCGGTGCAAGCATTTTTCTGATTTCCCACCTCCTGTCCTTCCCTGGGTTCTTCTTTAACCTAATCAACCCCAGTTCAATCAATCTTTCCTCATAGGTCACTTTTTCAAGACCAGTGACTGTTCTTACTGCTTTCACTATGAGTTGTGGTTGCCGGTAGCTGGCCCAGCTGGGAGACTTCCCCTCTCCTCCTGGTACAGGGGCAAGTGAGGGAAGCATTTTCTTGGTCCTGCTTCAGAAGGGGAGCAGTTGCTGTCACCACCCTCATCCCTCCCCCTTTACCAGACACTTCCCCTGTGAAATTTACTGTTGCAAACTCTTCTAGTTTGAAGCTAAAGTCACTTGGCTACTTTTTGACTACAGGCAAAAGTGTCCTTAACTTTCCTTCCAGCCCTCCATCTGGCCAGCCTGTGGTGACAACTCTCTGTGTACTTTGTTTAAGCTGGACACTTTTCAGGGCACTTCACCTTGTGATAGTACCAGAATGGGGTACTGTTCCCAGTTTAAGCCCTCTGTGTTGGCAATATGTGAAACACATAGTGGTAACTGCTCAGGGCAGCTCTGGGGCTGCAATGGCAAAGCACCAGCTCTGTTGTAGATGTTACATGGGGTGTTCGTGGCCTGATGTGGTTTTGTGACAGCTGTCAGGGATGCGCCATGCTGGAGGGGGAGACGACAAAAGGAAATGGGGAAATAAAAGCCAAAAACAAGGGTGAGGACAAGTGGTAGCAATTTGCCTCCCAAGTTGTTCATTCCGAACATGCTTTAAGATTGCCTTTGCATAACATGTAAGTCTATATTTGTCTGTCAGGCAGAAAGAGAGAAGATATTTTTGCATTGAGGTCATTCTTGCTCACTCTTTCCTCTAAGAAAATCGATGTCCTTTTCAGTCCCTCCCTCTCCATGCTGCAAACTCATAGCCCTGCCTTTGCTCAGAGGTGAAGTGCTTGATTCCTTTTGCTAATGACATTCAGGATTTTTGGAGCTCTGAATCTCACTTTTCTTTGCAATTTCTTCTGGCACTGGCACTCATCTCCCCCCTGTTCTTTTGCAATTCCCCCCTGCCTCCCTTCCTTTCAAAATACCTGAACAGAAATGTGGAATAGAAAGCCCTTTCTGAGGGCCAGTTCCCAAGAGGCTCCAGACTAGTTGTAAGAGAGAAGCTGCTATTGGAGTGATGGCAAAGGTGATCCTGGAAGGACTGCAGGGTGCAGGGTGCACCCTGAGCTCGGGTGCTGCTTACACTGTGCCATTACTGCGCAGAGGATCTGGGGTCACTTGGAATTAATTTTAGAAGTAATTTTGACTTTTTGTCAAAAGTCCTATAGAAAGCCAGAGAAGTTTCTTGTTTGCCTCGCACTGGTGTAAAAGGATGGCACTGAAAAGGAAAATGGTCTAAAGTAGAAACCTTAACCTGACATAGGTCAGACAGATCCAATCTTTGAATCTGACTCTGGAGCCTGGGACACCTCTTCCTTCCCTGCGACAAGGAGGCATTCACATCAGGGAATGCAACTCCCTCTAACAAATCAATGTTTTTGCAATATCTAACATCTTTTAGCATAGCCAGGGGATCTTCATCTGTGAAAGACAAAAAAGAAAGATCACAAAATTATGATTAAACTTGATTTCTTTTTTGACTTTAAATTACCCAGGCAGCTGGAGGATTTCAATATTACCCAAGGAAAACTATACGGTAATACTGACATTTCTCATTCCCTAGGTACTAAAGCTTCAAAAATGCAAAGCTGCAGCTGTGCAGTTCAAAAAGAGGTGCAGTGTCCTTTCCTTCCATTGTTAGTTCAGGTTGTGGCAGCTGGGAATGAAGGCTACACTATCATAAAAGAAAAGGAAAAGCCTGCATGAGAAAAAAAGCCTTTAAGCTCTGCTTGAAACAAAACAAGTAGAGTTGACAAATGCTGCTGTTTGCTTTCTGCATTAGAAGGGGACAGTAGAAGAAAGTTGGGAGAACTGCCTCCCAGTTAAGAACCAATCTTCTGTAGGGCACAAGAGTGAGCGACTTGTTTGTGGAGATAACTGATCTCTAAGGTTTGCTGAGGTGAATCAAACAAGCAGACAAAATGCTGCATCCTTATTCAAATCATCCAAACAGCTTCACACAGCAATGCATTGGGAATGTCATTACAATTTTTCATGATAGTTCAATAATGTTGTTTCAGTCCTGGCTGGAGCCCAGATGAGCACAATAAGCATAGTGAAAAGGTTCAGCTTGACGGTGGCAGGTCTGTGTCAGTACTGATTTGATGCAAACCAAGTGTTTTCCATTACTTCTTCTATCTTCTCTGGAGCAAAGATATGCAAACACTTTCACAGGCACAGCTTCAGGGATCTAGAGGTATAGCATATAAGCAGTAGCACAGAAGCATATGGGCTGGGGGTCTGTCTGTCTGCTTGCTCCTTCCTCTGGGAAGTGACACACACTTCTAATCTAGGATTTACAGTCTGATATCTGACCAGAGCTGGATAGATTTTTTTATCTGCGAATCTTAAGATTTTGATCTGAAGACAGATGACAAATAGGAAACTAGTCCCAGTCCAGAGCAGACCACAGTTAATGAAAACCTGAGAGACTGGTCTGCTGTGCAGGACCGAAACTCCTGAGAAGAGCACAAAGCTAAAGTCCAGCCCTGACTACTTTGTCTGGCATCCACAAGCACCTTCTCAATCCTGCTTTAGTTGGAACCTAACATGCCCCTTCCTACAGAGACGAATGGGAGATGGACTTCGACCTCCTTGTGATTCAGTGCGAAAAAGGGTTTGTTTTATACTATGATAAGCAGCACCTGTGAGCTAACCCAATGAGAAACCCAGGTATAGTTTGGGCACTGTAATTTTATTGACATGTAAGATGAAGATGTCTTCTCTAAACGTTGTAGTCTCACTTTTCAAGTTAAGAAGTCTTTCATGTTTATCACCCATTTGCCTTAACCTTTTTCCCATTGTGCTAAGTTTTCAGGAAAGATCAATAAAGAAGTTAAGCCAACCGACTCTCAGGGCAACTGTAATATCAGCTCCTCCTCCTCTGCCTTGTTCTTTAGAGAGTTTTCATTATGCTGTTCAAAATTGCTCAAGCATGTTTTGGGGCAAAGGTTGTTAGAGTGTCTTAATTAAGTGAAAGCTGCTTAAAGTGATACTTACTGTTTAGATTGCATTAGGAACCAAATTGTGAGAACGGGAAGGCAAAGCAGTTCTTTGCAGTGGACAATCTAAATTATGTGGACCTCAGCCAAGAGGGACAGTGCTGTTCCAAGCTGGAAATACTGCCACATCCCAACCTGGTCCTGAGAGCATCTCAGGTGTGAATGAAGTGGTCTGTGAGTGGGCTATAACTAAGTTAGTCTGGATCCTGTGGTCCAAAGGCATGAGACTCCTGTACCTTTTAGGAGACAAGTGTATGTAGTAGTAGAAGAAAGAGAGATGGGACTCTTGAGTCTGTTGGGGTGGAGATGCCAGGAAGGAGTTAGCACTGACTTCTGAACTCTGCTTTTTCTTCCTCCCTGCTCAGTGGTGCAGCAAGACATTGCAAAGTTGTCTAATTCAGCTCCTTTGGGTGGAAAAGTGGTAACACAGAACTGTAGCAAGTTGTATATATAAAGCAATGGAATGTGTGTCATGGCAGCCACGTGAGGCTGAGGACATGCCTACTGAGATACGAATCCATCTTTTTGCCATCCTACTTGCAGGCCAGGAGGGAGTGAAAACTGAAAGAGCTCGTCTGATGCAGCAGAACCAAGCTTTGCAGATGAGTTGGTGGAAAGGGCTCTGTCCCTTTCTAACCCCTGGAAGTAGTGTCACTATAAAGCAGGATTATGGAATCTTTCCCAGCACTACCCTCTGTCTGTATATATATCAACCTGGCCCTTAAAGCATTTAGCCTTTCACAGCCATTCTTTGCTCTACAGATGGAAGAATGAGTTAATGTTAATTATGATGGTAATTTCAAGTTTTGGAAGCAGGTGAGCTAGAAAAATCTCTGACCTCCCTCAAACCCTTTTAAAAAAGGGCTCTTCACCACCAGTTCCTATGGCAGCCGCTCACTCTGCACTTGATATCTCTCATCCTTCAAGAAGAGCTAAGCAAACTATGGAAGGATGAGCTTCTAGAGAATTACAGGAGTCCAAAATTTGTCTGTTCCTGCATTAGAATCTGAAAATGTCCAAATTGCCCATTTACAGAAACATCATTTGAAAACTTTATGGCATCATCCAGCTTACTTTGCTTTGATTTTAACTTTGATTTCTAATGCAGTCAAAAATGAACTTTAAAAAGGCATTTCAAATTCACAAGAGGAAACATTTACCTCTGAAAATGATGGATCTTTTTTTCTGTTTTTTTCCCCCTAAATGACTTTTGTGATTCAATTTTTCAGTGTTGACAGGCTGCTTATTTTAATGTTCTTATCAAAATTTCTGCTGAAATCCACTCCTCCTCCATCATCTAGTCCCCCTGGTTTTCATTTAAAAATAAGCAAAAAAAAAAATTGTGAAGCAAACATTGTATATTAGCACCTAGCCAAAGCCCCATCCCCGCAGGATATTGTTCTTGCAAGCATTAGCTAATACTAGCCTTTCTGGTGTATTTGCTCAGGGACCGATGTGGCTGAAGATGGAGACAAAGAACAAGGTCAGATACCTTATCTGCTCTTCAGAGTGGAAGAAACAGCCAGTGTGGGAGGCGCAGAGTGTGGTACCAGCAGGGGTCTTTGGTGATCTTTGCTGAACATCAATTTGTGCAAGATCACAAGGGGAAGAGCCAGAGATACCCAAGCCACATTTGGACCTCGCAGTTTTGAGACTTCCTACTTAAAGTGACACAGGGAAACAGCTGTAACCTTGCCTGAAGGCGCAACGACTTCCTGCAATTTGGTCCCGCTGGTGCCATGGGGCAGGCCTTGGTGCAGCGTGATAGGGCAAGGCAAGGAAGCGGAGGCACTGTGGTCCACATCATGGCCATTCCCAGGCCCTGCTCCACCTCTATCCTGTGGATTTACCTCACCCAGGGAGGCAGGGATGAAACAAAGAGTGAAGAAAGCCATTTGCACCTGGCTCTTTTGAAGAAGAACGGCAAACTCTGGCACATGACAGGTCCACATAATTGCTCGGATCTGAGCCACTGGAAACTGGAGGCAGAGCAAAGCTCTGAAGGTAGATGCTGACCAGGACAAGCAGTGCTAAAGGCTGTGTTTTCACCCACAGGCACGCATGCACACGTGTGTGCCTGGCTGCCCTGCTTGGGCCCCCCTCCCTACCCACGTGGCTGTGAATGGATTCCAGTGTGATTGTGAGAGATTTGAGGAAAGACAGCTTAGAGAGCTAGCTGCAGGCAAATGCAATTATGAAAAAGTAGTTCGATAAATGGAATTATGCTGCCCCACCCCAAGAAAAGATTACACACAGGCTTTGAGCAAATTTAGGATAAATAAAAATCAGGCCCTGGACAGGGAGATTACGAAGGATCTGGAGAAAGACTGGTGCATGCTGCAGATGATGGAAAAATCCTGGCCTCTTTGTCCTCATCATTCAGCGTGCTTGCGTGGACTCCACACGGGGTCAGGCTGACCCTTTTCCAGTGTGGAAAGCCAAGGTCAGGGTTCGGAGGGGTCACCTCTCCCTGTCTGTATGGGGTGAATAAGTGGCCTCTGCACAACAACATTTGAGAAGGAAGAAAATGCATCTGTTTGTTTGCCCTGATTTGCATTTGTGCCAAAAGCCCTTTGTCACCAAGCATGTGGTGGGATGCAAAGTATGAGCAGCTCTGACCTGTGCCAGAACAGTGAACCAGGCCATAGCATAAATGTGAATCAGACCTGCTGTTCTTTCTGGCTATTCAATAACCATGTGACTTTTCCTCATTTAGCTACAGGACAAAATGTGACAAACAGTTTATTCGATCAGCATAACTTTATGAGCAAAAGTGATCAGAAACATGCATGGATATTAATTTTTCCATAGTAATTAACTAACAAGCAGTAGCTGTTTTTACCTTAATAGAGCCTTTCACTGGACAGTCAAAAAAAAAAAAAATGTAGTGCCAAATAATCTCTCATTATATCACATAAGCATTTGCTCCATTTCCATTCTAATAGCACTTTTGTAATTAGACATCACTGCATTTTTACTGTATATGAATTATATTCCCAAGGAAATATGAATACACCATTATATTCAAAGGCTAGGCCCAACTTCTAATCTCTCAGGTCTTCAGACCCATCCTTTGCACAAGCTGAAGAATTTCGGTTAATTTCCAGGCAATGGATGCCCATTTTGCCTCCTGCCAGAGGGGTCCCCTTCACTGAATGTCATCATAAATAACAAGTACCACTTCCAGGTTTTCCAAGTTCAAGTGCTGAAACATGCCTTCCTGCTAGCAGAAGAGTTGTGGTTTTACCTGCAAAGGCCATGTAGACAACATGGTCTTAAACAAGTGTCATCTCTGCATGGTTCTTACCTGAAACTTTAAACAATTCTTTACTCATATTTGTGCCTGGCTGGTATTCAGGAATATCAAACCTGGTAACTTTGTGAAGCTGGGACCATATCTGCAGCCAAGAACACGAGCCCCCCTGTCAAACCACATCAGCCGGCAAGCCAAAGCCCAAGCATCAAGTCCACAGAAATAACTTAAGAGGATCTTTAGCTGATGCCAAGAAGCCAATGGACCTGCCTAACTGATGATCAGCATTTCATATTATCCACTTGCCAACATCAGGGCATCAGCATTTCAGAAAAAAAAAACATGTTACTAGCTAGCCAACTGTGCACTTCCCAGGCAGAGTGTAGTGGTGAGATGCTGTGGTTCCTCCTCTGTTGGCTTTAGCAGGTGCTGCTGCCATCACCCTGCTGTGCTGATGGCTGAGTGATGACTGCTGCTTAAACAAGAAATGGGAAATCTGGTGCAGCGAAGAAATAGCTACAAATAAGGGCCGTTCCCATCTTGCCAATTCAGCTTAATTAGAAAGGGAAAAAGAGTTACTTTTCCTCAAAGGAATAATAGGTTTTGATAAAGGAGCTAACACGCACCTTGTAACTCTGGAAGGGGCACCTGCTGGGTGGTCAGGTTTGCCAGGTTGGTCTGATTTCTGGTTGGTCGGGTTTCTTGTGCACCTGTTCTACCCTATCACTTTTCCTCCTCTTCCCTGTAGTCATCTCTTTTCCAGGCTAAGGAATCTTAATCTGTTCAGTCAGCCCTCAACCCGAAGCTACCCAGAACCTTTGATTTCCGTGGTTGCCATTCTCTGTACCTTTGACAGGTCTTTGACATGTGGAGGAAGGAGGGCGCAGCATGCCCAGTGCAATCCCAGGGTTTGCAACGCTGGCTGTGAGCCTGTCTGTTTGTGGTGAAACAGAAGCTATTTTGCAAAAGGAGTTTTTCAAAATTTCCAAAGCAAGCTGTGTGTTGACATTATTTTGCAGGTTACCCTCACAAGATGCTGCATGTATCTTTGTCTCCTTGTTGAAAGTTTTCTGTTTGCTGGTTTTGAGAGCAAATGAGTTCTGGAGTTCAGAACAAGTCTGCAGTTCAATCCTGCCATCTGCAGAGCATGTCTGAAACTGCTAGAGGTTTCTTCTACTGCATAAACAAGCTATTATTTGGAGGTTGGTAGACAGCCACTTATTTAAACAGTCATTTCAGCTGAAGTTTCTATGTTTAAATTTTCCAGAGGTGAGAGCAGGAGAAACAGTGTTTAGCAGGAATGAATATACTGTATAATGAGATAAAGTCTTTTCACTTCAATTGGGTAGTTAAAATACACATCTAAATCATAAGTTAAAACATGGTTAATTTCATGGGAGCATTTCCATGTAAACAATACGAGAGTCTTATATCTGTGTTGTTTGTCAGTTCTTATTGAATCTGCCCATTTTACAAGTGAAGGAAAAAAAAGTTATTTTGTTTTGCAGGAAGAAGGTCTGGCCTGTTTCTCCAAAGAATGGGCACAACTGGATTGCCAAAAGTAGTTTATAAACATTTATTCAAATATAAAAGACAATCAGCAGTGATTGTGTCAGCAAGCAGCGCTTGACCAGCTTAGTACTAGGATGCCATGATGACTTTTCTGCCCATACTATCAGTGTATCCTTCTCCGCCTGTGTGAACCATGCCTAAAGAGGATCACACCCTTCCCCAGAGACTGCCACTGTCCAGGTAGCTATTATTGTCACCCATCAAGATTTCACAGATTCATAACTGCACGCCAGAAGAGAACATTGTGCTCAGGGAGTCTTGAACTCCTGTATTATGCATGACATGGCATGTGTCTGGATTAGTGAAATCCTTATCTAATCAGAGAATATCTTGTCAAAAAAAAGAATCTGATCCTGACCCCAAGATTTCTGCTGCTGACTTCCTACCACTAGGTACACTTGAGCCTCAGGTCCTTCTCAAAACTCTCAAGGTGCTCTGTCAAAAATACTAGGGATTTTTGGAAATCTTGGCCCTAATTTTGATCTTGCTTGCTGTGCTAAAGACTTCTTAGGTGAAAAGAGAAAGAAATAACTCTTTTATGCTGCTGTTTTCCCATCTGTGTAAGAGAAACAATTCATCTGTAAAGTGCCTTGAAAGCCATGAATATCAGTATAAAAGCTTTATGCCAGTTATTTTTTGTTAATGCTATACTAGAAGTGCATTATTATATTGAAATAGCTAGAGATTCTTGCTTAGCATCTCACAGGAAAACAAAATTGCAATCTCAGTAATAACAGTCTGTTCATTAGAGAAATGATTTTTCTTATGTGTGACTCATGAATCCCTCTGATCTAGGTCACTGGGAATATGTGCCAATCCCCTGCAGGCCCAGCAGCATGGAGAGCACATCCTAGAAGCTCGGTGGTGATGGATCTGCAGGGACACCAAAGAGTGTCCTGAACCTCTCATTACTTTGCAAACAGGTTTGGCTGTCATCTTTCACAGTGGGGCAGTTGGAGCTCAGCAGAGCAATGCTATTTGCTGAGCAGGTTACCTCTTGGATGTGACTAGTGTCCAGCAGCATGCCGTGACACCATCCCAGCCTCGGGGAGGAGGTGAGTAATAACACTTCCAAGTGAAATTGCACCAGGGTGAAAAATAGAAACAATTTTTATGAATGTGCTGTTTAATGGATACAGAAGTCCTCTATCCCATGCTCTGAACTTTGGTTTTAAAAACCATCTATCTTCAATGAGAAAGTGCCCAAAATTGTCATGCCTTCATGTCTGAGCAGCAAAGATGAATGATAACAGATATCTGCCCTTTC